>NC_091000.1:40912500-41568500 GCF_041146395.1 Eulemur rufifrons | reverse complement strand
TGTTCAAGCTTATTAGAAATGGAAATTACAGCAATGAGCTTAGTTTTGCTTTTCCAACTGGAAAGAATTAAAATAATGATCAGGTGAATGTGCAGTGAAGCAAATGCTTGTGGGTGTATAAGTTGGTAAAGTTTATATGTAAAACAATTTGGCAATGCATATTAAAAGTCTTAAAATTCTTTGTATTCTTTGACACTATAATTCACCTTCCAGGACTCCAGTATGAGAAAATAATTAGAGATGCTGACAAGATTCAGTACAAATGTACTCATGACAGCATTAATTACAATACGAATTGGAAACAACCTAAATGTGTTATGATTGGGAAAGAGTTAGGTCAATTATGACTTTGATATATTGAAATTCTGTATATCCATCACGATGCTTTTGTAGCATGTTTTACAACATATGAAATACTCATATAAAAATAAATGATATTTAATACTGTGTAGTATGATTAACAAAAATATTTTTAGAAAATGCTTGAAAATAAATTAAAATGTTAATAATGATAATCTCTGGTATAGGGGATGATATGTGATTTTTTTAAATACTCATTTATACTTTTAAATTGTCTACAGTGTGCATGTGCTCCTTCTATTATCAGAAAACAAACTAACGGAACAACAAAACTGTAAGAGTGCACCAAAACTATTTAGTGAGGATTACTGGTAGTGAATCTAATAATACTAGAAACACAATTAATCAGACAAAAGAAAACATTTAATAACTATTTACTGAACACATAATCTGTACTATGTCCTATGTGAGAGGCTTAGGTTAAAAAAAAGAAATTAAATGTTGAATAAAATAAATTAAACATGAATAAATTACCTACTGAGGGTTTTCAAATCACATACAGACATATCTTATCAGGTTATGCTGTAGAAATAAATGCACCACAAATTATAGTTACAATGTTTATTTTTTTCAAGTTACGTGTCCGTTTAGGGGTGGCTGTGGTTGTAATGCATGTCCTCGTCACTTGGGAAGGTGGGGGCAGAAAGGGGATGATCTCTTTTCTCTTCATCATAGGGTCACAGCCAATATCCTATAAGAAAAGACAGGTTAACAAGAGAAAAGCATGACAAATTTGAGCGTAGCTTTGTGTGACATGGGAACCTTCAGAAAAAAGATACAAAGATACAGAGAAAACTATCTATTTTTATGCTCAAGTTCTATGACATACAGACAGCCATGTAGAAATATGATTGGATAAAAAGGGTATGATGTCATACTAATAGACTGAGTAGGGAAGCTCAGCAAGACCTGTCTGTTTAGATTTTTCTAGGCCCCTCTGTGCAGCATTTCTTCCTCCCAGGTATGGGGTAGGGCCCCTCTGGAATGAGGATCCTAATTTCTTTATGGCCAGCTGTTATGCAGAAAGGTGGGGGAAGATTAGAGTACTATTTTTAGGTTTTATGGATGGATTTGGGGAACAAGGGTTCTGGTTTCTATGACCCACCTTGGGGAACAGGAATTCTAGTTTCTATGGCTTGCCTCGGGGGAGAATAAGGGGTGAGGGACAGGAGGGCAGGGGAAGGGCAGAGTGACACTTTGCTTCTGAGGCTGCTTCTGAGACCTTCATTTGCGGTATAATTTTCTGAGCCCCAACAAGGACAAAGGCTAAAGGAGCAGCCCTTATCAAAAATACTGACCTTCCTGGCAAGGGGAAAAGAGAGACAGTGGAACCCATACTATATCTTTTCCAGCTTCTGCTATGACTAGGCTTCGCCTCATTTGCATTTCATTAGCCAAAGCAAGTCACGTGGCTGAACTTCATATTGGTGGGTACAAAGTACGTTACGCCTGCAGGAGAGGCCAGAAGTGGCGGTGGCTGGTATGGAGGAGCATTGATTCTTCTATGTTAATTGTTCTGCCACGCGCAGCCCTGAGGATTTTAATTCTATACATAAGGACTCAGGAAGCTGTACTTTTAACAGCTCTCTTGAATTTTGATGAGCCCAGTGAAGGGACACATGTTTGAGAATAAATAAATTAGAATACAAAGAATTAATATCACAATCTATGGCGTGGAGAAATAAGAAGAGTGACTATAGGTCCTGATTTGCTAAGTCTTACTAGTTGGCCCAATATAATTATCCAGAATACCCGGCTTTTATTCTCAAAAGTATCCTATTTCATGTGGTAAAGAATACAGTCACCCTGAGAATAAGCCATTTTTTATTGCAGTCGGGAAGATGGACACAGACTTCACATGGACTTAGCTCAGCATATTCAATATTTCCCCAGCCCAGTCATAGCAACAGTATCTCTTTGGCTCTGATGGATGGTATTTCAGAGAAACTAGCCCTGATCTTCTTTTAAAATTCCCTAATCAACTATTTCTCGGAATCTCTAGGGATAGCTCACATTTGCTCAAAAAGACAGTTCTTTTTGTCCTTTTAGTGACTGTACTGAATTGTATTAAAGGCAGAATAATTGCTGCCCCTCTCGATTGTACCATGTCCTACCCGGTCCCTCTCTACTCACCTGTCCCTGCAGAATAAATACACTTTTTCCCCTGCTGATGTCAGGGATGGCTGCAACACTTGCATCAACCAGGGAAGGGTAAATGTGAGTGGAAGTCATGGTGCCACTTCAGGAGTTTTAGGCCCCATCTTTCTCATCTTTTTCTGCTTTTTCTCTTCTCCTTGTGCCACAACAACAGAATGTTCCAGATGGAAGTTACCCCTTCAGCCTTGGTGCCAGAAGGAAGAGGATGTGGAACAAGCCACAACCAGACCTCAAAGGACTTGTAAGCTAAGCAAGACACAGACCTTTTTGAGCAAACCACCATGCTTCTGGGATTATTTGACAAAGTAGCATAATTTAGCCTAAATCGAATGGTACTGTTTTCAGTATATTTTATTTTCTTTTTCTTCTATTCCAGTTTTCTCTCTTGGTCAGCGTCTGATTCCATGAAAGCAAGATATAGTTAGGAAAAGCCATTGCTATGTTATTATTGATAAACTGCAACAGCTGATGCAACATTTGAATTTGCTATAGCAAAGCCAAAATGCCTTGCCTCATCTCTCCAGGGCCAAAGGTACTGCTGTGGCAAAAGCTCAGCTGTCGTAGATACATGCTGTTTTGTTCTGATGTGCATCCTCCTTTCCTTTGTGACGTGGTCTTCCCCTCTCTTCAATCACATTGGTCTATTGGAGGTGCAATGTGTAGATTCCTGCCTCCTCACTCTGGAGTCAACACGTGATGCAGGCCCATCCATTCGCAGTATTACTTTCCCTTAGGTCCAGCAAATTGGGCTGAGGGTGAGTCTGTGGCTAAAGTCCTCTTCTGGGACTTTTCATTTTCTAGCCAATGTAGAAGGAGCTTTTCTTATGAGATGTTGCAGTTAAGAATGGGAAGTAGCCGGAACTGCTTATAAAGTTTCAGTACCATATGGAGATAGCCTATACATTGGCAGAGAGAGTAAAACCAAGCAAAAATAAGTAGGATTGAGATAGTCATATTAACAGAAAATTTGGGGGAGCAAGTGGCAGGAGAGAGGTGGAGAGAGAGAATACCCACCAAATCTGAACTGAGTTATGCCTGAATGACTCTTTAACTCTTTCCTCACTTACATAAACTAAGAAATATCTGTTTACCTCAAGCTGGTTTGTGTTGGATCTTTGTCCTTTGAAATCAAGAGGCCTAACTAAGGCGAAACCATGCAGAAGTTATGCTGATTGCTGCACACGGCCAAACCATTGACTCTACCAATACAGCAGAGCCTATGACTTGCCCTTTTGGTAAAAGTGAAAACCATCCTCTTCCACTTAACTTTGTGCAATACGAGATTCAGAGAGGGGCCACCACCCTAACGTCTGACTAAAATTGTAATAGAAAGATTGCTAGTTCTTATTTGGCCCTTTCTCTTTCTTAGGCTCAAGCATATGACAAGGGGAGCTGGATCCGAGGATGACCTGAGGGACAAGCTCCATGTAATACCTAATCTCAAATCCCAAACCTATTGATCTTGGGTATTTATTTTCTTTTAAAGTTTTAGCTAATTCCCCGTTGAATGGGACACTCATATTTCTGATTTTATATTTTTCTTTTTTAAAGAGAGGTCTTATATTACTGTCTTCACGACTTTAACCCATAATCCTTTATTAGGAAGAGTGAGACATGGGGTGGGGGTAGCTAGAGAGAAAGCTGGAAACATCTCTGTGGGGGCCTATTCTTTGTCATAGAAGAACAAGAAAAAGTGAAGATGTGCCATCTTTATTTTATCGGATCTAGACTCTTAATCCAGAGAAGCAGGCTGCTGACCAAAGTCAGAAAAACGGAGAATAATAACCAAATGAGGACCTAGGAGTCTTCTCTTTGAACCATGTCCATCTTTTGCTGGGGCATCTTCTCTCTCTGAAAAAGAAATAACAAAAGATGAAAAGAGACACCCCATTGGGACAGGAGCACAGTCAATTTAGTTTAACAGTGTTCTGAAAGAGATTACTAGAATTTAGGCTGTCAATTACTAGCCCAGCCCCTCCCCCACAGTATTTTCAAGCTAACTGCGTACCCAAACATGATATTCAGTGTCCTGTTACCTTTAGATACTATAAAACAGCACAAAAGAAGCATAGTAAATGGCAAATGAAGAACACACACAAGTAGAATAATTTCTCCAGGAAACAGGAGAATTAGATAATTCTTGGTTTTAGATATCATTTCCCAGTAAAAGGAACTAGTCTTTTGAAGCAAGCATTGATTAAAGGCTTGAGTGAGAGAAGGTACAACGTGAGTCATCATTAAGCAAGGGAGTCACATAAAGACTGATGGCAGCACTGAGTGGCTCCCACTGGCCGTATTTGAGAAATTAAAATATACAAACGATGATAATTTCAATGGATTTTAACACATTGAACAACAACAATAAATAGTTTCTACAAGTCTATAGGAAAGGAGAGAGAAGGCAGAAGGAAAGCTTATTTTTACGGAAGAATGCAGGGTAATAAATATACAATTAGTGATAGATTTGAAAAATCACCTTTTTGCAACTACTGATAAAATAATTTGTGAGGCAAAGATCATCAAGGAGTGCTAAAGCTAACGGGTAAAAGTTAGTTGGGGATTCATTCAATTAAGAAATATTTACCAAAAGAGTCAAAATGTCTGACTAGAGATATAGATCATCAGATTGTCTTAGGAAAAAGGTAAGTTTCAGATCAAAAAACATAGCTCAGGTGTATTCTGAGATAAAGGTGCCAGAACTACCAGAGATTCCATGGGAAGAAGTTGTGGGGCAGAACAAGAAGAAATCGGCAGAGATCAACCCTGGAGAAACTTGGAGCCTGGTGGAAAGGGGAGACCCCCAGCTTTTATGGAGAGGGTCTAACTCAGCCACCAACTAGAACTTCCAGCAGTGATCTGGGAGCAACCTGGAGATCCTCCAGCACCAGCGTGCAGTGGCAATCACAGGGGAAGAGGACAAAACAGCACAGCAGCTCCACAGACGCTCAGTGCGCCGCCCCTCCTCTGCCAGGTCAGCATTCCAGAGTGGGACACGAAAGCACCGTCTAGGCACCTCCCCTTCTCCTAACTGATCTCTTCCTGTGATTTTACTAGATCGAAAGACAGGGAAGAGAATTTTTCATTATTAACTATGGTGTGCCCCAAACTGTGACTGGATAGTTTAAATTCATTACCTCAGATGATTTCCCCATATCTGTTTGAAAAATTTATGCAAGAAATGAAATGAAAAAAAAAAAAAAAGGGATTATTGTTGGGTGTCCTTTCCAGGGCAATCTGTCAGCTTATCTGATTCTGTTGGGGCCTGTGCCTTTTATTATCCTGGAGCTATTTTACCACTGTGGAAGTTTCGGAAAACTAAAGGTAACCCAAAAGTTTCTTACCTTTAGAAATGCAAATGAAATGTGTCTGGTGGAGATGTACTTGATTGTTGACTAGTGATTATGGATCAGTTTTGCAGATACCATATTTGTAAATATATGTCAGTTTTCCTTGATTGCCTATATACATGTATTCTTTGAAATTTCCCCTTCAACTAGATGTCACATCTAACTGGCTTCCTCATTAACCAGTGAATTAAATAAAACCTTTGTCATGCAGTAAAAAAAAAAAAAATGGATAAAAATGATTAATATAGAAATATGACAATTAATAAATAAAATGAAGAACTGGTACTTTAAAACAATGGTAATAATAAAATAGAAAACTATATGGTAGCATAATGAAAAAAACTAACAAAAATGTGGAAAGATATTGAGTTCACTTGGATACAAAGACTCAATAGCTGAGAGATGCCAGTTGTCCCTAAATTAAATTTGCAAACTCAGGTGATGTCCAGCCACAGAACTAACAGATGTCAGTTGCCATTATGTTTGTTTATTTATTTGGAATTTGATAGTCTTATTTTGAATTCATCGGAAAAAGTGAAGAAATAAGAATAACTTAGAATAACCTGAAATAGAAGAATAAACAATGTTAAGACATTATTGAGACACAATATTTATAACTCTATGGTCCTAGCACAAAAAAATAATTACATAGTCTAGAAATTGATTCAAATACCTATAAGGGTTTGAAATACATTAAAAACATTTTAGAACACTGAAGAAAAGCAGAGTTAATCAACAAATTGTGCTTGGATAATTAACTAGGAGTTTGGAAAAATAATAAAAGTAAATCTTCATTCCTTATCTAAAATTAACTCATATGGATTAAACATTTAAATATAAAACACAAAAATAAAAGTGCTAGGTAAATGGTAGAAATTAAAAAAAAAATAATTATCTTGGGAATGTGACCAAAACCTATGTTAAAAGGGAACATTTGATACATTTTACCATATAAGGATTAAATGTATGGTAACCACCAACAAAACCAATGCAAAAATGAACTGAACATCTCTAATTATTAGGGAAATGCAAATCAAAACCACAATGAGATATCACTTAATTCCTATGAGAGTGGCCTTTACCAAAAAGTCCCAGAACGATAAATGTTGGTGTGGATGTGGAGAGATAGGAGCACTCATACTGCTGGTGGGACTGCAAACTAGTACAACCCCTGTGGAAAGTAATATGGAGATACCTCAAAGAGCTACAAGTAGAACTACCATTTGATCCAGCAATCCCATTACTTGGCATCTACCCAAAGGAACAAAAGACATTCTATAAAAAAGACATCTGCACTAGAATGTTTATAGCAGCACAATTCACAATTGCAAATATGTGGAAACAACCCAAGTGCCCATCTATACATGAGTGGATTAATAAAATGTGATATATGTATACCATGGAGTTCTACTCAGCCACAAAAAAAAAAAAAATGGTGATCTAGCACCTCTTGTATTATCCTGGATAGAGCTGGATCCCATTTTCCTAAGTGAACCTAACTGCCACAAGAATGGAAAAACAAACAGTACATGTACTCACCATCAAATTGATATTAACTAATCAACACGTATGTGTACATATAGTAGTAATATTCATTGAGTGTCAGGCAGGTGGAAGGGGGGAGGTGTGGATGGGTATATTCACACCTAATGGATGTGGTGTGCACCGTCTGGGTGATGGACACGCTTGAAGTTCTGACCCAGGTGGGGCAAAGGCAATATATGTAACCTAAGCATTTGTACCCCCATAATATGTTGAAATAAAAAAAATACAAAAAAAAGAATATTTACCAAAAATTACATCACAGGCAAAGTGATTCTTTTTTTAAAACACAAAAGAATCTTACAAATTATAAGTTTAAATCCAGAAAATTCCTGGAAAAAAATTGTCAAAAGCTATGAAAAGAAAGAAGGGTTACAAAAAAGAAAATACAAGGAGTTGATACATGGAAAGAATTGATCAGTTCTGCTCTCAAATTAATACACAGAAACACTTAGATGATTAGATGCCATTTTAATTTTGGAAAATAATTTAAATAATCATTTTGGCAAGTATGTAGAGAATCTGTTAGCAGGGTTAAAATTTAGTTGCAACATTTTACAGAGTATTATGGCAGTATCTATCAAAATTTAAATGTGTCTATCTCATGATACAATTCTACTTCTAGGAAGTGGCCTTGGAAACATATACACATAAGTGCATAAAATATATATGCAAAGATATTAATGGCAGCATTTTTAATTTTAGCAACAAAAATACAGAAAACAATCTCTAAGACTCTGTGTGTGTAAACAAAAGATAGAGATTGAGAGATTGAGACAGTGCTGTTTAATTTTCAGTACTATACTTTTGTTTTTCTCATTGTTTTAAAAACGAACTTGTTTTATTGATAAACAAATAAAACGACTTTAAAAAAAAATCTATGTTCATTCCAGAAAGCATTTAAATGGACAGTTTAAATCACATTTTAAAAAAAAGCCAGAATCTTGTTCTATAAAGAACTTTCTTTTAACTTGTAGTTTTAAACTTCAGCCAATATGAATAAAATTTTTGTTGATATGCTTTTCTGTCTCATGAGCAAGTAAATTGCATAAAAGTGGACCATTTTGGCCCTGTTGGATTTCTTACAGCCTTTTCTGAAAAGTTTGCCTGAATGAATAGTAAGTCAAACAGCTGGGGCTGCAGAAACCAGGAAAACCATGCAAAAGCTGAGGAAAATGACATTTTCTTCCTCTGATTTACGATATTGAAACATCTTTTCATGAGGAGAAATCAATCTCACAAAGCATTGAAATTAAGCAATGATTAGGCATTTAGAATTTCTTCAACAGCCATAGAAAAGAGATACACATTTACATAAAATAGCATGTAGAACCTGGTATCTGCAGAAAATTCCTTTACATGGAAGTGTCGACACCAAGTTGCTGTCCATTGTCCCCACTCCCCATAAATGCGCAGAAATCTGTCGTGAAATTTAGTTTCATATATTTTCTTATGTCTTATTTAAGAAATACGTCACATTCTTATGTTAAAGTTGATGGTTTTATTACCAATACAGCATACATGCAATATGATTTTGAATTTCAGACTTCGGATCCTCAATAAGAAGCATCCTGATTAAGATGACAATAAGTAAGGGGACAGGATTCTAAATGATTTAGTGTATAAGTGAAGAGAAATGAAAATTCTGGAAATTATCTTACGATTTGAGCATTTTAGACATGTCCAACTTTCCTCTTTCCATGGAATTTGTTTTTTGGTGATTTTCCACCAGACATTTCAGAGCTGAAATAAACATCAGGCTCATCTGCTACTCTACTTTACGTCAAATTTTTACCTTAGTAAAACATCATTCTGTACCCAGGAAGCAGGAACACCTTCCTCAATCCGGTACAACCTTCTTCAATCTGGTACAACCCATAGGAATCCATATTCAGTGAATATCCAATTGCAGCAAATGATTGACTTAATAGGCTATTGAAAAAACATTGCAGACTCCTGGTTGCAAAAAGTCTTCAAAAATAACAGGGCAAATAGTCCCAGGTCTCTGTGACCTAAAATGTCTAATGAAGCCAAAGAATTATCAGAGCATCTTAGAGAAACCTGAGGCCATTCAGCCTAATGATTTAGTGAATATGTCTTTGGTTTTTGGGTCAAAGAATAATGTGGCTTCTAACTTAATATTTATTCAGCAATGCTCACTGAGGTCGGTGGCGCTGGCTGTGCGAGTTCTTCTACGTCCTAAATAGTCCAGGGCAAGAACGTACTCTTCTGTTTAAACAACTCTAAAAATGAAATGATTTTGTGATGTCTTCGACTTCTAGGACAGTAAATGATAAAGTCCAGATAATAAAGTAAAAGAGTCATAAAAAGCCAATGACTGAAAAGCAGACGTCACACTGAGATTTAGACTGATAGCATTTGAAATATAAGACAGTTTTCTTTCCTCGTTCAGATTTTTAAAATCTGTAAATGGCAAGATATGGTCATTTCAGAGGAGAGATACAGGAGAGAGGGAAGGAGGAAGAGAGAGAGAGCAAGAGGGAAAAGGAGAGGGAAAGAGAGAAGAGAGAGTGTGTTTACCTGCTCAAACTTAAAAAACAAAAGTTTACATTTTATAATGTGGACTAGCACAGGAATCATAATTAACCCTATACCTCCCTCTGGTGGCCAAATTTGAAAATGCATTCACAGATGAATTGAATGCTTATTTAATATACGTTAATAACTAAAGGCAAGGCAACTACCTGACTACAGCATTTCCTCTAGCTGTTAAAGTTGAATGACGACTCCTTGGAGAGGTCCCAATTCTTATCACCTTTCCAAACTAGGGCAAGAGCTATGCACAGCAAGTTACATTGGATGATACTAGCTACTTATATACTTAGAATTTGGGTATCCATGTGTATTATAATTTATACAAATATAATAGGAAATAATATTTTCCAGGATTTCTTAAATTACTTAAATTTTAAGAAAGTAGACTATGAATTATTTAATGCCATATTTTATCATGCATACTAAAATCAAAAGTTTAGGAACACAGAGGCATACATTATTGCCAGAATGTCAAAATTTAGAATATTAACCCAGCAACCAAGCCTAGTGTTTTTGGTGGTTACTGTTTGTAAATGTCAGATACATCTTACAGTATTGATCCTTTTTTTTTTCTTAAGGGAATACTGTATCATTCATCACAGCTTTCAGAAAGTTAGTATTTTTAATTCCATGATTACTTGGAATATTAAATTTTCTATTTGGAGAAACTAAAGTCTGCATTCTGATTTGGTTTTATCATCCCAGATAATTTTATATGGGAGCCAATAGAATTTAATTTTAAGAATGTACTCCTTGAGCCTCAAAGAAAAAACAAAAAGAAAAATGTGTCAGTAATTTTGTTCGGCTGCCCTTTTTATTCTAACCATAAAACATTCTTTTCAATAAGATTTGGCAGAAATTATGTTTTACTTTTGGTCTTTCTGATAACTAAAATGATTTCCCATTATACTTTTTAAGTTTTATATACTGTATTAATTGCATGTGAGCTATTATGAAAACAGTTAAATAATAAAATTGTAAGTTGTCTTGAATTTTAATGTCTTTTTATTTTTTTCAAACTGCTTTCAATGTGATCCCTAAATACAGGATACAATTTTAGCAACAAATGAGGCCTTTAGGATTTAGCTGATATTAATTCATTCAGTAAATATTTATTGCATACCTATTTTATAAAAATATTATGTTGGCTACATAAATCAGTGAGAGGAAACCTAAGGGTAAATCAGAAATGTACCATGTGATGCAGATGCTTATAGCTTTGAGAAAAGATCAGTGTTTAAAGGCAACCAGAGTGTGGGGTGGAAGGTGGAGAAATGGGCTGGTATTGTAGGCGATGTTTAGATGGGAGGGAAGAGGAGGAAAGGGTTAATTGAGGAAATGATGTCTGAGCTGGGTACTTAAGCCAAAGGGTAAGCTCTCCTTTTGAGGGCCAGGGCATTGTCTCTCTAGGTCTCTCTCCTCTCCCCCATGCCTCACACATGCTTGGCACTTAGTGAATATTAAATAATTGGAGCAGACAACCCTGACTCAAAGCCCTGACTTTCTGAAGTACTTTCAGTGTGCCCAAGGGAAAGGCACTCTAATTTCCTAAGGCTCATTTGCCTTATCTGTAAAATAATAGAGATATAAAAATGAGCATCAAATGCATTCACACATGTGAAATACTGAACTCAAACACCTTTATAAAGAGAGGTGAGACACGTTGAATGAGGTAAGTGGTCCTAACGCAGGCACTGGGGGGGACGTGGATGCATTCCAGCATGGGAGGTCACCATGGGCACAGTCACATATGGGAGAGTGTGGACTTATTTTGAGGGGAACATGTTAAGTAAGACTTTCCCAATTTTATCATTATTGGGGCTTCCATCAAAGGGTTGTAAGTGTCCACACTTAGGTTTTCAAAAAAGGATGCCAGACCACCTCGTCAGAGTTTGCAAAGAGGTGACTCCCTCAACCTCCTTGGTGGGTGCTGGCTCGTCATTCCCTTCAGGAGTAGCATATAAGTACACAAGGAACCTTGAAGCAAGTTGAATACTGCGACATGATACCACCAGAATGTGGCCATACTACTAAGTTTTATATTGCATAAGTTTACAATTCCTTTAGTTGAAAACAAGCATCTTACAAATGAGGACACTGAAGTACAAGAAAGTTGAAATGCCTCAAAAAGTGATGATACCTACAAGAGGCGAGACTAGGATGTCATCTCATGTTTTTCTCACTTGGGTCAGGAATCTTATTATCATATCCAATGTGTCTCTGTTTGTAGATTTAAAACCTTCTATGACTCCAATAGTGGGAATGATAAAACAATGTGAGAAAACACCAAGTTTGTTTCTTGCTATAAATCTGGAACAAAAGCTGTATTCCTTCTAACGTGCCCTGAAGAAGAGGAAAAAAAGGGGTAGCAATGAGATAAATAAGTGATATGTAGAGTTTGAAACTTTCTAAGGTCCTGTAAGAATTCAGAATTTTTTAAATTAAAAATTGTTTAAAAAATTTAAAATTATTATTTAAAAAAAGAAATGTCATGTGAACCTATGTTTATATTGCTAATGTAAAAAATTACCACACATTTAGTGGCTTAAAACAACACGATGTATTATCATATGATTGTGTAGGTCAGAAGTCTGACATGGGCTAACATCAAAGTGTTGGCAGGGCTGTGTCCCCTTCTGGACACCTAAGGACAGAATCTTTTTTCTTGTCTTTTTCTGCTTTTAGAGGCTGCCTATAGCCTTTCACTTGTGGTCCCTTCCCCCATCTTCAAAGTCAACAATGTGTGGGTTCAAACCTTCTCACATCACATCACTGTGACCTCTGCTTCCACCATTACATCTCCTTCTCCAACTCTCCAAGACCCTTGAGATTACACTGTGATCACCTAGATAATCCAGGGTGCTCTTCCAGTCTCAAGGTGCTTATTCAGATATGCAAGTCCCTTTTGCTATGTAAGGTAGACCTTCTCTTTACATATGTACACCCATGTGTACATATGTATGTGTATGTATATGCAACTAAACAACATATATATATTTACACACAAACACACATATGTACACACACACACATACAGTTGGTCCTTGAACAACACGGGTTTGAACTGAGAGTGTCCACTTCTACACAAATCTTTTTCAATAAATACGCTGTAAAATTCTTTGCAGATTTGTGACAATTTGAAAAAACTTGCAGATGCAGCATAGCCTTATTTCAAAAAAATTTAAAAAGGTAAATATGTCATAAATACATAAAATATGTGTAGATACTAGTCTATTTTATCATTTACTACCATAAAACATACACAAATCTATTAGAAAAAGTTAAAATTTGTCAAAACTTATACACACACTTACAAATCATATATGGCACCATTTGCAGTCCAAAGAAACAAACATAAAAATACAGCATTAAATCATATTGCATAAAATTAACTGTAGCAAATACTGTGCTAGAATACTATAATTTCATACTCACCTCCTGTTGCTACTGAGGTAAGCTCAAGTGTTGTCTTTGTGTGACACCAATCATCTCCGCATGAGCACTTTGTCTCTCCTGTAAATTGCATATGGCAGTAAAAAGTGATCTTCAGAGGTTCTTGCATATTTTTCATAATTTTTAGTGCAATACTGTAAACCTTGAATAACACCATGGAACCCATATGAAGCGCCAGTAGTGATGCTGCAAGTGCTCCCGAGAAGCAGAGAAAAGTCATGACATTACAAGAGTAAGTCGAATTGCTTGATAAGCACTGAAGATTGAGGTCTGCAGCTGCAGTCGCCCACCATTACAGACACATGATTCATCTTTGAAACAGACAATGTAAACTTATCGCATTGATAAGTAGAATACAGTGCTGTAAATGTATTTTCTTTTCCTTATCATTTTCTTAATAACATTTTTTCTTTGGCTTACTTTATTGCAAGAATACAGTATATAATACATATAACATACAAAATATGTGTTAATCGACTGTTTGTTATTGGTAAGGCTCCAGACCAACAGAAGACTATTAGTAGCTAAGTTTTTGAGGAGTTAAGAATTATACTGGAATTTTCAACTGTGCAGGAGGTCGGTCCCCCTAACTCCTGTGTTGTTTAAGCATCAACTTCGGGGGTGTGTGTGTGTGTGTGTGTGTGTATAATTTGTTAAAAGATGTAGGCTACAAAATTTATATTGTAGAGTTTCCCACACTTTATTATTTTGCTGATTTTTTTTGTCTTCAGAAAACCATGTGTAATTCTCTGGTAAGTTAGGCTCTATCTTGCTACAGCCCACCTTCTCCACCTAAGAAAGTCTTCTCACCTTCCTTTCCAGTACATTTTCCATGATTTATTTCATTAGGTTCTTATTGGAAAATCTCTGTTGGGAAGTTGGGATTTTTGTTTGTTTTCATAGAATTTTGTCAACATGAGTTGTGTTAGATATTTTATTACTAGAGAAAGAAATACAGCCATCCTTGGGTATCTGTGGGGGATTGGTTCTGGGACCCCTGTGGATACCAAAATCCACTCACATCTCTGATGTAAAATGCCATAGTACTTGCATATAACCTATGCACATCCTCCCATAAACTTTAAATCATCTCTAGATTACGTATAATACCTAACACAACGTGAATGCTATGTAAATTGCTGTTATACTGCATTGTGCAGAGGATAATAAGAAAATGTCTACATATGTTCAGTATAGATGTAATTATTTTTTCTGAATGTTTTCAATCTGTGGTTGGTTGTGAATGGTTCAATCTGTGGAATCTACAGATAGAAGGGTTGACTGTAGTCAGTCTTCAGAATCTGAAAGGAAAATAGACCTGGCCACCAAAAACTCTTGGAGGTAAAAAAAAGTGAAAGTTAAGTGCTCTAAGCCAAAAAAAATAAAAATAAATAAAAAAATAAAAATAATAAAAAATTAAAAAAAGGGGGGGGAAGAGATAATGTGATGTTATCATGTTCAGGTGCTATAATTTTTTCACCAAAAAAGGATTCCATTTAAATAGATTAATGTTAAAATCTTCATAAAATTCAATGGAGACTTATTCTTTTATTTTCTCTTTCTCAAAGATTGAAAGGCAATATTCTTTAATTCTAAAATAACTCCAGTTTTCTTAAATCTTTTATATATCAAAGTATAAGTCACATATAAAAAATCTAGAGTGAAAGTATGATTAAGAATCACCAAGTAAACTTATAAAAAATGCAAATTCACTTTCTAGCATCAGAGATTATAATTCAATAGGTTGCTGTTGGAAACACAAGAATATGCATTTTTCTTAGTACAAATGGAGCCAATCTGGGCTAAGTGGTCTTACGAATATTTTATACCCCCTCAAAAGAGCACATTATAGAATGGAGATGGACTCAAAGGGTAGCTAAGAATTCTTAACTAGATTCTAACCATATCATTTATTAAAAACATAATGAATTTCTAGAACCTAACTCATATAATTAAATATAACAATTTCAAATGTTAATCATTTTTACTCTCGTTGGCATTTTGAATCCACTCATCTGAATTCTTTTATTAGGGAAAAGAATTGAGAATGAATTATAATTGTTTCAGTCCAGTAAAAATCATTTAAAAATGGCTATAAGATGAAAGAATCCAGACACAATGGGTACACACTACATGATTCCATTTGTATGAAATTCTGGAATAGCCAAAAGTAATCTAGACTGGGAGAAAACAGATCACTGGTAGCCTGGGAGAGGTGAGGTTAACTGCAAAGGGTCATAGGAAAATTTTTTGTGTTACTAGAAATGTTCTATACTCAAGACTGTACTGGTGATTACATGAGTTTGTATATTTGCTGAAGCTCATAGAACTATCCACTTAAAATGGGTGAATTTTATTGGATTATACCTCATTAAAGATGATTCAAATAGGCTATATTTGTAAGATTTTTTTTTTTAAATGAGGTCAAATTTCTGAAACAACTTTATTAGGTAGCTCAAATAATCTCCAGCAGAACCAGGCTTGGAAACTACAATACACAGGCAGGAGCAACACTTATATCCTAGCTGCAAGGGAGGCTAGCAGAGAGAGTTTGTGGCATCTACTTTTAGGAGTAGGACTCTTAAGTTGGAAGATTTCCCAACTTTGTCTTGATCTTTGTCGTTGCGCATATGTTTATGTATGTGTGCATGTGTGTTTTGAAATTTTAAAAAGAAAAAAGAGAAAAATAATATCCATTTGTAATCTCTTTACCCAAATTAATCACTTTAACATTTAAATATATGCTTTGGAGGTTTTATTCTATTGATTATTTAACATACATTAAAGGGCAAATGTATAAATTCATAAAAATCTGAATATTATAGATAATGCTAAAGTTCACCTTGACCTCAGTATTGCCATCTGATCTCATTCACCATCACAAGAAGCAATCATTAATTATGAGTTTGATATATTTTTATAATTTTTTTACATAAATATGTATTTATAGAAAATATATATTACTTTGATTATTAAAAATTTACCTAAATGGTATCATGCTATGCACACGGTTCTACAACTTGTCTTTTTCATTCAATGTGCCTTTCCACTCTATCAATATGGATACATATAGGTCTAATAGTAAAAGTACAAACAAATCAGCACAACAGGAATAAAAAGAGTTTTAGTAGCTCGGGGAAATGTACTATTAATCCTTTAAGACTCATTAGGATTTTCTGTTCCTGTAATAGAAAATTCCCATAATCTGAATGCCAGCCTTATTGGGCTGCGACTTCTACTTAATGCAGTGCTGTCTCTGAACACTAGATGGCAAGATCTCTTTGGTACAGTCATTTCTGACAAAGACAGAAAGCCACGCCAGAAAAAATTAAATCAACACAAGAATTTGGCCATACTATACCGGAAAAAATAAAACCTCAAAACTTCAAGAGAATTAGGCATTCACTTCCTAACGTTGGCAAACAAAATGGGTATTTGGCAATTGCCCATTTAGACTAAACTCTAGATAATAAGTTGCTTGTTTGGGAACCATTTTGACATAGCTTGACTTGTCTGGTAGCAGAAACTACATAGTGGTAATAGATTGTTTTTTCATTTTTCTTCTGCAACTGCTTTACTTCACCTTTAAAACTTTGCATATAAATCGGCAATCTCAACTAAAGAATAATTAAAAGCTATCTGATATAAAATTTTAAAATATATTTAAAAATGAGAACAATAGCTTTTATATCATGTCAATTTATTCAAAGTTTATCAGCATAACTTAATGACATTTCAGGTTAAAATTAAAATGAGCATAAGAAGTTACAATCAGATATTTATTTATATTAGCAATTCAATAATTAAACACAAACTCCAGTGTCATTTTAAATAGTATTCTCATGGAGGAATAATAAGTAATTGTTTGGATGGGAAGGGGGAGAGGGCAGTAGCTCTTCTATGGTATTTTCCAGTCTACAGACACTTTTTTTTTTTCTCAAAAACACATAATAAAAATAGCTAACAATGACATAGTGTTTGCCAAGTACCAGACAGTCACGAACATATGGATTTTAATTTCAGCCGCACAATAACCATAGGAGATAGGTACTACCATTTACTCCACTTTAGAGATGAGGAATCTGATACAGGGGGCTTAGGAACTCGTCCAGAGTCACATAACTAAGCTGAAGCAGAGGTGGGATTTAAACCTACACAGGCTGGCTTCAGAGTCCACGCACTTAAGGAGAATGCTGTTTTGTTTCTTCTGCTCAGCAGAGTAATATAGAGTACTATTGGTGGGAATGGTGAAATTTACATTTGAAAAGACATTCTATTATTTAAGGGATTTGGAAACTATTGTAATAAATATTGTACTAATGGTCCCAGTTCAGTTTTCTGAAAGACATAAAACCAGCATGTCTGTCATTTACTTTTGCCTACTGGAAACCATCAGTTAAAACAGGAAGAAAACAGGAAAACCAGGAAAACCTCCTGTCAAAAGGATTTTAGAAAAATATATTTCAGAAAAAAAATTGTACATTCAAAAGAGTGTTGGTCCCTTTAAATTAAGATAAGCTAGAACCTCACTTTAGCATCTCTAGAATTTCTCCCAAATTTGAAAGTTTACATACATATATATGTGTATATTTATGTGTGTGTGTACTTGTGAATGTATTACATTATGTACCACATTCTTAAGGGTGGAAATTGTTCTCTGAGGATAGATTTTATCTGGAGATAATCAAACACATTTTGAGCTAAAATGAGTAGATGATATACAGTTGGACAATATTTGTTTGAAGTAAAAATAAGTTTTGGCTAAAAATAATGAAATGTGCCTCTTAACATTTAGTTACCAACTGTGACATTTACTGTATCTAGCAAAGGATCCAGCTATCTTTGGAATCTAATTCCATTATAAGGTGAGTCTTCTTTCCCCGCCCCCTGACAAGGTATTTCTGCCTCTCTTCATTAACAAGGATAATAAATTAGAAAACTCGAACTGTAGATCATTTGTATTAATATATAAACTCCATAATGTTTTCTAGATTATGCAACACGAGGTACATATTGTGGTAAAAAGAGCACCCTCAGATGTAATGCAACAAGAATGGAGATCTTTTAGTCACTCAGTGAAGTCCTACCTTCACAAACAGTTCATCAGAATTTTTCATTTTTTTCTTGACTGAAACTCAGTTTTTCTTCATTTTCACATTTGTGGGGAAAAAAAATCATTTGCCCACTCCAAGAGTGGTTGAAATCCATATGCTGTCATGAAAATGAGCTTCCTTCTCAGCAGTCACTCTAGTGTCCAGTAGAGGTATTCTCTTGATCACTGCTGCCGTCTGCTGGCCTGGTGATACTTAGATTTTGGAAAAAGCAGTGCATAATGCTCCAGTCAAGATGATGCAAAATGCAAGCACCATTAATACGTAGTTTCGTAGACCCTGAATAATAAAAAAGAATAATGGTAATTAAAAAAACCCAAATCAAATACCCAAAGTATACAGAGTCTCAAGATTGCTAGGGACCTTACTAACCATCTGTTCTTGCCACCTGTATGCGTTTTTGCTACCTCCTCCAAACAGTCATCTAGATTCTTATGAAAACCCGTAAGAGCCTTGCTAATTTTTTTTTTGTTAATCTTCTCTGTATCATTCCAATTTTTAGTATATGTGCTGCCGAAGTGAGCACAAGAGCTTTGCTAATTCACCCAATCAGTAAATACATGTGGCCACCCACTATGCATCAGCACGTGCCTTTCCACAGCTCATCGTATAATATGGGAGACAGGAATGAAAGAATGTTACAACATGAGAGGGGTGTTAATAAGCAGATCACCGTGTCTGTTTGGGAGTGTGTTATAGGAATCTTAACAATGCTGGTTTGAAAGGTGGGGAGATTCTGACTACAAGGATCAATGAATTGGCTGGGGGAATGGGGCAGCAAGTAGAGATTTCAGGTAGAAGGAATTTTATGTGCACAGCCCTGTTGCCAGAGAAGATAAGACACTTCCCAGGGACTGAAAGAAGTTCAGTGTTAATGGAGCAATGAGAGTTAAATGGGGCAAGATGAGGTTGGGAGGGTATGGGCCTGGGCAGATGTGATGCTTCTAGGTTCTGTTTTTTGAAGCAATGGGAAGACATTAAAGGAACGGGCAGCTGGATGTGGTGAAAATTTCAGATTTGAATTTTGTAAAGCCTACACTTTTTTGGCAGGATGGAGAACAGATTGGAGGGGCCAGATGGATGCAAGAGACCAGTGAGGATGTGACTGCAGTCCTCCAGGGGAAAGATGATGAGGTGCAGATTGAGAGTTGGAGATGGATCTAAAGGGTGAGGAGGAAACACAGAGATGGGTGTGAAGAATGCCTAAGTTTGACTTACTTGCCCCACTATGTATCCGGCACTGGTCTTAAAGATGGGAAATACTGAGAAACACTTCCCTATGTAGCCCAGTTCCTCTTTGGATTAACAAAGAAAGCTCTTCCCGTGTTAAGTAGAAACATTTAATTTCTTTTAAGTTCTATCTCTAGGGGTATGGACAGATTGATTTTAATATCTCTCCCACAAGATAAATCCTCAAACATTGAAAAATAACTATCTTATATCCCCTGAGGCATCTCTTTTCCTGGTCAATACTTTAGCTCTTTGGCCGTTGTTCATATGGAATGGTTTCAAGCTCCTGCACTGTCCTGGCTGTCCCCCTCTGAATGGCTGCCAGTTTGCCTATATCCCTCCTTAACGATAGACCTCATTATTCTAAGAAAAGGTTTGAACATCACAAAGTAAAAAAACAGGACTAGCACCTCTCTAATTTTAGATATATGGTCTAAGATTACATTCAGACTTTCAAACAGTCAATTCATATAATTCTATTATTAGCTGTTTTAAAAAAGGAAAAATAACAATGATTCATTTATAAGCCATGTAGAAGCCACACAAGAGTTCTGGGAGGAAAATGGGGGCTGGAGAGGCGGCAACTCCAGGCAGCAGTAGGCATCCTGCCTGCTTCAGATCTGCAGGGAAGAGGGCTGCTGGCCTCCCTCCCTTGTGAAAATTCTGGCCACTGGGGTGTGCCAGGCTAACAGCCTCACACTACCCAAATTTGGGGCAAAACTTCAGGGAAGGCAGTAGGAATGGAATGCTGTGTCTCTGGGGAGAGAATTAACGGACCGCTAGTGGGTTCATAAAAGCAGTACCCTGGGCTCTGTCAGGGGCTGATCCCCGGGGCTAAACTGGATTCATGAGATCTCCCCACGGCCCAAAGGAATCAGTGAGGAACATGTACCAAAACATGAGTTCCTACAGCCAGACTGTGCAAAGTGAAGGCTAAGGCAAGGAGACTCATTTTCCCCTGCAAAGATATAAGGGAAGTTTCTGTTTTCGCTGCACTGTAGCCAGGACTGCTTTGAGGGAAACCCAGGAAAGGAAGCTCTAACTGGGCTCCCAAGGCAACAGGGCAGGGGCAGGATGGGCCAGGTTGACAGTACAGCTCTCCTGGCTCCACAGGGGAACTCCCACTGCAAAAGGGCTGGGCTGGTCTCATTCTGCCTCCTTCCCTCACACTTCCTTAGAGATCTTGTGTTTCCAGTTTACTGAAAGAATACAGAGATCAGAGATATATTTGTGTTACAAACCTGGACAGAGCAGACAGAGCAGAAACAAAGTCCAGGATCGGGGTAATGTGAAACTGCTAAGGAAACTTATTCTTTCATATTATTAGCTCTTAAGATTAATGCCAATTAATACATAACCAAAACACCTATGTATATCCTATCACACACACACACACACACACACACACACCCTTTCTTCATTTTAATAAAGACTTGGGTTAGAGTGGGGTAATTTGGCTCTGATGACCAGAGATAGGTCTTTGTAAGTGAGGTTGGTTGGGCCCGGTTGACATGTCTGGTTCACCATGATCCTATGATCCTCAGCACTAACAGAAGCCACTTAATCACAGGTTCTACAAGTGAAAGACAGCACCCCAATACCTTGCCAAGTGCAGAGCAACTTATTTAAACACACACACACACACACACACACACCCTGCAGTAAGGCTTCAGATTTCCCAAAATCTTTTTCTTTGTTTTTAAGACTGCAGTCTTAACCCAGGTGCTACTACTTGTGCAGAATAGGCACTCTGTATATTTTTGTTCAAAGAATAAATACACTCAGGTGACTTCCAAACATACTTTTTGAATTAGAAATTAATGCAATTACTTAAATTAAAAAATGGAGCTTCAATTATAAGCACTCTACAACCTAATTATGTGAATTACTAAGCACTATTTTATTATCTATATAGACAGAAGAATAATGTTCTCAGGGAATAAAAATAACTTTTTCCCTTCAAGGTTAAGAATCTGCCCAAACTGCCCAGTTTCCTATAGAAAAAGACTGATTATCCCTGGGCAATAGCAATAGCTTTCTGTCACCAAATACTAACATTCTTCCCAAAGCAAAAAGTTTTAGACTTGGATTTCCTAAGTAGCTTCTAAGATAATATTAATAGATCATTTCATTCTTTACCTGGGAGTAGCTACTGACCTATAAATTGTTGTGGTAATAATTCCCTGCTTTGGTATCACTGTAGACATACCGACTAAAGTATATTGGTAAAAATACAATTCATATCTAGCTTACAAATGTAATACTCTAAAATAAAAAACTTCTCAAAGTGTAATGGATATCGGATATAAAAATGCATCAGAAGTACAAAAACATCCAACTCGTGCACTGATGGCATTACAATTAAAGAGAATCATTGAACTCTTTCACACAAAAGGTGCTCTGAGCTCAGACTAGGTCCTTGCAGCTGTACACTGTAGACTTTTAAATATGCCCCTTCAAGGAGTGCTTTAAGATTATGTAACTGACAGGACCTAAGAGGCATAAAGATAAAGGTTTTGCTTTTGTTTTCTTCTTTAGAGGTTGGAGGGTTTTGTCTTGTTTCTAACAAAAACACTCTAAAAATATCCTTATAAGATTTTGGTTTTAGTGTTTAGGTGGTGACTCTTTCCTAAATGGGTTGGCAAGTAAAGTATTTAAAACTTTTCTTTCAATCAGCTATCAAGAGGCAACTAGGCATCGACATCCAATAAGTACCTCTGGATATTCTTAAATTTTGTTTGTGGACAGACTCATAAAGTTTTGGTTTGTTTGTTTTTAACTCTAGAAAAGTCAATAACTTACTCTTTGTCAATAACCAAGTCAATAACCACTCTTTCAGCATGGCCTTCTCTCTTTTCCAATACCTGTAATTTTATCTTAGTCATTGTTTAAAATAGAAAAGAGCAGATAGTCATTTCTAACGTTTAAAAATCCTTACTTTATAAGAAAACTGTCCCAGCTAATCTAAATTGCTTATGTTTCAGGAATATGGGACATGTGCTGTCATGATTTTTATTTTTTGCCTATTTCTACATAAATAATTGGTCAAACTTTAGAATTTACTCTGAAAATTTTAGAAAGAGCTCTCCTGGGTTTTTACAGGAATCACAGTGAATGCAATTGGGGAGAACTGCCTAATTATCATAGTGAGTGTTTCTGTCAAGAATATGGTGAGTCTCCCCCTTTGTTCTGATCTTCTATGTCCTCTAGTAAATTTTTGTAGTGAAGTAAAATATAGTAATTTTATAAATCTGACATGTTAATTTTTTTCTTAGACTTATGTAATTTTTGTGGTTGTTATTAGCAGCATTCTTTTCCTCTTTTTAATGGGTTATTGGTGGTATATTAAAAAGCTATTGATTTTATATTTATCTTATATGCCAAACCTTATTAAATGATCTTATTGGACTTTAAGATTTTTAGAAAATAACACAAACATAATATTAAATACTTTTCTTACCTGGACCTATTCCTATTTTCTAAATTTTCCCTTTCTTGTACATACCTGTATTTCCTTAAACATGAAGACACCCCACATTGCAGCTACTAATCCTGGACCCTTAAATAAAAATGAGAACTTTAATTAAATTGGATATTTACCTATGACTATACTCTATATAAATCTAGTAAATGTGAAACAATATGAAAATATTTTCAAGGAAAACTACCCATCATCTCAATCTTAAATTCCACATTAAGCTAAACAGTAAATAAAAAATATTTTTTGGTTTCCTTTTTCATTGTCTTCATTTTTATTATTTTGGTGATGCTATAATATTTTGTGCCATAGAGTATTTTAATGTGATATGTTTATAATAAATTATTTTAATGAGCAAATAGTTTTCTATTGATCTAGTTTCATAGGATACTAGTTCCTTAGGATACTAGAAATGGGATTAATATGAAAAAGTGTATGAACTTTCTTTGGTGTGAGATAATCTCATAACTGAAAAAATTTTGTCATGTCCTTTTGGACCTGACAAATAATGTTCACATGGAAGTAGCTTGTACTTTTAAGAATAAATGGAACTGATACTACTGCAGAGCAATCAAGTATGGCTAACATTAAACACTAATGAATGCTAAAGGAAGTTTTGTGCAAAGATTAAAAAAAGCCATGTGAGAAAAAAAAAAAAAAGCAACAGGAGTTACTGGGCAGGAGACAAAGACAGAATGAACTAACAGGGGACAAAGGAAATGAGAAAAAATAGGCCAAGAAAAGGGATGTTTCTGCATTTTGAAGACTTTGAGCTATTCAAGTTTGGTGTTAATTTTTTTTAGCCAAGAAGGAAAAGAATTGGAATTTGGATTAATCATGATCTTTGTGGACAAGGGGTATCGTATTAGCATTTTTACGATTCCTCTTCAGGCCTTGCGGGACTCTGCAAGAGTTTTAAATAAAGGATTCCAAAATGTTTTTCCCCCTGCCACTATTCCAACTGTCTAAATGACTAGGTCAACAAAGTTTGGTTCTACTCCTAGTGTGTAGGCGAAGCAGTAAAAATACATCACTCTCTCTGTTTATCAGCATCTGGAAAGTCAACATCAAAAGAGCCACAGAGAAATAGGTCAAAGGAACTGCCTTTTATAATACTAATGATGGAAGGTCCTAAAGCCTCAAAATCCAAATCAAATGAGAAGCATATGGGTCTGTAGGGCTTTGACTTTTTTTTTTTTTTTTAACTTTCGACAGAACGGAAAGAAATAATAGAATAGGGGATATAATATTAATGTCGTGCTAAGAATTTTTATCCTTTTAAATCTGAAAATTCATTTCCCTTCAGAGAACATGGTAGAAGACAATACCACAAGGTATCACTGACCTTTGAAACTTTTTGTCTGATGACTTTCTAAATATTAGTTTAGGCATGGCTTAAAAGTTACTGTGAAGAGTAAGTAATGTTGTTATAGGAACTGGGGCTTTGCTAAAAGAAATGCAAGCATAGGTTAAAGTATGTATAGACTCTTTGATTCAAGTCCAGAAGAGTCAAATAGGAAGAGTATCTTAGATAGGAGTTACAACTGCTTTGGTAATTAGGATTCTATATTTTCCTCTTGTAAACTAATACAAATTACATGTAAATTAGCCTTGGAAAACAGGTGAGCTCGATCATATCCTGAGAAGCTGAACCTTCTGGATAAGCTTGGATTCAGCTTTTGGAATTATCAGGGAAGACTTACAGCAGAGGTAACAGGTCCTTGACCTTGCTAAGTGGGTTTTTTCTTTCTTTCTTTTTTGTTTTTTTGCTTTTTAATTAAATGTTATTTGCCAATAAACAAAATAGATGCTGCTCTCAAGGAACTTATAGTCTAGTCACCATTGGATATATAACTACAGAAGTATTTGTACCTGGGGAGAGCAGTGCTGCTGGAATTTAAAGACTGTACTCTTTTGATAGAATAAGATTGACCATATTCATAATTGTTGGAGATGGGTGATAGGTATGTTTAAATTTTTACATTAAAAAAAGTTAAAATCTAGCCCTACTAAAAATTAAAATAAAATAAAGAAGAATGTAAGATCTTTGAGGGTAGAGACTGAATCTTTTCTGCATGTTGATAGGGTTGGATAAAGTGACACAAATGAAATTAATCAAAAACCTAGTAGCAATAGAGACCTATTCCCTTATCTCCCCAAAATACGTGTCCTTCCCAGGTAACAACCCATGAGCACCTGGTGAACAAGTTATACCTGGTGAGGGCTATGACTCTGCTTACATTACAGTTTTTCAAGAATAATCTGTGATTGGGCAGGTCTCCAAAAACCATAGTGACTACTTTCCCTTACTCTCTGCCCACACCCACCTACTGCAGAGATTTCTTTTCTCTGAATTAGGCTCTAATGTTTTGTTCTCAGTCCTTATCATAACTCCATACAAGAAACAATGGTAGGAAAACCATTTCTTTGTCTACTATAACATTTTTGTGAGGGATATTATTTATTTTCTGTTCAATATTCCCTTTAAAAGCCTCATATGATAAATACTATTAAGAATTTAGTGCAAGAAAAGAATTGGTATCTTCTGAGGAAATAATATGTTACAAGTTAATAAGAATTAGCTACCCCATTGTATTACCCCATTAGAATCACAAAGTAAAAGTTAATGTTTAATCATAGCAACTATTTTCCCTTTGTGCTATTTCCTCCCCTTCTCATCTTTGTCGTGGTTTTGATTTTCTATTTGTGTTTGCATTTCTATCTGTCTTGTGTAACTTTATTGTATCTGTGTATTTTATGTAAAATTGCCTTAAACTTTTTTTGGGGAATCCACATTTGTTCAAGAACATAATTTGATTAAAAGAAAAAAAATCACTATCATATAATAAAGATAAAAGCTTACATTTGATGTAAATAATGACAATCTATTTTCATAAATATTACTCCTTCTTATGTAGTGGGATTTAATACTGTCAAATACTATTTAGCAAAGGGGAACATATCATATTGTATACTTTTCTTTATAAATTTGCTTTTAAGCATTTAACAGGTAAGCTTTATACCCCACTGCTAGTTATATTTTTCTGTCACTTCCAACATTAAATATCCTTGAGATAAGGAGGAACAAGTCCCTTCTTAGAAAGAATTTGGGTTGGGTCCTTTGCCATTCCCATTGTTAGGACTTTAGACCTAAAGAAATTCCTTACAATTTGCTGGATCTTCCCTCAGCAAGGATTAAGAATATCAAAATGTGGGTTTTTTATATAAAAACCTTTATTATTTGAATCTAGTTGCATTTGAAAGCTAATATTGATGAACAGAGTAGAACTGTCAAAAATACACTGCTTCAAACCTAGAGTTTATATAACTTTCATGCAATGTATTTTAGAGTTGACAAGGCATTTAAAAAAAATCGGTTTGCAGAGGTGTGTTGCTAAAATGTTTTAGGCACATTTTGTTTGTGATGATGATTTAGGAAGCAGGACATGCAGTTGAACATCTGGTCAGCATTGACCAGATGTACCCTAGGTACCCTAGGTACTCTATACCTAGGGTAGATATAAGAGCCCAAGAAGAAAGTAGTTCCTTGTATATATATATATATATTGATGCTAGTACCACAATGAACCTGAAACAAACTCTCCATTGGATTCCATGCTGATGGCAGAAGGTAGTACTGTGTCCTGGAAACTCTGTATTTAGAAGTCTTCAGATTTTCACTAGCTATGTGATTTTAGACAATGCTCTTAACTATTGCCTCAGTTTTCTCATCCTCAGAATGGAGATAATCCTATCAATACTTATCCTGCCTATGTAAAAAAAATTTTTTTGTTTCTCTGTTACCTAACTATGCTTTACATAATTGGCACCTAAAAAATCAGATGAAGCAAATTGTATTAAGTGTGCCATAATAAATGGCATCATCCAGAGGCAATACCATGCAATAGCACTATCGGAAAGTTTTACTTACAAACAATGAAGTACCATATCAAGAGGAGTCTCAAGTACTTTTAGTTTCACAAGGTTGTCATGAGATTCAAGTGTGATAATATACATAATATCATTTTTATATTTATAAATTATTATATAGAGATTAATACTGCTATAAATAGCAAATTACAATGTACCCCAAATGATATTAGGTAAAATGATCAAATAAAAAACTGCAAGGATATTAAAGATTAAGGATTAACAAACCTGCTAAAGTGAAGTTAGAAATATTGCTTAGCAATCAGACATGAAGATTAGAGAGTGTCAGTGTATCTACCTGAATCTATTAACTGTACTCCTAAGACATAAAACTCCATGACCATCTTTAGTGATTCACTGAGAATGTGTCAGAAAAATTGGATTTACATTTGTAAAACAAAAATTTGTAAAAACAGTTCAGCTACTTACAGCAGTGATTATCGGAAAGCTGACCACAGCACTTAGAGAGTGATTAGCTATGAACCAACAGCAGGTAGCTATTGCCCAAAGTACTCCAGACAGGAATCCTGCAACACACATAGACAACACACATTTGCAAACCATGTTCCTCTCATGAAAAATTCACACCGTAGATACAATAGGAATATCAAAGTGCATATATACATACATCCCTATCAACATTGTTGGCCAATATGGATTTTTGAGCTGTGTTTTATGGTCATTTTAGAAAACAGATAATTTCTCTGCTCTTGACTGCTATGGGTAAAGAATCAATTCTTTCACTTTACTGACATTAAATAAAGTACCCAAAGTAGTAGTAGAGGTAGAGACTGGATAGAGGAAAGGGGCCTAGGAAAGATACTGGACCTGAACATTCTCTGTAAAAACCATTTACTCTACACCATAAAGTGGGATTCAGAGTGATGCTATAGTAAAGGAAAAAATAAATAACAGTATTTAAGTGAAAATACCAGCTAAGATTTTCACAATACTTAAGCTAGGCATTCAGTAAATATTCTACCATTTTCTGTAAGGGTAGCTAACTTTAGGGTAAATCAGTCAGGTGTTCAAAATGAATCTGTTGACTTATGCTTTCTTCTTTAAAAAATTTTACTTGTGGATCTATATTCCAAATTAAATTATAGTAAGTTCCTAAATGAGAATTGTTTTCTTTTAATAACCAATGCCTAATGGATTAAGTCCAAAAGCATGTGTATTTAACAACACCTTTTTTTGAATTCTATAACAATCTCTTCTTACTTTGTGGAGAAACTGTTTTCCCAAGTGACTGCAGATCGCTATGTGTTAATATTGTTTTTTTTTAAAGAGAAACAGGACCCTGACTTTTAATATGAATCCTTAGTGAAAAAGAAACAGTGAAGACTGATGAATAATATAGAAGATTTTTGGCAAAGGAAAAGGTCTTTAATTCATTGTTTAAGTTTTAGGTTCTGTAATAATGACCCACAGTTCATATCTAGTTTCATGGGTTTTTAAATACTTCATATTTGGTGGTGAGCTGGGCCAAAGTTATTAAGGCAATGAATGAACACATAACACACACACATACACACACACACATACACAAAGGATGGCTTGGTTTCCAGAAGAAAATTATTCAAGTAAATGAGTAATGGATGATACTTTCACATAAGAAGAAGATTTTCTGTAGTAAATATCCTTACCTGGTAATACTGCCTCAGGATAGAGTTTAGGACTATTTTTCATGGCCATGCAGTAGGCCAGAAAGTAGATTGTACTTGTAAGAAAGATGCCGCTGAAGTGTGCAAAAACATAGTCTAAATCTGAAAATACAGATTATAAAACTCTCAAATGCCATTTTTAACCATTCCAAATATATTTAGATTTCTGAAAATAAATTCATCAAAATTAACCTTAACAATAACCATTAATTGTATTTAATCATCCTAGTTTTCTGCATTTTGTTCATATAGAATTTTAATTAATATATTTAAAATCTAGAAATATTAAGTAGCAAATTAGTTACTATAATCAAATCTAAAAGGCTAGTTATGATCATCTGAGAAAGCTAAGTAAGAAACAATGAATTATGTGACTATCATGTTAATACTTAGGTATTCAGACCTAATTTTATTAAAGACTGTGGCAATGACAGCAAATCTCCAGGCTGATGGCAGTGGGGATGTGGGTGAAAAAAATTGGGGGGAGCTAATTTTATATTGTCTATTGATCAATCTGAGAACAGCATCTCTGTTGCAGATGACAGATATGCAGAAGGATATTTGGGAAGTTATTCCAAAGAGGGTTTTATTCACTCACTTATTACAAACCTAAGTCCATGGGGGAGTTAATAACCCATGATGGTGGCCCAATCCCTGAAAAACCCCCAACTCCATTGACTGTTAAGCAGATGGTACTCTGGCCACACAGATGGGTGCACGACAGGTTTTTGGCTGAGAGACATACATTGGGCTCAATGTTTCTGTCACTTAAAATTTTGATAAAGATGAGCAGCCACATTTAGGGAGGAAAGCTTGAAGGACAGAGAGTTTGTCTTTTCTTCTAAATCTTAAATCCTACTTTTGGATCATATAAGAACAATACATCATATATGACCCACCACAAAAGACAGCAAAACATAGCAATTAAAAGCATGGACCAGCTAAGACCAAATCATCATTCCACTATTCACTAACTTTAGGGCTTGGGCATATCATCTTGTCTTTCTGTTTTAATTTTCTCAATTGTAAAACTAAGATAATAACGGTATCAGTTGCTCTGAGGGTTAACCGAGTTAGTATTTGTAAAGGACGTAGGACACAGCACACATACTACATATGTGTTTGTTAAATAAAAAAAATTTTAAAAGTCACCCTCGTATAAACTGGAACAAAGTGTTCCTATCACATTACATTCAGAGTGGTCATATAAGCAAGATTTCTAAGAACTCATTGTTCTATTTATTTAAAGAGATTTTCGAGGACATTGTTTATTATGTCTCAGTACCAAGAACAACTGTACTCCTGAACAATTAGTTGTTTTTATCTTGTGCTCACTGAATCATGGGACTCATCTGATTTCCCTTGTGGATACAAGAAACCTGCGAGCCAAATGTATGGCTCATTTCTGGCAAGTATGCAAACGTGGTACAAAGCTTTTAGACTCTTTCCTGGTTTCTTTTATTTTCCCACTCTTGTTTCCTCCTCTTTTCATTTATCCTGTGTTATTCTATTTGTATTAGTTTTCATTCTTTTATAAAAGTAAAAAAAGTATTTGTATTAAACCTTAACAAAAGAAATCAATAAAAGGGTTGAGCACTGGACATAGGCCCAAATAGAAAAAGAATGGAAATTATAGCATCTACTCAGATTCGATCCACTGTTAAAGATGAGTTCAAATTTCAATGTCTTCATCAATATTTGTCTCGTGACTTTTGCTCTACAAACTTCTCCCTTATCTGAACACAGATCACATTAATTTTGTGTACCATCTGATTTAGAACATTATTTTATCAAAGATTGCATTTTTCTTATCATTTCCTGGATATAAGCCATGTTTCAACATAATTATAGGATCCCTAAATTAGACACTCTTTCATCTCCTTTTGAGCTTGTACAAGGCTATTGCATACAGTATTGAGTTTACTCCTAAGAGATTAATTCTATCTAGAAACTGAGATATTAACAGGAAGCATTATGTTGGCCTTTCAACTCACTAGTTTGTACTTGAAAAATAATATCCTTTGACTAAATAGGCTACACTTTGACCTTTACTAAGGCTATACTTTGACCTTTACTTGATTTTAAAGTACTATATACTACACTTTAGCCTTTTGTAAAAGAGCAGAAGAATACATATTTTCCCAGACATCATCTAACTGGAAAATAATCTCCAAATCCTTATAGGAAAGCCAGAAACATCTGTTAAGATCCAAGGAGTTGAAATGAATTCTGACCAAAGTTGATTGTATTTGTATGTTAAAGATCATACAAAAATACTCAAACAGTCCTTTCTTTCTTTTAGTCTTCAGTGCCTTTCTAATTCACCACTGACAATGAACAGGTGAGATCCAATCTATATACCAATATTTACTAATATCACGATTCTTATAATCATAAAAATAGATATTAATGATTTTGTTTATAAAGGAAAATGACTGTACTCTTACCATACTGGCTTGCCCCTGCATACATACTATCATTTCTTTTGCTATGGTCCTTGATATAAATGATTGGCACAAATGTAGATCCATAGAGAGCTCCGGATAGCACTGCAAGACTGCAGCCCCTTAAAAAATAAATAAATCACTATTAATCTTGGCCCAAAGCAATATTTCTGACAAACACACAAATGGAATCATAGCTAAAGGATGCTTCAAAATGCAAATCACAAGCAGTTAAGCAGAAAGCACCCATCTATCTCAAGCTCTGTGACTGGCAGAAGTCAGAGCAATACCCCGCAGTGTTAATGTTGCATGGGGACTAGGATAGTAGCTTCAGTCCTCCACTGACTAATTTTGGAACTACATGATTTATAGAAGTTTTAATAGATTATCATTATAAGTCATCATTACATAGACAAGAATATTGCTACTGTTATATTGTACAGCCTACATAAATAAACTTGGCTCTCTAAATTATTTGATATATATGGACTGATACTATGCCTTGTGCTTGGTTTTTAAACATCCTATACTATCCAGCATAGAACTAGGACAGACTAAGTACTAAATAGATGTTTGTCCAAAACAACTATTGAGATCCACAGACTTGCCTATGCCTAAATTGACAATGGCTTGGTCGAGAGGAAGTGCTGATTTAATCAAATGATCTGGATATTTCAGGTAAAACATTTCTTATTATAAGAAAAAAAATGTTTCATTTTAAGCGCCGGAATCATCCCAACTCCCCAGACTTGGGCTACATCTGCATGAAGCAAGCATTTCTAATGATTTTGAGGGAGGTGACTGATATTTTGGAACAGTCCCTTGAAGTTAATACAAAAGACAATGACATAAAACAGAAAGCTGTAGGGAAAAATGATTCCCTCCAAAGCTTAAAAACAAATTCTTAGTCAATTTTAATACTGCTTTAAGGAGCATAAGACTGTAGGAACTGACGGGGCCACCTCAGCAAGGTGTTCTGCTCTCACTGCAAGTCCCTGTGTCACATGAAGCCTGGACTTCCGAGTCCTGGAGTGTCCCAGACACAAATGTCACTCATGAACTAGGCCTGGTGAATTATAAGACAACCAAAAATACTTTTCTAAACAAAAATCCTCTTAATGGAGGAGATGCTTTGTGAAAAAAAGTTTGAAAAATAATTTTTTTGAAACATTTTTTTTTATTTGGAGGCAAAAACAGCAACATATTTATTTCTTCCAAAGTTTGTTTTTTATTAGTTCATACATTCATTCAGTTTGTTCAGATATTTACTGAGTACCTACTGTGTGCCAGGTGATGCTCTTTTCAACTGTGAAGATAATGTATATACTATCTAAGGGAAAGCTTTATATTCTTGAGTAAAAAGAAGGTATCACCACATATAGTTAAAAAAAGCCATCAATTATGAAATGCAAGGTATTAATTATTATGTATTTCATATTTCCTTGGCAGTCCAAAAATAAAATCCAAACACTCTGAAGTCGGATGTTGAGTCTAATAACTCTCTGAGTCCAAGTTAAGGTAGTGGGGGTAGGACCCACACGGATACAGAATATTTCACTATATTTGACAATGAATGTCTTGGGATTATAAAATCGTCTAAAACACGATCAGAGATATTCCCAGTGTAGGGCAGACATCCTGGATGGTGCAGTGCTAGAGACGTTCTTGCCTAATACAACCATGATTGCTGAGAGCATGTGGGTTATTATACTATCTCTTTTACTTTAGGTGCACAGGTCCTGCAAAATGAAGTTGCTTTTGTCCTTTCCTTACTGGTCAGAGATACTACAGTGGCTTAGTAATTCCTTGAAGCAGCTGAGCTCAAGGGCATCTGTACCTAAAATTCAGCTGGGGACAAAGAAAACTTTGCCCCACAGGACTAAAGCTAAAGCTTGCAGTACCATTTTCTTTTGGAACTCAGATGAATATCACTTCTCTCTGGTAATCCCCGCTTCAACCAAGTATTAAATAGAATAACGAACCAAGAAGTAACCTCTCCTTACACTATGCGGTAGTGTACTCTAGAAAGTTTATCCACCCAGGAACAGGGATCTTGAGATTCGTTGATCACCTATTGAAAACATTGGCAAAAACCAAAACAAAAAGAGAATTCAGTTGAAAATCACACTGATGACAAAAAGATTTCCAGTGTTTTTCTCTCCTCTCTCAAACGTGCTTTAAAATACGAACACGTCACCTACGCACTCTCCTATCTCCAGACTCTCCTGTTTCTAATCCTGTTCCTCTTTCATTCAAAATAGTTTGGCAGTTGGCAAGTTCTCCACTTAAAATTTTCACAGTTTCATATGTGGCTACACCTATCAAAACTAACAAAAAGTTATTAACCCTTGTGTTTCATTGGCATATTTTAATAGTCCGCATAATCTGTAAAGACATCAGAACCAAGTATGGAATGCCTAAGATCAATAAGCATTTTTTATACTGATTTTTTTTTTTTTTTACTGAATTAGTTAATAAAACATTTCCAGCCATGTTTCAAGATTAGGCTAATATTCTAAGTCAGGAAAGTTTATAAGGAAATTCATAATTTCTACTATTGAATGTATAGTATTCCCCCCTTATCTGCAGTTTCATTTTGTGTGGTTTCAGTTACCCACTGTCAACCATGGTCCAAAAATATTAAATGAAAAATTCTGGAAATAAAGAATTTGTAAGTTTCAAATTGTGCTTTGTTCTGAGTAGCACTATGAACTCTTGCACCATCCCTCTCTGTCCCGCCTGGGACATGAATCCTCCCTTTGTCTAGTGTATCCACACTGAATACGCTACTTGCCAATTAGTCACTTGGTAGCTGTCTTGGTGACTGGATCAAAAAGACATTATATATAAGTTTCGGTATTGTCCACAGTTTCAGGCATCCCCTTGGAACATATCCCCCATCAATAAGGGGAGACAACTGTAAACTTTTGTGCCTTTTAGCTGAAGTATCTGTGGTGTTATACTCCTTTTGTAAGAGATAAGAAATTAGATGGGAATTCTTTGTCATGTGCTAAATCAGGTTTTCCTTTGGCAATAATGCTTTCTTCTACTGTAAGGAGCTCATGATGTATGGTTGTATACCAACTAATCATGCTGGTTGTGTATCTATAAACTTAGTTTGCTTCTATCCTTCCACCTTCCCTAGAAAAATCTAAGGCAGTTAGCCTACTGTGTATCTTTTACCAAGTTGTATATATTTTATTTTATTTTACTGTTCCTTTGTTTGAAGGGTGGCTGGTTAGGAGGTATCTGGATCCCCAACAGAGGCACGGAACACGGACCTTCTCCCAGTCTCAATTCCTCCACTCTCCCTGAAACATTTCCTTCATTACAGATGCCTATGGATGGGTTCATAAGCTTCTTCTCGCTTACACTTAAGCAAATTATTATTCAACTTTAGAGTCAACTGAACTAAAGTCTCAGTCATCTTAGTTGATAAAATGTTTTGATCGGGGAAGAAGGAAAGATTACTTTTGAAGTAAGGAGTAGAGGCAGCACCTTTTGGGGAGGCAATACCCCAGTGGGGGTGTGGGCAGCTGGATTCAGGGCGGCTGGGTAGCACCGGTCCCCGGCAGGTAAGAGGAGTTCTTGAGACAGGGAGGACTTTAGTCTCAGTTCTTGGCAGTAGGGATTTTCCCTGAAATCACTTTTGCATATACAGCTACTGACAATTGTGCTGTGTCAGGTTCCTTTTAAAGGTTGCCCCTACATAACCCAGATTTGCCATTCCAAACTAATGCAGACTCTTCCAGGTCAAAACATAACTCACTCCATATTTTCTATCTTTACCTTTGAGTAGGACAGGATACAGCAGAAAAAAGAAATACAAAGAAAATCAACTCCAATTTCCCACTGTCATATGACTTCGCTTACCCTTCTGTTAGCTTCCTGTCATCTGTTCCTCCCCCAGGCTGACTTCAAAACCTCCTTCCCCCTCCTCTCTACAGCTACGTTCACATTCTGCCACAGTACTTAGGATTCCTCTATCATAGGAATCTTTAAATCATTCCAAGGTATGGAGTTTTACATATATAATCTCCTAGTAGGGATCTACTGTTAATAAAAATAAATAGACCTCTGTGCTTGCTGAGAAACTTTCCTGTGGAAATACTGATTGGTTGCTACGTAGGCCTTGCCATGATAAATACGCTAAGATATTTTATACAGCTGTGAGTGACAAGGAAACACTACCCTCTTGTCTGTGTTTCAGATTCATGTATTTTCCTTTTATCTTAATTTTATGTTTCAAATCAAGTTGTCTCTCATACTATACTCACATGCTCTGTCATTAATGGTGTGGTATCCACGGAACACGGGTTATTCGGTAGTTCGCTTTTGATGAACAGAAATATGAAAGCACTGCAAAGAAAATAAACTTTCGTGATGCATATCATGATACTGGTTTATATCCAGCTGCCTGATTTTGGAGAGAAAACACAACTTAAACCGTCAAGTTCTAATGATATGATGATTATTTCCAAGTTGCCCCTTCAGTGATCCTGCCATTTCTTCAGAACTCCCATTCTCTTTGATGTCTCTCATTTTCCTTAATTGCAACGGGTGAAAGGCTAAACTCTTAAGTTCTCCCCCCAAATCAGATCTTTCTCCTGCTTTCCTTGTTTCAGTCAATGGCCCCATCTTTCTTTCTATGGGTTGCTTAACTTTAGAATTACTTCGTAAAAGAAATACAGATGGAAACTACATTGAAATAATATTTCTCATCTGTCATATTGACAAACCTCTAACGTTTAACAACATCCTTAATTGGACAAACTATAGGGGACAGGAACCCTTATATATTCCTGATGTGTGTGCAAGATTGTATGACTCCCACAGAGGAGAATCTGGGGCTGTCTACCGAAGCCACAGATGTGCCCTTAGCAATCCTGCTCCAGGCCCACTAACACATGTACACCCACATTTAGGTGAGGTGACCTATGTGATCATGCAATGGAATAATATGCAGCTATAGAAAAAGAATGAGGATGATCTCTATGTTGTGATATGGAAAGATCTCCAGGATGAATTTTAAGAGACTAAAAGCACACACCCTTGAGCCTAATGATCTTTTTCCTGTTAATCTCTCTCTCATAATGCACTATGTATGTTCAGTGTCTTTGCAACAAATGCTTCACTTACTAACTTTGAAACCATGCAAATATGTTAAAATGTGTTACAATATTAAATTAACTTAAGAAAATGAATAACCTTGGTCTACTTTTGACATCCCCTTTAAAATGCTTTTTAATACACTTGCATGGTTCAAAATTTAAAAGAAAATAAGAAGCTTTCAAAGCACATATGAGGCTAAAATAGGGTAGGTGGCTAGGTACAGAGTAGTGTACATTAATAATATATGCTATCTTGTGGATAAAAATTTAAAATTTCCTAGTTAGCTTCCTTAGTTCAGTCTCTTAATTGCTTTAAAAACTTGAATAGTAGCATACTCCCTTTCACATGAAATTTAACTTTCCTTTCTGGTTTTTCTGGCTCTCTGCATTCTGCTCCTCCCAACCTATCTCAACTTTCATCCCTAGCCACTTCCCGCCCCTCCCCAATCTTTCACAACCACTTGCTCTTGCTTGTTTTTCTTCCTCTGCTGGACACCGACACACCCTCTTCTTCCTACCCAAACTAAAGAAGAGTAGAAGTGCTAAGAGAACTTCCCCCAGGCCAGTCCTCACTGTATCTTCCTCTTGGAATTCACCCAACACTGAGAATAGTTACCACATAATCCAGACCATTTGCCACAATTCCGAATGACCTTTTTCCCAAAGATTTTCTAATAGAAGATATTGTTGGGGCTCAGAAAATGATATCCCAAAGTATGGCGCTTTGGCATGCTGAGAAGGTCAGGTCCCGCTGGGCTTCTCCCCTCAGCCCTTGGGTCTTTGGCTATTCATTTCTGAAGGCTCCCGTGTCATGGAAAACTTTGATTAAATTTGTTATGCTTTTCTCTTAACCTCCTGTTATAAGAGTGTTGGCCATAACCCTTATGATGGGTGAGGAAATGTATCACATCTTTCCCCCTTCACAGTAGAAACAACATCTTATATCTCCTTCAGGGTCCTCAAAGTACTTAATAGTAAAAATAAATGCGTACAACCAAATTATTTGTATATATCTAAATGATTTAAATGTATATATGTATAAGTGTATGTGTGTATGTAATTTGTAAGGCTATTACTTGTAACTTGTAAGGCAATTATATTTTATTCTCAAAATTATACAGTGAAAACCCTCTACTTTGTATAGACCAGTGTGTTTTCTAATAAACAATGCAGAATGATATGTTAGAAATACTTAGAGGCTGTAAAGTCCTTGATTTTTTTCCTCAAACAACTGTATGACCCTCTAACAAATCACTTAACCGCTCTCAGCCTTGACATTTTTCATCTAAAAAATGGGTATATACTCTCTTTGCAGAACAGGAGGTACCTACGGGGCAGCCATGTGGAGATGTCCAGCCTGGTTCACAGAGGGGACAAGGGCCGTGGCCCTGAGGAAAGGTAATGGCTAGAAACAAGGGTTTGTTTTTCCCTGCAATGTAAAATAATGGCTGAAGCTGTGGGAGTAAACATAGCCCTCCAGGGAAGGCAAGTCAGGGGAGAAGAAAAAGGAATGGCGAGCAGACTCTGAAGGAGAATCTAAAGCACATTATTATTTTTTTAATTGAGTTTTAACTCCTGAAACTCCTGGAACTTCATTAAAGCAAACGTTTAAGAACGTGTCCTAGATATTGTTTCTTGGTGTCAGATCCATTTCCACACTTATCTGCTCTCTCCCAAACCCTGGGGCCTAGTAGACTGAAAACTACCTTTCACTATCTCTATTGGCAGCTGAGTTCTGCCCTGGGAGGCACTTGCTTAAGATGAAAAGAAGGGAGAAACCATTTTGCTTTGATGGCGACTCCCACAGTTTCAGCAGCAGCAATAGGTCAGGGCAGCGGCAACTGTTCCAGCAGTGCCAGCTGGAGTGTGGGCTCTGGGGTTATGGGTGGTGCCACCTTCTTTATTTTGCTCCACTGAGTTTTGTAAATAATTCCCTGTGTTAAATCCCATGCTGTTTAACATACCTAGAGTGGTTTTGGTTATACAGATTGACACTTACCTTATATATCATGTAGAGAAAATGTAAAACTAGAACTTATCTGACCAATCCTTACAAAATTCCACCATACAGAGAGGATAGAAGCAGTAATTTTAATTTTAAAAGGAAAAGCAACATCTTACCTAAACCAATGCAACCATATTCCAACTTTCTTTACACTGACCATGAAGCTCCAAGTTTATTCAATGAATGCCAAACAAACTGATTTAACTGACTTAAAATGATGAAATAACAGATTCTAGAAATTCCATTCAGTGGAGAAACACAGAAGGGTCCCTGGCTACATTACAGGAAGAGATCACTGAATTTATCTGCCACAGACCAACCTCCAAACTGAGCAGCACGATTCCTCAGGTGCACTGACTAGTTTAACATAAAGTTAAGCAACAGATGCCCAGAGGGGAAATGGTAATTGAACATACATAGTTATTAATAAAAATAATTATAGTAAAAACTACCTAATAGAGCATTAACCATGTGCTTAGCACCGTACAAAGCACTAAACATACTTTATTACATTTAATCCTCAAAATATCTTATGAGGTTGGTTCTATTATTATCCCCTCTTTAAAGATGTAGAAACTAAAGGGCTTGGAGCAATGAAGTGATTTGCCCGAGGTCACACAGGTAGAAGTGTTGGAACATGAATAATTGACTTGTGATTTTAGAGAATGTATTCTTTCTAAATAAAAAAGAAATATGAAGAAAAACAATGTCTGATGCACTGGGAAAACTAGCCTTAAATTACCATAAAGTCAAAACAGAAGACATGTTACATTACAATTTTGGGGTATAAGGAAATTGTTTTTGAGAGAGCTAGTCAAAGTTAGAATTCTATATGAATTGTATAAAATACATAAAATTGCCTGTAACAAAAATAAGTGTCAGGAATCTTCTATTTTAGAATAATTTATGTTATTTCCTCTTCAATTGGCCTGGGAGTACTCTCTTAGGCAACATTTCAATGACAAAGAGATTGTTCCTGAATGTGGCTGGGAAAATGCCATCATTGCTGGAATAAGGCAAATATAGTGTTCTTTCCCTGAAGAATAAAAAAGTACTAAAATCTTTCTAGGCAGTGCCATTCATTATGTGAAGCACTGACAGGGAGTATAAATGGAATCCAAGGAGGAAAGGGGACTGAATTTAAGGTGACCCAGTTCCTGTTAGAGTTTTATTGAGTGAACACTGCCATATAGCAATTCAAAGTCATTTTCATCCTTATGCAGACAGTGCATACAACTAGACACAGCTACATCCCAAAACAGATATTCAAAAGAGTATGTGTTTTCACAAGTGAGAGAGTGGTTATCTAGCTAGGTTGAGAGGAGTAAGGAGACAGAGCAATGACCACTAAGTAGGAGCAAAAGTTAATGGCTATTCCAGGGAACCAGGAAGCAAGCAGAACATTTGTTGGTGTAGCACGTTTTAGTTTGCAAAATAATATGCCATTTGATCCCAATTTATGAGCTATGTATTATGATTTTCTACATTTTATAGATGATAAAACTGAGCTGATTTCCTGGGGTTTAAGGGCTTTGGAGAGCTAAAGCTGGGGCTCTTGAGCCCAGATCTGGCACTTTTTGTCCTCTAAAACCAGTGTGTCATTGTAAGTGAAGAATCTGAGGAACAATCATATAGATTTTATGAAACGCGGGTTTAAAAAATGTAAACACATCAGGATCTTTAAAAAGCACTCTAAATGGTTGGAAGAACAGCTAAATGGTTAGAAGTGGTTGTGTACCTTACTACCGATAGCCCAGCTCCAATGTAATTTAGCAGCGGTTTTGGTACTTCTTCTGCATCCAGTCCAAACCAGCCAAACCTGAAAACTCAGAAAGTCACATCAAATTAGATATTGTTGGAATGCTTCATTTTAATAATGTTCGAGGGCATAGACTCAGGGCCAGATTCCTGGGTTCAAACTCTAGCTCTCTCACTTATTAACTATGACTTTGGGTAAGTTACTTATCTTCACTGTGTTTCAATTCCCCATGTTTAAAATGACATAATAATTGTACCTACCTGACAGGTTTGTTACAAAGATTAAATGAGTTAGTATATGTAAAAGTACTTGCAAGTGTCCCTTTCTTAAGACTAAAAAATGAGGAAAAACTAGTTCAAATGACTAATTAAAGGCTAAATAATTGGCTGCAATTTTGTATAGAATTTGAAATAAACTTTTAAATAACATTTTGGTTAATATCCTTATTCTTTGGCTTCATCTTAACTTCTTTTTTGTTTCATGCCTTGACATTGTCATGATCACTATCAAGAATCACTGAGAACCATTCAGGGCCAAAGGAAAAAGAGGCAAGAAGGAAAAGAAAAAGAAAACAGTATTTGTAAAAAGCAGGGCAGGGAATGGGGATAGGGTAGGAAAGAAAGTATTTGAGGTTAGTAAGTTAGTTTGTTTCGTTATTTTGAGGTGGTTATAATGATGAGCCCAAAAAGTAAGGTGACAACCTCCATTTTACTCATTTTCCCAAACGTGACTTAAATGTTAATTTTAATGCTGACCAAGGGCAGCACAAGCCAATAGAACTTTCTGTGACGATGGGACTGTTCTACATCTGCACTGTACAATAGGGCAGCCTCTAGTCATATGTGGTTACTGAGCACGTGCAACCCAGCTAGTGCAACTGAGGAACTGAATGTTTAATTTTATCAACTTGTAATTAATTTAAATTTAAATATAAATGGCCTCCTATGGCTTGTGGCTACTCTATTGGACAGCATGACTCTAGATCTGGGGTTGGCAAACATTTTCTTGAAGGGCCAGAGAGGAAATATTTTAGGCTTTGTGGGCCAGATGTTCTCTTGCAAACTACTCAATTCTGCCACTGTAGTGTAAAAACAGCCACAGACAATACTTAAAATGGATGGGTTTGGGTGTGTTCCAATAAAACTTTATTTATAAAAATGGCTGGGAAACTGATCCTGCTCTAGAGGGAAGAATATGTTCTTTGGAACTAGATAACCTGGCTTTGAATCCTAGCTTCTTAGCTCTGTGACCTTCAGCAAGTTATTCAAGCTCTTTGTGTATCTGCTCTTTTATAAGATAGTGCTTACCTCATATATTTGTGAAAATAAGATGAGAATGACATATATATGATGCATATAATATGTCTAGCAAATTGTTATACAGTAGAAAGGGAAAATAAACATCAGTTCCCCTTTTCTCTCCCTAGTTCCGTTTCCTAGATATAATTCTGTACTATATCTTTTTTTTTTTTTTTTTTTTGAGACAGAGTCTCACTCTGCCACCCAGGCTAAAGTGCAGGGAAGCCATCATAGCTCACAGCAACCTCAAACTCCCAGGCTCAACTGATCCTCCTGCCTCAGCCTCCCGAGTATCTGGGACTACAGGTGTGTGTCACCACACCTGGCTAATTTTTTTCCTGTTTTTAGTAGAGACAGGGTCTCACTCTTGCTCAGACTGGTCTCAAACTCTTGGCCTCAAGCAATCCTCCCACCTCATGTTCCCAGAGTGCTAGGATTATAGGTGTGAGCCACCATGCCTGGCCTAGGAAAAATCATATTAAAAGTGGCATATTTTATGTGTATGTTTTACCAGCTATAACCTCTGTGAGAATAAAAATCATGCCATTCTCCTCAGTAAACACTTGCCTTACACAGGGTATAGGGACAGGGAGTTTTAGTCGAAATAGCTTAATTTGTATTACCTTGAGCTCGCCCAGCCAGTTAAGGCGTTAAATGATCCCCAGATTAAGATTCCAAGGCCTAAACCAATGGTTTTGATAATTGGGACGACAGCAATGTTCCCTGTAGATGTAATATACAGAAGAAACATGTTATTTCCAATACAGAAAATACATTTATAAATAGAATTAGTTTTTAGTCTATCTTCAACTGGAGCTCGTGGGATTTGGACAAATTTATTAAAGCACAGTTCCTTATTTTTTAAATAAAATAACCCCCGTTTTGGCATTAAATTTATGATTATGATTGCCAAAAGAACTAGGCTAAGGGAAAAAATCCTACAAAGAAAAATGTTGGATTAGCTCCTTGCCTAAATGTGCAGATGTTCTTCCTCCTTGACAAAGCTCTCTATTCTATGCCTCTCTGCAGAAGCTGTCAGTGGTAAAATTAGTAGTGGCCATCCTCTTAGACTCAAACCAGGGCTAACCGCTAGCAGAAGTCTTTGGCCCTAATATGAACCCAGATTTTGCTGTCCCAAGCTGATTTGTCATCTGGATTCCCACAGTCGTTATCTTATGCTCTAGAGGGTCACCAAGGGCCAAGTCCATGATCGATTTTTTTACAGTCTGGCCTCAGTCCTGCTATTTCCTCTTAAAAGGTTTTCACTTTAGACTTCTAAGATGCCTTCATCTCCTGACTCTCCTCCTGTTTCTCTCTTTAGCTCTTTTTCTGGCTGCTCTTCCTCATCATATCTTCTAAATTTAGGCATCCCCTAAAGATTTTCCCTTGAACATATTCCTCCCCTTGCTATATTGCTCTTTATGAACTTGTCCTAATTTCAGGACTTCAGCTATCGGCTTAGGCTGATGTTCCCAGCACTTTAGCTCTAGCCTGGACCTACTCCAGAGCTTTAGTGTCATGCTCCAAACTGCCCATGAGAAATCTCCAACCAGATGTCCTGCACTGTGGAAACACCAGGACCTTCAATCTCAGAAGGTCCCAAGCTGAACCCATCATTTTCCCTTTCAAACATGTTCTTTTTCCTATTTACTCACATATGTCAATACCAACGCCCTTTCAATCAACTAAAATAAAATCCCTATATCATTATATTTCTCCTTTTCCTCTATGCCCCATGTCCTCCTATATATCCTGTCAGTTGCTCTGACCTGGAGCATCCACATCTGCAACATTTCTCAAATTAGACTCTTTCCCCACTGACTCCCAGTGGAATCTGCTGGGTGAATATAAATCCTGTGGTGGTTACAAAGATCTACAGGATGGATGGATGCTTATTGTGTTCCTCTCTCCCCATTAGACATGACAAACAATCATACTGAGGTATAATAATGGAAATCCTAGTGGCAATTTGAAAGTTAACTCTTTTATCCTGTAACTCATGAACTTCACTAAATCATTTAATCCTTCAGAGATTCAAATTAAGTGGGTAACCAATAAATTTCTAACATTTTAAAATTTATTTGCCTTTAACAAAATTATCTCTAAAGATCCTTGATACTTGAAATTCTCATTGTTGAAAAGCTCTCTTGGGGTGCATTTATATTAATGGAAGGGAAAAATTTCTGATTGGCCAAGCAAAGGTATGAATTCTAGTTATATAATTTCAAGTATTGATAAGGCAACAGAGAGAAGATTTTTGTTTGCTTTGTTTTTCTGTTAACCAACCCTTTTTAAATGATAATGTATGTATCCTACTTAGGATAAATCCTAAAAATGATGTAAGTAGAGACTACTATTTAATAAATATTTTCTGATAAATATGACTTAAAAAAGGCCAGAGTACATAAAATAATATGAGTTACACTTGAACAGATGGAGAATAATTGAAACATTTTTATTATAATAATTTTCCTCTGGGAACTTAGAAAGATATCATTGAGAGAAACAAATCAGATAATGCACCAAAAATATTTATTGGGCATCTGAAGGATGGTTAATTTCTAGTATCTATGGGTAAGGATAATTCAGAATTAGTATTTGTGCTATTTCCTCCAATTGTGAATGAGAATTATGTTGATCATTGTATTAAATGATAAAAGAATAATTTATATCATACATTACCTGTTGCCCAAATGCAGCCCCCAAGCATTGCAAAAGGCCAAAACTTAGGGCAATGTAATATCACATTGACCACCAAGGCAACCAACCATATGGCAGCGCAAAGTACCCACTGGAGAAACATTCCTGGAAATAAAAGAACTTGGTATTAGTGGTTCAAATTGATTTGAATGAATTAGTGCTTACGAATATCAACGAGGTATTATAGGAAGGGCCAGAATTTATTGAATGCCTATATGCCGAACACTTTGCATATAGGCATTCATTTTTACAGCTACTCTGCATTATAATTAACCCTAGCTCAAAGATAGAGAAAATGAATCTGAGATTAAGCAACTTGTCCAAACACCTGGTAGGTTGTTGAACTGGAATTTAAATACAAGTTGTTTGACTCCAAAGCCAATACACCATGCATTCCTGCTTAAGATTCGTTTTTTTTCTCCCATTAGACATATCAAGAATTTTCTACCAAAGAGTATTGGCAAAACTAAGTTTATATTTTCATTCAGATGCCACACTTAATGCCGTTGCTACTAAAAAATATGGCATTAAAAACTTCAGAATAGCAAACGGTGATTTAAACCTTCAGGGATCATTAATGCCACCTCTGGTAAAAAAAATAAAGTCATTTATGGCCACATATAGGCCTCATACAGAAAATTAGCCTTCTAGATCAGGGCTACTCTACTTTCTGTGCTCTGAGTTGTCATTTGCCAGTTATCTGAAGATCACCTGGTGGTATGAGATATATCTATACCTCTCTGAGGCTTTTGCATCATCAAAGATTTAGGAATTAAAAGGCTAAGGAAATAGCTGACATTTAAAAAAACAATGAGGCAATTATAATATAATTCAATGTATCACTTCTGACTCTAACTTTGGAAGATTTTTGCCTATTTCTATTCAATCTCACAGTGGAGCAGAGAGAAAAAAAAATGGCTGCTAACCTTTATGGCAAAAAAAGGATCAGATAGATGAAAAGGAACTTCATTTTATATATTCTTCACTTTACAAATGAGACACTGAAAACAAAAGAGCTGATAAGATTTACCCAGGATCACACAGCTAATTGTGAAAGACCTAAAAGCTAGATCCTCTATTCATTTTTGTTGTTGTTGTTGTTGTTCTAATAGTTCCCTTTCCTGTCTCAACTCCAAAGGAAAAGAGAAGATAGGCCCTCGAGGGAAACAATTTGTAATCCTATTGCCTAAGTAGTATGAAGACAATGAATTGGGGGGATAACACAACTGCTATCAGGTAGTGAATACCCCCAGGGAAGTAATTCCCAACAGGTATTCACTGTCATATTGCCAATTCTTTCTCCTGGCTTCAATATGGAGGACAAGTACATAAAAATAACTCTTGCTTTTCCTTTCCTAAAATTTACATTACCATCATTTCTGCTATAATATAACAGGTGCATTCCTGAAAATCACTGCACTATGCAAAATCATGCAATAAAAACCAGAGTTCATGGGGAAAACTGGGTTAAGGGAACAACACTCAAACACTTCATCAGTGATGTATAAAACAAAAGACTGGAACCTAATTAAAATGGTACTACAGTTTTAACTGGTTAATCAGCTAAATACATGACAGCTGCAATAAATAGGGCACTTTAATTCGAAAAAGACTAGAAGTTTGCTTGTGGAAGTAGGCTTCGGAAGGGTTGCAGCTTGTGGTTATTGTGTAGGTGTTGGATGAGGGTTCTGACACCAGATGTGGATGGGTGTGATGCCTCATAACCCACGCAGTGAGCTGAGGGAGCTGGGAGACATTTGAAGTGTGTGTGAATGTGTGTGTGCGTGTGTGCATTTTGTGTATCATTACACATCTTTATTAATCCGGGTGCAACTTTCTGTGTTCACCTAGTGTTTTTTCAGGGGACAAAATTGCACGTAAGCAAGCGCAAAATTTGTGTTAATGCTCAAATTGTTCTCTAATATATCAATTGTGTTGGAGATTTGTGTTTTTAAGACAAGTGTTATTAGTACAACTGACTATAACTTCTTTCCTTTGTAGATATAACAGGTATGGCTAAAAAGCTTTCCTGACAATACCCACACTAACTTTACCGTGAAACACAATCTTAAGGGTCATCCTATACTGACCACCTCTGAGATGAACTGGCAGGGGCACTATCAAATGATTTATTTTAAGCTCTATTCATTAGGTATAAGGAATAAAGCAACAAAATCTATTTTTGTAGATATCATTTTAAAAAGACCAAAAAAAAAAAAAAAACAAAAGAACATTGCATTTAAAAATAACATGAGGTTAACAAGGAAGGGAAATAATTACCATCACCAGTGTCGTATTTTTTAAGTGGCACAAAGTTTGAGCCAAACAAAAGGATAGCTAAGAAAGAGGAGATGTAACCAATGGTTAGGTCTGTTTCATTATCGTTCATGGTTCCAGCACTGCCGGAGAGTGAGTTGGGTTGCTTTAGACTTGATGTGCTTTTCAAGAACTTCTGAAATAAAAGAAATGAAAATGAAACAATTGAGAAGTTGTGAACCTGTGAACAAATTGTGATTAATACATGATATTTATTGAGCTTTCCAAAAGATCTTTTCTTGCAGATAACTAGGACATTATGCAACTATATATTACATCTATACTTCATATTAATTTATTCAATTTTTCATTTATTCTATCAACAAATATTTTTTTATCACAGCCTACAATTAAAATAATCAAACCATCTTAGTCTTCAGGGCTTCAACACCTAACTTATCCCAAGATCCGAATACAATTGTCGGTACTATTGTGAGAAAGTCTCCTGTAATATTATAGGTTCCATCATTGCAGAAAGTTCTATTGGACAACACTACTAAACTTATTAAAAAGCTCTGGTTTCTATGAAGAAAAGGACCAAAACCACAAATAATCAAGAATAAGATATTTTTAATAAGATACTATGTGGAACACAATTTACCTTTTTAGTTGCACAGGCTACATTCGAAAAAACACAACACACAAGTAATTTTATCACAGGAGGTGAACAGAGCTCACAATACCATTTTGCACATTGACCCTTTGGAATAAGGCCTCTGGAATAGAATTGAGCATAATGCAGTCTTTTTTTCCTCTCCAAATTTAATGTTATAGTGAGAGCTTCTTGTGGATAGGTATTGAATAAAGTACACTTGAAATCACCTTTCCTTGTTATTTTATTTTACAGTGAGAAATATTTAAAGGTCCATGTATTGTTTCTCACGTGTTCTTGCAGAAATTAAATATACAACTACCTACAAAATGTTAATTAGCATTATTAAGGACAGTTTAACTGAAAACAGCGATAACTTCAAAATTAGTCAATAAACTTTAGTAAGGAAAACATTCATTGGAAATTGTGTGGATTTTCTTAAAACCAAAAAACAAAACATACTGCTGGTAAGAAAACATCCTCCATGGGGATGGGAGTTGAGGAAGAGACACTGAAAGCATCTTAAACATTGACACAGCAACACTATTCAATAAAAATAATAATAGGTTTATTGTTAGGCTCAAAGAGAGTTTCAGTTCAGGAGCTATTTGCTTAAGCAGGTGGACTGCTGCTGAGATATCAGAGTTGCAATAGGTCAGAGATGCAGGAGGTATCTGGAAAAGCTATCATATGACTAAAAGGACACATGATTAGGTGATAGCTAAGTTAAGTAAAACCAAACATTATTTTAATGTTTTAAGTATGCACTGATGTATTTTCAAGCCATATGAATACATTTTTATTTTACTACTTTTGTTTCATTTAGTAAATAGTCTTCCTTTAAATTTTTTCCTAGCAATTTAAACTTCTATGCAGACTTTTTTTTTTTTTTTAAATCAGTATTTGTTATGGTCTGATCAATAGTTTGTTCTACTTCAACTAAGATTTCGTTTTTAGTTTCATGTTAATTTCCTCAACTCTCCCGGCAAGCACTGCCTGTCTGTCTCTTGGCCAAAATTAACAGTGTTTGCACGTATTTATTCTGAGCCTTGGTTTTTCTTTTTAAGCATGAGCACGTATTTGAACACTCCTGAGACGCCTCCTGCACAGCTCCTAGGTTCTCCTGAGTCGCTGTACTCACTGCGCTGGGGGCTGGCGGCGAAACTCCTTCCTACTGAGCACTCGCGCGATCCCACCTGCCGAGTGTAGCCGGCGCCGACCCACTCCGCCTGCGCGCCCGGGTGGCCTCGCCAGCCTTCCCTCTCTGCCGGGACAACAGCGTACTCACCGGGCGGGAGGACAGGGGACGGCTCTAGCACTCGTGACCCAGAGGCGAGGTCCTGTGCTCGCTCAGGCGGCCAATCCAGACTTTACTTCCTGCTGGGACACTGACTTCACCTAGGGAGGGCGGCAGGGCAGGACCTTATCGCCCTGACCCAGAGGCCTTCTGAGAGCAGCAGATTGGGGACCGCCTTCCTTCAGCTGCTGTGCTGGAGTGAATTGTAAGGTGACTCAGGTGAGGAGTAGTCAAGCCCTTTGTCAATAAACCAGCAAACTAGAAAGGTTTTGTGTATTTAAGAGGCGATCTCAGCATGTCACCCTCTTCAACTAGGTATTATTTGTGTGGTTTATGGATAAAACAAAAGGCTAAAGAATTTCATGCAATTTCAAAAGATTACTTCAAGCTGAATTTTTCTACTGAATATCAAGCAATTCATCTTAACCACTGATGTCATTAACGTCTCTTGTTAATGACATCATAAGACTCACTTGTATTTACTAATTGTTTATAAATGCATCCAAACCATTATCTATGTATTTATCTTTGTACTGAGTGCCATAGAGAAACATATGTTCTAGGCCTCTCAAGCTTGCCCTTGGGAGGTGGCTTTTTCTTTTTTTAAATACTAATATCTGGACCCCATGCCAGACCAATTAAAATAGAATTTCTGGGGATGTGGCTCAGGAATCATTTTCTTTTAAAACCTCCCCCAGGTGACACTAATGTGAAGCCAGTCTTGAGAATCATATTCCAGATCAGTACTTGTCAAATTTCATTGCCTGTACGAATCACCTGAATAATAAGCTGAAATGTGGGTTTCTGAGATTTTTTTCTTTAGATTTTGGAGAAAAATTGCTCCAGTTCTCTACTGTTCAATATGTCGTCACTAGCAGCATGTGGTTATTTAAATTTAAATTAGAATAAAATATTTAGTAGTTTAGTTGTACTGGACACTTTTCAAGCACCCAGTAGCCACATGTACAGATTACAGAACATTCCTATCATTGCAGAAAGTTCTGCTGGAAAGCACTGTTCCAGACTGTTAGTCATGGAAATACAGCAATGACCTAGACAAAATCCAACCTTCATGTAGGTTCAACTATAGAAAAGGATGCAGACTTTAAGTTGGAAAGGGAAATGCTAGGTTCTGTCCTACTTTGAGTTTAAGGAAGGTCTCTCTGAGGAAATGAACGCTTAATGAGACCATCCAGTGGTTGGTAATGAGTGTGGAGTTCACAAGAGAAAACATGAGGGCTGTCAAAAGATGAGGTTTCCTAGAAAGAAGGCCTACTTCAAACATTACTCACATTCATAGACTATAGTGTCAGATAAGCAGATGGGAAGGTAAAGTATCATTTCATTTAAAGAATTAAAGAAGAAAAACTTTTTCACTTGAGGGAAAGGATTAATTTAGCAGTTCAGGAAGATTTTAAAGAAATAAGTTCCCCTGTTCAAACATACACATTTATAGATACACATATATGCAAACTCTCTCTCTTTCAAAGATATAGAGCCTAAATCCAACCTAGAATTATTTCATTTCATGATTACAAGATAACTCAATGATCATGTGGTTCAAGCTCACATTGAGAAACTGAGACTTACATTGCTGAGAATTCCGGAAAATCTAAAAGTGAGTTTGGTGCTGAGTTAGGCATAGGACATCCCAGTCCAGTGCTTTTTATATCATGCCACAGAGCAAAACCCAAGCATAGATGACTCTGCTTAAACGAAAATTTATCTTTCAAATTGCTTCGTAAGCATTAATGCCTAAAGATAATGGTCTGTATTGGAAGAGTCCTGGCAGGCACTGGAAGATCCAAGTTATAACTGTAGCTTAATCTTTTGGCAGTGTTTCTCTGGGAAAATCATTTAATCTCTTTAAACCTGTTTTCTTGTATGTAAAATGGTAACAGTAAGATCAATATCCATCACCTTTTTATGTGGTCAAAAGATACTATATATAAAATATTACTAGGACTTCTGGTTTCTGCTCTGACATTTGAAATGCTTGAAAGTCTTCACTCCCATCATCACAACAAGAAAAAAAGCTGAACAAACCAAAAATCAACAACTACAGAAAATCAGACAAAGAGAAAATATTGAAAAAAGTCAGAAGAAAAACTAACACTTTACCTATAGATGACCAAGGATGAGAATTATATCAGACTTCTCCTCAGAAACCATGCAAACAGAGTGTGGAATAAAATATTGAGTGTTAAAAGAAAAATTCACCAACTTAGAATTTTATATCCAGTCTAATTATCCCTTAAAAGTAAAGGGGAAATAAAAACACTTTCTTAGAGAAACAAAAACTGAGGAAATTTGTCACCAGTAGAGCTGCCTTAGAATAAATGATAAAAGAAGTTCTTTAGTGAGAAGGAAAATGGTATAGGTCAGAAACTTGGATTGACATGAAGGAAAAACATTAGAAAAGGAATAGATGAAGGTAAAATTAAATCTTCTATTTTTATTATTTGTAATTGATCTAATGGGTAATTGTTAAAAATTATAATAGCAATAATAAGTTGGGTGATTTTAGCTCATGAGTAAGTGAAATGAATGACAGCAATACTTTAAGGGATAGGAGAGAGGCATTGAGAATGGTCTTTTGTACGGTATCTGCACTACCTGTGAATTGATATAGTGTTATTTAAAAGTAGACTTAGATTAGTTGTGAATGTATATTGAAAACTTTAGAGCATTGTCTAAAAATTTTAAAAAGAAGTATAATTGATATGCTAAGAGAAGAGATAAAATGGTCAATTTTATCATATTAAATACTCAGTTAAAATTTGAGAAGGCAGCAAAAGAGGGGAAGACAAAAAGGGAAACAAAGTACAAAGGACAAAAAAAAAAACCCAAAAAACAATTACTTATTATATGGGAGATATTAATCCAACTCTATCAAATAATCACATTAAATGTAAATGATCTAATGGATAAATATATACCCTTCTAACACTAATTAAAAGAAATATAGATTAGCCATTTTATTATAATTTCATAGAAAGTAGGTTTCAGACAAGGAAATTTCAGGGAATAAGTAGGGGCATTACATAATGATAAACGACTCAACTCTCCAATAAGACATAATCATGAGGTACCTCGCAGAACTAAAAGTAGACCTACGATTTGATCTAGCAATCCCACTACTGGGTATTTACCCAAAGGAAAAAAGATATTCTATAAAAAACAAATGTGCACTAGAATGTTTATAGTAGTGCAGTTCACATTTGCAAAGATGTGGAAACAACCCAAGTGCCCATCAATACATGATTGGATTAATAAAATGTGGTATATGTATACCATGGAGTTCTACTCTGCCATAAAAAAACATGGTGAACTAATACCTCTTGTATTATCCTGCTTGGAGCTGGAGCCCATTCTTCTAAGTAAAGTATCACAAGAATGGAAAAACAAACACCACATGTACTCACCATTAAATTGGTACTAATTAATCAACAAACACTTATGTGCACATATGGAAGTAACTAACATTCGTTGGGTGTCGGGCAGGTAGTAGGGGGAAGGAGGGGATCGGTAAATTCACATCTAAGGGGTGCAGTGTGCACTGTCTGGGGGATGGGCATGCTTGCAGCTATGACTTCGGCAGAGCAAACGCAATTTATGTAATCAAAGCATTTGTACCCCCTTAATATTCTGAAATAAACCCCCCCCCAAAAAAGACATAATTATATATGCACTTCACAACAGACTGTCAAAATACGTGAGGCAAAAACTGATAAAACTGTAAGAAGAAATAGACACAAATCCACTATCACAGTTGGGGTCTTCAGTATTCCTCTATTAGTAATTGACAAATCTAAAAGGCAGAAAATCAGTAAGAATATAGTTGAACTGAACAGCATCGTCATCATCTGGATCTAGCTGATAGTTAAATTTCATCCAATCACAGCAGAATACACATTCTTCTCAAACTCACGTAGAATACTAACCTAGGTAGACTATATCTGGGGCCTTATCAGTCTGTCAGAATCCACAGAACCATAGAAGGTCAAGAATGAACTCTAATATAAACTATGGATTTTAGTTCATAATAATGTATCTATATTGGTTCATTGATTGTAACAGATGTACCCCACCAATGCAAGAAGTTAATGATAGGGGAACTGTGGGAGGGGAGAAGCATTATATGGGAACTCTCTGTCCTATCTGCTTAATTTTTTGTAAACCTAAAACTGTTCTAAAAATAGGCTGTAAAAATACTATTATTTTAAATTTTTGGTTCTTTTATGGGAGTTAAACTGTTTTTTTGAGTCTGATGAAATAAACCAACCCATCCATTACCTTATCATATTTAAATATATATAACATATATATATTTGCTCACTTGCTTAAATATATATTCAATTCATAGATTATCTTTTCAACCATTCACAAGAGAAATACAAGAGAAGTACTTATAAAGTAAGAATTCTACTGACAAGTAATATTTTATTGTCATCAATAGAAATAAAATCAATATTTTTCATATTTAATCTCTGAACACCCGTTTATTGTTTGATGACCTTCTGGGGTGTGTGGGTATGGGAGCTTTAAAAAAAATCTAGGCTAATAACTCTCTTTCCTTTAGTTGCTAAATGATCCTATGGGGTGAGGGTTCCTGTTCCTCATTTTGAGCATGTTTATATATCATGAGAAATTATGGATTGAGTGAAGACAGAAAAAAATCTGCTGATTCATTAGATAACATAATTATGCACTTTAGTGTTTAAAAGCACTCTTCCTTGGTTTTTTGGAAAGGAGAAGAAATAAATTTAACACATAATTTTCAACAAGAGTTGTTTTCTATCACAGAAGCAAACAAAATTTTCCATGAATATCTTGAACTTAGAAAAAATATGCCATATTACTCAGAAATAATGATGCTATATTGAAATAAATGTTCCTGTCCTGATTCAAAGCATATTTTGCATGTAAAATGTTTTATGATAAGGTTACCCCAATAAGTAATAAAAATGTTACCGTTTGTTGATTTTCAAAAATAGGGTTCACAAAAAATTAAAGTTTTATTCCTTAAAAAGCTTACTATTCTATAAGAATAATAAACTGAACCAAAGATAGTTTTAATCATCTATTTTGAGCTTTAGAAAACATTGACATTATTCAGTTGTTTATTTGTATCTATAGTGTACTAATTTCATCAAATCTTCGAATAAGTGTAGAATGAAAACATACAATGAAATATTAGAAATAAAGGATTAAAAAACTAGGAACTTAAGAGAGTCAAGATGAAAAAAAGGTTCAAACTCTGAGGACATGTACAGTTACTATTGCTGACTTTCAGTTTTGGTCTGAGTTTCACAAGGAAAAAGGCAAAGCATTGGTTAGGATAGCTTCCTGTTTAACTGCAATTTTTTGTGAGGCAATTCTTCAGGAAAGAAAAGCTTTTTCTAGCAGCAAATTTTAGAAGCAGCCAAAGTGATAGTGGATCACAAAAGGTCTATCTTTGAGGTATTTTTAAAGGTACTGTTAATTGGCTTTCCTTACGTTCTTAACACTCATGAATTCATTTCACAAATTTTTATGGAGTGCCTACTGTAAACCAAATACTATTGTAGACATAGGGATTGTCAAAAATTCCTGCACCAACTCAGCTTACATCTAATAAGTTTATTAGATAATAAATGATATATTTAATATATGACATACTAAACAGTGATATGTGCTAAGAAAAAAAATTAAGGAGGTAGAAAGAATAGAGACTGTGTGTGTGTATGTGTGAGTATGTGTAGGGGTGCTGCATTTTTGGAAGGGTCGGGCTCACTGAGAGGGAGATGTTTGAAGGAGGGGCTGGAGTGGGGGAACAATGGCCAGTACCGAGGCCCTGAGGCATTCTGAGCAATGGAAGAGAGGTCTCTGTGGCTAGAGCTGCAGGGGTAAGAAAGGAGAGTGAGAGGTGATGAAGTTTGACAGGCAATGGGGGCAGGTGGGGGCCTGTGGGCCATCAAGAGGACTGTGGCTATCCCTCTGAGGAAACTAGGGAGTCCCTGAATTATTTTGATCACAGGAGATGTATCAGTCATCTATTGCTGTGTAACAAGTATAACCACCCAAAACGTTGTGGCTTAAAAAGAACACTAAACATTTTTTATCTCTCACAGTTTCTGCTGGTCAAGAATTCGGGAGCAGCCTGGGTAGGGCTTCCTACTCAGGGTTTCTCATCAGATCACAGCTGGATGTGGGCCAGGGCTCTAGTCACCTGTAGATGTGCTTGGGGAGGGTCCATATCCAAGGTGGCTCACTCACCTGGCTGGTAAGTTGGTTGTAGCTACTGGTGGGAGATCTCAGTTCCTCTTAACATGGGCCTCAGCATAGGACTGCTTGAGTGTTCTCATGACATGTTGCTTGTCCTGTGTTGCTTTCCACAGAGAAGTCCAAGAAGGCAGGGGTGTCATTGTCCTCTATGACCTAGCCTCTGAAGTCACACACCATTACTTCTGCAGTATTCTGTTAGTCACATAGGACAGCCCTGACTTAGTGTGAGAGGACACTGCCTAAAGGCGCCGTTAATAGGAGGTGAGGATCTCGGGGGCCACCTTGGAGGCTGACCCAGGGAAAAGGAGAGAATTACTGGAACAGTGTCCCCACAAGAGCACAAGTATGTGGGATTTAGTGCAAAAGTAGAAGGAATAGCCTTTGTTAGGGGCACAGAGGTCATGGTTAGTAACAGCATACAGGTGCCATTATAGGAAGGTGGGAAGACAAGGTGATGGGAGCTTGTGCACAATCTCTTCTAATGCTTTTTCTGTTTCTCAGTGAAATAGGAAATCGGGTAATAGATCAACAGTGAGGATTGGGAAGGAGGTGTTAGAGGTTCCTAAGTACTTCAAGTTTTTCAGTATCTTTTAAGTGATACAGTAGTCATTGTCATTAACCTTTTTGGTCATATTATAAGGAGGAAAAAAAACCTTTATTTTTGATCATTGTTCTATCATAAGAAGCACAGCCTGAGTTTTAGTAAAGTGAAAAATATAGGTTTTTGTTTTCATTTTAAAGACTGATTTTTTTTTTCTCTTTGGTTTCAAGAACCCTCTTTGTTTATAGCATGGAAACTTTTATGCTATCAGCATCCTTTGGTTTGCAATTAGACTACTTTGTTGTTTCTGTTTATGGAATAGAATAAAATACAGATAGTTGCGTGGGCTCAAAGGAGACAGTTAAAAAGTAACACATGATTTGTCCTAGCACAATCAGTTTAGGACTGCGAGGGACAAACCTGTAGACCAACTAAGTCAGGGTTTATTGACTTATCACAACGTGGACTGCACATCACAGGAACTGTGGGGTGTTTCATAACACAAAGGAAAAGATAAATACAGGATTTTGAGAACAAGTGGAGTTTAGGTGCAATGTAAATGAAGTAGTGTTTTGATAGGCTCAAAGCAAAGTATTTCTGTTTGTAAAGGGGGTCAACCTCAGTTCTGGACTGTGAAATGGACTTATGGTCCTGTTTCCTTGGAAATGATGTCAAGATAAGATGTTAAATGTTGTGTTCTGAGACCCATTCCTGGGGCTCTGCACAGAAATTGTAAAGCAAGGCTGCTTCACTGGGTCACAGTGACTTACCTTCTCCAAGCAAGAGTGGAATGTTTCATTCTTAATGCAGTAATTTCAAAGAGCAGTGTTTCTGATAGCCTATGATTTCAGAGAATAAAATTTCTCAGTAAGTAAGCAGCAGTCACTCCAAGAATTGGGTTGTTAGGGCATTTTATGGATGCAGTATACATTTGGGAGAAATACTGTTTTCTAATAAATTTCTACCTAGCTTTGTCTGTGGTGCTGATTATTCTGGACTGATGGATAGCCGGGAAATTTTTTTACTTTCTTATTCCAAGTCATTTTTTACTTTCTCAGACTCTATTTCTATAACTTACTATAGTTCAGAATGTTGATGCGTAAGTCACTGTCCCTTCCTGGGTAATTTAAGTCAAGACACATAAATAGTTTGTATTTCGTATTTTTAATTTGTAATATCAGGAGGTTGGACAAAGTCCTCCCCAGCGTACATATGTAAAAGTAGACCACTTTGATTTTTAATGACTGAATTACAGTGCCTCCTGCAGCGTGTTTACCGGACCTCAGTGTCCCACAGTTAGGCTTCGCCAGTTTCCAAAGAGAGGACTCGCAGGTGTTCACACTCCCATGTGACATCTTCACGGCTTTTCTTTCTTGTTCCAGATTGCCTTGGCTGACAAGTACTAGCATCCAAGTTGTCTGGAGAAGACCTCCTGTCGCTGTGACTGGTGGGGCTCGTGGCGGGAGCACCATACTCGTGGGTGTGTCCATAGCTGCAGCTCCCCAAGGAGCAGGGCATAGTTGGATTCTGTAAGAACCTCAGAGGACGTCTCTCCTCACTATGGTGTCGTGGGCCTTGAAGCAGTTCTACTCATGCTCTGTTTTTCAGTAAAGCCCTTCTGCATGACTTCCATGCCTTGTATCCTGCAAGCAATGCTCAAAATTTAAAACAAACAAACAAACAAAATAAATAAAAAGCAAAAGGAAAAAAATTAAAACAATCAAATAATTTTTTTTTTTTTTTTGAGACAGAGTCTCACTGTGTTGCCCAGGCTAGAGTGAGTGCCGTGGCGTCAGCCTAGCTCACAGCAACCTCAAACTCCTGAGCTCAAGCGATCCTCCTGTCTCAGCCTCCCGAGTAGCTGGGACTACAGGCATGCACCACCATGCCCCGCTAATTTTTTCTATATATATTTTTAGCTGTCCATATAATTTCTTTCTATTTTTAGTAGAGATGGGGTCTCGCTCTTGCTCAGGCTGGTCTCGAACTCCTGAGCTCAAACGATCCGCCCACCTCGGCCTCCCAGAGAACAATCAAATAATTTTAAAAAATGAAAAAAGAAATGAAGTCCACAGTCTCAGAGTTCTAGCTCTGATTCTACCTTACACAATGATCAAACCATAACACTTAACGTCAGCCTACAGGTCATTGCAATTTTGTCAAAAACCAAGGACTTGCCTTAAGTTTGTACAGTTAAAGGCTCATCTGTTGAGTTTCTCAAAAAAAAAAAAAAAAAGATTGAGGAAAAAAAGAGGCGGAAGAACCTGTCCAGGTAATTTAAAGTCTCCATCTTTAAAGGTTAAAAAATGATCATATGGTCATAGTATCACATTTAAATAAGGGTTTCTACTTGATTTTATTCATGAAAAAATTTAAAACTCTTGAGTCTAATCTTAGATAGGACATCCTATGGTACAAGTAATCTTGAAAATGTCCTCCAATGAACACGCATAGCCTCTCCTACCTTGCTTGTTAGCAAGGCCATGTGACTGTCTTCAGTGGTGTGCCCGAGTCAGAGTATTCACAGGGTGAGAGGCAGCATGTTATCTGTCATAGAAGGAAGAGGAGAAAGGTCATGAGGGTGCTGAGGATTGTTGATGAGATCCAGCAAGGGCCCTAAGAGAGGTGGAGGAGGAGTAAGTGAGGAAAGAAAGGTACTGATGGTAAAGATTTCTAAAGAAAGCCTTCTTGATGGTGTAGAATAACACTAACCCTAATTAATAATTATTGAGCATTTACTAGGGGCAGGCACTGCAAGAAGACTCTCATCTGCATTATCTTGTGCAATCTTTAGAACAACTTGGTGAGTTACATGCTATTAATTATTTCCATTTTATGGACGAGGATACTGAGGCTGAAAGAGTAACTTGCTCAGATCCATGTGGCTAATAAGTAGTGCTAGCCCTTAAACCAAAATCTCTCTGATTTCAGTGCTTGTGTTATTAATTCTTAATGTACTTTTCTAAATATTGTGAAATATGTGCCTTATTCTGACCTCTTTAAATAAATTTGAAGTGCACATGCAAGTAAAGCTCTGAAGCAGGTAAAAAACTGTAACATGTCTATGTGTCTTTACGTGCCTGTTCAAAAATTCTCTAAGCCTGTTTCATCTAGTGCCAATCAACTATACCTTGACATTTTTGTTTCCGATTTCTGAGTGCCCCCATGTTCACTCTGTTCCCACCATCTTCGACTTTTCAGGTGGCTGTCCCATTTTCAAACTTAACATCCTGATTTCTCCCTTTAAGATCTCACATGGATATTATTCAATTTCATGAACCGAAGTCACCAATAAGAGACAGATGAGTTGCCAAATAATTGCAAGAAAAAGACCCAATATACTTAAAAAAATCAGTTACAAGCTATGAATATGATATGGGAAGTTTATCAGTGAAAACACAATAAAAATTTGACACACATGAGGGTCAAAAATTTAACACAGGCAACAAATCCAATATAAGATAAAATGTAGTTCCTTTAGTATTGTCATAATTGATTTGTTCTTTCTCTATACCTATTGGTAAGAAGAAAAAACATTAACTTAGATTTGAAGCTTATTCTAATCTGTTAATTTAAGCAGAAGCTTTATCTAATACTAATTCTGCCTCAGCAAAAATAAAAACAACACAAACGGTGCTCAGTTCATCAAACAGGCTTCAATCGCCCAAATATCTCCTCCAGGTGGTGTCCCTGAGTATGGGGGAAGGGATGTGGCTTACAGGACGTTATGAACACAGATGAGTCAGCATCCTAAGATGCTAGATAGTGTGTCCTACGAATCCTCTAGTTCTCAGGACAATGTACCATCTAATTTCTGTCTTTCCTGTTGGCATTGATGGCTAATGTGTAACTCTTGCCTTTTGCTCCCATTACTTCGTGGAAACTGTCAAAATCACCATTGACAGCTGTGTTGCTAAATCCAATGGCTAATTCTCTGTCATTACTTATGTGACCCTTCAGCAGCATCTGTCACAGTTGATTTCTCCCTTCCCTTTGAAGTTTTATGCATGGCTTCCAGAACACCACATTATCCTGGGTTTTTTGCTCTACTGTGAAAGCTCCTTGGATGGTTCCTCCTTTTATTCCTAACATCTTAATTTTGGAATTCCCAGAGCGCTCTTCTGAAATCCAGTCCCACATTCCTAATACCTTATCTGATATCTCCCCTTGGACATCTGAGAGAGAACTCAAATTTACCCCAAACTTGCCCTACACATACTCTTCCCCTTCTTGGTTAACGGCAGCTGCATTATTCCAGATGCTCAGACCAAAAATCTTGGGGTCCTGAGGCTCTGCTAGTCCATAGCCTTGTCTCTTGCCCAGTAGGGGAGAAACATAGATCAGGAATTTTTGCTCCTAAGATCTTGTCTCTGTGATTCAAAACCCTTTCTCTTAATGCACAGTGTCCACTCTACCATAGTGCATCATTATTTTATTTTAAAGTGTGCAAAACTGTTTTGAAAACTGCAGACCTAGCTAACCTTGTGGCTAAAACTATATATAGAATTTGAAGCTTATAATCTCAGATAACCTGTTTCATTAAAATTAATTAAATGCATAAATTGTCTCTTGTAGACTTGAGCAATAATTTCAACTGGCCACATGTCCTTGGCCTCCTTTTAACCCTCCATGGGGTCTCAAATTGAGCATGTTTAAAACACCATCCTCCTATAAGGGACTCCTACAGCTATGTTTGCCCTTCTGAGAAAAGGACCGCTATTCTTCTTGGCCTTGTTTCTCTCCCTGCTCTTTGTGGCTTCCTTGAGCCTTGCCATTTTCTTACCTGAGCCCACCCCACTGACCCCATTTGATTGGTTCAGGGATGTCAGCCTGGCCCAAGCTAAGCCAATTGTAGTATTTTAAACCTAGTTACAACTAAGTGATCCATTATGTGACGGAAGGTGGGTCAATTACAATCCTTCCTTAGAATATTTGAACTTGGTAGCACGAGACTAGAAGGCAGTTCCTCTTTAGAGATAAATCCTATCAGACGTAAAAGTAGGGAGCTGTTTGTAGCCACATTTCCAACTATGTGAAGGAAACAGTCTGCAGTGAGAGAGAATGAGCCCAACACACAGAGAAGTACAGATGAAAGGTAGAGGATGAGACTCTGGCCATGTTCCAGTCCCTGGATCTAGTTTTTCCTGGGGTCCAGGTGGCCAGCCTTTCAGTAGGTGTCAATGAAGAATCTCGTACTTTATGTTATGGAGACCTATTGCTAACTAGCCTAAAGGGGGAAAAATTAATTTATTTTCTTATATGGTCAGGAGGGATATCAAAGTTGCTAACATAATCAAAGAAATAGCTATTTCTTTGTAACCAGGCCTCCATTTATATCTGTAACATTTCAGAACTGCTAGTTTTCTCTTTTTATTCACCTCCCACTTCTGCTTGTCTTAGCTTTTGAATTAGTCTGAACTGGACTTCATGCATTTAGGCTTTTTCTAGGGTGTTTTGGGAGAGAGCTCCAAGCTGCTCTAGTCTTTCATCCTTCCTAAATGATGACCCCAAGGCTCTAGGGGGAAAGTCCCTCCTAGCTTTAATGGAAAAGTCTAATGAACACCTCTGAACCAACCACTCTGGCCCAAAGCATGGGCTAAGTGTGGCCAGACCCAGCTGAGATGCCACTTCTACGTCCACGGGTAGCTTAGGCAGAGCTGTACTGAAAATGCAAGAAGTGGAGGGTGCTGTTAAGACAGAGGATATTACAATACATTCTGAGGAGACATTATACTAACCAGTATCCACTATACCATTTTTTGTTGTTGTTGGTTTAATCCTTTCTTGTATTCCATGCAGCAATAAAAATATTTCTTGCCTAAGCCAGTTGAGTTGTTTTCTCTCATTTGCAATAAAGATTCTTGATGAATACACACTTTCCCATCTCTCCTCTTCTTCTTAGATTCTTATCTCCCTGAATGACACTGTTTACTGAATCACCCGAGTTGGAAACGTGGTAATCCTCCTCAATTTCTCCCTACCTCTCCCTTTCCATATTCTCAATTTCTGCCTGCTTCCTCCTCTCCATGTCCAATCAGATATCCTGCAATGTCAGTCCCAACTCTGACATAGCTCTACAGCCATCCCTATTGTCACAGCCATCAACCACGTCCTCATTATCTTTTGCCCCATATGCATCCTTAATTACTTTTCTTACTTTCAGTCTTGCTTCTTTTCAATCTATCTTCCACCCTACAGTAAAAGTAAAATCGTCATGTCATTTCCTTGAATAATATTTCCTCCTGGCACCCATTGCCTTTAGAATAAAGTTAGAATTTCCTGGTGATGTGTGCAGGACCCCGGGGGAGCTTTTGCTAAGGACGCCTAGCTTGTGTCTTGGTGTTTAGGTCTCAGCATCAGTTCTCCTCCATGATCCTGTTTACTTCACTGCTGTGTCATCTTTGTCCTATTGCTTCAATCACTGCTGTTCTCACCCTAAACTCTAATCATAATTAGGTGTCCTTTATTTGCTCTGGGGACTCCTTGATATCTTGATTTCTTCTGCTTTTAGTATTTACCAGATTCCCAAACCTTGTGTTATCTATAAATCATTTATGGAGCTTTTAAGAAGCACACATTTCCTGGACCCGACCCAGACACACTACATTAGAAACATTTTTTTAAATTGCCTCCCAGAGGTTCAGAAACACATGATTTGAGGAAGTAGTCACTTGGCAAACACTGTGCCTGATTGTCTCTCCCACTGTCTGATATTGGTGCTCTCTGATGTTTCTTCTCTTTACTGTTGGATTCCTTCTTCTACCCACCCCTGAGACTTCTGATTGGCTGACCTGACTTGGAAGTGTCTCAGATTTACATCCTAGTCATCTCTGCTCTAAACCCTTGTGCCATCAACCCAGAATCAGCTATTTCAACCATTTCACTCCCCTATAGTTATGCAGCCCCTGTGTTATTCTAGCTCTTTGAATTTATTCTATTTTTGCTTTATCTTCTACAATTCAATCTCTAGTTCAAGCCTAAATTATTTTTCCCAGCTACTTTGGTTATAGCTCCAACTATAAATTCTCCTCCTCACTCAGAAGCCCTGAACCACCATTGCTGGATGTTCACTGGTGCTTTCAAATTACCGTAGGGCTCCTGTCGGTGGCATGCTACAGCTGCGCACAGACTGTGTGCATCTCTTCCAAAGTCCACATGCAATAAAATCGCGTTGGTTGTGTGAAATGGCTATGGTATGAATATTTACACCACAGAAATCAGCAAATGCTATTTTTTTCCTGGAGGACTGGTTGCTAAGCATTTACCAGCATGTCACTGGCACCAGTGGAAGACCAAGCAGTGGGAGCCCTGGAGCCAGCCTGGAGTTCCTGATATGACCCCTGCAGGTAAGAAGTGCACACCATGGACTGATACTAGCTGACAGCAAAGGTGGACTGAGGGTAGTTAGTGGTCTCTAGACCTTAAAAATCCCGAAACTAAGCTACTATGTCTGCTCCAAATCTGCTCTACTCCTGCACTGGTCCATCTCAGTTAATGGCAATGAACTTCACTGAGAACTTGCACGAGTCATTTAGGCAATCTGTGCATCAAGTCCCTCATCTGTAAAATGGGCATGCTAATAGCATCTATCTCACCAGATTGTTTGAGGATTCAATGAGTTGTGATTGGTGAAGTGCTTAGAATAATAAATGGCACAATAATGATTTCCTGAAATACTGCATGTTTAAATAGTTGCTCAGGCCAAAGCACTTCGGGTCAGCCTTGCCTCCATCCTTTCTCTCATACCCCCTATCCAATCTGTCGGGAAATCCTCTTCCCTTCGACGTCAAAATATATACGTGGAGCTGCCCTCATTTTACTACTTCCACTGTGACTACCTGGACCAAGCCTCCACCGTGTCATTCTGAATTATTTTAACGGTTTTCCTGCTTTCATTCTTGCCCCCTCTGCAGTCTGTTCCTAACATAACAGCCAGAATGATCCTTTTTGATCATTCTTAGCCCATCTCCTTTCCTGAGCTGAAACCCCTCCAATGGCTCCCTATTTCCCTAAAATAAAAGCCAAAGTCCTTATGACAGCTTATAAGGCCTTGGTCCAGCTCTGAGCTCTCCTCTGACATCATCTACGACACTTCCCCACTCAATTCTGCCTGGTTCTCCTAGCCATTCTGTAAGGGAGTGTGTGAAGGGAGTGTAGTAGGATTGTCAAAGCAGGACTGGGTGAGAAAGCAGGAATGGGCCTACTGAGGGCAATGTGGGCGGGGGTAGAGGGTACGGCTTACGAGGTACAGATCAAAAAGTCAGGCTCAGTTGGAGTAGGAGCAGTTCAGGAATTTTGTCCAAAACAAAACAGGTACGAACAAGATCTGTACCCAGCTACTTGGAAATTGGCCTAGTATGAAGAAGGAAAGAAAACAGCTCCAACAAGTGCCCTGCAAAGAACCTGGCAACCTCAAATACCCCTGAGTCATAAAAATGGGCCTGGCTTTGTGGTCTGGCTTTGTTATAGAGTTATTCGGTGTTAGGCAGCCTGTGCATGCTTTGACAGAAAAAATAATATTTCCAAACCTAGTGGTATGTCGAACCAACTCCATTAACAATATTGACCTGCTTTTTTCCTAGAAAAATGATGGGATGGCTTGCTATAACTGAAAGTTCCTTGGGAACAGCTGGGATGTGGGTATGATGAGGGCCAGGGTTAATGCAGCAAAGAACAAAACAGAAGCCAGGGCACTTGGGAGAATCAGCATTGATCTAACTCATGGATAGTCTTCCTTTTTATTCAGAGACAGAGAGGGCATAGACCAAGAGCAGACATACTGAGTTTCATCTTTAGAATATAGTCTTGACAGGCCAGGATTATAAACCAAAGAAGCAGATAGCAAACTATAAAGCAAAACCCAAACTAGCCTTTTGTTTGCCCAGTTTAAAACATTACACTAAGAAAAAGACCCTGCAGCACAGCAAAAGCTACGGGGTAGGATCCTGACTGTTGTCTTATAACCTAGCCTCAGCTTTTGCCTCTTCCCTATTGCTGATACTGATCTCAGTTTATTGACCCTGTTCCAGTGTGTACACGTACCTTTCTGGCTTTGTTTCCCATGTATTAGCTCATTGTTATTTGCCTGTTCCTAAGATTCAATACAGCTTTTATGATTTCTTGGCTGTGGCTCTTCTACTCATTTATACCTGCTGTGCTTAGGAGAGGTATGTGTTGGTACAGTTCATCCCAGTATTATTAATATAATCTTCCGCCATCCCCACTCCCTGGTCCCTTTGTCACCTGTTGTCTGTCCTATCGTGGCTTCTTCCCAATCGTGTCCTTGGGTTAATCCAGCTCACCCTCAGAGATACAGGCTACTCTGTGCAAACATCTCATGACATGATAGAAACTTCCATCATTGCACATTCAGCCACCAAACAAAATATCCTAGCATGCTGACAAGGTCAAAGTTTGGTCTTACCCTATGAAAATTTGTTCTAGGTGAGAGTTTAGGACCTGTTCAATGATGAGACCCTCCTGTGAATCGCTTTGGTAAAGGCCCAAAGAGGGCGATAAAAAATTTGGTGATGAAGCATTTGCACCCGTATGTAGTTGACGCTGTTGGCTTCCCACAGCTCCCCACATAGCCAGTGTCCTCTTCCCCCAGCTGCTGAGAGTGCAGACGCTAAGGCTTAGACCAGCAACTTTCTCCAAAGAATCTCCCTTTGCTGACAAGAGCTGCCTTATCCAGAGATGCTTGAGAAGTTACTCTCTCCTCCCATCGTTTTATGGATTAGATTTCAAATCCAGTTTTTGTGCAGGGTGGGGTTGGGGGAAAGGAGGCTTCTTCTCATTTAGTCACCATACATGGTTCTCTGAGAAAGGCTACTCATCTGTGACTTTGTGCTGTGTGAGTGGTGCCAATTAAAATTATCCTCCCTCTCATCTTTAAATAAAATCTACCTTGTGACTTCACATTTTTAGCCAATTCAAGCATTAAAACCTTTCTCCTGCACTGATTAGGGCATTATTTCCAGCGGAAAGCTCTGATACATCTTTTTGGACAAGCTGTCAAACCCATGCTTCATCAAATATGCCTTGCCCCAGTAATGACTTGCATCTTTTTCAGGCAATAGATCTTCAGACTTATAAAATACAGGTACGAGGTAGTATGTTAGTCCCTCTCATCAAATTGCATTGATGTGAGGCTCCAGAAAGAGGCAGTGGATTCTGTTTCCATGGCAACTGCTTCACTGCTCAAGGGGAAAACAGGACAGCAATTGAAGTCTGTGTTAATGGCAGCTCTAAAAATAATCGGCAATGTGTTGAAATCAAGTGAAAGACCCAGGAAGCGATAGATAAAAATTATAGCCATGCCGAGTGGGATTGAAAAATAAGGTACTGTGGAAATATTATTACAGCTATAATGTGATTTAAGAATCACAAAAATGGTTGATGACAAATATATTTTTGGGGAGAATCAATTATTCTTTTGTTTATTCATTTAGGTGATTATTGAATACCGATTATATACCAGCCGTGGGGCAGGATCTAAAGATGTAGAGATGAGTCAGTAGTGTCTCTATCATCTTTGATATCATGGTTTTATGACAAGAAAATTCACCATGATTGTAATGGACATTTTGTTTACCTACCCAACATTCATTCTAACCATTTCCCACTGTGTAGCAGCCAGGAGAATAAGGAATTGTGTGGTCTTGATTCCACAGCAAGGTCCAGAGACAATTCAAAATCATTTACTACAGTTATTGGTTCAGCAGTGAGCATGTGACCAAAGTACAAACTTATATCACACTTCACCTCTAGTGAGTGGCTTCTGCACAAAGCTCAGAAGTGTTTGGTGAGGCCAGGTGTGGTAGTTTACACCTATAATCCCAGCTCTTTGGGAGGCTGAGGTGGGAGCATTGTTTGACCCCAGGAGTTCGAGACCAGCCTGAACAAAAGTGAGATGCCTATAATCCCAGCTACTGGAGAGGCTGAGGCAGGAGGATAACTTGAGCCTGGGAGTTTGAGGCTGCAGTGAGCTGTGATGATGCCACTGCATTCTAGCTTGGGCAACAGAATGAGAGCCTACCTCAAAACAAACAAACAAAGAAGTGTCTGGTGGTTGTGGAAATGCTTATAATCTTTTTCACCTGGACATGAAAGAAGCATGCAGAGTCTGTTGCTTCAGGCAGCTATGTTGTGATCAGGAGGAAAGTCAGCCTGACAATGAAACCAGCCCTTGGGCAAGGGCAAAGCCAAGGGAATAACAGAGAAATATACCAGACCTGACTGAACTGCACTGAAGCCTACTCTACCTCTGGATGTTCTACTGGTACTAATCAACCACATTTCTTTTTGTGGAACCTTGAGTTGGGTTTTCATGTTTTCTGTTGACTGAAACAAACAAAAAGCATCGAACTAATAACAGATGTCAATGCCATGGAATAAGCGAAATACTGCAAATAAGCAGGGGTAATTATTACATGTGAAAGAATAAATCAGAGGGAGACAGAGGAGCTAACAAGTAACTCAATCTTGAAGAAAGGAGAGCAGGAAAGATCAAGGAGCTCCCTTGATGTTGTGAGGAAGACATCAGCTTTGCTGGCAGCATAGCTCCTCCTGGCCCAACTATCTAGCATTGCTGGTTACTGGCAAAATAGGCCTCTCTTAACCCACTGCTGTGTGCAGAGGCAGATGTATCATGAACCTAAAGAAGCTTAAGCTGCACATTAGCAACTGGGCTGCCCCAGCTCAAAGGTCACTCCCTAAGGCCTGGGGGTGTTTCTGGGTTGCCGGTGGAGTGAGAGTGGGCTATCAGCACCATCCCTACATTCTCCTGGCCTCCAGTAATAACCACTTGTGGACCCAATCAAGTTTCTGGACCTTATCTTTAAACCACAATGAGAATGATATGAACTACTCTTTGAAATATATATATATATATATATATGTGCGTGTGTGCACATATATATATATTTTTTCCATCTCTGCCTGGGAACTAAGAATTAGGCTTCACAGCTATCTAACATTGCAAATCTCAAACATGAAGGGGTGAAGAAATAAGTAAGACCCGGATGAGGTAGACCACCCACTGCAGGAGGGGTGTGTGTGTGTTGGGGCCAGGCACACTCAGCTATATCAAAGGGTTGGAATTCTGAGGACTTGCTCCCAGGCAAAAAGCCATCTAAGCAAGAAACAGAAATTTAGAAGCGGCAAAATCCAATGACTAAGGTGTGAAATGGAAGGAAATTTTCTAAACTTTAAATAATAAAAAATAAATCGCAAAAAACTATATTAAAGACTATTTTTCTATTGTCTCTAGGCAAGTATTAAAAAATTATTGCCACATAAAGAACTTATTGAGGAGTAGCCAGCCAAAGAGGGAAGGATAAATATTATAGAGCTGTATCAGGAGTTAATTGAAAAATACTAATAGTAATCTGTTAAATTTTTGAATTTGTGATGTTTATGGTATTTGCCAACTTTTAAAAATTTATAACTTGTTTTTATGTTTTTTTCTGAGTAAATATTCACTTGAATGTCTAATTTTGTATTCATTTACTTAAAGAGGGTCCTCCAAACTGTATACATTGTCAGACCTACAATACCTGAATCTGTCACTTGTCTGTATGACCAGGCTATTCTCAGCCCTCCTCAGATGAGTGGGTTCGAACTAGAGCTTATTTCTCTCTAGCATCTTCCTGCAGTCTATTAGAAGTAGGAACATGATCAAGTTCCTGCCTATTCTTCTGTTTGCTAAAATCTCAGGCTTGGTAGGCACGTTGTCTGAATCCTAACATGCCACAGGCAGTGGTTTAACTGCCTTGTTAGTGCACGTATCAGTTTCCTGGAGCTGCCGTAACAAATTACCACGAGGGGAGTGGCTTAAAACAACAGAGATGTATTGTGTCACAGTTCTGGAGCCTAAAAGTCTGAAATCAAGGTGCCAGTGGGGCTATGTTGTTGGCGAAGGCTCTAAGGAAGAATCCTTCCTCAGTTCTTCCTAGCTTCTGGTGGCTCCTGCAATTACTGGCATTCCTTGATTTATAGCTACATCACTCCAGTCTCTGCCTCCGCATTCACATGGCCTTCCCCCTCGTGTCTCTGTGTGTCCTCTCCTCTTCTTATAAGGATGCCAGCCATTCACTGAATTTAGGACCCACTCTGCTCCAGTATAACCTCATCCTAACTTAATTACATCTGAAAAGGCCCTGTTTCCAATTAAGGTCACATTCTGAAGTTCCAGGTGGACATGATTTCTTAGGGGGCATTATGCAAAATATTATTCTATCCAACATAAGAGGGATATTATATTCCCAGATGGGGAAGGGGTGATTCTTTTTGTCCCCATCTCATCCTGATTCAGCCAGTTCCACATTTTAGGATCTATAATTGATGCTCCTCGACTTATGGTGGGCTACATCCCAACAAACCCATCATAAGTAGAAAATATAAGTTTAAAATGCAATCAATACACCTAACCTACTGAACATCATAGCTTAGCCTAGCCCACCTTAAATGTGCTCAGAACACTTACATTAGCCTACAGTTGGACAAAATCATCTAACACAAAATCTATTTTATTATAAAGTGTTGAATATCTCATGTAATGTATTGACAACGACGAACACAGTAGAGTACAGTACTGGTTGTTTACCTTCCTGATCAAGTGGTCGGCTGGAGCTGTGGCTCGCTGCCACTGCCCAGAATCTCGAGAGAGTGTCGTACTGTGTCTCGCTAGCCTGAGAAAAGATCAAAACTCAAAGTATGGTTTCTACTGAATGTGTATAGTTTTTGTACCATCATAAAGTTGAAAAGTTTTAAGTCATAGCATTGTAAGTGGTTGACGATTGTAAAAATGTCTGCATCATTCAAAAATATTTGAATGACAAGTGATTGAAACTATTTGAGTTTGTTAGGCAAAAGGGTAAATTTATTGGCTCACATTAATTATGGAAAGGGCAGAGAAGATGGAACATGGAACTAGGTGCTTTAACCTATGTCATTCTCTTTCTTCTTCTCCCGTGCTTCCTTCTGAATACTGGCCTCATTTTCTCAAGCTGGGTGAATTGATGGCCACTATCAGTTTCTGGGATCATAAACTCACGATTTCAGGATTAGAGAATAAACATTCTTAATTTAAATGTCCTGGAATGTCTAATATTCCAAGCTTGAGTAAAGTGACCAACCCTAGAGTAAATGCTGTCTAAACAGCGAGATCTATTATATTTGCCATAGCTCAGCCATGTATTCGTCCTCACATACAGGAGTGTGATGGGGTCTGTTTCTAGAATAAAGAAGGAAAGGTGTGAGGTAGACATCTACAATCAATAAATTATAGTTCTTTTCTCCATTCTTTCCTGTATTCTCTCCCCTTTCACAGAGCACAAAGATGTAGATTAGTAAATGCATGAATCACAAAGCAAATCATTGCTAAGACTAATGATGAAGGTGAAAGAACAGTGATTTTGTGGTCTTAGTTGCAGTGCTCAAGTGCCATTTTTTAAAAATTGGATTTAAAAAACACTCTGTACTTGAAAAGCTCAGTGACTTATCTCTGTTCTACCTCTAATATCATATGATCTTGAAAAAGTGACTGACCTAACATTATTCTTTCTCACTGTTAGTATGTTTGGCAATATGAAAGTCAGCAAGAAACATTTAAAAAATCATTTAGGAAAATCCATCTTTAAAATGATTGATTTATACATACGATAATGCTGCTGACATTATAAAATTAAATGAGAGAGAAAGTCCTGTAGAATGACAATATCACTTAATTAGAATTAGAGAGTTCAAATTCTGTCTGTGCCTTGTCTGATTTTTCTTAGGTTGTTAATATTTACTTGTACAACACTCAAGCTGCTTCCTTTATAAAATCAGTGGGTTGTGTTTAGTTTATCGCTCAGATCTCTTCCAGTTCTAAGATTCCATATAAAATAAACTGCACCTCAGTATCTAAATTTTATGTCATTTCCTTTTTATAAAATAGAACTGTGTTTATCCTTCTTGGAGTTTGTAGCATTTCTTGAATCTGAAAGATTCTTGGCCTTTTTCTCTTCAAATATTGTTTTCGTCTCATTTTTTCTCTCCTTTCTGTTCCTCAGATAAACCTTTTCACCATGTCCGATAAGTCTCTCACGCTCTTTTCTGTATACTTCATCCTCTTAACTGTCTGTGTGTCAGTTTGGATATTTTCTTCTGACCTACCTTTCAGTTTATAAATTCTCTTTTCAGCTATATATATTTTGGTTTTTAGTAAGTGAACTTTGAGGTATTTATTGGTAGTTTTCTTTGTACATATCTTGTATTGAGTTTGATAATTTTCTTTAATATTTATATTGATGTCCTTTATCAATTTGAAAATTTTCTGTCATTGTCTTTATAAATATTGTTTCTACCACATTGTATTTGTCTTTTCTTCTGGACATCCAATTACACATGTTTGATTTTTAACTGTGTTCAATGCATATCTTAAATTCTCCATTTTGATTTTTTCCCATTTATTTTTCTCTCTGATAGTTGGTTTTTATATTTTCTCGGAACTTGTTTTTGATTTCACAAACCTTGTATTCTGTTTTGTCCTATCTGCCTTTAAACTCAAACAAACAATTTTTTTTTTAACAAACAATTTTTAATTACAGATTTTTTAAGTTTTTCAGATTAAGAATGTCTATTTAATTTTTTAATAGGTTCCAATTTTCTGTTGAAATTTTCCCTCTCCTCACCTTTTCTGTTCATCTTTTGCTTTATTTTCTTTGATATATTAATCCTAGTACTTTAAAGTCTGAGTCACCTGTGGATGTCTCTCTCTCTCTCTTTCTCTCTCCCTTCCTTTAAATCATTATTTCTATTTTATAGGTAGGAAAACTAAAAAATGTCATGAAAAATGAAATTCATTGTACAATGCATAATATATAGTCAAAGATCTTGAAAGAGAATTGGTATCTTAACTAGCATTTCTCATCTTTAAATCAATAAACATTAGCCCTCTTTAGAAGAGGTAAAAAAAAATCACCCATTTTAAATACACTGAAAATAAATATCACTAAACACCATTAAATGATGAATAGCTCTAAAATCTCTCTAACCTCTTTGCATTTGTTAACTAGCACTTTAGAGTAAAAATAATTATGGCTTTTGTTATGGCTCCATATTTCTTTAAAATGTTGAGTATTCTGCAATTACACAGGCCATTAAAAAGTAGTGACTAAAATAGATTCCCAATTCTGGGAATAGATAAGAACTAATTCCATTTGGTTTTAAACAGAATTTTATTGTAATCATCAAGCTAAAGGCATAGCAAAAAATGCCATCACTAGAAGATTGCCTCAGTCCACCTACTGTTCACCATTTAATCAGACACTATTTAATCCCAGTAGAAAGTCTAAGGAGTTCATGGATCCACCTCCTAAGCATATCAGGAAGTGCTATACACTGGATAGTTAGAGAAATGGCAGTAGAGCATCTTATTTAAACTTTTGGGATAACAAAACAATACTTCTTTTTTTTTCTTGTTTTGGTAACAAGATCTTTAATATTTGTGGCATACTATAATATTCAAAGATTAAAATAAGCAAGAGAACACCACAATACACTTGAAATAAGACTGTGCTATAACTTTCACAGGCAGTTTCAAGCAGGACTAGAACAACCCTCATTGTTCATTAGGACAACTTCATATAAATCAGTTTAGAAATAAGCTGCACTTTTACAAACGGGTCTTACCTTCCTTACAACAAACATTTTATTCTTTCAATAGTCATGTGGATACTATAAAAATACCAATTATTCATCCCTACTGAATGAAATGTCTTGCCCTCCTTCATGATTTCTTCAATGTTTTTTTTTTTTAAGCGGACAAACGACATTCTAAAAAGTCTGAACCTTCTAAGTACGGCTAATCTGGTAAAAATTAGAGTGGTCCTTCAGTTAATAATGTGATTGGAAGCCATCCTTCTCTCCCTCTGAATGAATTAATAAGATTCAAACAAAATATGTGTAAGTCAGAGAGCAGGGCAAAGTTTTCGTATTTCATGGAACTTTAAATAAGTTTATGTCATAGAATGGTGGGGGTGCCAGCCAAATATCTCCAGATAGCAAACCATCAATTGCCTTCATGGAGAGAGGACCACTGGCAGCCCCCCCGACCTGGGCCATGTTCGGGGGAGCATGCAGGCAGGCGGGGCCTGCTCATGCAGCCCGTGCAAAAGTCCTTTTGGTAGAGGCGGCCTCCGGGCCATGAACATGACGCAGGGACTCTTGAAGCACGGGGCCTGGAGGGCCGTGTGCAGCTGGGGTGTGCGCGCAGCACAGGAAGTAACGCAGAGCTCATGCTCCAGGCTCGGGCTCCCACTGCCGTAGGAGCAGCAGCACCTAATGTTCCCACGAAAAGTGTTGCTTCGTGTACCCGTTATAAAGCATGTCAGTGAATTACCTTGATCCAGTGAAGACTTAGTTTTAAGCTTTGTTATGCCTGACCTATTTCAATTTTGTTACTTGTAGGATGTAATCATTAATCTTAGGGAGTTCCTTTTCCCAAATCCTGGGCCTGGGTTTAGCAAGTCCCTTCTACCTTGAATTCTTATAACTCCCCAGTGCCATTCAGCTGCTGAAATCTCTGCTCAGCATTTGAGCTGTTTGCTGTTTTCTGCTACATTTCCTGAAGGCTCACCTTGTACAGGTGTAACAGAGATAAAGGTCTGGAAAGGGGGAAAATGTATTTACAAATTGTCTCTTTAAAATCCCTCACTCTTTTTTGGGAATTGAAACTTGCATTCCTACCCCAGGCCAGTAATCAAAGGGGCAGAAAAATGTTCTTTGTTTTCTAGTATCTTAAACCACAGGAGATGGCTCAACAATTATCCGGACAAAGGTCACGAACATCTTCTCTGGACATAAGGTCCACCAAAACCACCAGCTGAAGTTAAACAACAATAGCCTGAAGCCATGTCCAACTGCCAAAAACCCCCTTTAAAAACCCTAGACTTCTGCTTAAAGGTGGGATCATGGTTCTTTAAGACAAGAGTCTGTCATCCTCCTCATTTGCCAGCAAATTAATAAACTTCTCTTTCTTTTTTCTCAAACCATTTGTCCTTGTTCTTCCTTGTCACTGATTTAGCCTCAGGGACAAGTGTGAACTTGTGGTAACACATGGATAGCTCAGAAGGTAACCAACAATTTGAGGGAAATATGGATGCAGATTTTTGGGCACTCTCTCAGGTTCCTTTCTCTTTAATGGTTTGCTCTTCAAATGCCAGCTCCTCTGGCATCTCTAAACTCTGTCTTTGTTCCCTAGGACCTATGAGACTCCTGATTTCTTTCTGGAGTTCTTTCACCTTACCACAATTTGGAAACTGCTTTCAAAATTCTGAGGTTAATGTGAAATATATCTTTTGTGCTTCCCTTTCTCAAGGATTTCAGCTGCTCAGTGTTACTTGTGAAGGCTCTCCAATGCCTTCAGAAGATTATTTATATGTTCTTTTCCCAACTTTTAAAGTAATTTTTGGTAGAAGATTTAGTTCAATATAATGTTGTTGAATCTAGGGCCTAACATTTTATCCACTGAATTTTAATTTGAACAATTTTATCATTTCTAAATGTTATTTTTCATTTCTTTTAAAAATGTACCCAATCATTTTTAATTCTTTCTTTTTGCATATTCACTTTGTCTTCCTTTAAACAGTTGTATATATACATATTTATTTTGGATTCTGATAATTCTAAAGGTTATTGCTCTCTCTCTCTCTCTCTCTCTGTTTTTTTTTCTTCATATGCTTTTGATTTCTTATATTCACCTCATATAACCTGATTTCAATTTGTGGAAGTTTTAAATTTGGGAATTTTCATTTTTAGGAAACTTGTAAACAATAGATTATGTAAATTTTTCCTTGTTTATTCTGGGTCTAGGTTCAGAGTAAGAGAGTCTTTGAGTGTTTCTATCCTGACATACTGCTTGAAGCAGAAAGTTATATATTTTAATTTTGAATTGTGTTCCCTGGAAAACTTCAAAAGTAATAAAAATGTTTAGTGATGAACTTAGATTCATTCACCAAGCTTCTCAGACACAAGTTTTAGCTGCAGAAATTCCAAGCTTATCTTATTAAACTTTTTTTTATTTATTTAAAAAAATTATATTTTAGAGGGAAAGCTATCCACCTGTTCGCTGAAATTCAATTAATTGTAAAGGATCTTATTTTTCTTACTTAAGGAGGAGAATGTCTTTTTTTTCAGGATTCAATAAATGAATAAGTAAAAATAAGCTTTTGGTTCAGTTTGAAACTTGTGACAGATTGGCAGCTAAATTATTTATCAAGTACAATCAATTATCTATAAAACTACCCACATCAATCCAGTTCTATTACTTGGCAGATGACAAATTTCGCATAATTAGAATTGACATATTTGAGGTTGTATGTAGGCATGATATACTTAATTATAGTGAGACAAGATACAATGGGAAGACTTGAGATCTGAAACTAGACATTTCTGTTAGGCGTCGGCAGGTTCTAAGGATGGTCAATGGGGACAAATGTGGTTAATAGGATAGACTATGTTTTATTTAAAAAGGAGACCAGTCTAGAAGGTGGGATCCTATAAGTCCCTTGATTACTAGGCCACTGTATATCATTTCCACTGCTAACTCCAAAGTGACCTGACAGTGCCAATCACATAGTAGTTGCTCCAAAAATATTTTAAACGAAAGCAATAAAAGAATAATAGTGGAGTCTAAAGATACTACAACAAATACCTTAGTCCCTGATAAGCCATTACAAGTTTCTGCATAATAAGGAGATACTCCCAGGAGAACTGCCTGCTAAATGGATCCAATAATTGAGTGACCTGTCTCTTGATCAATGTATAAATGAGTATGACCAACTCTGAATCTCTTTTTGGCCACAATAAATGAACATTTCTAAGGTCTATTTTTCACTATCATAGTACCCTAATAATGACAAAGCTAACATTCTCTTTTGTTGTTGTTATGGTAAGGGCTTTCATGTATTAATTCACGTAATCCTCATGCCAACCCTAGGAGATAGGTACTATTATAAAGAATACTATTCAACTATTATACTACTATTGTCACCAATCATTATTTTTCTGGTAATATTTCCAGAGGCCTAACCAGCCTGGAGGTATCGAATCACCCGAAACAAAATTCTTAAAGTGTGATTCACACTTTATACCTTTTATGACAAATGCCCCTAATTTTCAATTACATTGCCAAGGACCCACCTTATTATTAATACATAGCCTTGCATAGGTTACCATAGACTAGTTCTCAATTTCAAAGGCAAAAATGACCAAAGATTTGAATACAAAGTAGGATGTAGAATATATTCCTAATTATCTTTTAAGTCCCTTGTTAAGTATAGAAGGAGATAATGAAGCAAATTCTGGATAATTTGCTGCATTAGTAACTTGGTAAGACTGACAACTATTTCTTGAACCTGAAATCTTATGTTGATCAGTGAGTTTTACCATCAGCATCTTCTTATGGTCTCTTTATAGAGTGATTAGCCCTTAGTACCATCCTTGCAAGAAAAGCAGAGCAAGCGAGAGAGCAATTACTCCTCATAGTACGTCAAGCACTGTTTTAAATGCTTTATATATAATGTGTAATTTAATTACTAGAACCACCCTGTGAACTAGATATAACAATCCCAATTTTACAGATGGGGAAACTGAGCAAAATTAAATATCTTGTCAAAACACCTAGCTAAGAATTCTTTGTTTAGAAATTTCTAAACTCAATTAAATGCAGATTTGTTGTCATAAATTATAGTGTTTTGCTGTTTCTATGTTGCAAGCAATTGGTGCGAAGATAAAACAAGGAGTTGCCTCTGAGCTGCTGATTATCTCAGTCAAGGATGGCTTCATTCCCCAAAGAACTGCAGTATAATATGTATTCTTAACAAAAACATTGGTCAGTTCCTGTTTAAAAATAATTGGAGTGTGTTTTATTTAGAGAAATGGCATGTTCATGCTTATAAAAATATTTAATTTTCTTCTCTGTGTTATACTCCTTTGTATCTTTCCATCTTTTTTATTTCAAAACCCATTCCAGGCTTCTAACCAAAAGCTTTTAGGCTTATAATTTTTGGCTATGCTACACATTACATGACCATGGGAACCTGATGACTGCCTTTAGGAAAACAGTGTGATTTTACTATAAAAGGCGTCTTTATGGATGCATGACTGGTCATGGCCTGTAGGGGACTGATTTCTTCTGGCAATTTTCCGAAGACAGTCCTTCCACACCCAGCCATGAGTGTGTTTGGTTTTCATTCCATGGGCTGTCAATTGTAGCCTCTCTCAAATTCCTTCTTTTCCCAGTATCTACGTGCTGTGAACTGGCTTTGAGAAAAGGGGACTCGCCTTTCTCTGGGGTGCTGGGTAGGTGAGGGTGGGTGGCTGGCAGGGTATGTGATAAGAACACATTCTGTCTTTTCCAATCCAATGGATACAATGTCAGGAAAGAAATGGAACTCTCATAAAGAGGGAAAGAAAGGTAGAGAACAACCTTAGATAAATTGCACATGTTGCTTCGAGTCTTTTCACAACTGTTTACTTTCCCATCCTTCCTCATTTGGCATCTTCCTGTCTTTCTCCTGACCTGCCCTATTCTTCCGGGGGTTTCTCATCTAGGGCAACGCTTCTCAAACTTTTGATTGCCCAGAGGGCTTGTTACAATACAGGCTGCAGAGCTTCTCCTCTGGAGTTTCTAATTTGGCAGGTCTGGGATGGGTTAGGAGGATTTCCATTTCTAACAAGTTCCCCGGTGCAGCTGATGCTGCTGATCCAGGGCCACCCTTTGAGAACCACCGGTTTAGGGAATGTGCTTTATCATCTTAATATTTTCATTCATGCATTCATTCATTCAATCAATCAGTATTTATTGAGACATTACTGAGCCAGGCAGTGCTGTACACAACACATACTCCCCACAGAGCCCAGCTTTAGTGACTGGCGCTTAGTAGGTCTTTAATAAATTTTAAACTGCTCTGCAACCTACATTTCCCCAAGTCTCACCAGCCCATGGGTACTAAGCATTGTTTGGTGGGAATGACTCAAACTGCATTGACTTTTTCCCTCTCCCGCATAAATCAAGACCTCTAACGCCTTTCCAAAAAGCACTCAGTTGTGTCTCCGGGATGCCTGGGCTAGTCATTCATATGCTTATAGTGCAGTCAATTCTAGTTACCACATGCAAGCCTCTCTCAGGGATGTTTTCTCTCTGAGCAGCTACTTAAGGGCAATTCACTGCTGCATCTGCTGCTGTTGCTGCCTCCTAGGGGAACTATGAGGCCCACACCCGGGGAGATGCCCACCAGTGCTCCAGAAGTTGCCAATACCTGAGGGGTGATGGAGAGAACGCGATGCTCCCTGACCCTGCATCACATTTCCTCGCCTGGCAAGTGAAAGGCTGCTGATACCTTGGTAATTTATAGAATAATATATGAAAATACCTGCATCAGTGCTGTCTTGTAGTTCTTCTTTCCTGGTGCCTGAATCTATGGGGCTGGAGAGATGGGTGCAGGTGGATGGGCAGCGTAGGTGATATTAACACATTCTGTCTTTTCCAATCCAGTTTCTCTATCAATTCATAAAATACATGTGAGTAGTTACACACCCCAACAACTTATCAGATATGGCACACATGTCTGAATTACAGTGGGTGACACAACTCAGTCTCAAAACTTTCAGCTGTAAATGAAGAAAGGATTCCAAATTTCTCTCTACCTTCTTCTCCTGCACTTTTAAAAGTGTTTATTTGTAATCCCAATGCATTTCTAACGTTCTAAATTTAATCTAGTGCAGCCGGGGGGCCTACTTTCCTTTAAATGTACTCTGCAGCTTATTGTCTTTCACATAAACTATACCTTAGGTGAGGAGAGAAGAGATAATTTGTAGCTCTGCACTAGTTTCCTGCAAGGACCCCAAGGACTGAGGTAGCTTTATCCAATATTTGCTCCTCTATAAAGGCAGAAAACTGCTGCCTGGCTTGTTCTACCTAAGCTAAGAATGACCTAGGGCCAGCATGTCTGTACCGGTCTCTCCTCTAAGTGTGTGGCCTGGGGGGAGGGGCGGGGGACAGAGTATTGACGCTTTCAGTGCCCACTTCTGACATAGAGCAGCTTAGTTGTCTAGATTGTCAGGGGGCTTTTTGAAGAAACTCAGGGTAGCCTCTAATTTACCTACTTCTTTTTTTTTTTTTATTTTTTTTTTATTTTTTTTTTTTTGTTGAGACAGAGTCTCACTTTGTTGCCCAGGCTAGAGTGAGTGCCGTGGCGTCAGCTTAGCTCACAGCAACCTCAAACTCCTGGGCTTAAGCGATCCTACTGCCTCAGCCTCCCGAGTAGCTGGGACTACAGGCATGCGCCACTATGCCCGGCTAATTTTTTCTATATAGATTTTTTTAGGTGTCCATATAATGTCTTTCTATTTTTAGTAGAGACGGGGTCTCGCTCAGGCTGGTCTCGAACTCCTGACCTTGAGCAATCCACCCGCCTCGGCCTCCCAGAGTGCTAGGATTACAGGCGTGAGCCACCGCGCCCGGCCTACCTACTTCTTTTACTCCATGAATTACTGGGTTTTTGAACTATAAAACAAATGTTAATTATTCTAACATGCATAAATCATCTAATTATTAAGCAATGGAATAGCAACCTTATGAATATTTATCATTGCAAACATGTCAAATTGGCTATCATATATTTTATCTGTTTACAATATTATGGTCTGTTCAGGCAAACATTGCTCAGTTTCTGGTGATGTGGCAGAACCAGCCCAACACAAACACAACTTTAAAAAATGGAACAAACATTCTTACGGAAATGAAGCAAAATGGATTATTGTTGGAGATTTACATACTAGGAAAATACAGGGGTGCTCATGTTGCTTTTAACTAGGTATTATAGTAGATACAGGAGAGAACAGGCATTTCATCTCCTGGAAATAGGACTATTTGGGGCTCTCTTGGCCATACACAAGAGGGTAAGCTGTGTCACTCACTGTTACTTCATAAATTTGTAAGACTGGCTGAAGAGACAGGTGATTTTTTCCAAAAGAGCTTCTTCTGCAAATAGATGTAGTGCATAGGTCAACAGGAAAGATGCTCTTAGGGGTGAGCAGTCAAGTGTCAGATAAAAGTGCATATATTTCTATAAAACATAACACAGTAAATGTATTAGTAACTTCTTTCGCATACAGTTTAAAAGACAGATAAAACATAGAGCACTAGTTAAAGAACTATAAACTCCTTGCTGCCAAATAAACACTTTTATGAAAAATTTTTTTGGTAGCAGGACAGGACAGCTTGGCACTGTCCAGGCCTGGTGTTAAAATGGACAACAAAAGTATTAGCAAATTCCATGATAAGGAAGATAGAGGTTGTACCCAAGAATCTAAGCTAAAGCCAGGATTCCAGTTCTAGAAGGGCTATGGGTCCTAGAGGTCAGGAGGGCAGGGAGCAAGGGACAAAGGAGTGGAAGGGTCTGGGCAGCACAGAGCAGGAGCAAGGTGTCCATCTGTAGGTCTGCAATCTGTGCAACAAGCATGGGTCAACAACAGCAAGGAAAAGCCTAATACTTAGTTTTTCAGAGGCTGGATCCTTATATAACATATTTTTCCCTTTCCAAAGGGCTCCTAGGAGTTGGGCGAGCTGCTACATAGTCACAGCAAGTGACACACTTGAGTGGGGTACATGACAGTGCTGTGGGTGGGAAATTCGGGGCCCTATTCTCTGTCTAATCTGGTCCTGGAGCTGTCCCAGGCTGAAGGCAAAACAGCCTTTACCACGCTGGGACCTTACAGTGGGAAGCCTCGAAGGATTTGCAGATTATTTCACTGTCAGCAAAACCTAAGACTTATCATTTAACTGTTAAAAGGTGTTAATTTGCTTCTAGAACTAGCCATTTAACTCCTACAACAGTGAATCATAACCCTCCACGTTAGAAGTTTCTAAAACTCTGCATCCCCAGGCTCCATGCCAGATCAATTAAATTAGGATGTCTGGGAAGGTGGATGGGGCCCCGGCATTCACAGAGCTTTAAAATGTTTGGTGATTTTGTTGTTCTTTAATTTTTAAATTTAATTTTTAATGGACTAAAGTAATACGAATTCTTCATTGTAAATAAAAACAGATGTAAAGAAATCATTACTGTCCTACTCTTCTTCTATATAGATTTATGACATATGCAGGTGTAAAGAATATAAAATGAATACCTGTTTACCCACCACCTTTTTAAATTTCCTTGAAGGATAAGATATATATAATATGGAAAAGTACACGGATCACAAATGTATAGTCAATGAATTATTTCAAAATGAACACGCTTTTGTAAATGCCATCCAAATGAAGAAACAGAACACTGCTGTGACCTCTGTTCCCGCTCACATTGCTTCTCTGTCACTGCTCTTTCCCCCTCCAGAAAGGTATAAAAAGGTCCCCAGGTAATTCTAATGGGCCATACTGTTGTCTTATTGTCTACTTTTTCACTTTGTTTTCTTCATAGATTATTTTTTAGTGGAGAGAAAACATTTTAGGCATGAGGATTATTGGTCTCTGGGGTCTGATAATATTAATGATAATAACGAATATTTTGAGTTCTATATGTGCACTCACAGGTTATATTGTAAGTGATAAGTGAATGTTGTATTGTGGCAACAAATTTTTAAACCATCATTCATTCAAGGAATTTAGCTTTATTTTTCAACAGCGACCATGAGCAATCGATGGCAATGGCTTCCACGTTCCAAAATGAGGGAAGTGGGCTGCAGCACTGGGGGAGCCTGTGATTGTTGGGACAAAGGATGGTGACTGTGTCCATCGGACCAGTGTGGGCCAATACACACAGGCCCAAGTGAGAAAGCCAGCCTGCTGGTCATCCTAAATGCTGTCAGAGAGAATGGCTTGAGGAGCCGAGGAACAGCTGCTAGGTTCCAAGGGACTGAGGGGCCATCAACAGCCAGGCAGAGAGATGCTTCGGTAGTGGGTCTCTGAAGTGACAGCAAAATGCTCATCAGAGGGTCAGTTTTACACACCTGCCAAGCCCAAGGAGCTTATAAAGCAATTCGCAACACTATCAACGGAGTAGCAAGACTATTTCTGTTACTACCACTTCTCTCTCTCCACTACCCTTTACCCCTGGCATAGCCAAGCCAGACTCAAAGTGGGGTGAATGGGTGGGTGGGTGGTTGAGGAATAGAAGTTCTAGAAAGAAAAAAAAGAAAAAAAGAATCCTGGATGGATCTCCTCGCTCCCCTTTCAGTAGATTTTGGCTATGTTTTCTGAGGGGCAGCTAGCTTCTGGAGATATTCAGGAAATTTTTTTTTAAAGGAAATTGAAAACATTTTGACTATAATATAGAATCAGACATTTTAATTAGTTTATGTGTATGTATGTGTGTGTGTATCTATGACCAACAATGACTAGAGAACTTTTTGAAAGATCTAAGTATGACTAGAAAAGTCATGGGGCCTGCCTGAATTTTTATCCGAGGAAGTTGAAAAGAGCTACCAGGCTGCAGAACAGCTTTGAACGGGCAGGGAAAGGGAATGATTAAAATTGTTTTCTGATTACATCCCATGTTTGTCTACTATAATGGTTACACCAATACATTAGCTACACCAATAATTCAATGTTCTGGTCCTCAATTCTACCATGATAGCCTTGCTGTGGCGCAATGGTGACTCTCTGCCTGGGCCTGGGCTGGGGAAAGGAGCCAGAGGTTCTGTAAGTTATTTAAGGGGATGAAAACAAGCACATTGCCAGATATTTGAAATTCTCATTCCATCACAGGAAACTGATAGGGTAAGTGCCAGTATTATTCCTCTCTTACAGGTGGGGGAAACTGAGGTATAGTCAAGATTACTTGCCACAGTGGACCACACCTAAGAGGTGAATGAGGAGAACTCAAAGCCAGGCTTTCTTTCTCTGACCATCATACTCTGCAGCCTCCACTAATCCCTACTGTGGCTATAAGAGGAGACAATGTATTGATTGGTCTTTTTTTCTAATAAAGGGACATTTTCAGAATGGAGGTGGGGGGTAATTAAATTTACTAACTCACACAACTCTTATGGACTTCTTAGGTAGTTCTCTACTAAAAAAGTTGTTTTAAAAACGCTAGAGGAGGCTTCTGCTAATTATAACTTTGCCTCTGCCAAAGACTTAATTTTAATTTTTAAAGAGCCAGGTCAGTTATTCTTTTGACTATGAGAAAATAGTAAGATGGTTATAAAAGGGAGCTCTGCCATGGTTTCCTTTCAAGAGGCTCACACTTACGATCTAGAAAGCAACTGTGCTTATAGAAGTGTGTCCTTTGAGTTTTGGAGCACAAAGAAAATTACTCTGATGCCTGAATCCTCACGAAATTTAGTCAAAACCTCCAGGTACTTCTAGAGTACAGTCAGTACTGGGATTTCTCCTTCTCTTTCCTTCATGTTGCAGAACTTTTAAAGAGGAAGAAAGGATTGAGTACTGAAATAACAGTCCTATTATACTTTTTGGCATTTTACCACTTGGAAGTTTATTCTGTCCTATATATATTTTAATTCCTTGCTCTTTTTTGCATTGTAAAATGTAGTATTTTTAGGATTATAAATCATACGCTAATCTCTTACTCACTTCTCAGTATCATGTTTTTTCCCAGTGGGGAAAAAAAATCCCTGCCCTCTTTCTGCCTTCTTGCCTTTTGGTTCTATTTGCCATAGAAGCAAATAGAATAAGCCTAAGTGAGACCCCAAGGTCATCAGTTCCTGCCTTTGTGCTTAGACATGCAAAGTACCTAGGCCAATCACTAACCTGTGTTTTAAAAAACCTCCAATCAGAGAGAATCCACAACTTCTTTTTGAGAACTGTTGCACGGTGCAACTGCACACTATAAATGTCTTTCCCTATCTATGTGCACCCTTATCTCACTGTTCTATTTTTCCCCTCATTTGTATTAACCCGTTCTTACCTTTTTTCCTGAACTTTTAGGCCTTCTCAGAACTGGTGAGAGACAAATGTTACTCTGTAAACTGCCAAGATGTTAAGGTGAGTAGTTCCTGGGAACGCTGGTGCTGTAGCCCCGAACTAGGTATGATAGACACTCCAGGGGTGATGGCATTCCTGATATTACAAGTTATTTATTCGGCTGCTGCTGCTGCTCCTCCAAGCTAAGCAAACACTCTCAATCCTTTTTAACTTCATGTGACTGACATTTCTGAGTCTGTTTGCAAACGGGACACTAGAGGGCTCCCAGGGGTTAAAAATAAGTGGAAAGTTATTTGAATGAAAACTGATTCTGCACGGCATTTTTTTTTTCAGAATTTAAAATTAAAGTTTATTTTTTTAACTTTTTTTTTTTAAAAAACCTTATATATCTTAAAACTGTGCAGTAGCCAGTTTACAAGTAACCATTTTGCTCTGCAATCGGTAGTTTTCAAGGGAGCTTTAAAGCTGAACTGAAATGTTTGAAATGTGGAACACTCTTGACCATGAAATATGTTCTACTTACATGCCTCAGCCTTTAAAAGTTCTTTGCATTAGAGTCAGGGATTACATTCTTCCTGGAGCCAAGCATGGGGCCAGCTGTGTAAGTAAGGTTGCCTATGAGTTTCTTCTTTTTCTTTTTAATAGTGAAAAAAATAGAGTTAGAGAGGCTTTTATTTTCTTTCAGCTGACTTTGGTAGAAAAAAAAAAGGAATAAAAAGCAGTCGGATTTGTGTTGTTTGTGTGTGTGTGTGGGACTGAATAAATGTAACTGCTTCCAAGATATATGGACTTTTATGGCTTTATATTATCCTAACACTTAATATAAGATAATGGAATACAAAAAGAAAAATTTGTACCATTTAATTAAGAGGATATGTTTCTGAATTCGAATGTTAATACTTCGTGATTCTGCCCAATTAGTTAATGTAGGACTTTTAAAGATAAATATGGGATATTATAGATTTTTAAAAACCATCTATTGCTTGTCTTATTTCTGAATTTCAAAAGGGAAAAGCCCAGGTTTGTCACATTTTAATGCTTTTGCTTCAGAATCAACTTAAATGACTCTAGCTACAAGTTATAAAATATTCTTGGATTTTTGTGGCTTGTTTTCACTACTTTAAACTGAATATCAAATCTATACATCTGTCTTATTTCCATTTTTTAAGTTTGGTTTTATTTTTTTAACATTTAGTAATGATATTTATGAAAGGAAAGGGTTACTTTTTTCTTTACTCTTGTAGAGGAACTGAAATGGTTTGAGATTGTGACTCAGTTAACTCTGTTTCCATTCATTCCCAGAAACAAGCCACATTTCTCCTTGGGGAGGCTGCTAGTTTAAAAGGTTTGTTGTGGCGAGTGTCAGCGTTCCCAGCTCCATCCCCAACCTTTTCTTTCCACCTCTGCCCACGGAAGACCAGTTAGATACCGAAGCAGACACAGCGGCTGAAGTCAGGAAACCATGCATCATGTCAGCAGGAACCAACTGCAAACTTTAAACTCTGTTCAACATGTGGATGCGGCAGAGAAATGACCTGTCCAGACAAGCCAGGGCAACTCATAAACTGGTTCATCTGCTCCCTGTGCATCCCGCGGGCACGTAAACTCTGGAGCAGCCGGCGTCCGAGGACCCGGAGGAACCTTCTGCTGGGCACGGCCTGCGCCATCTACCTGGGCTTCCTGGTGAGCCAGGTGGGGAGGTCCTCTATCCAACATGGACAGGCAGCGGAAAAGGGGCCACACGGCAGCCGTGACACCGCCGAGGTACCCTTCCCTGAGATACCTCTGGATGGTACCCTGGCCCCTCCCGAGTCCCAGGGCAACGGGACCACCCTGCAGCCCAATGTGGTGTACATTACCTTACGCTCCAAGCGCAGCAAGCCTGCCAATATCCGAGGCACCGTGAAACCGAAGCGCAGGAAAAAGTATGCAGTGGCCTCTGCTGCCCCAAGACAGGCGGCCTTGGTTGGACCATCCCTTCAGCCCCAGGAAGCTGCAAGGGCAGCTAATGCTGCAGTGCCTGGGTTCGCCCAGGGAGGAAACCTGGCCAAGGTGGGAGAGCGACCCTGGAGGTTGGTGTGGGGTCCCGGAGTGCGCGCTGGGGGCTCAGACTTCCTGCAGCCCAAGGCCAAGGAGAGCAACATTAGGATCTATAGCGAGAGCGCCCCCTCCTGGCTGAGCAAAGATGACATCCGAAAAATGAGGCTCTTGGCAGACAGCGAAGTGGCAGGCCTCGGGCAGGTGTCCTCTAAGAGCGGTGCCCGCCTGCTGGTGCTGGAGGGGAGCGCCCCTGGCTCTGCGCCCCGATGCGGCCCCAGCCCCTGTGGGCTACTCAAGCAGCCTCTGGACACGAGTGAGGTGTTTGCCTTCCACCTGGACAGGATCCTGGGGCTCAACAGGACCCTGCCGTCTGTGAGCAGAAAATCAGAGTTCATCCAAGGTAACAGATTCACAGGCTTTGTTATTTGCAGCTGTTGGGAATTCGGGTTCATTTTCTCTTTTCTCTTACTTTCTTTTTCTAAATCATTTTCCTCCACCCACGTTTCACATTTGGACAGCAGCAGCACTAGAGTGTCTTTCCATACGCTTGGCATTCTTTATTTTCCCAGCCTGGGAGGATATGCGAGTTCCAGGGAAACGCTGTCTTGGACGTACAAGAGTAAGCCCATGCTGTGTAATCTTTGCTCTCCGTTTCCCTCGGACTTCCCAGTGGCTTATTAAATCTAATTAAAGCCAACGGCGATTTACATGATGAGGAGAGGAAGTTGGGTGGAGGCGAAGAACTTGCTGACAGGCATGCTGTTAACTAGTCACTATGAGAGGAAATAGAATTTCATTCTTTGGAAGTTTTTAAAAGTAAGGGGGAAGTAGGTTATCTTTATTGAGCAGATGGAATCGTTTTGAGAGGCCCAGAGCTAGACTGTGTTAGATTCAACCTCTTGTATTTTGTTTGTTTGTTTGTTTTTAATAATGCATTTAACCACTTCATTTAGCAAATAAAGGGAACGAGGTAAAGAGAGGTGATTTGTTCAGTATGTGTTCTAACTGGCCACAACTATGGCTCACTGAGCCTGATTTCCAAGATTCTCTTCTTGGATGGCAAACGTTTTGGCAGATTCTAGGCTATGTGGCCGGTTACTGCAGTTGCAGGAGAAGGGGTTGGTTTGTGTTCATGCTCGTGCCATAGAAAAGATAGTCTCTGAATATTAAGGTGGTTCTAGGGTTTTAGCACAAAGTACATCGAGTCAGTGGCTTGTGTTTGAATGCAGAAATTACAACTGGCCCAAGAGACTAAAACGTGCCCCAAAGAGATTCTAAACTCAAAAGATACTCCCTTTCTCCCTGTTACCATAAAATTTGGCTTTTCAGTGAGGTTCCCAGGGAGGCTGGAATGGAATGAATTGAAACTCTTGGTAGTGGCTGAAAACCAAATTGCATTTCCAATGTCTTTAGCATTATATTAGTATTATAAATTAGTCTTAGAATGGATACTCCTTGAAGTACCAGTGATTTACATAGAAAAACTGGGCATCCTTTACTTACACTGGTTCATGTCTAAGTGCCCCAGATTCCTGGGTGTGTTTTGATGTCTCAGGTTCACAGAGTAGTCCACCACAGTTGTGCCAGTGTGAGGAAGCCTCTCACACATTCAATCTAATGTTGGTAAAAACTAACTTTTATTGAGTGCTCACTATTTGCTAAGCATCATATTAGTACTAATTGTTTCATATAGTTCATAGATGCATGTGACTCTTACAGTTCTCACAACAATGCTATGAGGTGGGTACTAGTATTATTTCCATTTATTAAATGAGACAATTGAGGTTTATTTAGGCGAAGTAATTGGCCTCAACTCCCACAGCTGGTAAATGGCTAAGCTGGGTTTTGATCGTAGGCCCAACAAACTTCAGAACATAATCTCTTAACCACTGGGTTCAGGTGAACATCTACTTTATTATCCAAACTGGACCACTCTGAGTGAAGGAGGTCCTGCCAGGTGTTGGGGTAACAGGCACACTGCAAGGCTGTGCTGGGCAAAGCAGGGCCCGGGCTCACCCTCCTTATGCTATATTGCCATTCATTTTCATGTCATAAAGGCCCCGGAGAAGAAAAGGTGAACTCTTGAGTATACCCTGAGCAAGGTTCTCTGATGCGTCCTTTGAGCCTTCCCTGGATGCTCTTGGATGGAAGTTGGGAGAATAAAGTTGTGATGAGGAGCCTGGGCTCTGGAGCTGAACTCCCTGGGTTTGAACCTACCAGCCATATGACCTAGAAATGTTGCAATATCTCTTTATGCCTCAGTTTCCCCAGCTGTAAAATGACCAAACTGCTTACCTCATGATGTTGTTTTTGGTTAGTATGTGGAACACACTTAGAACCAGTACTTGGCACAAGGGAAACCTTCAATACACATTGGCCATTATGACTACTACACCAAGCACTTGAACCAAGTTTGTTGAGTTACTCACATGGCTTCCAAGTCTTATATGTCATTTCCTTCTGGGACAGGACTATGACTGAAACCCAGGTCTCTTCACTGTTCAATTAAACTTTTTGTTACCAGGATTCCTCTTAGATATTTAATTCTGTGCTCTGAATTTCCATCGTCTTTTAGAATACAGATTCAATTTGAAGGAGGGGATTATAATCCCAATATGGCCTGGGTATGTCTCTCTCCATTCATATATGGGTGGAGATGGAGCGAAACCAAGAAGGTCATACTGATATGACTCAATGGGGTGAGTTAAATCCCTAAGATTATATCTCAAACAATACCAGGTCTTTCTTTGTTCTCTCTTTGATAACTTCTTGTATTTAGTCATTTAGAATCACAAAGTCAGGCCAGTTTCCTTAGGATCCCATGAAATGATTTACATATAGGTATGAACACTGTACACAATATAATTCTATTCAAACAGATTGTTATCATGATGCAGAGGGTAGACCAGTTCAGGTAGACCATTCTCAGTTTCTCTCTACATCCACCTACTTTTAGTCTTTTCCTCACCTGTGTCTTTCTTCCCCGGATTTCCACAGAAGTGTGTATTTTTTTTCTAGTGTCCTTCTATTCTTCTCTTGGTCAAAGCTTAGCTTTATTCAAATCTCTCTGTCCACTCAAGGAGGTAGCAGATCTTATCTAGATCTTATCTAGTTACCCAGCACCTTTTTCTGGCTCACTTTATGTCATCATATTATATAATATATATTTGTATTATAATTGTTTGATCATCTGTTCATTCCCACTGGTCTTTAGGTCTGTGAAGGCAGAGATATTTCCTGTCTTGTTTATTGTTGCATTTCTGGATCCCAGTGGAGAGTGTGGCACATAGTAGGTGCTAAGTATATATTTTGAGTGAATGTAGGAATGCGTTCTTGATTTTCTTCCCACTAACTCTAAACAACAAATCTATATTGGAAGCCTCCAGCTTCTAATACTCAGGACAAGTACTACCATTTTTAGTCCTAAACCCAGGCTGAGCTTTCTCCTGGCGGATCTTATAAAGAGTTCATTGTGGAGGTAATGAAAAATCGTCCTTGGCAGCCTCTTTATAATGCAAATAATAAGATTTATAGGGCTTACTCTTGTGAGGACCATCAACATGGTCTGTTGGCAACATACTGTAGTGTAATTTGATAATGGGTTTTCTGCAGGAGGAACAATAGGATTTAGTGTATTTAGGTATTTAGGTATATATTTCTCTGATGATCTGGCTTGGTCTAGGAGTAGATCTCTTAATATCAGGGAGAGTAGATAGGCAGAAAATCCTATAAGCAGTCTGCCCTAAATGTTGTTTCTGTTCTCTGACTTTTAATTAATGCTTATGAAAATAAATTTAAGTCTAATACGAAGAAGGTAGCTAGTCTGTATTGCAAATTTAATGTAGATATTTGGATTATCTCAGTTAATCTTTCCAAGAGTCCTGTGTAGTAGACATTTTTTAATCCCAATTTAGAGATGAAAGAAAGGTAAGAAGACTGTTCAAGATCATACAATGAGTTTGTTGTCCAGGAAGAATTCTTGTCTTCTAACTACCAAGTCTTTCTTCTGTTTGTCAATCTGCTTCCCTCAATAAGTCATTTAAGGGGCCCTAAGGTGTATCTTCTTTCTCCATCACCACAGCCTGCTAGTATATTTAGTTATTTAATATAGTGAAACAAATGACTTATATACTGATGGACAGATATAGGCTACGGGAACCTCTTTTGCTCAAGGAGACAAAACAACCTTAACTGTAGCTAAGAGTTATCGAATGTTCCTATATACCAGGCACCATTCTAAGTACTGTGCTTGAATTATTTCATTAAATTCTCATAAAAACTATTTCTACCAGGTACACCCAGGTGTTATAGAGCCTGGGGACTCTATGACAGACATTTAACAGATCTGGATATTGAGGCCCTGAGTAACTAAGTACCTCGCTCAAGGTCATACAAATTCCCTGAATGTAAAATGAATATATGAGATGCAAAGGGAAATGTAAAAGAGAATCAAATACTGTGATCTGAGTGATTTGCATGCCCCTAGCCTCTCAGATGAAGCTCTCTGTTGATTCAGTCCAAAGATAAAGAGTCCCATTTATAAAGCTCATCTTCAGGGTTTTTAAAATTGGTAAAACTGGTGTGGGTGATCCAATCAGCACAGAGCTGCTAGCTCAGCTTAGTCTGGGACAAGTTCCTGGTTGTATAACTTGCTGAGTTCTAGATGATTCTCCTTGAATACAAAACGATACGTGTGAAATTAGTGGACTTACTGGTATTGTACTGTACAACAGACCATTCCCTAACAGATACTACTCCAGAGATAGCCTAGAAAATGAGAAGGGTGTACTTGGGGCAGGGCAGGGCTGTGGTTAGGTGGGAAATGCCTGCAGTGGACCAGAATTCCAAATCTAGCAGTTACCACTGGAGCAGCTTCTCCTCCTGTGTGTCTTTGCAGGAAGTGCAAAAACGAATTGAAATATGACATCAAGGGGCCATTTAAAAAATCCTTTTTTCTAATGAAATCTTTTTCAGTTGTGAGTCTATAAAGAGTCTAGTGTTATGCATCACACAGTGCCTATACCGTATTTGGTGTCTTTTGTCTATAATACCACTTAATTCTACATGGCAGATGTTCCTGTTATTTTAAATAGGGGAATCCTGAAGCTCAGTGAGGTCACAAAATTTGCCCCAAGTCACCTAGCTAATGAGCATTGGAACTGGGGTTTGGACCCAATTCTGTCTGACACTAAAAGCCTCCTCATATTGCTTCTGTTAACCCACCCCACCTCTCAAATACGACTTGCTACATTTATGGGATAGTGACAAAAATGTGCCAGTTTTAGCACAATGGTTTCTGATTTTACCACTATACCAATATTTCTATTTAATTTCTTTTTTCAATTTAATTATATAACATTGATAATATCTTTACTGAAGGGAAGTATTGATACACCACTCTGAACACTACTGTAAGTTTTTTTTTTTTTTAATGCACGTCACAACTCCAGTGCTTACCAGATTTTCTTGTTTACCAAACAATCTTACGTATGTTAAGGTGATTGAACATGTTAGTTTGCTTTCTGCCAATCCATCCTTGCGAGAGTCTCAAATCATTATAAAAGTCGCTAGATACTGTGCAGTGCTGATGCATTTAGATAATTTTTTTAAACAAAATATTTTAAACATTTAAGTAGGATAAGACAAAGCAGATCATGTCCATGTAAAAATCAAGAGCATAAGAAAAGAAAAGCCAGCACCCTCCGTGATCTTTGATTTAGCAGCTTCGCCAAAGCCAACCTCATCTGAACAGTAGCGTGAATGAATCTCAAGGGACACCATTTTGGTAGCATTTAAGCATTGTACTGTTTTTTGTGCCCAGCATGGAAGATGCATTATGTATGCTTTATTTTTAGGATGCTGCTTTATTGCCACGGAGCTGTCAGACTGAATTAAGGTAGCCTAGTTCCAGGAATTCTGTATGTCAAGGCTGCTTAGATGACAAACTGCAGGCACCCCACAAACTTCCATTTAAATTCATTGTAGATCCCAAGTTGCTCACTGTTTTCCGACTCGTATTGCCTCTTCTTATTATAAACTAGGAGAAATATATTGTGTATTTTTCACTCTCTTTTCAAGTCCATGCAAGCAGCACTGTGAGTTCTGGGTAATGGTGCAGTTGCCAAAGCAGAGGGATGGCAGCTTTGCATTCCTATTGTTTCAGGCTCTCAGGTAAGGACAGAGTTATTTTGCAGGGACTGCAAATGACCCTAAGGATAACCCAGACACCCTTACAACTTGGAAACATACTGGCTTCCGAATCCTAGAAATCTTTGACATATCTGCAAACTTTCTTAAAATATTTATTTGGGAGCGTATAGTCATGTTTTATTTTACAAAAGTTGGATTGAAAGCATATTGTGTTTTTTATTAGGAAAACTCTAAGGATGTTTCTTTACCAATCAGATTGAGCTGGTCAGCTTAATACATTCATTCATCAGCGAACAAAAGTTTACCAAGCCTGGCTCTAAGCAGCGCTGTGTTCCAGCATCCCCTTGTTTGCTCACCACATACCTTCCTAGACAGATGGGGAACCGGGCAACCTGCGCTGCTGTGCTTCTGGAACTTGTCCCTCAGCCCCACCACATGGCTGGGATAAAAGGGACAATGAATGGTTGCCACAGTACTCGCAGCATAAAAGATGCATGTGCCTTAACTTCACGGAATCTGTTCCTTTCTATAGGATCACATTTATCTTTTCTTCTTTTAACAAATATTTATTGAACACCTGCTATGTGCCAGCCACTCTTCTAGTCATTGGGGGTGCATCAGTGCACAAAATAGTCAAGAATTAATGCCCTTATGGAGCTGACACTAGTAGGCCATGTGGGAGTTCAGTGGCCGGGAAGAAATCTTGCTGTCACTCATTTCAGGATTCACTCAGCACCTTCCTGAGCTCAAGGCCATGACCTATTCATTGGCACTGAATCCACTGCTGTCTTTGGGGTGGTCTAAGGACCACACAGGTGCAGTTCGACTAGACAGCCCTTTCTACCTCAGTTCATGGGAAAATATTACAGTTTCAGTCCAATTCGGTTATAATCAGTGCAATTCCATGGAGTTTACTTTTCTGTGCAAGGCACTATCCTAGGTACTAGGGCAAAGCAGTGCAGCCTTTAATTCAAATAGCTTTGTGGTTAGGGGTGTGGACTGGCAACATAGACTTCCTCAGTTTGAAGCCTGATCCTGCCACTTGCTAACTTCATGACCCGGGATAAGTTACTTTATACCTTGTTTTTTCATTTGTATCATAAGGATAATGATAATAAAAACGATGATGACAACAGTACTTACTTTAGAGTTATCATGAAAATTGAGTTGATTTGTATAAAATATTTAGAACAGTGCCTAACACATAGTAACACCTTTAAATGTTACCTTTTATTTTCATTCAGTTTCTCAGTTGGTTTAGTTCTTTGTCATATGTTCCTTTAGATTTTCTTAGTGTGTTTATCTAGAGTGATGTCTACTTGAAATAAATAAATGGGCCCCTAAAATGTTCATTCAAAGAAAGTCCTTGGAGTCTATAGTGGATAAAAACGATCTCTCTTATTTGCACAGTGCTAAACACTTTATATTCATTATCTCATTAAATTTCACAACAGCCCCATACATCAGGTATTCTTGTACAGATTTCCCAAGGGAAAACCTGAGGCTCAGAGAATAACATCTGGCCCCTGAAGGCCCACAGGTGGTGTGCCGCAGGGCTGGGATACAGACCTGGGTGCAGAGGACATCAGAACCTCCATCTTCAGAGCTGTGCCTTGCTGCCTCCTGCCGTCTCTTCACTTCTCTCGTTGTTGGTCTTCAACAGTTGCAGCCTGGGGTTTCCCAGTTAAACATACAAGATTGCAACCCACTTTTCCCACTGCCTTGTGGGCTGATTCCTGATGTAGCCGTGATGCCTTAACTGTTCCCCTTCTCACGACAGTGATCTGGGGTCAGAAGGAGAGAGGCAGCAGTGTGTTTGACATTCCGGTTTTCATCATCTCAGTGTCTCATAGAGTTATGGGTACATGGGAATGGATAGTTGAGCACAAGCTGGACAGAATGACAACATGGAAACCTCTTCACATCCCTGGCTCCATTTCTCAAGTTTTTCCTAATCCTTCTCAATTCATTTAGCGTGAGGACAGTGAAATCACAGTTCACTAGGATGTCACACCAACCACATTTTTATTTTAGGTCTATCAACCATTCCTTAGAACCTAAGGGCTATACATGAACATTGGGGGATTCTGAATAATTTGTTCATCAAAATTTTTGAGTGTTTATTTCAGTCTAGACACTGTATCAGGAGGTAGAGATCCACAGAAGACTAAGAAATAGTCCCTGTTCACCAGAGTTCTCTGCTTAGAAGGCAGGAGACAGCTAAGCAAACCCACCTTACAAAAAGGGTATGATAAGAACCTCAATGAAGATATTTTTAGGAGGCCCTGCAGGCACAGGGAGGGAAAATTTAGCCTGGAATATGTATGTAGGGAGGGTGGGTGGTGAAATTATAAAGATTTTTGGAAGAGGTAATGCCAGAACTGGTTTTTAAAAGTCACTGTGGGTGGACTGAGATGGGGCGGGTGTAGAAAGGGTAGAGAGAATAGATGTCTGAAAAATGCGTGAAAGCAGAGTGTGCTCAGGAAAGTACATATAGTTTGGAGAAACGAGAGATTAGAGTTTGAGGGGATGAAGTGAGTTTAGCTGTGGTGAGTGGAGAGCAAGTATGTTTTATGTCATGTAGGGAGCATGGACTTTATCTTGCAGATTATGCAGAATCACTGAAGGGTTTGAAGAAGGGGAGTGATGTAATGGACTTTGCATTGTCAGGAGGTCACCCTAGTCAGGAATTCATGGCTCCTTTAACTGTGTTAATAGACACTAAATCATCCAGGACTGGGTCACCCTGATGTGACCAAGACTTTGTCTGCAAAATGTGATTGTTTGTGGAGCCTGGCACGATGACTACATCATCACCACCCTTTGAAGTCAAATTTGATTCCTATTTTTGTAAATGGAACATTGAAACAGGAAGAGTCTGGGAGTTTCCATTTATATAGTGGAAGTCCAAGGCGGACCTAGAAAGCAGAAGTTCCTGCTGATTAGGCAAAGGTTCAGAACAAAGAAGGACACTTTGTTTTTAAATGAGAACTGCTGATTTAGATTGTTAAGTAGTTTGTGATAGAGAAAGTCACAAGGCATTCTCCTTTCCTGCTTCTTCCTACCTTCACATTTAGCTAACTCTTGAGGAAATAGAGGCATTATTTTAACCCAGTTCAATTAAGAAAACAAACTATGAAATGAAAAACAGTTTTACAAGTAAATGAATACATTTATTTTTTTGTTTGAAAAAAATGTATTCTAAATCACCTAGAAATCTATTTCCTTTTTTATTATTTCATCTTATTTTTAATTGACAAATAATAATTATATATATTTATGGGGTACAATGTGATGTTTTGCTGTACGTTTACAATGTGGAATGATTAGATCAGGCAAATTAGCAAATCCATCATATCACATACTTATCATCTTTTGTGGTGAAAACATTATAAATATACTCTTTTAGCAATTTGGAAATATATAAAATACATATGACGATTATTTATTTAGTCAACATTCTGTGCAATAGATTGCTAAATCTTATTGCTTTTGTCTAACAGAAACTTTGTACCCTTTGATCAACCTTTCCCCATCCAACCCCTTCCCCATCCAACCCCTTCCCCCAGCCTATGGTAACAATCATTCTACTCTCTACTTCTGAGTTCAACTTTTTTAGATTACACCTATAAGTGAGATCACGTGATATTTGTCTTTCTGTGTCTGGCTTATTTTGCTTCACATAATGTCCTCCAGGTTCATCCACGTTGCTACAAATGACAGGATTTCCCCCTTTTTAAAGACTGAATAGTATTCCATTGTGTATATGCACCACATTTTCTTTATCTACTCATCTGACGATGCACACCAGGTTAATTCCATATCTTAGCTATTGTGAATGGTACCGCAATGAACATGGGATTGCAGATATCACTTTCGCATGCTAATTACAATTCCTTTGGAGATACACCCAGAAGTGGGATTACCAGATAGTACGGTAATTCTCTTTTTAGTTTTCTGAGGACCGTTTATATTGTTTTCCATAATGGCTGTATTGATTCAGATTCCCACCAGCTGTGCCATGGGTTCCCTTTTCTCCACACCCTTGACAACACTCGTTATCTTTTGTTTTTTTGATACTAACCTTTCTAACAGGTGTAAGGTGGTATCACATTGTGGTTTTGATTTGCAAAGAAGTCTATTTCTAAGACAAGTCTTTATATCCTGGCTCTTCAGCCCCACCCCCTTGAAAATCATAAAAACCTTACATAGGTTTATTTCTTTTTGCATTAAGGTTTTCTTTCAATGCATCGTTGACAGTTGCAATGAAGCCCAACAGAATGGCTTTTCTATAACAAAGATGCGCCTCCAGTTTAGACTAGTCTTTGTTTTCTTTAATGGGGTTTGTAGAGTTGTTTTTAATGAAGGGCTCTGAGTTGGATTGTCACTTCCTTTTTGTCTTATTCACAAGGAGTCTTGGAACATGGCCCGTGCAATAGAAAGAACTTTGATTTCAGAGCTCAGGATGTTTTTTCTTATTTTTTCTCAGTGACAAATGCATACAGGCATTTACAACATCACCCAACATGCTTAGCATTCACCCATAGCTCAACAAAACCAGTCAGCCAGTGTTCAAAGTGAAGGGCATTTAATAAATCTAGACAAAGGAGATTGTGTATAGCATTCATTCTTAGTGAATTTTCATGTTCATCTTCTCAGAAGAATGTCTTCTTGTGCTTTTGAATAAAAAATGACTTGGGAGAACTTAAAAATTCAGATTACAGAAAAAAGCGTTACTGGCAAGTCTCATTTTTTTAGGACAGCTATATAACCTTTAATTCACATGAACACCCACATATCTTTTAAAACCTGCTTTCTCGCCACTCTGACAGAATTTTATCTCTTCACTGTTAAGATTTCTCTAGAGAGTACAGTACTGCATCATTTTTGACAAACCTGAAATGCGAAGAGATAAATGCCCCTCATCTTTGAAACACTTCAGGGTAAGTTGCTCTAACCAGTTTCCTGTTTTCAGAGGCTATTTTTCTGTCATCCTTTCAGATCTATCCAAGTTCATTTAATTCTTTTAAAAGCCATATTTTATAAAAAGTGGAGTTCTCCTTACTGTAGTACTTATTGCTCTGAGATCTGGAGTCAGACTGACTGCTATTGTTATCTGCGAGGGCCGCACGCTCATACATAGCAAGAAGACCTGGACTTAGAAATGAACCACAGCCATCCAAGACCCAGTCTGAGTATTATTGCTCACCTGCTTCTTGTTCTCTGCAAATCCCCTTTCTTGAGATGACCTGATTTCTGCCAGGGCAGGAAAAAATGTCTTTATGTGATAGTCAGCATTCAAAATATTTTGCGGAGGGGAAATGGGTGGATATGGAGAAAAATGCAGGATATTCACTGAAAACCAATTCTTTTTATCAGCTGAATATTCCCTTAGGCAGTTTGAGAATACCTTGTTAATTACTAGTATAGAAGATGTATCATTCTCCCAAAATTTGATGATCTAAAGTAGAGAAATGATAAAGTAAATACAGTACACTCATACACTAGATTAGAGGTTAACATACAGCTTGCAGGCTGAAAAATGGCCCCCAGCCTGTTTTTATTTTGTGACCTAAAAATGGTTTCTACAATTTTAAATGGTTGAAAAAAACAAAAGATTAATGATATTACTATGACACTTGAAAATCATAAGAAATTCAATTTCAGTGTTTATGGTAAAATGTTATTGAAATAGTTATGACCCATTGTTTATATATTGTCTACTTTTGTGCCACAAGAGAGCTGAGCAGTTGCATAGTTGAGTAGCTGCAATGGAGATCATCTAGCCCTCAAAGCCTGAAATATTTACTCTCTGCCCTTTATAAAGTTTGCTGACTGCTGGACAAGATTATTGCATCACAATTAAAGTGGTACTATTTAAAATATTTAATTGTAAGAGAAATACTTATGACATAATGTTTAGTGAAATATTTATGACTAACTGTATATACAAGAAGATCTCAAATAGTTCTTTTCTTTGCATAATTTTTGCCTCTTTCCCCTGGTAGAAATGTAAGCTCCACAAAAGCAAAAAAATCGACATTTATTTATGTATTTAGCTTTAGGTTCTGGAACAGTGCTTAGCATATAGTAGATGCTCAAGGAACAACAAAGGTCAGTTAAGATGGATGAAGTATATGATTGTATAATGTATATATAAGATCATAGTCATATCAAAACCTTTCTGGGGCATGTGTATATGTTAAGCAGCAAGCTGAGAATTTTAAATGCATGATCTCGTTTAATCCTAACAAAGATTAAGAAGCTACATTATTGCCCTCATATTGCAGAAGAGGAAAGGAAGGTTTAGAGAGGTTACCTGACTTGTCTAGCATTACAAAGCTAAGAAGTAACATGACCAGAATTCAAAAGGTCTTTTGGGTTCCAGAGTCTGAGCTCTAAACATAAGCTATATTCCTTTTTTTTTTTTTTCAATTGCTAAAAGCAATTTACATACTCAGGTGAGAAAGAAAGGGATAGGAAGATACTGGAGGTAAATATACAAATAACAGAACCAATTACTGGGATATGAGATTATAGATGATTTTTGTTTTCTTGGCTATATATTTTTATGTTTTTCCACATTTCATAAAATGGGTAGATTTACTTTTAATTACTTTTCCAATAGGAAACAAATGTTTCTAAGGGGGGAACAGCCCAGCAGGTTTCAATTGTTTATGTAGATCACTTCCTCCTTCCTCTGAGGGCCTTGAATTGCTGGGGAAGCTGCCGTCCCTCTGTCCATCTGTGTATTGATTTGTGTTGTTGAAGTTAAGTATTAAATTTCAAGTCTCTTTAAATACTTCCTACCCCTGAGCATGCAAGTGCTATTTGTGTACGTAAAACATTGGTCCAAAGACACTGATAGATAGAGCTTCTTGGTGTTTATCTTTAGATGTCTGAAGTACACATGTCTTTGAAAGCTGTGTTGTGTTTTCTATTTGTCTTCAATTACACTGGTCCAGCCTGTCTTCCATGCATGATAGATTGCTTTTACCTGAATTTTATTTATTTATTTTTAAATTGACATAGGATTTGGCATATACACATTTAAAATGATCTTCTATCTAAGAAGATAATTAAGTCCCAGCAGCCCCAAGTCATTTAGTAAAGTAAAAAGAAATGAGAGAGATAATGTTACAAATGAAGTTCTTTAGTTATGGCTCATGGTTTTTTTTTCTGTTTCTTTTCTTAATTGCGTGGCATATTTCCATAATCCAAAGGACTTTTTGTATGCCCTGGCCTAAATTGCAAGGCTAAAGGGAGAAAGGTTTTTCTTTTGAACAAAACTGGAATGCAAGTGATTAGAATGATTACGTGACTGTTATTAAAATTATTGAGGTTAGTATAACACCAGATTCAAGACTGTTAGAGAAGAGGATAGTTTCCTGTATTAAAGGCTGGGGATAAGAATTCTACAACAAGGCAAGCAAGCAAGGTGGCAAAATAAAAAGTTTCCAGCGAACAATGAATAAACTTATAGATTGAGAACATCTGAAGCTATTTAAAAGGGGATTTAAAAATTCCTGTGACATGTCTAAACATTCCAGTCATAATTTCAGAGGCCTCTGTTGTTCAGGCCTGTTAAGAATGAGTTAAGTGGGCTTTTTTCAGATCTTTGTAAGGTAGTCACTTTTTTCAAGAGCATCATTCTGATTTTTGAGTCATAAACAAAGTTTCTCAACACCATCTCTTTGTGACTTTATTTGGCAGAAATGAAGGTTTGGGAGTGATGCTGTTGGTTTTAAACTTGAAGTGTTGTTTAATGTGTGCCCTGATCATGGTCTTCGTTGTTTATGATGACTTCACTGGGCTCATCGCTCTTAACACAGTTTAGCAATGAAAGAAGTTGCCTTTCTAAACTACCAAGAGTGAGACAACAGCAATTTGAATGACAGCTTTTTAAAAAAATCATCTGTGCACATGCAGTTGAAGAACTGACATTTGCTTAAGTACACTTTGTAAGGTTATGTGTGAATAAATGATCCATTATCAAGAGCACTGTTGTGCTTGCACAGTTTCTATTGGAAAAGGAAAAAAAAAAACCCTCTTGCTTCTTTTTTCCTTCTTTGGAGATTATAGTGATTGGTGTGAACCATACAATTTCACTTTCAAATTTGCGACTTCTAAAAATTCTTTTTCTTCCTGACATCATAATGTGGCCTCAGAAAATCAGACAGTTGTTATTACAAATAGAGAGCAGCTCCACTCAGACATTGAATAGACAATTATAAATGTCTGGATTCTTTCCCTTTTTGTGGTGGCTGCTTTTAGATGTGGAATAAAACCACATTAACCAGAGGACGTTGTTATTGGTGGTTAGTAGCCTATTCTCCCCACATCTATAAAGTATCTTGTTTAAAAAACTTTTTTGATTGTCTAACAATAACTTGCTGCTTTATAAGACTTTTAACAGGAAGCACTGAGGTATGAAAGTATTAAAACTTCAGAAGACAAAGGGATCATAAACACCATCTAATCAAACTCTCCCATTTGACAGGTGAGAGAGTCAGGCTGTGAAAGAATGAATGACCTGCCCAAGGCACACACCTAGTCAACAGCGTGCTGAAAGTGTTTGTTTTTCTGATTCCATAGATGGCCGCCCATGTCCCATCATTCTCTGGGATGCATCTTTATCTCCAGCAAGTAATGACACCCATTCTTCTGTTAAGCTCACCTGGGGAACTTACCAGCAGTTGCTGAAACAGAAGTGCTGGCAGAATGGCCGAGTACCCAAACCTGAATGGGGGTGTACTGAAATACATCACCATGAGTGGTCCAAGATGGCACTCTTTGATTTTTTGTTACAGGTAAGTTTATCACATCAAGTAAGTGGTTATCTAAGACTGACACTGAGTTACATTGGCCTGACACTAAGGAATTTTCGGCACCTGTAATTTTTATGAAGCCCTAGTTTAAGTTCTATAATGCTGTATTTGGTAAGTGTAGTATCCACATTATAACATTTTATCGTGAACTCCTGGCCCCAAGCAATCCTCCTATCTCACCCTCCCAAAGTGCTGAGATTACAGGCATGAGCCACTGTGCCCTTCTTACATTTTATATTCTTCTGGGAAATAATCATAAATGTCCTCCAGCATTTTTATTAGTTTCTAAAGAAGTAATTTGCTGGTCATCCTATAATAGTCATACTGATCATAGCTACGATTTATTGAGCTATAGGGGATTATCTTAACCCATTTGGGAGCAGAGAAACTGAGGCTTGGTGAGGTTAAGTATCTACAGCTAAAACCTAGACCTGGGACTTCCTAGGATCCGTTGGTGGTAAAAGTTTGTCTTTTTATCATTCCACACTGTGTTTTGCCTTGGCCATATAGTTTATAGCCACCATTTCCCTTATTTTCTTTCCAGTAATGTATTGCAAATTTTTTCATTAAGATTCAACATTGGATAAAATAAATATTGACCATTTACATAATTGATCCCTGATTTTATAAGTTTTTTATAACTCTTTTCTCTTTTTAATAAAGATCTCATGACTCTCTCAGCTTCCTCATTCTAATTACTGCCTGTCCCTTCCGCTACTTTAGAAAAACTAGTTTTCTATTGTTGTATTGTTAATTAGTATCTTGGGGGAAATTTAGGACTGCCTTAGGACATTTGCAAAACATTCTCCTTTGGTTAGTTCCTTTTTGTGTGTGTGTGACTAGGAGGAAGAAACTGGAGAGGGACAAAAATGTAGGAAGAAAACCAGTCTAGTACAGAGTCACAGTCTAGGGAACAGGAACTTTGATGAAGGAGGAAGGATCTCTGGTGTCAGTGGCGCAGGACCACCAGGGAGGACTGGGCTGGAGAGCAAGCTGTTTATTAATAGTTTGACCAGGGGGCAGTCCACAGTCACCAAATATTGCCTCCTTAAAAAAGAGTGTTGAAGAATCCAGCTATGAGGCTCAAGCTGGCTTTAAGCATTGTATGTGCATTATTTCATTATTCCATTTAACTTACATACTATCTCTGTGAGGTATTCACCCTTTCTTCATTTTACAGGTAGGAAAACTGAGGCATAGGGAGGTTTTTATCAAGAACTATGATGAGTCTGAAACTTTACTTTACTTGGAAGCTAACAGATTTGTCTGCCACAGATTGATAGATGCTAGCAGAAGACACAAGACTCCCAGGTCAAAGACAAATGACTTTGTTACTCCTGATCAGCAGGCAGCATGAGCTTTATGCTCCTTTGCCCTTCAGGTTCCATTGGGTGATACAGAGTGGCCCTGGTGAAGCTTCAGATAGTGTGTTTGTGTCACTGCTGAGGAACCCTGGGCTTAGGATACCGCCAATCTTATAAGAGGCTACTAGAAAACCTGCCTGACTTTTTCTTTGGAAGAATACGTTATCTTTATTATCTTTGTCAGGAAATAAATCTATCCTCCACCTCAGAGGGAGACACTCTCTGTATTGCCCAAAGCTGTTTTCTATACTAACATCCTTAAAAATAAATGCAGAACAAAACCTGATATAAGATGTGCAGAAATGCCATGAAGAATTGTCTCTCAACAATTATCTAACTTGTTCAGTGTTACATAGTAACACTAGTAAGTTCCTAAACAGAAATACCTACAAATCTGGCTAACTGTGGATTCCATATTTTTAACCATTGTTGTATAAAAACTACCAAATTATCCTGGGGTTAATGAAACAAGTTAGTATGATAAAATTTAATAGTCATATAATGGAGAATGAATGAAGGTAGCTAGGGTTAAGTAGGTGAAGGTACTCACTATGAGGTCAGGTGTTTATGAAATGGTTAGCATACATGCTGACATCCCTGAGAACGATGACTAGAGGGATGATGGAAAGGAAATCTATGAACCTGGTAGTGAAATCTATGAGACAGCAATGACCTTGAGGCTTGAAGCTGATGGACATAAGAGCTAGCCTATAATGAATAGAGGGCAAACTCTTAAGCTGTCTAATGACATACATATGCTTTAATTCTGGAACTCTCAGCTAAATCCCTTCCTACCCTACTGTCTTTATCATTCTCCTTTCTGTTGAGGAAAGTTCCAACTGTCATTCAATAAAGACATATTTATGCAACAACTGCTGTGTGTTATACTGCAGAAAAGAACCACAAGAGTAGCAAAGTAGTATAAGATGATTATCTCTACCGCCCTACTTCTAGTCATTTTTTTTTAACTACTTAGTTGGGAAAATACAGTGTATAAAACAAAAGATAGATCCATGTAAGAATGGGTGGCTGAAGTAATATTAACAAAAGTTATAATTGTTATTAAGTCAAAAAAGGGAGAGCACTTTGCCATAAAATAGCTTGTGAAGGAGGAAGAATTTGAGTAGAATTGCAAGCTGCCAAAGATAGAGAGGATGGGTAAGAGCACGAGGAAGAATAAGGGGTTGGTGATGTTCATATGACCTTTAGGGCATCCTAAATATACCGTTTGAAGCAGAGTTCATTTAGGGGACTAGTGATGCTTCCTGACTCTGAGAGATATTTTGGAACATAGAGGAAGAGAGCTGTTTCCACAAGAATATGTTTTTTACTTTGTAACTTTCTACTGTTCAGTACCCTGACTGAGCAAGAAAAAAATTCCAGCTGAGCCACAGTCTCCCTCTGAGCAGCTTTTATCATTATTGTGCACATTGTCTGTGGTCTTGAGGACACATCTGGGCATGTGAAATCACTATTAGTAGTTTTTGACAAAGATAAATATTTCAAATCTTTAAAATAATAATATGAATAATCTAACATTCATAGAACACTTGCTTGTGCCAGGCACTATTCTATGCACTTTGATATTAAACATTAAGATATTAGCTAATTTAATATTTCTAGCAACTCTTAGAAGTAATTACTATTATTCCTGTTTTAGAGATGAGGAAACCAGGGCATAGAGATATTAAGTAATTCGGCCAGGGTCACACAGCTAATTTGCAATAAAGACTGGAGTCAAACTCAGGAGTTCTAGCTTATATAAGAGTCAAACTTCTAAGCAATATTGCCTCCTATCCATTATATGGGGGAGTGGGAATCCAATTTTCTAAGCCAAACTTTGGAAGTAATCTAGGTGCTTCTGTGATATTTATCCCACATCCATACTGAGACAAAATCCTTGATATCTCTTACTTCCATCTTCTTTTAGATATAGCCTGTTGCTCTTGTGTTCATTTAGACGATGTCGTTTCTCACCTGGATGACTCCCTCCAGTCTACTCAAACTGTATGAGCCAAGATCACTTTTGGCTTAGGATAGTGAGCAGCAGACTGCTAGTACTTCTGCAGGGACAGGTTCTATTGGTAGGTCAATTTTTGTGGTCTCCTCTGCTGCTTCCTCTGCATGAAGTGGAATGGTCTTCCTCCTTCTTGATAGTCCGTAAGGCTGAAGCCTCTCCAGATTTTACTGGTACTTGATTGGAATTCCTGATTTTGGCTCTGGTTAAAACATAAATCTGAAAGTCAAAAGTTAATTTGATTGTTAGAAGTCAATTTGATTAGTATTTACAAAAGTACATTGAATTATATATACAAGGATTTTTTTTAAAGTCAGAATATATGCTTTATTTAAATGGTGTTAAGGAATGTATTGGATTAATTTTGTGAACAATCTTAGAAAAGTTATGCCTGAAGCAACCTAAAACCACTTGCTCTAAGATGCCAAAGCAAGGGCAAGGGAATACAGAACCCAGTTGTTAATTTTCTGTACACAGCATTCTTTTTGTTTCACCCAGTTAACAAATCTACATTCACAAAGGCTATGCCATTTTACAGGGTCTGTAAAATGTGATAGAGACACAAGTAATCTTTTATTCTTGAAGCGTGGGGGTATAAACTGCCTAGACAGAAATTCACCTCCATTAGGATGACTAAGAGAAGTATTCTAGAGAGTGCTTGAGTTTCCAAGATTTGGTCAAATTTCTCTCAAAAGATTATACAAAATAAATATAAAGTAGTAGGAGCAAATTTAGGGTGTAGAAAACTTGCTCTTTGACCCAAGAGACATTATAGTGTAATGGTAGGAGCTAAGATTCCGGAGACAGCCTGCTAAATTTGAATCCCACCTCTGCTGCTAGTAATTTTTTAACCTTGAGAAGTTGCTTAAACCTCTCTCTGCTTTGGTTTCACATCTGTAAAATAGGAATAATAATAGTGTATAGATAGAGAACTATTGAGAAGACTAAATATTTTTACATAAAAAAAGCATTTAGAATAATACCTGGTATATAGTAGGTGCTCAATAAGTATTATTAATTAAACAATGAATCATCCAGAAATAAGAGTAGAGGTAAATAAGAATTAAATAAACTATTTTATAATTATTTTTATTCATTAAATCATAGGTAATTATCAAATAATTTCTTTTTTTTATACTCTTATGGACTTTCATACTTATAGGTCTTAGCCTATTAAGTTTTAATTATTTTTGACTAATCTGTCCCCTTCAATAAACTATGAGTTTCACACAGGCAAGTTCCTGTCTTATTCAACTTTGTAACCTTTCTATTAGCAGTAGAGTGTCTGGAAATGTCACAGTTATTCAGGGCATTTTTTTTTTTGATCAAAGAAAACTACCTAGTTCTATTAAAATATTGAATTCAAATTTTCAAATTAAAAATGTTAAAAGTGAAAGAAATAAAAGTGTAATTGCAATACAGATATACTTAGTTTTGTTAACGGAAGAGAGAAGTTTAGAAAATCAAGGAGTCAAACGAATAGAAAATATTTAATATTTTACTGTTTGATCAAATCCTTCATGCACTCACATTTTCTAAGAATAACTGTTTATTCAATGAGAAATTAAAGGGAGTTTACATAGCGAGGGACCAACAAAGATGTGTCTTGGGAGGTATCTGCTACCACTGTCAACAAAAGTTACACATATTTCTTTCCACTCGAATTTAACAGACTTTTTTGAGTTTTTATCTGTTCCAGACACTGAGCAGGTTTAGTGCACGTGATAAAAAGACAAATGAGACTGTCTCCCTGACCTCAAGAGTTACACTATCTGGTAGAAAAGACAAGTAAACATAGCAGAATATATCAGGTCAAAATTGAATTAAGTTTAAAATCCTATAGGAAGAAATAAAGTGCTGTTAATTTTTATTGGAAGTTAGAGAATGTGGACAGAGAATGTAACATATAATCTAGAATGGAAGAGCCTGCAGAAATGAGGTGAGTACAAGAGACAGGAAGACAGTTTAAGAGAGAGGGATCTTAGCAGAGGGCTGAAGGTGTGAAAAAGTTCATTGAGTAGGACAAATGATGGTTACAGAAACTTCCTGTTCCCTGAAGGTGGTTCTCTCTCAGATGGCTGTGAGCAGTAAACTTATGTTCATAAATTCAACAAGCAATAGCAATATAAATTGGTACGCCTTGCCCCTTAGAACTGTCTCTTTCCAATGAACTCTCGCTTTCTAATTCTTAGCTGCTTTCTACAGAATAACTTCCTAAATCTTATGAATTAGATTAAGAGGTGTTCATCTTTGCCCTGCTCCTGCTTTTGATTCTGTGCATTTTTTTCCCCCACCAAATGGTCTGATAAAAATAAAAGTAAAAAATTCCAATCAACTATTATCTAAACAAGAGGGAACTTATTACTGTTCACTAAAAGATGTTTGTTTCTGCAGGAACAGTCTATGTGCTTGGCAAAGAAAGATTCCAAGTTTGACCCCCTTGATAAATTACGAGGGTCACCCAAGCGTCCCCTCCTGCTCATTGCTCAAGGGTCTTGCCCTCAGCTTTCAGAGGCCAGTGAGGAAAAAAAAAAACTCACAGGCAGGTGGTCTGACAGGAAAAGGCAGAATGCTGCAGGGTCCCAGACATTGGGATTTCAAATAGTTTGGGTTGGTTTTATTGTTTTGCAGAATAAGAATACTGCCAATCTAAATTCCCTCTAGCCATGGTAAGTTCAAGCAAGCAAATGAAATCATTTCTTATTTAGTTGCTAGCGAACAAAGAGCGATGTTGTAGTTGGATACTGTCTTGGCTTCAAGTAGCAAAGAAAATCTGGGATTACTTTTGGAAGTTTTGGTTAGCACGCTGCATTGGCTGGGATCTAGGTAGCAGATTGCCAAGGTCCAGAGGCTTTAGAGAACAATATATTTCTGCTTTTTGCTGTTTATTGAGGCATCTTCCCAATTTCTTTTTTTAAAATTTTTTATTGATACATAATTGTACATATTCATGGAGTACATGTTATATTTTAATACAAGCATAGAACATACAATGATCAAATCAGGGTAATTGGGACATGATTCACCTGAAACATTTATCATTGCTTTATGTTGGGAACATTTGAAAACTTCTAGCTATTCTGAAATATAATAAATTATTGTTAACTATAGTTGCCCTATTGCACTATTGAACACTAGAACTTTTTCTAGTGTTGGGAAGGAGTAATGAAGAGGTGTTGGTGAAGGGGTGATTCTGTTAAACAGAAGGAAAAAGTTCTAGTGTTCAATAGTGCAATAGGGCCAGTTTCTTTTTATGGAGAGAAACGGAGTGGCTTATGTGGTTGCAAGGAGTCACTTACTAAGGTAAAGCATATAAGGAGTGTGTAATTTTAGGTGTTAAAAATGTCAAACTCCAAATTGTTGCAGGTATGGACATGCTAGGCACTGAAATGTATTGTGGTTACTAGAACCTTAATTGTATAAAACTAAGTTTGCCCTTTGTCATAAATGAAATTCAAAAGCCTAACTCTGAAATAGCTTCTACTATGCATATTTTCATAGATTGTCACTAGGAGAAATTATTTTGGTATTGATGATGCTACTTAAGATAATTAATGATGCTACTTAATAACATAATGACATTATCTTACTTAAAGATGCCTCAGAAGATTTTCCAAATTTTCTTGCAACATTACAATTTTATTCCTCTGAATAGTGCTTGCAATAAATGAGCAAATTAGCCAGAAAACTTGGTATTTATTGGGCATCCACTATGTGTTTATTGCTTTATATATTTAGGTGTGTAGAGACAGAGGAAGTGACTTGAAGTACATATACAGATCTACTTATGATATCAAGGAACACAGAGATTTTTGCACAGAAATGGATGTAAATGAATGACTAAACCATGCCAAGAAAACATTTTTATTAAAGAAAGATTTGGGTTATTTTAACATTAGTCCCAAGGGGATTTGACTCATATTTTTATTTTACTCAATTATTTCATTATACTAAGTTTAATTTATGACACTTTAGTTTTAAATAAATGGTTACATTTGATGAGAGAGCACAAAAGGATATCATTTCTATGTATGTGTAGCTAAATAATAATTTACTTTAAATAGCAAGTGGTTATTTCATCATCTCAAACTTGATGTCTAGAAGCAAATTTGTTACCTCATCCCCTAATGGTTTGCTCTCTTGACTTACTTATTTTTATTCATGACATTACTATTTTTAAAATCTGCCAGGTTTGAAATTTTTGTGACATCTTTTAATCTTCCTTTGCTTAGTGCCTCGTATCCAAGTAGCAGCAAACTTTGACAGCTCCTCAGAATTACTCCCTTCACTTTCTCCTTTTCGTTCCTATTACTGTTACCTTAATCAGACTTTCGTCAATATAGGTCAAGATGCCGTAAGAGACTTATTAATTGATCTCTGTGTCATTAGTTTTTCCAAACTGCCAATTAATGTGGAAATCATTGCTGAATTTATCTTTCCTATTTCCCTTTTAACCATATTCCCTCCTGCAAAAAAAAAAAAAAAAACAAAAAACCTCTAAAGACAGCCATTTGATTGGAAAATAAATTTTAAATGGTTTAGTGCATTAAAAATTATTATTATGAAAATATTAAACATGTACAAAAGTAGACAGGCTATTACAATGAACCTTCATGTACTTGTCACCCAACTTCTACAATTATCAGCTTAAATAAGACCAGTGTTAACATCCATCCCTACCTACTTCCCATGCCCACAGTAATTTGAAGAAAACCAGTACCATCGTATTATTTCATCTGTAAATATTTCAGTATGTGTCACTAGAAAATAAAACACATAAGCAAGTGACTATTACTACACCCAAATGAAAATTTAGTGATAATTCCAGTCAAATATATAGTCATGGTCAAATTTTAATTGTTTCATAAACGCTATTTATATAATTTAGTTTATTTATTTGACTCAGGATTCAAATAACACCTACACCTTGCAATTGATTAGTATGTCTTTTAATCTATAAACTCCACCTCTATGGTTTTTTTTCTCTTTCAATTTACTTGTTGAAGAAACCAGATCATTTGTTTCGTAGAGTTGACACTCTGGATTTTGCTGGTTGTACTTCTGTTGTGCCGTTTTTGTCCTTCTGTTGTCTATATTCCATATCCATTGGCGTTGAATTTAGAGACTTGGTCATACTTACATTTAATTTATTTTGTGAAGACTTCTGTATAGACAGTGGTATGTTCTTTTTTGAGGAGACATGTAGTATCTGTTTAGCCCTACTTTTTGTGATATTAGCAGCTACTCATGGTCACATTGGTCCACCCACTCACTAGGCATTGAAAAATGGTGATATTATAATTCTATCATTACTTCTTCATTTATTAGTTGGAATACTTCTTTAAATAGAAATTTATCTTCATCATCTCTTTGGTTATCCAGTGGTACAGTTTATACAGAAAAAAAAATTAACATTGTTTTTAGGAAACACCATAACTTGAACTTCTTTTCCACTTTTATCTGTCATCATTTCCTGATTGTGTATGTGTGTGTGTGTGTGTGTGTGTATTTGTGTGTGTTGTAGTTTGGTCTATCTGCTATCAATTGAACATGACCCACACTCTCATTCATGGTCTATTCACCATTGCAACACTGCTCCTACTCTTCCCCATCTAATAGGTAGCCTGCCCATCCTCAAAGTTTAGCTCAAATACCCTCTCTGGAAAAATTTCTGGTACTAACTTAACCAGACTAAGCTTCCTCTATTTTCTGAACATCTAATAGAATTTTTAAAAGCTTTTAGTGTGTTAAATTCATAGAGAAACGACACAGAATAATGTTTCTGTAAAACAGATTTGGGGGCAAATCCCAGCTTGTTTAATACTGAAGAATTCACAACCTTTGTAAGCTTTAATTTCTTAATTCTTTTAATGGGAGAATGATTTTACCTTGCTTGCATATTGTGAGAAAAACATAAAATAATACACGTGCAGTATTTATCGTAGGATCTGGAAGATATCAAGTACTCAATAGATTGGCACAATCATCATCTAGAACCACCCAATTTATAAGAAATTGAATTTGTTATAAGTATTTATATCTATACATAGCTATAACTTTCTGAATCCCTAAATACTGAAAACCTTTAGTGGTAGGGATCATGTAGGACTTTCTTTGAATTTTCTAGTGTGTAGCTGCTCATAATAGCAGTTGGCGCTGTAAGAAACCACAAGATCATGTAAGGCCAGTTTCCATGGACCTGCCATTCAGTCAGATTGGGACAGGTGTTGTTATTTGTAATTAAGTAAGAGGAACTGCAGAGATACTTTCTGATGTGTTTGTTCACTGCAAGATTCTAAGCCCAGAGAATTTGGGAAACTAGTTAGAATTTCATTCTCAGATTCCATTTCTCAAGGTCTCTAATACTTTCACTGAGTCATTAAAAAAAATCCCAACGCTCAAAGACTAACATAACAAATATCGCATTTCTGTCTTCTAGAATTATCCTGTCAATATTTTTTGGGGCATATTTGCTTTTGGTCTTTAGAGATATAAAAATAAGTTGATGTTCCCTTTGACCATTCCTCATGCCCCCTTCTTGCACTTTCTAGCCAGAGGTAATCACTCTTGTGAAATTAGTATGCATCCGCCCAGACTTTTAAAAAATCATTTTGCATGCATATATATGCATATATACATACATATATATGCATATATATATAGGCCTATGCATCATAAGTAGATATCTGTGTTTTTTAAAACTTTCTAATGTGAATGAAATTGACCATCTGCATTTTTTCTGCAGGTTACTACCCCTGTATTTTAATAATTAGAGAGGAGCAAGGTCTAGCTAGGCTGTAGTTTTGTGATGCCAGAAATAGAAATAGAGTGTGGTGGGAGGTGGATTTTAGAGAGAGTCTATTCCCAAGAACATATATCTATAAGGCAGAAGCCAAGAAATTTTCCCTAGGTTGAAACCAGAATCTTAATGTGACAGATGCCACAGAGCCTTTATTTATTGCTTTTGGACATTTTAACATCATATAAAAAGCATAGGTGTTTTATTTAAATAGATTGCTTTATAAACCATTTGTTCTATTTTTTTATGTTAGCATAGCTTGATCCACATATTCAATTCCTCTTTCACTATTCAAGGAACACATCCCTTTTGCATTTGGCAACTCTGTTAGATTTCATCCTTCCAAAGAGAGTCTGATCCAGGAAGTCTGTAAAATCTTCCTCTGCAGAAGTTAACCTTCTAGATTCTGCCTTCCCCCTGAGAAGTTAGGCCTTCCCAAAACCTCAGGGAGATTAGGAAACCAACAGAATTACATGGGCCTATACTTCAAAAGGCAAATAGTTTCACTTTTTATGGCCCTTAAATGGAACCTATTTCTGGTGCTGAAAATTCTCTACAAGAATATGACAGGATGAGAAAGAAAATATAAGAGCAATGACCTATGAATCTCCCTTTGGGCTTTGACATCATTTCTCCAGTGGCGACTTGACTTTTAGCGACCGCATCCTCTCACTTCACAGAATTTAAGCTGTTTATTTGATTTTTCATGAAAGAAACTTTAAAGAAAAACAGTGATCTAGCCACACTGACCCATGTTCATTATAGAGGCATAGCTTATCAGCTACCTGGCCTCTATAACTAGAATGTACTTCTCTGGATACTGGCCACTTCTTTTTCAGAGAAGAAAAAGAAAGTACATATCTCTCAAAGCATATCTTTCCTGTTAAGGAGCATACAGATTCCTCAGATGTCTGCTTCCAACTTGAACGCCTTTAAAACTTTGTATGTTCTTTCCATCTAGTATCTAACATTCATTCTCAGAGATTGCTAGCATTAATTGCTCTAAAGCCTCATCTGTATGAAATGTAGAGTTGGAGATTTGTTGACATAGGTTTTTGATCTTGTATCAGTCTGAAACAAAGGACAAAATGTCTGATTAAGTATGTTATATTCATAACTTCATATTGCTAAGTGACAACCAATGAAGAATTTCTGGATGAATTCTAATTTTATTATTAATCAAAAGCACAGTATATGCTATTTAATTATGTGTCTCTTTTGCTTATTTCCACCCTTGCTGGGAATTTTTTAGACTGTGTTGAAATTGATCAATGTATGGTTAGTATGCTTAAATCAGAAGATTAGTTAGACATATAGCTGGGCTGGAGAGATCAGGGACTTAAGGAAACCCACCTAATGGCATAAATAACCATTAGAGAGTCAAAGATGGTTTAACACATTGCTTGAACTAGCTTTTGGTATTGGTTTCCTCACTAAACCTGTGCCATTGAATCATAGACAGTCTGAAACCAACCTGGACTGGCATATTCTAGGAAAACAGGAGGTCTGAAACCTTTGTATAAGTATACCAAGATGAAAATATAAAAAGGTTGGAAAAATTAACATGATAGTGTTTCCATAGGAACACCTGAGAGGGCAGGCAGATATTCATCAGGTTTTTTTTTTTCTCTCTCTCTCTCTACATATATATGTGTATTTTTATTTAATTTTTTTTAAAATTTCTGATTCATAAATGGCTAAGAAGTGGACTCAGAGAGGATGAAGGGTGAAGTGAGAGCTGATTCAACCAGTGAAAAAGTGGGATAAGGATTCTGTTAGTCTTATGCTCTTCCCAACCATAATCATGTTGTTTATGAACACATGTTAACTAAGAGATATATGGAGCTTCCAAGAAGAATTATTACTGTGGTATGGTCCAATTGAATGGGACTGCTTTGAGCTGTGGTTTTTGTGAGGCTTTCAGGGAGTCCATGAGTCAAAACTATTTTCATAATGTTATGAAATTTGTTGCTTTTGTCACTGTGTTGGTATATGCAGTAGTGGGTGAATATGTTGATACGTTAGCGTGAATCAAGGCAGGCACCAAACCGTAACAGTAGTTGTCATAGTCTTCACTGCCCCTGCAGTCATATGGAATAAATGCCAGATTCACTTAAAAATACCTTTGATGGAACAATAAAAACTATTAGTTTTCTTTAATCTCTGCCTGTAAGTACATATCTTTTTAATATCCTGTCTGGCAAAATGAGAATGTATAAAACACACCTACTGCATCCCACAGTGCAGTGGTTGTCTTGAGGAAAACCATGTATGCAGTTGTTTGAGTTGTGAGCTGAACTAGTTGCTATTTTTATTGAACACCATTTTAACCTGAAAGAACAATCCTACTTCTTTCATTTTCTTTGGAAAGTATAGCAATCTCCTTCAAAATATGTTATTTACGTTAACATACAATAGGTTATTTTTAAATGAATTTAATGTGTATCTATTTAAAAAGTTCTGAGCTCTAAATTTGATACAGTAAATAACTTTCATAAATGAGTACTCCTTGAGTATCCTCAATAATTTTTAAGAGCGTCAAGCGTCTTGAAATCAAAAGTTTGAAAACTACTGTTTTAGGTTCACTTTTCTGAAATAAACCTTTCTTTTGTATAGTACTAGTAACTTCAAAGGTATTACATTTCTATGATTCTAAGATCTGCGATTTTAAGATTTTGAAGTTTTTATAAGACAGTGGGTAGAGGAAAACAGGACTTTTGGTAATTAGCTACCTGCATTATGTTTCAGTAGGTGAGCTGAGTGGAACCAGTATTTATTCTTTCATTTTTTTTTTCCCAACAAACGTTTATTAAGTACTGGTACTGGACAAAGTATGACGTTGGTTGCTGTGGAGGATACACTGTGAGTCATACTTAGAGGCGTTGGGTTGTAATCTCCATGAAAGCAAGAACCTTGTCTTTTCTATCATGGGAAGCATCGTGGTAAGTCAGGAAAAAATCTTTTCAAATCCACATCAGTCACTTGTTTTATCTCCTTAGGCAGGTTACTATACTCTCTGAACTTTTTTTTCATTTGTAATACGGGGAAAAAATGATGCTTACCATTTTGGATTATTTTGATGATTAGAAATTTTATAGTACAAAGTGCTTTAGCAGTATTCTGGAAATTTTTAGCCAGGTTATACAAAGGACTTTATTTTATAGCTATTTACTAATCCAAGGAACATAGAAACAAATATATCTTAGAATAGGAAATTCTGTATGTACACGTACAAATAATTTTTGGAAAAAAGTTTAATTCATAAAAGAAAAATTTGGTTTTAATGACCAGAAAATTATCAGTCCATCAGAATTAATTTGTTTTTTTAAAGAGAACTGATTTCTATAAAAAAAAGTGTTTTTAAATAGCTATTTGGATTTGTTATATTAGGTTCTGTTAACCATAACCAGGATAGTGTTTTAACATAGTCATTCAATTTATCTGTACTTATTTTTGTCAATTTTCTTTTAACAAAATCTGTATTATAGGTAAAAATAAAATTGATAGAAAATCTATATAAATTATAAAAATTAATATGCAAGTTAAGCAAAAGACAAGTTTTCAGTGACAATATTCCTTCAGATATAATGAGCACAGTTTTTAGCTTATTTGTAACTCTACTAAATGATTTTAGATATAATAGTGTTCCACTTCATTGAAGGAAAGCCTTTTAAAATTTTTATTATAGTAAGATTGTATTATTCCCATTTTAAATTTGTTGCTTAATATAAATTCATTCTATTATATTAATCAGAATTTCATAAAATGCAAAAATTGTTGTTTTTCTTAGTCTGCTCTTTTGAAATCTTTACAGGAAGGTGGGTGTGCCTTTGGCAGAGACTATTTTCATGCATCTCTGCTTGTGCAGATTATAGAACATAACTTGTCTTTCTCTAAAAATAGATTGTCACTTGCTTGGTGACTCTCTCCAGAGTCTATGACATAGTGATGTTTGGCTTTTGATACTTATCGTGAGGTACAGTATATGGATTTTAAACACTGCATCTATAGAAATAGATTCAAATATATCATACCATTAAAATATTTTTACTTATACATAAAGAAATAGTACTAAGTATTGTGATTTAGTAATGGGGAAAAAAACTAGAGGCGCTTCCCTGAATTGGTATATATTGATAGTTATTTTTGTTTTTAAATGTAGAATTCTAAAGTAGAGGTGGAGCAGAGCAATGATTGCTGTTTATGCAGGCAGAGCCTATGCCCACTGTTCAATGTATATTTTGCAGACTACTTTTAACATTTCTCATCGTTCATGAGCTGTTCTGCTAGTCACGTTTGTCTGCTCACTAATTTAACAGGCATCTAGTATCATGACAGCACAGAGAAAAAATAAAATCTATTATTTCATGAGGTGAGAGTTCCCAAGTGATACAGGTGCAGGCGGGGAGAACATTGTGGGATTTTGCTTTGGTTAGCTCCCAAAGTAAGAGTCTGTATTAACAAGTACCGTGGGAACTGTGGGATTTGTCTGAGGCTGCTCTTCTCCGTGACCTGGTGACCTTTATACACACAGTAGACCACCCGCATCCAACTCCAGTTCCATTTACACCATAGCACCCATACACTGGTTTACAACAAGACACATTCATGGAGAAGGGTTTTTCAGTGTAAGGTATTATCTGATAAATACCAAAGCCTGAATGTTTTTGTAGCTCTCTGTGTCTGGGGTGGTGCTGATAATGCTAGCAATTCTTACTGTTTTTTTTGCCTTTTTAAAGTAATTAAGGTAATTGTTGACAATGGGACTTTTTTTTGCATGTATCTTATAAACCAAATGAGACGTCCAGTGGGATAACTTGGATTGAAAGGAATCTTTCCTGGAAACTGCTAATTGTGGAAAAGAATTTCCCTTTGTTATTTTTGTCACATTTGTCTATTGTATATTTGTCCAATGCCTATTACATTCATGGCAGTGTGGTGGACTCTCTACAAGATATGAGAATTCATGATTTGTGCTTAGTGAAATTAGACCCACATAAAGAAGCTAAGCAAAAGCAAATGACAAACACAGGCAGTTCCATTGTTTGCCGCTTCTCATTTATATTTTTGTTTTTTGCACTTTATTCATTGTATGATACTTAAAAAAAAAAAATCTATATCCAGATATGCTACCATCATTTTGTTTATTTGTCTCTTCCCAATACAAGATAGTGCTTTGGAGGAGCTCTGTAGATAGCCAAATATTAATATAAAGTGAGTACCAAGTTTCAACAGAGTTCATTCAAAAATAAACATTTATTGGGTGCCTACTATGTGCTAGGCATTGGGTGAATTACTATGGTGGATTGTTAAATTCCACCAATTACATGTTTTATTGCATATTTAAACTTTCTAAAAGCGTAGTTTTTTTTAAAGGTGCAGTTTTTAAGTGGTAAAAAAAATAGTTTGAAAAGAGATGGTGAGAATCTTAAGATACTGACTCACTAAACTAAAAATAGATACAGCTACATACACACCTGTGCATAAACACTCATGCAGACCCATGGAGAGGTATAGGAAAACAGAAGTGGAAAAATATAGAGGTTTATCTAATTTAACTAATAGAATTGAATGAGAACAACATTTGGATAATGGGAATTTTCTTTGTATGTTAGGAAGAATGTCCTCATTTTATTATATTCTCTCTTCAGCTTCCAAGTATATTGCCTTGTTTTCCTTCAGTTTTTGTTCTTTCAGTGTTTCTACCTGATGCCCTACTCCTTTGCTTTCTACCTCTCTTCCAGCTCTACATGAGAACATGATAATGAAACATGTCAGAGTTTTTAGCTTTTCCTGTAGGCACAATACGTTTACACACCTTTTCTCTGACTACCTGCCTTCATGGTCACCTTACTCTAGGCAATGTGACTCATATGTGCTATTCAAAGTGTGATCTGAGGACTCATGCCACTTCCTGTCAGTTCATGATAAGATAAATACAGAATTACACGAAAGCATTTAGAAACTTCAATAGCAATTTGGTAGAGTAATCTTGTCTGCTGAATCTAACAAAACATTTGTCTGGAATTTCCTATATTTAAAAAATTTCATTTCTCTAATAATTTATCATTTTTTTTAACAAAACAATAGCCCACATGGAGAAGCACTGGTCAAATATACTCTTTGCTTCTCTAAAGATGTCTTTGGATTTCTTACCTTCATGCCTTTGCCTGTTTTCCAGCTAATCCTGCCTAGCTCTTAAAACCCGACTGTAATACCCTCTCCTTCATGAGTTTTTCCCTGAACTACTACACTGAACTTCTTTGTATTTCTGATGCAACCCTTAAAACTAATATTTTTTTAATGCAGTATCATTTAACATTCTATGCAGACACACTTGCTGTTTTGCAGTATGGCCTTGGAGATGACACCTGAGAGAGAAAATCAGGATAGAGAAGAGCATGGATCTTAAAGTAATAGATATGTAGTTAGAATCCCGAGTTCTGTCACTGATGACCTGAAGGACCTTGGGGAAGTCAACTAGCCCCATTGTGCCTCAGCTTCCTCATTTATCAAATGGGACTGTGGGAGCACCTATCTCTTAAGGTTACTGTGAGGATTAAATGAAATAATACATGTGAAGTACGAGGCATACAGTTCCTGGCACATACTAACTCAATATATGACTGCTGTGTTTTTCATCATTATTATTATTAGGGACATTATATTATTTATATATATTGATATATAACTTATATATCAATATATCATATATATAAATAAAACATTTTTTATTGCCTTTGTGCAGGTATTGCCTGAAATTGGTTGTTTAATCACATTGTTTTGAGGAAAAAGGAGAGTTGAAGAAACCAACACAATTGCTTGTTAGACCCATTTTGAAGACATAGCTGGAGTGGGTGGTGTGCCTGGGGCAGACAGTCACTGGGATTCTGCGTATTTCTAACGGGTCTTGGAGAGCCAGGACAGTACGGCAGAGGCACCCTTGTTTAGGCGCAGCAAAGCCTGAGTCACTCATAAGGTACTTTTTTCCTATAGGCAAAGCTAACACTACCAAAGGAAAATGGAATTAAAAAAAAAACTTCAGAAGAAGGAAATACATCTAAAAATACCCCACCGACCAAAAAAAAAAAAAAAAAATTGGCTGCCACACCTGGGTTTTTCTGAGTATAATTTTAGTTAGGTAAACACAGAGACGTTGTATTTTCCTAAAGGAGGAAAGAGTGATTTTATGGAAAATGGGGGTTGGCAGTAATCTTCAGACGCAGACCAGTTTTGCAAAAGATTTTCCTTGTTTTAAAGAATGAGAAGATGTGAACTTGGACAAGCCACAGTAAAGATGAGCATTCACAATTGCTTCACTGACAAAATTTATCCCCAATAGCCTTCTTTGTAGGATAATTACCCAAACATATAGACGTGTAGATGTGAACTGCCGTGCTTAATCACGCAATAGTTAAATGAAGTGATTATTTTAATGTGTGCACTAAACAAGTATATTAAAACTGTATTATGGATTCATAGCTATGAAGGATATACTTTATTAGGCTTTAAAAATAGATAAGCTGTCTTAAAAGGAAGCAGAAATATGTTCAATATACAACTAAATTAACTGCCAAACAAAATGGCACTGAATTTAAGGGCGTGGGTTATGGTTTTGTGGCCACATTATTTTTGGTATATTGAATGTGAATTCAAAAGGAAGGCCATAAACAAAACTCTAAGAAGAGCTAGAGAACATGAATTAAGAGGTACATAAGCCCTTGCTAGACAAGGGCAATAATAAAAAAACATAATTTACTATAGTTGGAAGATAAGGAAAACAAGATAAAACCCAGGTTATTTAGATTACTTGGGACCTTACAAGCTGATTTTACATCAGTAGGTACACACACACACACACACACACACACACACAGACACATATGCAACATGTGTTAATATACCCACCAAGTACACACATTGATCTTAATAAAATGAGTAGTAATATTTTCTAAAAAGAAGTTGAGCTGAACACAGGCACCCATTTTCAATAATAGCGTCTCTTAAACTTGAATGGCACAACAGTCTGTCAGGGAACTGGTGAAATAATCAGACTGTTGAGTGACTCAAAATTAGATCAGATGAAGCGTTTATAAATATACACTGTAGGAAATAATTTAATGTTGGTAAGGCAATAAAAAGATGACCTAAATCGATCTTTTCCACCTCTAACTTTTAATGCTTTCATGTAGTTTAAAAATAGAAAACTCTAATATTTAGAGAAGTACTGAAAGGACCTAAACTCTAATGAACATGTTATTTAACATTAATATATTTGATATTCAAGGCTTTGCTGTAGAAACAATACAGATGTAGCTATGTGCCTTAATCCTTTCCTTACTACTATGAAATCAACAATGAAGGAAGAACTTAGAGGGTTTGGAGCAGTATTTAAGAAATGGTTGGTAGATTTGTCCTTAAGGATTAAATCTAAACACACATGTCCAATGTAACAGATCTCGATGTTGTAGTCAAAATTAAATAAGATTTAGTTTTTCCCATATGTAAATGTTCATATAACTGGACATAAACATATGATGATGGTGGAAAAATGGTGGTATAGAGATTATTTGAAGATTATTAGCTAATGCATATAAAAAGGGAGATGAGATGAGAAGCAGCTTTTAGAAAAGTTATTTTTCGTATTCTTTCTGACCTTAATTTAAATGACTGGCAATCAGAAGCGGTCACTTTTGTATCACTTGATTTCTCTTATATTCAAAGGCAGTGAAGGTACCATATAAAATGAATGACATTGTTTGAGGAGAAAGGGCTCAATACATTTTTCTAATAGTTTCTAATTTATGTTTTCTTCATTTCATATGCTCTTCCAACTTATAGTGATTTGCTTGGGTTACCCTTGCTCACCTTTGGGAAAACTTCTATGCTTACATCAAACACATGCACATTGACAAGCAGTGGTAACTCACTGGTCCTTGGAGTCAGCCTATGTGACCTTTAGGATAAACCAGGGGTTTGAATTATGGCCCCAGGGACCAGCTGCCTGGAAGTAGTCCTGACAGAGCCCTCCTTAGCTGCTGATTGTTTCTAGACCAGCAGCGTGCCCTCTGAGCTGTGCAAATACTTAGCTGTGTATTCACCATGCCTGCCCCAAGTGACTGGCTTTACAAAAACTTCAAAGAAAACTGGCTTGTGCTAACTTCTCTTACAGTTCTTGCTCTCAAACCATGCTATTGGAGACAAAGTCCACTTACATGCAGCAAACAGGGAGGGAGGCCATTTGCCCAGTTCTTGAAGTCTGCTGTGGTTTAGTAAGGCAAAATTAAATGGCCACTTCATTTTCCTTTGGAAGTTGTGATGATAGGAAGGTGCTGGCCGTGGGCAACATTTGCCTTGGTGCCCAGCTCACTGATGTGATGTAGAAGATGTTCAATAAACGCTTGTTGGATGAGTGAATGAATGATCATTTCAAAGTAGGTGAAATTTTGGGGCTGCTTTTCTGCATCCTTTTCTGAGCAACTGGCCTCCTAGAATAGACGGTTCCATGGGAACTGAAAAAACACAGGAGAAGGAGAAAAAGAATAAAATTCTGTCTGGCCGTCTTTTGAAATGTGTGCATATATACATCTTTGACTAGCCTAAAAACAGTCAACATGATGTATTGGGGGAAAAATCATGAAATTTTGGAGACAAACAGATCTATGTCTAAATCCTAACTTGCTACTTACTAATATTCTGCCAAGGGTAGGTTATTTAACCTCTCTGAGGCTCAGTTTTTCTTCATTTAAAGTGGATAAATTACCCTTTGCCTTGAAAGCTTGTTTTGAGATAAATCACCTCATATAGTGTGTATGTGTGGCTCAACATGAGTAGTAACAGTTTTCATTTTTTTAATATCTCATAGTTGCTTGGGTCAGGGATGGAAAGTGTACAAATATTTTCATTAATCTTTCTACCAACTATGCAAGGTAAAGAGTATCATTCCCATTACCCAGTTAATTAAACTGACAGTCAACAATGTAAAGGAATCTACATAAGGTCACAGAGCTAACAGTTGTGAAAGCAAAGATTTGACTTAAATTTATCTAATTCCTGAGCCCAGGCTTTATTTTACATTGATTAATAAATATTATTTCTTTCCTTGCCCAAAAGAAATGAAATTCTATAATTCTCCTTTTTCTAATTAATCTTGTTACCCTCTTTTATAGGGTGATATCCCTAATCCCCATAACAAACCCCAATAGGCTCATTTTGTTTATTTTACTCTCTTATTCAGAATCTAGCTGTGGCCTTCATATAGGTAGTGTTTTTAGTTTTCATTATTGGATCTCACATCTTTTCAATAGATTTATTCTATGCTATTTCAGGTTAGATTACAGTAATACTGAAATCCAGATAGGTTAGGAGATGCAATAAACTTTTAGTGCCAATGAAGTAACTCAGATTTTCCATAACCAACCCGAGGGAGAAAACAAGATATAGCCTTCTGGCTATGCGAAAGTACAACGGTGTCTCTTCTGTCATGAATGGAGCCAGAGATTCTGTTGGCCATGTGTCTATATGTGATGTCAGTGGGAACTTTGAATATTAAGGGTGGAGATGCCTAACTTGGATGATCTGACTTTGGACCTATTAGCAGAAGCTGGAAATGCTTATAACCATGGCTGAGTCAGAAGGATATGGACCTTGGACTTATTCTGACAGTTGCCTTTAATTAAATGAGCCTGGCCCTCTTAGATTCTGGCAATTCAGCTATTCAGAAAGCACTCGTCTTTGGAAATCTTCTCACTTTTCCAAGTTTTGTTTTTACTCAGCATCTTGGTTTTTTTTTCCCCCCATTTTCAGATTTATAATCGTTTAGATACAAATTGCTGTGGATTCAGACCTCGGAAGGAAGATGCCTGTGTACAGAATGGATTGAGGCCAAAATGCAATGACCAAGATTCTGCAGCTCTGGCACACATTGTCCAGCGAAAGCATGACCCAAGGCACTTGGTCTTTATAGACAATAAAGGTTTCTTTGACAGAAGTGAAGATAATTTAAACTTCAAGTTGTTAGAAGGCATCAAAGAGTAAGTTTTATGATGTAGTAACATCTGCAGGACATCGCATTTATATTAGATAAGTAGTAAGATTCTGACAAAACTCACACCCTACATCTGATTGCTTTAACCCTTGAAAGTAATTTTGAATGTGGGATCTGGGAACGGAGACCCAGAGAAGGGAAACAAACCCAAGTGGAACCAAACCAGAGTGCAGCTATTGCATCTCTATCACCAGCCCATGCCACCTACAAAGCACATTCATTATGCTTCAAATTCATTGTGAAAATTCATGTGGGTTAGGTTGGAAGAACGAGGGGATCTCTGGAATGGGAACTGGCAGAGCAGGGATAAGCAGGTGGCAGAGGCTCCATTATTAGGCACAGGATAGGACGGAGGCGGGGGATCTAATAGACATGCAAATATTGACATGGCAGGATTTCCAAATTCATAATGAACTGGATTGACTTTTATGAATGCAGTAGAAAATGAGAGCCAATCTGGTGAGCAGGGCATAGGATCAAAGGACAGCTGGCTATTTAATTCAGGAGAGAGAATTTTCGAGCATTTGGAAATACTACCAGTAGACATAGATTATGGGGAAAAGTATCTAACACCTGAAAGGGAGGGCTGATGGAAACTAGTTAGGGAGGAAGAAGTATTTCTATATTTAGGGTTGACCAATAGTTCAAGGGAGATCTTAAAAATTTAGAGACATCTGGCAGAGCTCAGAAAGAATGCAGTGTGGACAGAGGGCCACTGTGGAACTAAAGAAGGAATTCTGCACCGCAGAAGTTCGAACACATGGTTGCTAATGGCACTCTTGATCTTACAACTATTTGGAAATAAAGGAAATTAAGACGCTTAGTAATGGCAGAAACCCAGCTATAAAGTGTGAGCTGTTCAACCCCAGCTATGGAACTTGTGGCTAGATTTCAAGCTTTGCCTCTTAGTGGGTGAAGCCATCCTCCATATACTTTCTACCTTAGTCAGAAACCAGATTGACAAAGAAACTGGGGTAGGTTGGAGACTTAAAAATAGAGGGTGCATAAGTAAAATAGCTAATCAGCTGTGCGAAGCTAAGTGACTGCTAGGAAGCACACGAGCAAGTCTAAAATTGAAGTTAGAACCCAGATCTTCCAAATCCAAGTCCAATATATTTTTCTGCAATAACTTGTGGTGTTCATGTTCTGTTACTATTACTCTTGTTAATAATATTCTGGAGCATATTTCATTCTTTTGAAACACCATGACTTAGGTAATATGGATTTTATTTACTTTAACATTAAAAGCAATACCGTTCCCGTGGGAGTTTCATGAGTCCATTTTCATGAGTTTTTGCCATGTCCTGCCCTGTTGATACCTGTTCTTCAAGTATCTTTGTGGACTGAAGGCAGAATATGTAGCAGATTCTTTCTTTTAAATGTCTAAGCAAGGAAATTTTATGTATAGGGCAATTTACATTCCTAAGACATCACTTACTGAGTTGATATTACAGGATCTCCTTAAATCCCTAAATTCCTGCTTAAGGAATGCCTGGGGAATATAGTCCATCCATTTCATACATTCATATAAATATGAACAGTCATTTATTCTTTCAAAGAAGATTTAACTTCAAATGCATTATAAGGAGTAATGAGCTTGAAGTTAAATCTTTTTTGAATATATAATTCACACATTGAAAAGCAAAAATGAAGACTTTGCTAATCCCAGATTTATGCATTGAATATTCCTAGTAATCAACATAATACACAAACAGGTAGTACTTTTGCTTTCCTTTATGAAAAGGATTAGTCACTAAAGAGATCTATGGTTTTAAGTTTCATCTCATATATTCTGCCACAGCTAAATTAGTTGAAGGGCCGTTGAATTTACAAATCATGGATTATTAATACTCCATAGAGCAAAACTGCTACTTAATACTGTAGCCATTACATTGTATAATAATGTCTTTGGGGAACTTAGAGCATCTTATAAGCGTTCTTTAATTCCACACTTACTCAGACTGATTATGCACGTCCAGCTCTGTGGCCACTGGTCTTTCTGCAGCATCAGAGCTGCTGGAGCACCTGGTTCCTCACATTCATGCACCCTGTGTGCCATCCTCACCGTGCTCCATTGACATCTGGGAAAGGTGCTTAGAAGGCCTAAAACTTCTGGCACAGTGTACCCTTCAAACAAGTATATATATTCCTGCCACAGTTTTTAAGGTACAACTGAGTTTATTTGAAAATCACTATTAAACCCCAATATTTTTACTGTGCTCATTAGCATTTAAATGAAAGCTGGAAGAAGCCAAATTGGGCATTTAGCAAAATACTACTTATACTTTTGATCCAGAAAGTTTGCTAAGTTCTTCAGATAATGTATATGCTAGAGTCCTGGCTTTATAATTTCCAATGAAGAGAGGCAAGCTCAATGTACTTTCTTAAGGTAATTCAGCAAGGCCTGTTTTAAAATGGCTCTAGGTTTGCCAGAGAGATATCCATTGTGGAATGCCATGGCTCTAAAACTAGAGTTTTGCTTAATTTATTTGAAAACAGTTTAATAGCTAGTTAAATAAAATGCTCCCAAATCCTCAGAATTCCTGAAGTATGATCCAAAGACAATTCTTTATTTGGGCATTTTTTAATGATTCTTTTCTCAGTTTGGTACACACATTCTGGATTATTTCACATTAAGTTCAGTTGTGTAACTTCTACTGAGGAAGAACCCGTTTTACTGAAATCGTCATCATTTTGCCTGTCAGGTTTTCTTGCATAAAACCTCACCTTAATGCTATTCTACTTGACAGGTTAAAAGGGTTTCCATGAACAAAATGAGTTTAAGATTGAGGAGAGTGTTTCTGCTGGTCTAATAGAATCCTTCCTAATCCTGTGCCTCTCTTACTGCATGGAATGACCTTACGTAAGATGTTAGTATGTCAAGATCTGAATGGTATGGAAAATTCAGTTCACTTGAAACTCATTCTTCCAGCATTTATTATCAAGAGAAGTGTCAGTTTGGCAGTGACTAAAAGGTTTTTGTTCTCAAAGATACCATTTGATAGTGTAATTTATGCCAGATTAATGAAGGACAATCGGGTAAGGGATAATATTCCTAAGCAATTACCAAAAACGAAATATCGTTTTATCTTTTCAGGTTTCCCGAATCTGCAGTTTCTGTTTTGAAGAGCCAGCACTTACGGCAGAAACTCCTTCAGTCTCTGTTTCTTGATAAAGTTTATTGGGAAAGTCAAGGAGGTAGACAAGGAATTGAAAAGCTTATTGATGTAATTGAGCAGAGAGCCAAAATTCTCATCACCTACATCAATGCCCACGGGGCCAAAGTATTACCGATGAATGAATGACAAAAGGATCTGAGTGCTCCATATATTTATGCATTTGTGTTTTTGTTTCTAAATCAAGTCCATCAATGTCAAGTCCTTTTAGGAATGAGGCAGTGTAGATGGACGCATAAAATAAATGAATTTAACCAAGTAGGTATTATGGGCCTGAACACTGTATGCAGACTTAAAAAGATTTTAAAAAACATAACTGCTCAAGAAATATTTGCCTATATTTTTCTCTAGCATCATGTTCTGTGAGTCTCAACATCAGATTACAGAATAGTTCCAATTATTATTCTAGCTAACTTTTAAAAACATTTATCATGTCTTTTAATAGAACAGTGTAAACCAGATATACTGACTCCATTAATAAATCATATATTATGCCATTTGGACTGTTTTGACCAAATATTAATTCTTCTATTGCTGATTATTAAAACAGAGCAGTCCCCACACTGGCCAGAGGCAATTCTACATTAGAAGACTGAGGCACATGGTCTAGGAGAGCATCAGAGCCTACAATACATTTAAATAGAAATGCTGATGTTTTTGCAAAATAATCAGTACCTTTTCTATTATATCCATATATAATCAGCCATTTAAGCAGCAAGAGTCGTATTTTCCATCACGTTTTAGAAATGTATTTTGTTGTCACTATGAAAATCATCCACATCTGACAATTTACATATTGAATAGTTTTGCTCCTTCAATTTCGATCCAATTTATTTCTAGTGCTTAGAAATTAAACAATTCTAAGTTGTGAAGTTGCCTATTTGAAAATGTACTTATAGAGCATCCTTTTTAAATGGATGTTCTTTTGTTAAAAATTTTGTCATTTTTACAAAGAACGTACTATAATTTCTGTATATTTTATTTATAATAGTAGATTTCTTAAAGTTTGTTCTATGTAATTATATTTAATCTGATTTAATTCATATTGCCCAGATATTGAGTGTGTTTAAATATATTGTCTGGCTTATTCCAATATGAGAAATATGAACAAAATAAATTAAAACCTGACTCCGATCAATTGTCCTCAATAAAAGCACATAACTAGAGCTAAAACAGTAAACTTGGACAATATTAAGCCTCAGATAATTCTCCCCAAACTCCCTCTGCCACTTTTTAAATTAGGTTGGAAGGACAATACCCCAGATCATCATGTATGATAGATATTCACCTATAGGTTTCAAATTTAGAACAAATTATCATTACGCTCCTACCCTTACATGCCCTACTCCTTACTTAAAAGCTCACTTAGTGACTTTTTCATTTCCTGAAGATTTAAAAATATAACTTAAGAATGTTTATAATACATTCTATACTGTCTTTTCTCAGTTCTGTTATTGCTAAAGTACAGCACATTTTCTGTGTTCTGATCATGGGTAACTTGGTATCAGTGTGGATGAGAACTATTAATGACATTACAATAGAGGCTAGATTTTAACCAAGAGAACATATTTATAGATTCTAATTTAGAAAAGTGTGTACAGGGCAAAATGTCAAAATAACATGTTACATACAAGAGAAGATGGAGGAGAGAGATCATTTGATCATTTAATTATAACTTTTCTAGGCTCACATTCAACTACTACTTTTAGTATCCTTATTTGCTGCACTTGCCCTTGGACGGCTGATCTTTGGACCATCCTCCTCTTCAACTTCCCTTTGTAGTCCTGAGTGCCTCCCTCTGTTCTCACAAATTTATGGTGCCCGTTGGCTCTCCTGATTTTCCACTTTTACTTGCTCTCTATGGGCTTTTTAATATCTCTTTTTCTCTCATAAATCATCCTCTTAATGAAAATTGGCCTAATAAAAGTTTGGAGATTGGAGTTCTACTTTGACTGAGCCACTGACTTGAAATAACTCTTTTGGCAAGTTGCCCTACACCTTGTCTTATCAAGGTGGCGTATTGACATTTTAACTTGCTTTTTACAAAATTTACCATCTCAATCCAAATTTGTGACACTGATGGTGGGATTTAAAGGCTGTCAGAAGGTAGCTTTAGTTTTGTGTCTCAAGCTACACGGCTTTGGGGGCAGCCCAGTTGTCCCATGTGCGGGTCTTTGTTTATTTGCCTCCAGTTATTCCAAAATGTTTAATAATAAATGAAAGGTCCAGGAACACATGTTTATTTTAGTCACCTTTGCTTTTTAACAATGTATTTTGTTTTGTAACCAATGAATAATTCATGACTGATTATTTTTGACTAATGGATAGCTGAAGGCCAGGCTTTTAATTCTAATAAGTAATGTTCTTTTCTCTTATGGAAACAACGAGAATACTCCGTGCATTTCAAATGCGCTCACGTTATGCTGTGGTTTGGTTCATATAAGCGCAGTGTATGGTTTATTTATAACTTGATAACAAATTTAAAATATAATAATTTACCTTAGCAGACATGCAAAAGCTTAGTCTTGTGTGACTTATTTTCTTTAAGCTAATGATACGAAAATAAATCTGTATCTTTAAAATCTGTAATAAAACATTAGAAATTAAATATGTGTGCCTTTTCTTTTGTAGATGAGTTCATTTTCTTTTGTAGATGTGTTACTTTTCAAAGCTAAGTACAGAAAGATGTTTGCTATCTATGTCTATGAAAAAGGAAACAATTGAACAGTCAAATATTTTGTTGGATTGTGTTTGTGTGTAAATATGTTTGGTATCCTCATGTGTGATCATTGTGCTTCTCTTGGTGTACATATAGTACTATTTTAGGTAGTTAACAAACTAGTTAGCAGATATTTTAAAATATAAAAGATTTAACTTTTGTTTTCTCTTTCTTTGCTTGGAGTGGGTCTTATAATTATGTTTAAAGTTTTCTTTATAACAGTCATAGTCATTAGGCTTATTAGGCACACAGGAAGCTTATCAAAATATAAAATATCTTAGACTAATTTTCAAAATATTTATACTCTCTGGAGTTGTATAATAGTTTGTTTATTCTATTGTGCCTTTAAATATACTTTACTTCATAAATAACAAATAAAATACTTAGATGTAGATTCCTTTATACACTGTCTCATGAAATAGTTATGTTTATCTCAGCATAGAACTAGGTAAGGCACATTTAGTGCACTAATTTGAAAATGATATGGAAATTAAACATGGGTCAAATAAAAATGATAAAGATCTTTCTCTAAAAATTAAGTAGTATAATCAACAAGCAAGAACTTTCATTCATGAAAAGCAATTTGACTTGACTTGTCAGGAAAATTATCTGAAACTAAGAAATAGAAGAGATTTTTTGGGTGTTCTTTTAATGCTATGCTGGGCTTGATTTTCTATTGAATGGACTATTTAACAATGTAATAGGGAAGAGGTTAATTTGTAGATTTTGTTCCAAAGAGATGCATATAATATCTTCCTGGTGGAAAAGATAGCCCTAATTTATTACTCTGTTGGACAATTAGCCAGTTTTAAATCAAGTCCAGTAATCATATCCTAATGTTGCCTATAAATATTTAGCTTTTGAAATACTCTTAAGTGGTTTTACCACCATACAGATTCCCTCATTAATTAATCATTTGAATAAAATCTTTGACATATATTCATTTTACATTTGCATAGAAATCATAGTTTTACCTTTTTGAGAATTTTGCTTTAATAAACATCTGACCACAGAGTCACATGATTTTATTTGCTTGAGAGTCATGATTTTCAATTTTTGAAAATTTGACTGCAACAAACTTTCAAAACATGAACTTATAAAATTTTATAACGAATGGTACCATGAAGTCAGCATCTTGTCCAACAACCTCATCCTCTGGATGAAGAAACTGAATCTGAGTGAGGCAAAGTGATTTGCTCCAATTTCCATAAATGGTTGACATGGAATTTGCAGTGTTGGAACTGACTTAGAAAATTAGAAAGCCAAAACTTTCTCAGAGATGCATTATCTATCAAGATAAATTTAGGAACCCCAACTATATAAACCCTGAAGATCTTACATAGGCACATTCATTTGTAGTAATAATTTTAGGACACTTCTTTGTGAACTTTAAGAGAGCAGAATAAGCAAAAAAAGCTACTCATTCTGTGAAACTTTTGATAATCACGTTGCACAGTTAATTGAGATTCTACTATGTGTTATGCTCTGTAATAGACAAAGCAGATACACAAATTAATAAGCAAACTTCAGTTGAGACCCATAACTGGGCTTTAAGTTATATCTTTAGTAGCAAAACTTAAGAAAATCAATTTTTTTGAGAAATGTCCAGAAATAAAAACTCTTAGACTAGAGAGGGATTTTTGTTCTCACAGTAAGAGTTTGACTCTATCTGTAGACTCTATTGTTGACTAATAACTGCTCAGAATGATAATTTGGAGTAATTTTGTGGCTAGGCAAATAGATCTAATCACCTCAATACATCCTGCAGACACCACTGTGTTCCAGTGTGTGGAACATTCCAGATGCTCATAATGAATACATTGATTAATCAAAAATGCATTAACTTATGTGTTGTGTTGTACCAGTGGTATTTAAACTTTTATGAGATCTGGATCACTTTGAGAAGCTGATTGAAAGTCCAGTCTGTTTATATGATTCTGTGTATAATTTCAAGGACCTCTCAGACCTGTGGACACTCATTTATAAAACGCTTCTTTCCCAGGCCTATAGTCTCCCAGGGTAAGAATGTTTTCTTTCCAGTGTATTTAAGAAGATGGGAAATTTTATTATGTCCAACTGAAAGATATTCACCTAATATATTGTAAAATTTTTGTTTTTATGCAAAGGTGAAAACTTAGGTATTGGAAAAAAAAATTGAATGAGATACTTTATTTGCCAATGAAAGTTGAGAAATCATTTACTTTAGCAATTATTCTTAAACATTTTCAGCCCCTACCATCAATCCTCCCTTCACTATCATTTACTTAATAAACTATAGAATGAAATCCTTTGAGTTTATTTTCATTTAATCTTTACTTTATTAAAATTATAAGTTACCTGATTTATTTTCCTTGATATGTAGAAGATCCCAGATAGTCACTTTTAAAATAGTGTTTAAGAGTATGAGAGAAGCTAAGGAAATGTATGCTATTGAATGAACTTATTTAATTTACTGCCAGTTGTTTTCTGGGCGTTACCATAATGCTCCTGCTTTTTATAAAACAATTTTCTAAAACAAATGAACTTTTCCCAACAGAATTATTTCTTGACATTTATGCAAAGAACTGTAACCCTTTTATAGTTCCTTTAGTTTGTCAAGAGGAGTTCAGAATGTCTATGCTCATTTCACATTTCGCCCCTTTTCCCATTCACACACAGCTGTCTTATGTCAAAATATGGCATCTTCTCTCATTTTTAAGCTCTTTAGTCCTTTGGGACAGGGCTCCGCTTTAAGAAAGGTCTGACTCAGAAGGGTTGCTGGCAGTTTATTTCGCAACCTAAAAATGCACATGGTAAGTGAGTGAAGTCACAGAAATGCTTTCTTAAAACAGCATTGCATGCGGTTAAATGAGTTCAACATTTTTTTAATCTTAGAATGGTACCTTTTTACTTTCATGATTCCAAACTGTATTTAGTTTGTTGATAAAAATACACACAATTCCTTGCACATTAATTTCTAAAAAAAGTAATCTGTACTTCTTAGCAGTACTTGTCAAGATCTCTAAAGCTTTGACAAAGAACTAAAAAATAAAGAAAACCTCCCTTGTCAGTGGCTTTAATCACATGCTGCAGAAGAGCTGGCTGTGCTGTATTTCAAAAGACAAATGGGGCTGCCGAGAGTGGGACCAGTCACTAAATGAGACTGAAACAGCTGTGATTTTGCAAGATGTGCCAGCAGTTTCTTTAGCTCCAGGACACCAGAAATTATCTGGTTTATAAAGTACCCTATGTTATTGGCTCAACTTCTGTTTAGGAGAACAAGATTATCGTGTTCTGTATCCTCATTTCAGGCCCTCAGGAGTATTAAAAATCGAGGTCAACATTTTTAAAAATTAAATCATGATCCAGATATCATCGTTAACTTCCTGAGAATACATTATGATTAAGCTTGCAAGATTCAGGTCTTTTAAAAGAGAATGATGAAATAATTTATAGTTTCTCTTAGGAGGAAGTCAACCTTCCTCTCTTTTCAGTCAGGTAATAAATAAGTTAAAATATAGGACTTTCCCTAGAGTTTTGGCGGCTATTGTGGTAATGCTATTTGCTGTTAGTATTGTGCCATTTCCTTTGTGCTACTCTCTTATTGTGTCATTTCCTATGTTGGTTGCAACACCAAAAGTATCACCTCAAGTAGAAAGAGTATGTTGTGTTTAGAGAGGAGCCATGTGGTAGCATCCAGAGTAGCAAATTCCTAAAGACACAAATATCTAATTAAACTCTGGCTTTAGCGTAAGCTTTCTCAACCCCAGAACTAGGGATATTTGGGGCCAGATAATTCTTTGTCATGAGCAGTTGTCCTGTGCACTGCAGGATGTTTAGCAGCATACATGGCCTCTATCCACTAGATGCCAATAGCAAAAAGTCCTCCATTTGTGACACCAAAGTCTCCAGACATTGAAAAATATATATTCCCTGGGGAAATATCAATCATTAGCCAGTTGAGAACCACTGCTTTAGCCCACTGATAATAAGTCCTTTATTACAAGTAAAACTTTTACTTATTTTGTCCTTTCACATTTAGTTTATAAAGATTTTCTCTGTCAAATTCTTTCATTAGCATTTATCACCACATTATGTGACATCAGCCATAGCCCTAGGAGGTCAGATGGTTTGGGAAAACAGATCGTTGAAAGATGCCACCTGAGAGTCAGGAGGAAGAGACATCTTGGGCTCTGAAATAAAATTTTTAGGTGTAGAATAAATCTGAGAGCATATGACAAATAAGTGTTGGGCTAAAATTTTGGACTGGGTTGTGGCTGCAGGTAAGAAGTACTTACAAATCTGTGCTTCACCCCCCCTACCCCCCTATCCCATGGCCCGGTGTCTGCTTTCTTTGAGAAGATGCCTGAATATAAAGACGTTGACTGTCATCAGGGTCCCAACGGCCTTTGTAGGAATCTCCTCTGAAAGAGTGTCAGAGGAGTACAGAGTGTTTCCCTACCAGCAGGAGAGGAAGAGGAGCAGCAGAATACAGTGGAGTAGAATTGTTCAGCCAACACACAGTGCACAACCACAGTGGGAAATGGAGGGGAAGGATGGAATATATCAGTCAGTAATGCTGGGGTAATGAAATGCCATGAAATCTCAGTGGCTTAAAACCACAAAGGTAAGTTCCTCGTAGCACATGTACCATCACAGGTTGGCAGGAGGGTTTTGCTGTTTGTAAACATCCAGGCACCCAGGCTGATGGAGCAGCCTGAATGTTTCTATCTCTGTGCCTGAGGGAAAAAAGTTCTGAAGGGCCTTTCACTGCCAAGCACAACTTCCTGGACAAAAGTAGGTGGGAAAGGAGAGACACTAGACACAGCTAGTTAGTAACATTAACTACGGCATGTGGTGAAAGCCACAAGTGGTGTCTCTGATTATATTGGAGACAAATATAATCAAACTTATTATTGTTTTTCAATAATCTTTTTCTTCTGTGAACCCTCCACCCCCACTCTACCCCCACCTCACCTCTGCCGTGGCTTCCAGGCCATAGTCCTTAGGTTCAGTGATGTACTTGGGACGCAAGCTGGGCAAATCACAATCTTTTCATTCAACTCTGTTTCCTGTCATAATCTATTGGTTCAAAATTGAACACCTGATCTAAGTGGGCCAATGAAAATACTTCCCTCAGAATTTTAAGTATTTTTAAAATTATAATGTTGGAATTTTATTTTTTATTGATATATAATAAAATGTATCAATCCATGTGATACATGGAGCACATGTGACATTTGATATATGCATGCAAGGTATAATAATCAAATCAGGGTAATTAGGGTACCTACTACCTCATACATTTATCATTGTTTTTCTTTTTTTTAGAGATGAGGTCTCTGTTGCCCAGGCTGGAGTGCAGCAGCATGATCATAGCTCATAGCTCACTGTAGCCTCGAACTCCTAGGCTCAAGCTATCCTCCTGCCTCAGCCTCTCAAGTATCTGGGACTACAGGCACATGCCACCATGCCTGGTTTATCATTTCTTTGTTTTGGGAACATTTCAAATCTTCTCACTATTTTAAAATATACAATAAATTATTGTTAACAACAGTCGCCCTACTCTGCTTTTGAACATTAGAACTTATTCCTTTCTAACTGTATATTTGTACCCACTAACCAACCTCTCTTCATCCTCTCCCACCATGAGATCAACTTTTTTATCTCCAACATGTGAGTGAGAATATGTGAAATTTGTTTTTCTGTGCCTGGCTAATTTCACTTAACATAACAACTTCCAATTCCCTCAGAATATTAGACCTGAAAATGAGAAAAACAAACCTGGACTGAAGACTAAAGTAATAATGTGTAATAAATTCCAGAGATTGTACCCATACTTTCTTCTGTGTGAGCTAGAGGAAGTTAATTGGAGAGAGAAAGAAAGGGAGAGAGAGAAGGAGAAATATGGGAACACGATCTGATGTGAAAGATAAATCCTGTGGTTTTTTTTATTTCTTTGTGTTAGTTGCTCTGGCGGTCCTTTCTAATTCTTGGTTCCCATGAAATGGCTTTTCTAATTCACCTTTTTGCTTCAACTTAACCTAAGTTGATTGATTTTCCTATGCTTGCAGGAAACAGAAAATCTATCATTGCTTTCTAATTTATCAATTTTAGAAATTATATAGTGATTTCTTTCTATGATGGATAAAAGAGTTTGTGTTCTTAAATTTCCTTCACTTTCCTTCACTTCCTTTCCTTCACCTCTTCCCTTTACCAATCAAGTTCTAGAATATGTATCTTCATTCTTATGTTAATATTCTTAATAGTTACTTTCTGTGTCCTACCTTGTTACAGATGCATTCGTTCTATATTTGAATGAATTTCCTGCCCACCATCAATTACAGCTTCTTCAATTATAGGGTTTTTGTTTGTTTTTCTTCACTCATCTCATTGTTGACTTGCTTCAATATCAAGCAATTTTTAGGGACCTACTCTTGAATTCCATTCACTGAGCTTTGATTGTTTGTGAATAGCATTCTATTATGCTTACGCATATAAACAACTGTTTGGCTGATACAAAATTGGAGTCCATATTTTTTTTCCTCCTGGAAGTCTGTAGACATTCTAGCACTGTGATCTGGCACTGAAAACAGTGAAGATAAGATTTCTGAGGCCATTCTGTGGTTTTTTTTTTTTTTTCCCCTCCGACTTTAGGTGATTTGCTTTTTCAATTTTGATGCTCACTGAATTTTTTCTTTATTCTTGAATTTTAATAAATTCTCAGGACATGTCTTAAAGTTGGTCATTCTGCATTAAATTTTCCTGAAACATAATATGATATGAACATATTTATGTTTTCCTTCATTTCAGGAAGATTTTACAATATATATTTGAATATATTTTTGGTTTTATTTGTTGGCTGTTTTTTCCGGTAAAGAGAAATTCATCATGTGTGCATGGAATGGAATCTGCCTCCAAATCAATTGAATTTTTCTTACTTACTTACCTTTCTGTATTTTTTCTTCACACTCTGCACTATTTTCTCAAGTGTTTTCTTTATATATCTGACTCTGTTTCAGCCAGCATCTAGTCTACTTCTTACTGCTTCTAATTAGTTTTAATTTCTGTAATTATTTTATTGTCTTCAAATTTCTTTTTTGCTTTTCCAGCTGAGCTTTCATCTTTCCATGCCTTATTAACTATTTATTGATTTGTTTATATCTTTTTGTAAACTAGTTTTTACGAGGGATTTCTAAAAATTTCCTTGAAACCATAAAGAATGCTTCTGAAACTATTAAAATTGAATTTAAATTAATTAACAATGGATACTGGATTGCCACATCAGGCAGCACAGATGCAGATCATTTCCATCACTGTGGAAAAGTCTATGAGCCAGTGTTGCTCTAGAGCACAGGCGTCTCTGCATTTCTGTGTGGGGTAGAATGTGTGTTTTCCGTGCTCAGCAGCAGTTGCTATTTCACTTTTTCCTTCATCTTTTTTCCTTCCTTACCTACCAGGCAGCATATCTAGGTTGTTCTCAGAAAAATAACACTTAGTATCCAGAGATACTAAGTCAGTTCTCTCACATTCTTCCTTCTATGCTGCAGAACTAGACCCCCACAAAAATGTTCCCCCTTTGTCCATTGCTAGTCTTTGAAGGACCAAGTAAAAGACCATTTTTAGGTCTCTTAGAACCCAATCCCTTATTTTCAAAGAAATCTACACCTTGCTTCTTATCCAGGGAGTATGTGAGTGCTATTTTTGTCTCTTTGAATTGGCAGAAATTTTACTGTATCTTTCTCCTAGTCTCTGTTTTGAGTGGTAACCATTTTATTAGTTTTATGCTTGATGTATCATTTTTTTTATCATATTTTCATATTCATTTTAGTGATTTCCACCAAATAATGTTATACTTTTTTCCCCTGCCATGTTTTATTGAGAGGCTACTATCAATTCTTTAGAAAGGCAGCCATGTTACAAAGGTATTTGTTAGAGTGGATTGGAGTCTGTATTGTGGGAAGGGAGAGGTAAGATGAGGAAGGAAGATCTAGAAGTTACTCAGGCATGAGATAGTCAAGAAATGAGGGAGGGTGGGTCTAATTTTGAAGTGTTTTTTATATGTGATTGTGGCCCATTACATATTTTAAGATCCAAAGGTAATTTACTAACCATTCTAAGAAACATATCATTGCTAGGGAAGACAGCTTTAAAAAAGATTCAATTACAGAAACACTATGCAAAACAGACTACTTCAGGCTTTAGATATATTTTCTTCAGCTGTGGTCACACCAGTAGCCCTCTCTAAAGAGGTTTATCTAAACAAGTGATGGTCACCTGAGGATGTATCATTGAGAAAAATTCAGAAGGACACACACACGCACACACACACACACACACACACACACGGAACAACAGATCCACATAAGGAGTTCGATTGCTTTCTTTTTTTCTCTTCATAATGAACAGGCTGATTTCTTTTCACAGTTGATTATAAACCAAGTTGCTTATGTTTATCTATATCAAGTCTCTGAACTCAGGCCGAGGTGCCCCAAACCATGAGATTCAATTCATACCTCAGGATTTTTTGGTCCAAGTAGCACTCAGCTGGTGATAATTAAAGAATTCACTTGTTAGTTTAATTTCTTGTTATTTATTCATTCACATAACAAATATTTACTGAGTTCCAACTATGTGCCAGGAATTGCTTTTTAGGTCCTAGGATAAGCAGGGAAAAAGAAGCGACCATATTCATCTTTAGCAACTTCCTTTTTTCAAACCTTTTATCATTAAACTGTAAAAGTTAATGTCTGTGTGTATGTGGTATAACAGAAATCAGGGGCATTAGCCAAAAAATGATTCATACATAAGAAAAATTAATTTTATATAGCGTTCTCTTAACCTTTCCTTTCCATTCTTCAAATGTTTCTGTTAAAGAAAGAAACATTAATTTTCAGACATCTTTGTCTGAAAAATTAATCAGAATCCCTTGAATAAAATCACATATTCTTTAGAATATCTCTAGCCAATGCATTTTATTATGAGGAATCGTGTATTTTGTGCAGTTTTACATTCTGGTCTTCTTCCATTTTATCTTTGGTAGAAAAAACTACCCTGTAAATCATGACAAAGGCTACAGAAAGAAATAGTTTGGATTTTTGCCAATCTTGGTAGTGTACTTTCAAATCAAGGAAATGTTCTAAAATCAATATTTAAATAGCATATTTGGCAAATTGTTCTGCCCTGAATGAAATGGATGACATTTTTTGAAGAGGAGAGTAATGGGAACCAGACAACAAAGTTCAGGAAGCCACCCTCTGTCAGCGGGCTTCACTTTGTCGCAGCATAATCCCCTTCAAGAGCTTTCAACATCCCAGACTTCTTTCTCCATTACTAGCGATCCTCTTTTCTTCTCTTGATCCTTTGTCTCTGAGTGCATTGCAAAATTGCTCCCTCCATTTATTTTTTCTAGAAGCCTCTGCAATGCAGTATCTGACTAGTATTGCAGTCACTTTTTTTGCAATGTCTGGCCATTTTATTTTTGTAAAATCTCTGATGTGTCTTTCCCTTTCTCACTGATGTTGATTTCTCCCCTCTTGGCTGGCACACAGACACACCTTTGGATATGCTGACAATTCTCATGCTTTGCTCAATTCCCTTACAGCTCCCTCCGCTTTTTTTTTTTTTTTTTTTTACCTTATATTGTTGCCCTCAAGCAGATCCATAGCATCTACTACCCAGGCAAGTGACAGCCTTGCCCCTGCTGAATGCCTGCACACACCTCTTGCCTGTTTTATCTGTCACCTCTTTAAATGTTTCTTGTATAAGTATTAGATGCCATTAAGTCAAATAAAAGAGCAAGGGGCAAATAATGGATAGAATGACACAACTGGAAACCTGGTCAGGTTATTTGGGTTCATCTGGTATAATTTTTTATATATGTTTGGAAAATGATTACATGTGAGCTCTAGAGAGTTGTGACATGAAAAAATGTGACAGGTGTCCCACCTTAATAACAACAGCTACTTGTATCAGGTTCTCACTTTGAGGGAGGAATACAAGACTTCAGAAATACTATCTACTTTATTCTCACAACAGCTCTATCTGACAAGTGAAAAACTTTTATTAACAGAAAAGTTAATAATTTACCCAAGATCAAAAATGCAGGAAGTGACCAAACTGACTTAGATTCAGATCCAAATCTGCTCGACTTCACTTATGCTTATGACAAGTAGACCACAAAACCTTCCCAAGCATGTCCAGTGCTCTCTCCACTCTGACACACTTGCTTCCCTGAAAGAATTTGTATTTCTTATACACAGTGAGGCAACCTGCAGAAACCGCAGCCAGGTGTGTAAGTGGAAAAATTGACTAATAGATATCTGATAGAGCTAATAGCATGTCTGCAATATCTCTCCCATGTCTGGCTCTACTCAAGTATATGAGATGATAATCATCAATGTTCTCCAGTATCAGCACCTAATGTTTTAAAGGGTTATCATGTTGGGTCATGTGTTTGGACTTCATAATTCACAGGAGCCGAAGAGAACTTCAACTCCCGATTGCGATCTCAATCTATTTTTCATGATGCTGAGTTATACAGAACTAGGGCACATGTAAAATAAATACCTCTTTCTGTTCCAAGCCTCGATGAGCATTTTTTCTTGATGCATTTGGATTCCTCGGCTAAGAAAATGACAATGTAAAGCCATTCTTTACATTCGACGTTGTGAGTTTGAACAAAGGACTGTGAGACTGCTATGGTGTGAAAGCTGGCAAAGTTCACAGAACAAAGGAGGGCAAAGCCCCCTTAAAATCACAGCATTCCACTTCATTTTACTTTGTGTTGTTATGTCGAAAATTGAATCTGCTAGTCTGCAAGTAGATATAATGGCCAGTAGAGCTTTGGTTGACTGATTAGTTAGTGTGTTTTAAAGCAAGAGATTGGCAAAAACAAAGAACAGATTTAAACTCACATAAAATCAGCTCTGTGCTGGATAGAATTCTTGCTTTCACTTAGAGTCATATAAAAAATTATTTTCATGACCAAAAAGTGATTCTTTTTAAAATTTGATACCGTTGCTTTGATTGGAACATATTGTTTTTGCACTGGTGACAACACCCTTAAAAATAGCACTGACTCCCCAATATATATTCAACAACCCAATATCTATCTGGTTGGATTCTATAAAGTTTTATAACTTTTATATTAAGGATTAGGAAAGGTTGAGAGTTAAAAATATAAATATCTCCCTCTGTAGACAAGCACAGTTTTTTTTTAATAATTCTGGGATTCTCCATGCCACCATCTCATCATGAGCATGAAGCAGCATCAAAGCTTATAGCCAAGAGGACATCTGAGAATTTGACACACAAAGTAATATGAAATTCATGACTTCAATCCAGTTTTCTTTGGAGGGATGAGGTGCTTTTATAGAATCCTGTGTTCTTTCTTATAAAGCCAAGATAGTCTATTAAATCTATTCCACTGCCATAACATAGAAGTGAGAGGGAGAAGCCATTCCCAAAGAACTGGTTAGGACAAAAGCCATTTTATCAGAGGTTGTTATTGAAAAACAAAGCTCCAAAAATTCTATTTATCAAGGCATGTACTTGTAAACAAATTGATTTATTTTTATTAATTTATTTCCCAATCTCATTCCAAAAAAGAATTGAAGCACCTAGTTTTCAATTAAAAGTAGCAAAATAATTAAGCTGTAAAAATACTTAATGATGAACATTTAAAACTTGAATTTTGGACAATGGAAAAAAAGAAGCTAAGAAATAAAGTGTGATTATTATGAAGGAGTTTGATATTGGATATAGAACCTCATGAAACAGAAAAAAAATCAGCAAATGACTCAGGATCAGGATAAGCAATGGGGTGAACATCTGGGAGAAATATGTCACCAATGTCACAGCTACATAAAAGTTTCACTAATTCCAATATTACTTTTGAATATTAGAACCAAATTATACTATACATATTTATATAAGATATATGGATTTACTATCTTATATAAGATATATTATATATATGTATATATTTGATACGCCTATGTATATCAAATACATATTACAATATATGTTAACAGAACCTTTTATATATATACTTATATATATCAAATATATACATATACGACCACATGTATATACATAAATATCTAATATATACACAGGAATTTATAATATATGCGTGTATATTATATGTATATGTCTCTACATTATCTATGCATTAACCATTAACTATTTGGTAATTGAATATAGCTTATTCCATAGTATATGTTCAGTCATATGCACCTAAAACTTGAAGCCTTTATAAATTCAAGATTAACAGAACCTCTTCAGATGGTGTTAGCCGAGTGATCACTTACGTTAAACTTCTCTTAGGTGTTAACTAATTGCTTCAATAAGTATTTACTGAATGCTTGACATATTCCAGGCCCAATAAGAAGTACTGAACAAAACAGGCATGATTTTTGAAGCTTACATTTAGGGGAGAAGATGTATTATCAAATTGAACATTGCAATAAATACTCTAAGAGATGTGTCACAGTTTGGGAGGTCAATGAGGCCTTCCAGAGGAGGGCATATTTAAGTTAAGATCTGAATCTTGAGAAGCAATTACCCTGGAAGAAGAGAGGTCCAGGCAGAGGAAACAGCACCCAAAGAGTCTTGGAGGTAGAAAAAGGTTCCATGTCATCTGGGAAATATAAGAGGGCTAATTTTTCTAAAGCATCTTGAGTGAGAGAGTGGCACAAACAGTGGTTACAGAGATCGTCACGGTCCATGTCAGAAACGCCTCCCTTGAAGACCTAAGGAATTTGAATTTTGTTAGACATGCAGTGAGATCACTTTCACACCTGATATCTGTGTGGAAAATGAACTGGAGACAGGCAAGATTGGAAGGAGGGGAGACAGGTTAGAACGATTATTCAGTAGCCTGAGTGAGAGATGATAGACTATGATGGAGGTAGTGGAGATAAAAAAAGATGGGGTGATATTTAGTGGATAAAATCAACTAGACTGGGCTATCAAGGTTTCAAGAATGACCACCAGGTTTCTTACTTGAGCAATCGGCTTCATCATGGTGCCCCTGAGATGGGAAAGATTGGGTGAGAAATGGGTTTGGTGAATAAAGACAGTTGAACACAGGTTAACGTGCATTCACATGAAGGTGTCAGAAACAGATGAGCGGTATGGGGTAGGCAGAGTCTCTTAACCTCAGCACCACTGATATTGTGAGCCAAGATAAGACTTTGTTGTGGGTGCTATCTAGGGTATTGTAGCACGTTTGGCAGCATCCCTGGCCTTACCCAGTGGGAGCTAGTAGTATCCCCTCCTGTTATGGCAATGAAAAATGTCTCCAGATGTTGCCAAATGCTCTCTCGAGTTTTAAACCACCACGAATTGAGAACCACTGGCTTGGAAATATAATTTGGAAGTTGTAATATAGGTGAAACTTTAAAATCCATTAAAGTAGAAGAAATCACCCAGGGAGTTTCATCAAAATGAAACTTGATACATCAAGATGGTGTATCAAATCAATGCAGAAACCCTCCCACTATCTTTGAAATGTTTGATAAAATATAACAATATTAAAAACTTAATAGCAAGGACATAAGAAAGAAAGAAAATCCCCAGGCATTAGAATAATAATTTTTTTTTAAGTAATGGAATTGAAATCAATAAGCATGGAGCAGATGCTGCTGTAGCCCTGGTGCTGGAGGTGGAGGGATTACTACACCTGGAATAGTTGTGAGGCTTGAATATTAATGCCTATGCATGAGCTACCTGATGCAAAGATTCAGAGTTTTTATGAGAAACTCCTTAATAAAGTCTGGACTATAGATATTTAAAGCTTCAGTGAAAAGTGGGCATTAAATATCTGTCCACTGGACAAGGAAGCTCATATTTGTCTAGTGTCTGGGAAAAAATCTCCAAGTGATCTAAAGCCTGAACCAATGTCCCCATTTTGGTTTGGAGTTCACATCTGCAGTACCTGAGACAGTCGGAACCCTCCAGGTGAGAGGGTATATAAAAATGGGTCCTTGTGCTACTCTTGGGGCACATAGGAGAAATGTTATAATAATGCAAAATTTCTCTGCATGTCCATTCTCACTACCAGGCAGTATGGAAGACACCAGCACAAAACAATCCCCTCTGAGAGAAGTGCAAAATTAAACATTAAAATATAAAGAATTCATTTGCAGAAGGTGACAGACACAAAAAATAGATTATTATTCTAATCATTTGAGCCAGTAAATAACCTGAAGCAGACTATAGTGGTAATGTGAAAAATGATTAAAAATATTAAAAGAAATTTTAATTCTTAACACAAGAATAAGAGATTGTGAAGAAACAAAAAAATGGAATTCTTGAAATGACAATTGGAATAAGCAAACTTATAAAGCCAATGGAAATCAAATGGTAGGCTACTGCTAAGCAGAAACTTAAGAGAAATAGATGGTGATTAATAAAGAGGGTTTAAAGATAATCTCTTTATGGAAGAATGCAAAAGAAGGACCAATACGTATCTATTAGGAGTTCCAAAGAGTAGGATAGAAAGAAGAGAGAAATGGCAATAATAGAAGAGACAATGCCTATGAATTTCCAAAATTCATCAAAGACATACATTCTCAAATTGGAGAAAAAAACAAAACAAAGCAAAACATAAATCTCAATCCAAATAAATAATAAATTCAGCATAGGTGCAGTGTAGGGAAACTGCAAAACACTACAAATATTTTAGAAAGAGAGATTATCTAAGTAAAGGGAATAGAGGCAGATGAGAGGAGGATCTAAGACTAATTCTTTAGGAACTTCAACGATTACAGAAGGCAAATCAAGTATATAAGAATATTTTAGAGATTAATATCTGCATTAGTTTGTTCGTGTGTGGTTTCGCTTCTCATTGCATACAAGTGTAAAGAAAAAAAATCAGCTTACCTAAATTAAATTTTTTTTCCTTCAGGACATGTGCACTATATATCTAACACGAGGATTACAGCTAATCTGCTTATTGATATATTAGTTTGATCTTGAGATCCTCTACAACACAGATCAAATCAAAGATCCTCAACCTCAGCCCCACAACTTTCACTCAGTGTTAAAAACATTCATTATCTTAGTTTTTAAGTTCTTTTTATTTTATTAAAATGATGAGGAACCAATTCTGTTAAATGAAAAATGTAACTCTTTAGTTTTATGGAACGATGATAACTAAATATGGTCTTCACTGTTATTTTATCTGAAATGTTCTTTGCATGCTAATATATTTGGTAAATATTGCATGAGTAGTTGAAATAGATGTATTCTCTGAATCTTAGAAAATTTTGTATATATCCATGAAGATCATCTTTAAAATTACTTTTAAAATTCCCAATGACTTTAAAAATTTTGTTTTGCTTCCCACCATAGTGTTTAGTCAAAATTTTCCTCTTTAATAATATCACTATCAATTTTTTCTTTAGTTTCATGTAAACTTTATTTTATGTACTTTTTGTATGTTCTTGTATTTGTGACATATATATTTTACTGTCATATTTTTACCATACTTTTATTTTTAATATTTCTGTGGTATTTGACTGTAGATATATCTCTGTAAGCAGCAAATCTCTAAATTTGGTTTTATAGTTCAATTTAAGAGACTTTGCTTTTAAGTAAAGTTTTATTTTATTATAAAGGTCATCGTCCTTGGTATAATGTTAATTTTGTACTTTCCTTTAAGGTTATACATTTCTACAGTGTCATCTGCCTGGTAAACTATGTTCTATTTACTCATATTATTAATAATACCAATTAATATGTGAAGTTGCCGGATATTTGTGTCTGACAAAAGTCATAGTTCAAATTTACTGAGCACTTTCTCTGTGCCAGATACTTTTCAAGGCTTTCCTCTTTTAAACTTCATAACAACCTGTGAGAAAGGTGCTATGATTGATGTATAGACGAGAATGAGCCTGAGCACAGCAGGCAGCTGCCCTAAGATCACAAGGCAGTGAAAAGCAGAGTTGTATTTAAACTCTGAGCATTGGACTCCAGAGCCAGTGCTCTTAGCCACTAGGCCGTTTCCTCCCATATATGAACCCAATTAGTGTCATAATAACTCTGGGAGATGTTATCGCCACATTTGACAAATGAAGGAAACAGTGCCCAGAGAACTTCTGGGCTTTGCTCAGCTTCACACAGTGAAACTGTGAGTAGTGGGCCTGGGACCCCAGTCCCTGAGGGGTGGCTGGGAAGCTTACAGGTTCTGTGCTTCCTTAGGAAATGACTGGGAAGGTGGATGTTTTACATAATTGTTTAGTAATTTGCCAAGAGACAGCAAAGCGTAACGGTTACCAATCCAATACAGGAACCCGAGGAAGTCTGAGTTTGAATCCCAGTTAGGCCACTTCTTTTTCCGGTGTCTTTGGACAAGTTGCCAAACTCCGCTGAACCCCAGGTCCTTCATCGGTAAGTGGGAATGACAGCAGCAGTACCCAGCCAATCGCCTTGCTGCGAGGGTTAAATGGGCTAACGCGTCTGCATCGCCCACTGCACGGTGCCTGGCGTGGAGTATGGGCTATACATGTTCACTTTGAAAAACCAGTAGGAGCAGCATTTGTCCCAACAGGCAGGCATTTCCTGCAATCCCAAATCTTCCATATAGCCTTTCTTCTATCGATTGCTTCCCTCTGTTGAATCCCTTCTATTCCCGGAAGAACTCTTCTGGCTCTTGCTCAAACTTATTAAGATCTTGAGAGTGCACATACTCTTGGTAAGTACTTGATTTAAATATGTTTTGTTTATTTGTTCATTTCTTTACATCTAAACTTTTTGTCCTTGGATTCTACAGGCTTTTCTTCATTAGTGTTTATTTAGCTTTAGATTTTGTGTATGTAAAGGCAGTATCTCTATAACTTTTATAGTTTTTTTCCTGAATATGTACATGGTTTTTGAATGAGGTACTATTAAAGCCTGAACCTTAAAAAAGTAATTTAACTCATAAATTTGTTATTTATCCTCTTATTTGGACAAAACTGCACTTTTGTTCATGACTTTGGTTTGGATCCTGAATCTCAGAAGAATTCTAATCAGTTGAGCTTTCTGCTTGTGGAAAGAATTTCAGCAATGCCTCGGAATGAGGCAAGGGCATTGCTGCTTCCATGCGTGGATTACCTTGGCCTTCTCAGAGGATAGTTTAGGTATTTCTATAAAAACAGCAGTCTTTATTATAATCCACTAGATATACTGACAGTAATGGAATAACTTTGGTAAAAATAACCAAGCGAGAGAAAATATGGTGTAGTGGAGAGAACGCTGCTTGGAGTGGGTGTAGGGAGAGTCATTTCCTCTGAAACTCCTTGCAAAATGACCATTTTGGGATGACTTTGGCCAAGTCAGCCCCACTCCCAAAGGCTTTAGTGTCTTCCTGTGGCATGTTAGTACAACTTCCATCTCTTCTAAGTGTATAATTTCATCTTCTTCAGAGATATAAATTACTCTAGGATAAATTTTATGTCCTAAAATTTTAAAGCACTTAAATAGTATGAGGAATGGATGCTATTTTGCAAAAAGAAGGAAAGACTTTGGAAGCCAAAGGACAATATTCTATTCAAATACTTTAAGAGATTTCACATGGAAGAGGGAAAAGAATTATTCCAGGCTTTCCTCAAACACAAAAACAGAACTAATGGTTGGAAGTTACAGGGATCTTAATTTCATCCCAATTTATGAAACTTTATCACAATCAGAGCTATACATAAACTCTCTGCTTCCGAGGAGGTTTAAGAAGAGTCTGGTGAGTCCCTGGTGGGTGGATGAAGTGGGTGTGACTCTAGGTTTCAGGTCAGCAGTTCCCAAGCCTTGCAGATGTACGCCCGGTCAGACACACACTGGGAAGGAGAAGTCGAGGGAAGGGAAAGATTGGGGGGATGAAAGAACAAATACATAGAGGGATCAGGGCCGATTTTAGGGTATTATCTCTCAGCCTTTTATACAAAAATAGTGTGCTATCATTGCACATTAATCATTTATTAATTAAAAATATTTATTGAGTGCCTAATTTATAAATAAAATCTTACAAACACCCTGCCCTCCTGGAGCTTACGTTCTAGCGGCGGAAGGCAGACAATAGACAAAACAAATAACAATACTGACTATTAGAAGATCATAAGTGGAATGGGGGGAAAAACAGAGGAAGTTAAAGGACACCAGGAGTGCTAAGGTAGGAATCGTCATTTTAAGTTGGGTGATTCTGGAAGACTTCAGTGACAAGGTGAACGTTTAGGAAATGCTTGACAGCAGTCGGGTGTGAGTCACACATGTATTTGGAATGAGAGCATTCCTAACTGTGGGAACATCCATTGCAAAGGTCCTGAGGTGCACAGCTTTGTTCTGGAAAAAACAGGGAAGGCAGTGTGGCTGGAGCAAAGACAGCCAGGGCAAGAGCAGCAAGGGATGGTAGGAGAGAAGTGACAAAGGGCTGGGCCACATAGGGGCCTGGGTGCCATTGTAAGGACTTTGGCTTTTACTCTGCTTGATAGATTTTGAGCAAAGGGGTAACCTGATTTAACTTCTTTTTTAACAGCATCACTCTGGTCCATATATGGAGAATACACCACAGGGGGCCAGAACAGAACCAGGGAGGCCTAGGAGGAAGCCCTTTCTACAGTCTAGGTGAGCGACACTGGCGGTTTGGACCGTGGTGACAGTGACGGCGATAAACAGAAGTGGTCAGATGCTGGATACGTTTTGAAGATAGAACTAACAGACTAGACTGCATGTCGGTCTCAGAGAAGCATCGGTATGGCCAAGATAGGGAAGAGTATGGGTTAGACAGGTATTGGTGAGGAAGGGGTGAGAAGAAAAAGTTCACTTTGGGATATTTTAAGTGTGAGGTGTTTATTAGGGATGGAGGGGTGTGAAAGGGAGTGGCCAACAAGATAGGCGGAAAATAAGATATTTTATTACCTTGGAAGCCAAGAAAAAAAAAAAAAAAACATAGCCAAAAGAGAAGGAATTGAGAAACTCTTTCTGAGGACTGAGAATGGACCCTTTGTTAGTGACCTTAAAAAAAGTTTCGTGGGAGTAGTGGGGGCGAAAGTCCAATTAGAGTGATTTTAAAAAATGTGAGGAGAGAAATTGGAGATGACAAATGCAGTCGTGTCACTTAATGGCAGGGATACATTCTGGAAAATGCATCCTTGGTCCTTGTGTGAACACCATTGAGTGTACTTACACAAACCTAGTAGGCTTCTGAAAAGCCTAGTATACATGTAGGCTACACGGTGTAGCCTATTGCTCATGGGCTACACGCCTGTACAGCATGTCACTATCCTGAATGCCATCGGCCACTGTAACACAATGGTAAAGGTTTGTGCATCTAAACACAACTAAACATAGAAAAGGCACAGTAAAACTATAATCTCACGTGACCATCCTTGAACATACAGTCTGTCATCGATCCAAACACCATAAAATGCGGTATATGACTGCATATACTGAAATTTGGTCTAAGATAACAAGAAATTAATTTTGAAATTCATATAACCTGGAAAATCTATGTTTTTTACATTATTGTTTGGAATTTTCGATGCTTTATGACTTTTATCTTCCATCTCTCCCTACTCCAGCCCTAGGGGAAGACCTATAAATAATAGGGAAGAATAATTAACACACTAAAGCACGTTATATTGCCAGACCAATAGGAAAGTCAAGAGTGCCTTGAACTTATCACTCATCTTATTTTATGGAATGATCCATGGCATAAGTTATGCATTTTCAGATGTAACACCTATCACCATGGTATGAACTTTTATTATCACAAATAGCTATATTTAACAATGTAAATGATATGGATTTATAATTTTCTTAATGAGCATTCTCAACCGGGGGTTTGATTCTGAAGGATTCATGAATGTTTCAAAAAGCCTAACATGCCGATCTTCCATTTTATCCTGAGGAAGAATCTTCTTATTTGGTCAAGAGAAGAGGTAAACTTGAACATAATTCCCTTTTTCATTTCCGGCCTTAACAATAGAAACTCCTGGGATATTAATAAGAAAGCTTTTGTAGTGTCTGTGAGAGTATTTTAGTGATGATCCCACCAGAAAGCCTCAGGCTGCTCTCCTCTCCCTGACTAGTGTCTGTAAATATCACAAATGATGGTAGGTCTCTGACTCACAGAACACAAAGACTAAACTGTACAGTAAATTTTAGATTATTGTGCTGTATATAGAGGATTTGTGTTCTCTGTTTAGTGGGTGATCAGACATCCCCGAGGATGGTGTATGGTCCATATACTTTTTTCTTCCTATCATTACTGTTCTTGACTTTGCTCGTTCTGCCTCCTCTGATGACTTCCAGTCCATCCAATGACATGTATTTATTGATGATCTGTCATGCTCTATCACCTGTCTAATCATCAGGTGGCAGCATTGCCAACAAAACTAGGACTGGAGAAAGTGGCTGGGAGTGGGGACTGAACAAAAATAAGTAAATCCAGGGCATAGAAACTTTGGAATTGGATGTACACACCCAATGCATATAGGATCTGATTTCCATATTGCAAGAGATGTGGACATATCAGTGACATATGGTGCTGAGATCTGAGAACAGCAAGCACTTGTTTATGGCACTGTGCTGGGCAGATGCTGCAGAAATTACATAGATGCATAAAATGAAGTCTCTGCCTTTAGGAAGTCTAGCATCTTGTACTAGGTGGTGTCTGAAACAGACTTAAAGCATCAAATGGCTCCCTAATAAAAGTAATTAGGGACTAGGTATTACATGAGCTACATATAAGCCAAAATTAGTTGAATTCAGGTCCAAAATTATACTTTATGAAATGTCTCCTTGTTGAAGTTTTATTGTCATTCATTTTTTAGGAGTGTCTCCAATCATTTCTCAGCCAAATTGGGGAAAACGAGCTTACTCTTCAGTGTGGATAAGAATGAAGATGTAAGACAATAACCATGTACCACCTCTGTTCCTGGGCCTGTGTGCTGCTGGCTGCCAATCCCACCCCCCTGGAGGAGAGATAAAGGAACAGACCAGGGTTGGCTTCCAGAGAACTTGGGCCAGCTGTGAACACCACAACCTCTCCTATCCTTGGGGACCAGTCTTAGCAGCCACCTCCTGGAACTCTTCAATTTATGTCAGGATGTTTGTCTGCCTGAACTTAACAGCAGGAGGTGAAAACTGTGCTTCCCTTGAGGCTAATCGACATGTTCACTTGGTGTCCACACACCCTTTTCTCTTCTCCAAGCACAGAGATTGAGTCTGAAACCTGGAAATAAACCTGGGTGTTCATAACCAAGCTGACATAGCAACGTCAGATAAGCGTAAGTATGCAGAGTAAGCATTGCAACCACTGTTCAATCACGTGCAGGAGTTGATCAGGAAGCATTTATTTACCTTTTTTTTGTTTTTTAACAGACCATTACATTTCCAAATGCTTCTGCAGAATTCCTTTTAATCAGAGTAAATTAATCACTTGGTAGATTTTAGCTTTGATCCTGGATAATCTTTACATTCTGTTCATTTTCTTCTTTTGCTAAGGATTAACCCATTCCATAAATCTAGGTACAAGGAAGAAATACTTAAACTTGTCTAAGTGCAGTGTTTGTGTGGCATTTCCTTCAATACGTGTTTTGTGCAGATGAAACAAACTTCACTGCTTCTTTCAGAGAATTCCTTCATGACAGCCAACGTATCCCATTGACTTCCAAGCTCTCTGACATTGAATAAATTTCTATTGTTGCTTGATCGGCAGAGTCAATAGGCTGTTTTTCTGATTGGAGTTTGGATTTAATCATATTTTTAACATTTATTTTATCTCAAAAAATAGTAGGAGGAACTTCAGCAACATTCCACAAACTGGAATGGAGTAGGATGACTTTAACCTAATTACAAAGCTGCTTGATAAGATTTTACAGTTCAAGGTGAGACACTCATAATAAAAGCTAATCATGATGAATGCTGCTGGGAGCTACCTCCTTGCTCCCTCTACTGAATGTACGCCACTGAATTCAATGTAATTCAGAGACAGAGTCATTGGTTCCCACCATTCCTGTTGATCACTCATTTTCTGTAATTTTCTTCATCTGTGGTTTACTGGATATTTCCAGCTAGTCCTGACCTTGGAGTGTTTTTATTTTTTCTGGATAACTATGTGGACAAGCATCTGCTTCTGCAGTTGCTAATGCCAAGGTTATTTGCCAAGAACAGAATACAGGTTTCTCAACACTTTGCAAATAAGTGGTTCTGTAAAAAGAAAACGGATTTCATAAGAATGAGAATATTTTGCAGTTAAAAAATAATGGGAAACATGGTCAGTATTTGTGGAGATGAAAGGTGTTCATAAGTTATACATTGGCTTCTTGGATGGGCACAGAAATCTCTGACTGTCTCACCTCTCACTTTCCCTACTCAGAGGTGTCTACTTTTGATCTTGTCAAAGTTTCAGAGTGATAGCCAAAACAATACTATTTCTCATTTAGGGTAGTATTGGAAATCTTTCTAGGAGGTAAACAGCAGTTTACTTCTTCATAGTTCTTTATTTTAATGCATCTCTTGAGTACAGGTACCTCTAGGTTATCCGTACTTAGCACTGATGTGGGTACTGCTGGGTGTGATGTGTTTCAGGAAGATAGAGAAGGATGTGACCCCTGTCTGCAGGTGGGGGGGGGAGGGAAAGCATTCACATTATGTGCAGCCAATGCTTAAAACTCCACTTCCCAACTTCAAGAGGTGTCTATGGCCACCCCTCCTCGCACAGATTGTGAGACATTGAGCTTGGGGCCAGGGACAAGAAATCTTAGCAGATCGATTTCTTTTATGACTTACTTTTTACTTCATTACATCTTTGATACTTATTTTAACCTGATGTCACCAGTAGAAATATCATTAGGGGACATACTAGGTGCTCTCTATTGTTCTTTTTATCCTTGCTGCACGCATCTCCAGAGAGGGTTATGCAAACAATATGCTGATGTTTTACACTTTTAAGTTCCAGGGAGTTGTTTTGTTAGAACTACTCCTAGAAAAAAAACTAAAATTAATCCAAATTAAATTTCAGTAGTTATGGGCAAATTCTCCTCTCCTGTAACCTCATCAGGAAATTTCATGAAAAGCTTCTTACCTACCTCTATGTAAAACTTCTTTTTCCAAAAAATGTTGTATAGAATAAGAAATTTAAAAGCTAGTTTTAACACGGTAATTATGAATGGATTTTGCGTACTCTTAAATGAGTTTCTCATAAATTCATTAACAAATTGTAAGTTATAAGTCGGCTTATCTAAGAAGTTTCCTTTGGACATAGTTTATGTACTGAATATAGTTATATAAGCTATTTTAAATTATTTCGGAATTTATTATTGTTAAGAAATAAAGAGAAATTTTCCCCACCTAAAAATGATGACATCCTTTTTAGTTAGCCATGAGGATTTCATAATTGAAATTGATGAATAATCTTGATGTTTAAAAAAACCACTGATATATATATATTTTTTTTAATAGGGACTCCCTCTGTTGCCTGGGGTAGAGTGCAGTAGTGTGATCATAGCTCACTGCAGCCTCAAATTCCTGCACTGAAGCCATCCTCCTGCCTCAGCCTCCTGAGTAGCTGGGACTATAGGCACACACCACCATACCTGGCTAATTTTTCTATTTTTTGTAGACATGTTCTCACTGTTTCCCAGGCTGGTCTTGAACTCCAGGGCTCAAGTGATCCTCTTGCCTCAGCCTCTCAAAGTGCTGGGGTTACAGGCATGAGCCACTGCACACATCTATTTTTCCTAATTCCTTAATGATATATTTAATCTATACCAGTTAACTTTAATAAAATTACATTAGGACAAAATATTACAAGAAATTTTTTAATGCAAATCCAGCATTTTTATAGTGTAACACCAAACCATATCTTACACAAATGAATCAGCTCTATTTTTTCTTTTAAGTTCTGCAGAACATGAATTTCTAAATCTAGGGATGTTTTAAAACATAACTCTTTTAATTGTAAAGGGCTGGGTGAGTCAATGCCATGCAGTGAGTTCTGTGCACGTGCCCTGTGGGCTTTAGACTTGGGTACAACCTGATTTAGGGGTTAGAGGTATCTGTGGGGGTTGCTGGTTTCTAGAGACAAGAGGTTTCCCTACACAGAAAAAATATTGACAGTAACTCAAAGTTTTTCACTGTAATATATTTGCCCTAAACTTTCTTTCATAAAGTCATGTTCTCTTATAAATACAATATGATTGTATTTTTGTATAATTTTTTTTGGAAAATGAAAAAAAGACAAATAATCACTAATAATTACACTACTCTGATCTTAACCACTGTTAACATTTTGTTGCACTTTTTTCCCATTATTTTTCATTATTTTATGCTCCCAATGTGTCCTTGAACAGAACTTTTCCATTCAGATAATAATAGATAATCTATGGAGCACTGGCTACATGCATTACCTCGTTACATCTGCAAACGTACCTGTGAGTCAGGTACTATTAATATTTATTATTTCTGCTTTATAGACAAGAAAATTGAGGAAGGTTTATAAAGGTTAATTAATTTGTCCAAGGTCACATGGCCAATAAATTGCAATGCTTGGTCTTGAATCCAGGAAGCCTAACTTCAGAGCTCTTGATTTGAATGTTTTGTTATATTGTGTCTCCAGAAAGTTTATATAGAGTAAAGATAAAATTATCCGGCTATTTTCAGAAAAAATGCTACTATGTTTTTCTGTTATAGATATGAGTTGGGGGCTCCAAGCTACTTTATGTAGATTGATTATGTGTTCAAATTTATTGTCTAATTCTTATCAAAATTCATGTTTAGCAATACCCATAAGGAATATTTGGCTTTGTAACTCAGTTAAAATATGTTTAACTGGACTGCTTTACCTTTAATTTGACTACATTTTCCCTTCCCCTAGGTAGTTCCTCAATCCTTCCTTTTCATTTACTATGAATACCTAGCTAAATAAATCAATGTATCTAATGATGCAAAGATACTTACATACTTTGAAATGTTTCCTCTTTGATCTTTAAAAAAAGGTAGAAGCAAAATTAATCATGTTCCTTTTTAAATTTTTTTTCCTGCAGGTATAAAGCCACAATAGTGCTTGAAATTTGATTGCAACAGAAAATGGAAATTGGAGAAAGGATGAGTGAATTGTAGTGAAAAAGGTATAACTTACAGAAAAAAATCAATCTGAATTTTTATTGCCCAGTTTCAAAGACATAAATCATTATTTTATTAAGAGTCTGATTTTTCTATGTGTAGCTATCCGTTTTATATTCAGAGCTAGGCATTAGCAGCCGCCCAAGCAAACCCTTCAGTGCTTTTTAGGGCAAATGGAAATGCTGAGAACTGGGAGAGTTGCCTGAAGAAATCTGAATTTGAGATACTTAAGCAGCTGAACAGAACCTGGAACAGGTTTGGTTTTCACTTATAAGCTTATTTATTAGGTACGGTAAACAGCAATAACAGCAAATGTTTGCCAGGTTGGCAAACTATAATGTACTTCTGGGTTTTTTCAGAGAGACATGAAGAGGGAAGAATTTGCCTCCTAGAGACAATATTGGGAAGCTTCTCCTCTTCTCCTCTACATTGGCTACATTAGGGACAGAAAGCTAAAATAGAAATGACACTACACCATATATATTTTAGTGAGCCATGCGGGCATCACAGCGTAGTTAGTGAATTAAGAATGGGTTAGGTACAATTGGTACCTGGAGGTACCTGGCTCTGTTACTAACTAGAGGGTTAACTTTAAGAAAAAAACTCTGGGTTGCAGTTTTTCCTTCTCTGAACATGAGAAGATTGGATTGGTTGATCTCTAACGATATCGTATTTATTGCCTTTGTGGTGGCCTCACAGCTCTTAATCTGGTGTTGAGCACGTAGGAGGCCATAAAATAGCTGCTGATTAGGGACTGATGAATCAGATGCAGAGGAAACTGGGGCCAGCCAGACAATATAAGAGAAAAAGGAACACCACACAAGCTGTACATGGTTGGTGATCATGTACTAATGGTACTGAGGAAGAAAGGATTCTCCATTTCATATTTTAATGGCCAATGCTTGACCTGAACATTTTCCTTCATTTCTATCAGGACTTTTATCCTTGGAATGATGGTCTTCAGAGGAAAACCACATCATATAATTTTATAAAGTATCCAGATAATCAGGTCTACATGGAATCTTGGCTGCAATGATAACTTATAAATTTTTCAACAGGTAAAGGGGTAGTGTCTCAAGTTAAATTGTGTCTCCTCCAAAAACAATGTGTTGAAATCTTAACCCTCAGTACTTGTGCATATGATCCTATTTGGAAATGCGGTCTATGTAGATTTAATCAAGTTAAGATGAGGTCAATGGTTGGATTAAGGTGAGCCTTAATCCAGTACAACTGGTATCCTTATAAGAAGAGAAAAATTGCAGTTCATATGAAGACAGACAGAAAAACACATGTGAAGGTGAAATCAGAGACTGGAGTGGTGTATCTTCAAGCCAAGTAATGTCAAAGATTGATGGCCATCACCAGAAGCTAGGAGAGAGGCACAGAACAGATTTTCCCTCAGCTCTCAGAAGGAAATAATCCTGTTGATACCTTGATTTCAGACTTATAGCCTCCAGAACTGTATGAGAATAAATTTCTGTTGTTTTAAGCCACCCAGTTTGTGGTAATTTGTTATGTCAGCCCTAGGGAACTAACATAGGCATGAAATTTCTTACAAGTCATTTTGTCTTGGATGATGGACCCAAAATCCATCCTAGTAATAGAAATGAGCTCAAGTAATCAGATAAAGATTTCCTTGCTAAACTGAGGGAAAGTGCAGTGAGAAACCTAAGCATTGTGGCCCTGAGCTAAATGTTCTCACTCACCATAGGAAGGGAGTTTCTTTATTGCCCACTATATTTAGAAGCTTTTCATAACTGCTCACAATGTCAACAATTTATATAATTTGCAAGAGCCTCTGGTTTTCGGTCTTTTGGTAAAAAAATTGCAAGGCCTATTTCAAGCCTAAAAGATACAAATCATGGCTGGCATTCTGGTATATATGTGTGTGTTTGTGAAGGCAAACAATGACAGGTCTCAAGGAGCTATAATGAGGCCTCCCAGTATGGTTGAGCAGCTTTGTACCAACTATATGACTCTGTTTTTCTACTGTACCATATGTAATGGCAGTTATAGGATGTGCACCTTGCTACCTCTTCCACGTCCACCTTCCCCCAGTCAAATCAGGGAGAATCTTTGGGGGGTGGAATCTATCTAAATGGGTTACTAAAGATATGAGCAGAATAAATATTAGTTGATCAACCAAATGTTATATGCTTATGTGCTGGCATTGTGCCAGATGCTTTGAAGCATTCAATAATATTAAAAGATAGTTCCTGTCTTCCAGGAATTTAGAATATCATATGAAGTAGGGATCAAGAGTGTGGAAGCTAGCGTCACACTTTCCTGGCTTTCATCCTACCTTCACCCATACTTTCCGTAAAACACTGGGCAAATTACCTTCTCTATGCTTTATTTATTCATCTAAAAAATAAGGATAATGATACCAAGTTTCAGTTCCACAGGAATAATAAGTTTTGCAATATATTGCATGATAAGATGGATATAGTCAATAATGATATATATTTCAAAATAAGAGTAAATTTCAAATGTCTTATTGCAAACAGTAAGTGAGGTGATGTATCTGTTAATTAGCTTGATTTAATCATCCCACATTGTATACATATATCACATCATCACATTTCCCCCATAAATGTATACAATTATGATTTGCCAATTAGAAATAATATTAATAAAAAATGAGGATCGTGATAGTAACTACCTCATATACTAAAGGAGCTATTCATATTTAAAATAGAGTTCTCTAGATAGAACCAGTAGGATATATAGATATATATAAATATCTATATAAGTACATATTAACAGAAAGAGATATATAAAGATATATATATATAAAAATAAAGAGATCATTTATTTATTTATTATAAGGAATTGGTTCATGCAGTTATAGAGTCTTCTGAGTCCAAATCAGCAGGACGAGCCTGCAGACAGGAGACCCAGGGACAATGACGCTGCCTTTCCAGTCCGAAAACCAATATTGCAGATGACATCTGTAGGCAGCTTGTTGTAGAATCAGAGTCAACACTACAGAGGAAGTCCCAAAGTGGTCTGTTGTAGAATTATTTCTTACTTGTAGAAAGCTTGGTCTTTTTGTTCTATTCAGACCTCAATTGATTGGATAAGGCCCACTGACATTGTGGAGGACAATCTGTTTCGTCAAAAGTCCATCCATTTAAGTGTTAATATCATCCAAAGAAAACCCCGCAGAGCCACCCAGAATAATGTTTGAGCAACCAACTGGACACTCTGTGACCCAGCCAAACTGACGCAATAAAATTAAACGTCACAAAGTTAAATGAGGTGTTTAACTTAACAGTGCTTGACAAATATTCGGTATTATTATGCTAGTGGTATTACTACTTATAAAATGAGTTTGAGAAACAATACTAACCAACATAAAAAATGATAAGAGAAGACCCGAATTAATTGGTTATCACTAATATTATTTCTAATAAATGGCTAGTTACTGGTATTATTCCTAATTAATTGGCTTGAGAAACAATACTTACCAACATAAAAAAAATTAGAGGAGAAGAGTAAATGCTAAAAAGCACACGGTACAACCCCGAAATATACAGAACTCATTGCGTGCTAGACTTTGCTATTTTAATCTTGGTAACCGAGAAAGAATTAGTATCCCGAGCCAAGAGAGGAAGGCTTCCCAGTGAGTTGTGGAGAGAAAGCAATCTTTCCAATTAATTTTTTTTCATCAACTGGGTGAAAAAAATCTGACAAATTCTTTTTCTTAAAACTTTGAATGAATGTTTTAAAAAGGAGTTTTGCAAATATCATTCTCATTTCTTAAAAGTAAACGGGACAGTAAAATTTAAGCCACCAGATGTCAGCCGTGGTAGGCAGAATAATGACCCCCTGGAGATATCTGTATTCTAATCCCCAGATCCTGTGAATATGTTACCTTACCTGGTGAAAGGGACTTTGCAGATCTGATTAAATTAAGGATTTGAGATAAGGATGGTGTCCTGGATTATTTAAGTGGACACAATCTAATCATTCAGGTCTTTAAAAGAAGGAAACCGTTCTCTGCTATGGTCAGAAAGGGATATGACTACAGAACAATGGTACAGGGATGCAGAGTTGCTAGCTTGGAAGATGGAGCAAGGAGGTCATAAACCAAGGAATGTGAGTGGCCTTTAGAAGCTGGAAAAGGCAAGGAAATGGATTCTCTTTCAAAGCTTTCAGAAAGGAACGCATCCCTGCTGTCATCTTTGATTTTAGCCCACTAAGATCGGTATCAGGCTTCTGACCTACATTACTATAAATAATAAATTTGTGTTGTTTTAATACACTAAATTTGTGATAATTTGCAACAGCAGCAATAGAAAGCAATCCATCAGTGACTGTACACCATCAAAGAAAGATAAGAGGAAATTTTTTCAGTCCTTCTCTGTCTCTTTGCTTTTTCCTTTGTTCCTTTAGTTGTTTTTTTAAAATGTGGGAGAGAACTACATCTTCTGCCCAAGATACAGTAGCAAGGACTGAAAATACCCTCCTGCCTGACAAAATAAAAAGAGGGAAAACATAAACAAAAAATCAGACAGTATATAAAAGCAGTTTTCAAGACGCTGGACATCAGGCTTTGAAGGATAGTGATCCTTGAAAGAAACAAGTAAAGTGCATCCTATTATTTCCTAGTTTATGGTCCCCTGGTTGCAGCACAGGATGGGAAACCCCAGTGAAGCCCATTGGACTTTCTGAGTTGAGCAGTTGCATCTGAGGGTCTGGGGAGACTGAAGAGGCAAAGTACTCAGGACAGAGCACCGGAGACGAGAGAGCTGCAGAGTTAGATCCCTGGTGATTTGAAGATGTCTCCCTTGAGTACTCAGCACACGTCTGTGATGAAAAAGCTATCCAAGGCTAAGGAAACAACCGTCCAAAAGGAATAGAGGGAACAGTATCTGGCACTCACACCGAGTTGAGAATAGTTCCACCAGTCCAACTGGAAAAACTCATAACTCAAGGAAAGTCCTGCCTGAGAAGTAGGAAATTATTCACCTAAGACTGAGCAACTCCAAAAAATCAGAAAGATAAGACCAAAACAGAGTAAATTATTTCTTCATAACTTAACTGCATCCCAGAATAAAGCACCAAAGAAGGTAAAATTCACAATGTTTGGCATCAAGTTGAAGATTACCAGGCAAGCAAAGAAATAGGAAGGTATGATGTATAATGAAGAGAATATTTAGAAAGTTGAAACTGACCAGAAACTGCCCCAGATGTTATAATTAGCAAAAAGGACATCAAAACAGTTATAACCATATTCCATATGCTCAATGTATTCTGTAGGAACATAGAAAAAGAATCAATTCAAATTTTTAAAGATGAAAACTAAATGTCTGACGTGACATATATATTGAATGGAATTGACAACATATTAAACATTACAGAAGAAAAAAGCTAACGAACTTGGAGATACAGTAATAGAAACTATCCAAAATGAAAAACAGACAGGAAAAAATTGAGAAAATGAAAAGCAGCAAAGAGTTGTGGGAAAACGTTAAGCAGTTTCAGGTGTGTGTAATTAAAGTTCCTGAAAAAAAGAAGTGGAGGGGCAGAAAATATATTTGGAAATATAATGGCTAAAATATTTCCAAACTTGAGATAAACTTTAATACCACAGATAAGGGTCAGTTCATCAAGATGATATAAGAATTTTGAACATTTATGTCCTAATAACAAAGATTCAAAATACATGAAGCTAAAACTGATGAAATTGCAAAGAGAAATAGAAAAATCCTCAGTGATAGTCAGATATTTCAATACTCTTCTCTCGGTAGATAATAGAACTTGCAGAGAGAAAGTTAGCAAGGATATAATAGACATAACAAAAGTATCAACCACCTTGATTTATTTGACATTTATAGAATACTCCACCCAACAACAGGAAAATATGCATTCTTTTCAATTGTACATGAAATATTTACCAAGAGGAAACACTTCCAGCTATGATACAAGTCTCCATATATTTAAAATGATTCAAGTCAACAAAATATTTCTCTCATCACAATGGAATGAAATTAGGATCAAGAGCAGAAACATAACTACAAAATCTCCAAATGTTGAGAAACCAAATAACATAAATAAACCACAGAGCAAAGAAGAAATAAAAATGGAAGTTAAAAAGTAGCTTGAACTGAATAAAAATGGAAAAATAAATTTTGAAATTTGTGTGATATCATGAAAGCAGCATTTAGGGGAAATTAATAGCAGTAAACACCTGTAGAAAAGAGGAAAAGCCTCAAATCAATGATCTCAGCTTTTACCTTAAGAAATTAGAAAAATAAGAACAAATTAAGCCCAAAGTAAGCTAAAGAAAAGAAATATTAAAGACCAAAGTTTATATCAATGAAATAAAAATTAAATAGAGAAAATCAATAAAACCCAAAGTTGGGCTTTGGACAAGACCAATAAAACTGATGAAACTCTAGCCATACTGATTAGGATGAAAAAAATGACAAAAGACAGCAATTTCAGGGACAAGATAGCTGACTTCACTGCAGATCCTAAAGCTATTAAAAGGATAAAAAGGAATTATCATGAAAAACTGCATGCCTACAACTTTGAGAACTTTGATGAAATGGATGAATTATTTGAAAGAAACTAATAAAGCTCACTGAAGGAGAAATAAACTAAATAGTCTTATATCCATTAAAGTATCAGAATTTTTAGCAATATTTCTTCTGACAAAGCAAACTCCAGGCCTCAATGCTTCAATGATAAATTCTATGAACATTTAAAGGAAAATATCACTTTACACAAACTCTTCCATAAAATTGAAGATCAAGGAATGTATCTTAGCTCTTTCTTTGAAGCCATCATTACCATTATACAAATGCAAGAGACATTACACTGAAGGAAAATTACAGAAAAATATCATTTATTAACATAGATACAACATTTGTAAACAGTTTCAGCAAATCTCATCTAACAATATATAAAGAGACCAACGCACAATGAAGAAGTAAGGTTTATTGAAGGTATGTAGGGTCTACTTAATATTTGAAAATCAGTCAATGTAATTTGTCATATTAAAAACTATGAAAAGGTATGATTATGTCAATCAATATATGAATTTGACAATATTCATATCTATTCCTCATAAAAACTATCAGCAAACCAGGACTAGAAGGGACATTCCTCCCATTGATAAACTCTTTTTCTCTAAGATCAAGAATAAAAAAGGATGGTTTCTCTTACCAATTCTATTCGACATTGTATGGAAAGTTGTGGCCCTTGCATCAAGTAAAGCAAAAAAAAAAAAAAAAAAAGACATTCCAATTGGAAAAGAAGTGAAACTCTTTATTAGTAGATGATATCATTGTCTGTGTAGGAAATCTGATGGAATCTACTAAAAAATGTTACTAGAAATAATAAGTTTAACAAGGCTGCACAAAATAAGTTCAATAATCAATAAAAATTGATTGTATTTCTATACTAGCAAAAAATAATCAGAAATTGCTATAAAATTGCCATTTATAATAGCACCAAGACATAAAAGTACTTAGGAATAAATCTGACAAAAGACATGAAAGATTCATTTACTGAAAAGTACAGAACATTTTGGAGAGAAATTAAAGAAGACCTAAATAAATGGAAATATATACCCTGATACATTTTTTTATGTGTCAGAAGATTCAATATTGGTAAGATGTCAATTCTCCTCAAATTCATGAATAGATTAAGTGCAATCCTAGTCAAGACCCAGTAAGGTGTTTTTACAGGAATTGACATGCTGATCCTAAAATGCATATGGGAATATGGAGGACCTAGAATAGTCAAAACAACTTTGAAAAGAAAAGAACAAATTTGGACAACTAACACTACTGGTTTCAAAATCTTTTATAAAATTACAACAATCAAAGAACACGGTGTTGCCATAACAACAGATAGATCAATGAAAAAGAAGAGAGTTCAGAAGTAGATTGACACATATGTGGACAATAAATTTTTGACAAAGGTAAAAGGGAAATTCTATGGAGAAAAATGGCCCATACAACTGGTTTTGGAGCAATTGTATTATCCAAATGCAAAAACAAATACAAATAAAACAAAATACTTTGATTCATACTATTTCACTATATACAAAACTTAAAATAGATCACAGACTTAAATGTCAAATCTAAAATGATAATAATTCTTGATATAAAAATAGAGAAAAAAATCTTTGTGACCCTGTTTTAGGCAAATAAATCATAGATATATCACCAAAAGCACAATCCCTGAAGGAGTAAATTGACACATCGATATTAATATTGCAAATTGATGGGATAATATTTTAAAAAATCTGCTTTTCAAATGACTTTCTTAAGATAATGAAAAGATAAGCCATGTACTAAGAGAAAATACAAAAACATGTATCCAGGATATGTAAAGAATTCTCAAAACTCAATAATAATAATAATGATAATAAAAAGAACCAACCCAATAAAAATAAGGAAAAGATCTGAAGAAGATTTACAAATGGCAAATAAACATATAAAAAGCTGCTCACTCATTAATTATTAGGGAAATACAAATAGGGAAAACCACAATGAAATGTCACTACAAACTGTGCAAAAATTGCTAAAACTTAAAAGACTGATCATACAAAGTATAGGCAAGGATGTGGAGGAACTGGAACACCCTTACAGTAATAGTGGGAATATAAAATAATATTAATATAGCCACTTGGGAAAACAGTTTTTGCAGTATTTTTAAAAGTGAAATATATAACTACCATATGATCCAGACATTCGGTTCTTAGGTATTTACCAAGAGAATTACCCAAAGACTTATATACCAATGTTCATAGTAGCTTGATTTATAGTAACCAGAAACTGGAAACAACCCAAATGTCCATCAACATGTGAATGAATAAGCAAGTAGTGGTGTATGCATACAATGTAACACTGGGGAGCAACACAAAGTAATGAACTGTTGATACAAAGATCAAAATGGATGAATTTCAAACTAATTATGGTTAAGGAAAGAAAAGGAATACATACTTTATGATTCCATTTATATGTTACTCTAGAAAAGGCATACTAGTCTATAGTAAGATGAAAGAGATTAGTGTTTTCCTCAATAAGAGAGTGAGAGAAAGGAATTACACATCTGGGGGTGATGGATATATACATTTTGTAGATTATAGTGATAGGCTTCATGGTTGTATACATATGTTACTCAGTATGAGATGTGAGAATTAAATGTATGGAAATGCATACATGGAAAGTCCAAAAATATGATACAAAGAAGATGCTTACAAATGATAAATATTAATAAAGTATCTGAATTGAATTATTTCCCATATCAAAGTTTTTATAATTTTCAACTCACTTTTTTATAAGTAGAACCTTTATTCTCATCTTCATTGGTTTTGTTTTTCATCCTCTGTCTTCCGTGAGTTTTTTTGTTGACTTCTCTTTTTCCACTTATTCTAACAATGCAGCCCTAGTGCCATGGAAGTCTGCTTCTTTTTATACTATTAGATTTCTTTGTCAGTGAAGGCAGTGGGTAGTGTAATGGTCTCCACATTTAAAAAACAACCCAGTAAATATTATTTGGATGAAAAAATTTATCACAAAACAGATGAACAGAACGTCTCTGCTTTCAACAAGCTCTATTACAGGTGTTTTACGTAATTGATCTGATTTTATATTAAGAAATGTAACATTTAACATGTTGTAAGCAATGATAGAATTGACCTTGTAATTCATATAAATCATTAGGAATAAGAAGAATCTTGCTTATATTGAGTACTGTAAAATAATGACAGGGAAAACGTATGCTATTTCATAACTCTAGTCCTTGGATTTATTCCCTTTTTGTGGCTAAAGAAAGCAAGCATGGATAATCCACTAAATCCTATCTGCTCATAGTGTAATTGGGACTCCTGTGAGGAAATATAGAAAGCATTTTAGTCCTCTGAACTTATGCAGAGATGTTAGAGGTGAGCTGGAGAGCAGGGAGAATTGTGCAGTGTGTCAACTCCATTCTCACGTTTGCTTTTGCCTTCCAATATAGAAAGGGGATACAGGCTAGAGAAATCCAAAGATGAGGCAACATAATTATAGCAATTCTCCCATTTAGGAAGGGCTATGTTGGTGGCACAAAATAGACCAGCAATTTTCTTTCCACTAAATGAAAGAGGAGGGAAGTATAAAAAGCAGTAGTGATTATTTAATATGGGTTAAGTATAACTAGAGTTAAAGAGCATTTCATCAATTCCCTGTAATAATACCTTTTATTCCTTATGTGTATAGCCAAACATGTATGTAAAAAATGTCCTCATGTAAGTTTAGTTTCATAAACTATTTTATAGGGAATGTGTACTGAATCCATAAATAACATAGCAATAGCTTATGTTGGTTTTATTCAACTACAGTGGGTCTTATTAAATATGTTAAAGGAAAGAGGCAGAATCAACAATTCCATCAATATAGTCTATATATTTTAAGAAATATGGAAGTGTTATTTTGTATAGCAAGTCATTAATGTTTTGATATTTGTGGTCAATTGTTTTAGAATATTGTGATTTATCATTTCTTTATATTAATAAAGTTATTTTTCTTATAGAATTGCTTGTGGCCATTATATTCTGAACTATAACCACTATTCTAGACAGTTTTGTCCATTATGTGGGTTAAAACCCTATACAAACTGTTTCCATTTTAAGCTTTCCGTGTCACTACGGAAACTGTCCATGAGTTAAGTGTTTGTGAATGGTTTGTGGTCTTTGATGAAACAAAGTTTGAATGGAATAAATCCCTTCATGCCCCATTTTCTTTCTTTCTTTCTTTCTTTCTTTCTTTCTTTCTTTCTTTCTTTCTTTCTTTCTTTCTCTCTCTCCCTCCCCTCCCCTCCCCTTCCCTTTCCTTCCCTTTCCTTCCCTTCTTTTCTTTTCTTCCTTCCTTTCCTTTCTAGGTTTGAATCCTGGTGCAGTGGTGTATGCCTGTTGCCCCAGATATTCAAGAGACTGGAGCTGGAAGATTCCTTGATCCCAGGAATTTAAGACCAGCCTGGGCAACATAGCAAGACCTCATCTTTTAAAGAAAAAATAATTAAAAAAGGTTTTTTTTGTAATTTTTTAATTTTAATTATTATTTTAGAAACAGGGTCTCATTATGTTGTCTGGGCTGGCCTGGAACTCCTGGGCTCCAGCAATCCTTCTGCCTCTGCCTCCCAAGTTGCTGGGACCACAGGTAGGCACCGCTGAGGCTGGCTCCATTTCTTTGTGAGTGAAAATTTTAGAATTTTTTTCTCTAAAATTCATTGTTCAATTTAGTTCCTTTAGTGTCTTTCTTCAGTTTTGTTATTGATGTGCTTTTAATTTTTGTTTTACCTATTGTACTGGCTCTTTGCAAATTTCCCTGCTTCCTCTCTGCTTCCTTTTGTCTGCTTCCTCAGCTTCCTCACATAAGCAGTTATGTGATTGTGTTGAACAGCTGTCATGGACTGTCTCCTAAGTGACCATTCTTGATCTGACATTTTATTCAGTGCAGAGTTGCAAATAGACAAACGTGCTTTCAACATCACATCTGGCTAAATGTTCCTTTACTAATAATTTCTTGGAATGAAATTAATTTTCCTTTCATTTTGTTTATAGCAAAATTTAGATGAAGCTAAGTTGGCAGAACATTATTATTTATGAGGCATAACGAAAGTATTTAAATCAAGTATTTAAAAATGATAACTTATCTAATTCACACTACTAATTTTTATTAAAAAATTTCTAACATCTATCATTCCTAATATATATATATACATATATATATTTAGAATTTTATCCAGAAATGTGGTGGGTTTCTATTATTTTTAGTAATAGTATTGTAATTTCAATGCTTTAACATTAATTTTAGAAAAGAGGTACACTAATAATTTAATATTTAAATAAAAATTTAGAAACTTTTTACCCACAGAGGCCCAGTGACATAGGCTATACTATATGAAATTTGGTATCAAATTTGGCTTAAATTAGTTATTTAATGATTCTAAGAAAAAAATGTAGATAACAAATTAATGGTCCACACAACTTAGGAAATGCTTAAATATTTAAGGATAAAATTACATTATTTTAATAGAACAATTTTAAATTCAATAATTATACTGATTCTAAGTGAATCTTACATACTTTAAAGCAACTCCAATGGTTATTCCATTTAGCAATTCTTTCCAATTTTTTCTTTTTTGAGATAATACATGTACTAGGAAAGAACAGAATTTTATTGTTTGAATGTTCTAAAATTGAGATATTTTAAAATAGCTTTACTGAGATATACTTCCACACACCATTTGTTGGGGCTCAGAAAACAGTACCCCATATTGAAGGCCTCAGCAGCAGCCTCAGAAGCAAAAGTTTTTCCCAGATCTTCTGTTGCCCTCCTGTCTGTCAGTTTCATTCTTCCCAGAGGGTAGCATTAGAAACTAGAATCCTTCTTCCCCAGAGCAAGTGATGGAAACCAGACACTTTCCCCAAAAGCCAGCCATAAAACCTAAAGATATTCTGTGTAAAAACTGGCTATAAAGAAATTATCTGACCTGTCTTGTTTGCCTATAGGTCATAAGACCCCTCATTCCGGGGAGGGTCCTGACCCACACCCACAAGGAAGGAATCCATGCTTAGAGAGGCCAAGAAGAATCTAGACAGACAGGCCTTATTGTTTCTCCCATCAGTCTATTAGCATTATATCATGCTCTTTTTGTCTGATCATATTTCTATATGGCTGTCCATATTTTTTGAACCTAAGCATAAAAATGGACAATTTCTCCTGTACATCTGGGTCTTCATTCTGAAGTCTCCCATGTATACATATTAAACAAATTTGTGTGCCTTTTCTCTAATTAATCTGCATTTTGTCAGTGATCTTTCAGAAAGACAAAGGTTCCCTTGGCTTCTGCACCATATAACTCACACATTTAAAGTGTACATTCAATAGCTTTTAGTAGATTCGGATACTTGAGTAACCATCACTACAATCAATTTTAGAACTTTTTATCATCGGAAAATGACACTTTCAGCTCCAGACCTAGGCAATCATTAATCTGCTTTTTATCTGTACAAATCTGTCTGTTCTGGAACTTTCATATATGTATATAGAATTATACAATCTGTAGTCTTTTGTGACTGACTTCTTTCATATAGCATAATGTTTTTCTGGTTATACATATTGTGGCATGTATCAATGTTTCATTCCTTTTATTGCTGAATAATATTCATTGTGTAGACATACCACATTTTATCTATCCACTCAACAACTGATAGACATTTGAGTTATTACCACTTTTTGGCTGTTATGAATAACGCTGCTAAGAAAATTCCTATACAAGTTTTTGTGTGCACTCGTTTTCATTTCTCTTGTTTATATAACCTAAGTGTGGAATTGTGGGTCATATGGTAGCTCAATATTTAACCTTCTGAGGAACTGATAAACTGTTTTCCAAAGTGGCTGCACCATTTTACATTCTCGCCAAAAATATATATGAGGATCTCGATTTCTTCATATCCTTGGAAATCCTTGTCGTGGTCTGCCTTTTTGATTATAGTCATCCTAATTGGGGCAAGGGAGTGGTATCTTATTGTGGGTTTGATTTGTATTTCCCTGACAGCCAATGAGGTGAGCATGTTTCCCTGTATTTATTGACAATTTATATATCTTCTTTGGAGAAATGTCTATTCAGAATTTTTGTCTATTTTTTAATTGGGTTGTCATTTTATGACTTTTTAAAATTAGTAAGGGTGAACTCCCTTAAGCTATTTTTTAATTGGTGAGTTTTAACTGACTTAAAAAATGATTTCCATCCTTGATGTAGGGCCTGTTCTACCTAAGTCAAATATATAACATTGATTTTACATAAAAGTATCAATTATAACTTTGTAATTTACTTTAAAATCAATTATCATAGCAAAACATGATTTCATTATGCAATATTTTTAAAATAATACTATACTCTCTTTCGAAGATAACGTTTCTTGGGAAGAAATACGTAGAGCATATTTTAGAAAGCAAAAACTGCTTATTGGCTAACAAATTCTATAGTGGCTTGACATCATGAAAATTTTTACAGTTCCAGGAAGACCTTGGCATTTAGACAGTTACAATATTGTTTGAGTAAAAATCATTTTTCTGGTGACATTAACTTTTTCCTACTCTGCCTTGGTAATTTTCCCCTGAATGTCTGTGTAGGAATTTTAACAATGTTGTCAACACCAAATACATGTCTGAGTCCTAAAAACTTGAAGCTGGCTGGATGTCATAGCAGGAAATAATTTTTTTTTTTTTTTTTTCTGTGAAACAACCATATTGTAACATATTAATCCTGCAGATCCCTGGAAAAACTTGTCCTATTTTTAACATGAAAGCTTTTGTAGAGTGGCAAGGTAAATTATAATATATGTGAAAATACTAAGAACATGCTTTCGAAAAAAGCAGTATTATCAATATATTTTTGAGACTAGTCTCAAAGGGTCTCCAAGAATAATACTAATTGTTATTTGTAAAAAAAAAAATTATTACATTCTTCGCATTTTCTCATTCGTACATTTGCCTTGCCTTTCACTCTAAAAATACTACATTTAAAAATTCTTAATCACCACAGATTGATATCTCCTTTTATTAAAAAAATCATGCTTACATGGTAAAGTTTTTCTAACAACCTGTAAGTTTCCTGAGAGCAGAAATCTGTCTTGTGATTCACAGAACCACAAATACTTAAGTATATAATATAAGGTATAATAAGTACTTAATGCATGTTTCTTGAATAAATGAATTAATAAAATAATTATTAAGTTTTTTTCCCCCTAGGGCAACTTCTTTAGATATGGCATAGGACCCTGGAGTCTGTGAGAGTAACTGATGAAAAAAGAAATCAAACCGTTGTCTGTCGATTTGCAGGGCCGAGGAATTGCAGCTCTTGAAGTAGTGGTCCCTGAGCCTCTGTCATCTAAACTCTCAGACCCTGTGAATCCCAAGGCAGTGTCTGTCACAGGCCTACTTGTGGGCAGCCTCTCAGCTGCAATTGCATTCAATCCTTTTCAGATTCTCCTGGGGAAAGAAAAGGAAGAAGAAATACATTTGCCATTTACATTATGTACCTAACAATTTACAAAACAAACAAACACTGATTCCCATTGGAAAGATTGTAGCCAACTATAAAACATTTGTTCTGTACCTCATCCCTTCATGATACTGAATATTTTTTTTAGCAAACACCACATTAACAAGCATTTCAGCAAACCTACGTAACAACGACTATACATGCCAGTGCTGAGAAATAATAAAAATTAAAAGCATGCAACTGGCAACGAATCAATTATTTCTACAATTTTATTTTACTTGTAAAATGCAAGCAATCTTAGGCATGAGTTAGTATTTTCAGAGTCCTAGTCCTAATAAGTTTCTCTCAATTCTAGGCTCAGTTAAGAAATTAAAATTATATAGAAAGGAACAAGCTTAATAACAGACCTTACTTCACCTCAATCATAAACAAATAATGTTGGTTTGTTTTTCCCTCCCTAGTGATATAGAAATGCTGTGGGTGAGAAAATTTAATTTCTTCTGCGTTAAAAAGATGATTGAAAAAGTAAAATATGGAAGAGTGTTTTTGGGAGAAAGGACTTTCGATATGTATCTAGTGATTACCCAACTGTTCTTATTCTGTAGATGAGGAAATTTAAACTAAGAAACGTTCATTTCACAATAACATAAATGAAAGATGAGGCAATAAATCTGACAGCAGATTACAGCAACAATTAACTATCTACAACATGTTCAAAGAGAAAATGTGCAAAAAGATAACCACTTGTTAAAAAAATGTCACAAACCCACGGTCAAAAGATTAAGAGCTTTACTCAAACACAGCCAATCTTCTTGTTATAGAACTATTAGCCAATTATTAGGGTTTCCAATCCATCAGTGATTCAAAATACAGATTAGAATTTGAGGATAAAAGTTTCTAGTTTGTCCTCAGCAGCAAGAAGAGGAAAATAAAATAAACATTATCTGTTGGGGAAAATAAAAAACTCTTTACCCTTGATTAATCAATTTTTAACATCTTGCCGAATTGGCTGTGTTTTATTCTCTCTCTCTCACACATGCACGCACACACATGTGCACACAAACACATGCATAGTTATTATTTTTATCTGAACCATTTGAGAGTAGCAGGTAGCAAATTCAGAAAAGCTGACCTTTTGATTTAATCTACATTTTATCCCTTGTACATAACTAATTATATTAATTTCTGATTTATTCTTTGTTTTTTAAAAAATGAACAGATACATACAATATCTTATTTCTTTCAAGAGGATCGTTTTTCCACAATAAGTTCATTAAACAAAACAAATAAAACACAAAGCCAAATTCAAAGTAAAAATATTTTTGTAAATTTTCAAATATTTTTATACTTTCCTGTATCTTCTTTCCTTCCTTCTTTCACAACTGTTTAAAAAATCTGTTAGCACAAGCCAAACCTAATTTCCCAAGGAAATGGAGCCGTAAGCAATGAGGAATCAATGACAGCTTCCAAACAGGGAATTAGTATTATCAAATCTAAGACTTAGAAAGCCACCTGTGGCAGTTGTGTGAAGGATGTGATAAAATAGGAGACAATAGAGGCTGCAAGACTCAGTTATGAGGAAATTGTAGTTTTCCAGGTAAAAGATGTTGAAAGTCTGAATCAGTGTCATGGCAAGGGGAGTAGAAAGTAAAGAAAGAAGACCATAATCTGAATTTGGACAATGAACAAGAGGAAGAGTGTGATACTACTGAGTTTTATAGCCTTGGAGGGTATCGCTGTCATTATCTGAACTAGGAAACAGAGAAGGCACAGATTTGGGGGAAAGATGAATGGTTTGGTTGTGAATCTGATGAGTCTGAGGGATTGGTGTCTTACCCATGTAAAGAGAGGTTCAGGGAACAATGTGATAACATAAAACAATACAGAGAAAAGACAGGGTGCTACACAGACTGGGTGTGGAGATAATGGTTTGCTTGATGGCTTCATTTTTATTGTTTTCATGTGGAACCATCTTCTCTTTAGACCTGCAGAGCCAGGACTGCAGTGAACAAGAGGGGATGTTTATAGACGTCTTCACGGTTAAACCAATAGGTGAAGCTGAAGCATCATGGTCTTGGTTTTATATTCCACATAGTTACACAGAACTACATAAAAAACTAGTCTTTATAAAGGTAATTGTAAACCAAAGGCATTTTGTAATAATGCGTTGTGGTATCTGTAAAGAACTGAATGTGGGCTTTTAAAAATTTTTCTCCCCATAAGACCTGAATGACATCTTAGAATATAATATGTGGGAGTGAACGCAGTTCAACATTCAACTTCCACTCCTATTGCTGGGAAAATACACACACACACACACACACACACATTTTTCTGAAAAGAGGCCAAACCTCTATTGTTGCTAAATTTTTTTCCATGGAGAATAGATTTCATTTTTTTTTCTACATATAGTTTCCTGTTATGCATAAAGAGGAAATGTTTTCTCTTGTTTCTAGCAGACATGCATGGAAAATGGAAAACCGTGTTTGAAAGAAAGATGAGAATTATTCTGTACTCTCTGGAAGAGGGGACAGCTTCTATAAGAGTCCTTTCCTTGGTGCCCTGACTTTGCTCCCCTCCCTGCTCTGTAGCCTCTTTCAGTAACATGAGTGCATGATTTATGCGGCTGTGAACACCTAAGAAAAATCCCAGCACAGGATGTAGCAGAGGGAAGAAGATACTGAACTAGAAATGGGGATTATCTCCCTTTTTAGCTATACTGATGAAGATAAGCACATTCCTGTGACAGCCCTGGTGTCTTCCCTTTGGCCAACACTACAATTTTGCTCTTGTAAGGGCCACGGGTAAACTTCCCCTTTGCCCTGAAGGCTCCTTGAAAATCAACACTCAAAAGACAGATTAAGAAATGGCATATAAATTTATTAGCGTGTGCGGGCAAGAATCACAGAGAAATTGCCCAACCACACATGGGGTACAGAGAGTTATTATATATACCTTTCTTCTTAGGCGAAAAGGAGATGAGAAAGTATGCATGATTTAGAGGGGTTTAAATGACTTTTAGGAGAATTCAATGGGTTTGAAGAACATACAGTGGCCTGGGACAATGTCTGTTGGGCCCTCAGAGCAGACAATGGTTTGTGACAAAAGCCTGCCCAGGTGTGTGGACAGAGTTCAGTCTTTCTTCCTGTGATGAGTTCAGTTAATGAAAACTTATGAGAGGGACCAGAAGTACTTGTTTTCTTCTTTGGCAGGTCTGGCCTTTATGCAGGTAAGGCAATTTCAGAGAAGAACTTTATCTTGTGCTCAGGGAGAGACAAAGTCAGAGAAACTTTGAGGCTTCTGCTTCAGTTCAACCTGTCAGAGCACCTTTATTTTGGGGTATTGGTTTGTGAACTCAACATGCCTAACAAAATCTATCAGATTTATCAGATAAACCTATCAAAAAGATCTCTGAAATAGATAAATCTATCAAATAGATTGGAGTAAGCAAACTGTCACACACCAGCAGGTCAAATGTTCCCTGCCTCTTGGTTTTATAAGTAAAGTTTCACTGGAACCCAACGTGCCCCCTCATTCACCTGTTGTCTGTGACTGCTTCTACACCACAATGGCAGAGCTGAGTAGTTGTGACAAAGACCACATGGCCCATAAAGCCTAAAATATTTAACACCTGGCCTTTAATACCTTACAGGAAAAAGTTGCTGACATTTGAAATTGATTACACAGTTAAAAATCAAACAAACAACACAAAGCTCATGTCGTTTTCCTTCTATGTGGAAGAAAACTCAATACTGATGCAGTCTAGCTTATCTGGGTATGTTTTAATTTTTATTGCTTTTATTATGTGCAACATTAGGATTTATGGTGGGCTTCCAACTTATCTACCTAAACATATGAAAGTATTTCCTTGAGAATATTTCCTTTTGAAAATATTACCAACGTTAATGGCATTGAGTGTCTCTCTAAATTTTATAAATGCTATAAAAATCTTATTACTAGTTATTATCCATCTTAGCAATTGCTATCTCAAGTATCAGGCAAAGAAATATGCTGATATCTTTATTAACATTTTAAGAGTAAAAAAACTTATTTTTTTAAGATAAAATTTTGTTTTTCTAATAATCTGATGCTATCTCAAGTATTAAGCAAAGAAATATGCTAATATCTTTATTAACATTTTAAGGGTAAAAAAACTGTTATTTTTTAAGATAAAATTTTGTTTATCTTTCTAATCATTTTAATAATCTGATAGTCAGATCTGGGGAAGTATAAATGTGCTTTAGAGTTGAATTTAATTTTTCTTTTCTTATTCTCTCCTACTCCTATACACTTCTTTAAGTGTGTAATAGGGAATATCATTGTCCTCTACAAGATCATGGTGTGACCAAAATAAATCAATGTCCAATTCCTGAGTAAAGGCAATCTTCGATGGCTCCACTAATTATAGATTCTGCTCTAGAAATACCAATTGTAGTTATATGAAGTTTTGTAAGATTGTTGCAAGATAGAAACAGTCTCTCAGGTAAGTGAGATGTGTAGCTAGAATTAGGAAAGAAATTGTCTCCAATTTAACGATTCAGAGCTTTTTGAGTGCAAGTTGATGGAATTCTGAGAGTGTAACAGACAGAGATGAGTAATGACATAACAGGGACAGTTTAACTGAATGACTTTTGAGATTAAAGTGAGTATCTGAATGAAAGTACTCCAGGGAAAGACAGTAATTGAAATTGGTTCTTACACTGGTAAGCTTCCCAGCACATCCACACCTCAGTGCATTTGGCATTGTCATGGGAATTCTTTGAATCCACTAATGTCTTGGGATTCTTGGCTATTTAAAATTAAAAATGCTGGTGTATGTTTTAAAAGGGATTATTACCATCCTACTAATTATGTTGAATTCTAAATGAAATTCTGACTCATTAAAGGCATAACTTTACTTCCAAGGATTGCTGTGTAGTAAATTTTATAAAAACACAGAGTTGCAGGCATAAAGATTGCTGTGTTGGAATATGAAATAAATTTGAAATAAAGCATGAATATTTTCTCTACTTTTCAGCAATCTTTTATTCTCATTCATCATCTTAATCAATATACCACAAATATTTATAGTTTGTACTTTTGCCAATAATTTAGCCTAGGATAAACTCATTGCTGACTTCAAAATAGACACTATTTTATTGATGTAAGTTTTGATTAACAAAGCATTTTATTTATTTGTTTGAATTGGTTATGCAAATAAAGTACATAATGGAAAAGAAATAATATGCAGTAAAATGTGAACCTCCCCTCCCACTGCTGTCAGCAGTCTATTCATCTTTCCTGGAAGTAATCACTGTCACCATTTTCTTCTGTGTTCTTCCAGAGTCAGACTGTGCATAGGCAAGCATTTTCTCATATTTTTTTAAATAATGCAAATAGTACCATGTGCTTCCCACAATTCAGGATTTTGCTGTTTTAACTTAATAATATAGCTTTGAGATTTTCTATCAGCACTTTATTATTTTCAACAGCTCCCAATATTCCATTATATGAACATACCATAATATTCTTAACCAGTTCTCATACCAAAGTGTGTTCTAATCTTCTTGTTTTTTGTTTTGTTTACTTTAATTTTTTTTTTGTGTGTGTGTTTGTGTAAGTGTGTGTGTGTGTGTAAATGTGTTTTGGGGAGGCTCAAATACAGAAGCTATATCATTCAGTGTTCATGTCACACTATCCTACTGGACTGTGTAAGTCTATTCTGTTGCTCTATTTTATTTTCCTTTTCCTTCATCTTTGATGCCCAAATCCATTTCCTCCTTACTCCTCTTTCACTGTAACTCTAATACATATGATTTTTCTTTTCATGGATATGTATGTATTTTTGTAAACTGTAAAATATTGTTTTGTGAGTGTGTCATTAAAATTATAATCATGGAATAATGGCATTATATTATTGCTCTATTTCACACTTCATGGTCACTGCTTCTGAATTGCTGCATAATACATGCCTATTAGTTTTAACTAATTTATTTAACTAGTTTACTTATTTAACTAGTTTAACATGTCATTAGTTTTTCCTCAGTTATTTCCCAGAAATAGACACACAGGATGTTTCCAGGATTAAAATAATGCTGTAGTACGCACAATCAGACAAATTCCTGTATGGACCCATGCACGTTTCTACACCCAAGTGTAGCATTGCTGGGTCATACTCAGCTTACCATGTACTGCAGATTGTTCCACACATCAGTTTTGCCAGGCTATACTTCTGCCTGAAGCAGACGGAATTTCTTTTTTCTCATATTCTTGCCAAAATTTGGTAACATATAGCTTTCCAATTATTTTAATTTGGATATAAAATGTTAATTATTTTACATTGTATTTCTCTGGTGATTAAGATTTAAAATATCTCATATGCATTTTAATCTATGAAATTTCCCTTTCTATTCACATATATAGTCTGTTTTGATTTGAAATCAAAATGTTTTTCAAATTTGTAAGAGACTTATACTCTAGATAACATCGTTTTGTTGGTTTTTTTCCCTCATAATTTCTTCCCCTAATGTTTCTCTCAAACCTTCTTTGCAAGAAAGGAAAGATTACTAAAGACATAAAGAGACTTTTCTAATTGATAAAGTGCCCAACATATATGGAATATTTAGCAATTATAAACATATAAGGACCTAAAACAGAATCCCTAAGTAAATTAAGCAAAAACTTGGAGAATCATAAGAGAAATAGACAACTCAACAATTTAGAGGTTTCAATACTCCTTTCTCAGTTAATTGACAAGATAACTAAAATAAAAAGCAATAAGTATACAGAAGACTTGAAAAATCCTATCACTCAACTTGACATGAAATAGACAACCTTTCATTCAGCAGTAACAAAATCCATTTTCTTTTTAGTTCGCATGAAACATTCTTCTGGATAGAACCTATGCTAGGACATAAAACAAGTTTCAGTAAATTGAAATAGATTGAAATTGTATTATGTATATTCTCTAACCACAACAGATTAAATTGAAAATAAACAACAGAAAGAAGTCTGTGCTTACAGGAAAATTTATAGCCTTAAGCACTTATAGTTGAAAGGAAGAAAGAACAAAAATCAATAAGATCAGCTTCCCCCTTAAGAAGCTAGGAAAACAAAAGCAGCAAAGCCAATGTCAAAAAAAAAAAAAAAAAAGAAGATGGAAATAATAAGATCAAGGTGGAAATCAAAGAAATAGAAAAGAGAAAAAACATTAGAGAAAAATCAATAAAACCAAATGTTAGCTCTTTGCAAGGATCAACACAGTTGATAGATATTTAGCTAGATGGATGCAACAAGAGGGAGAGGTAGAAGCAGAGCATGTAAAAGAGAGTCAACCATTAGCATGTTGACCCTAATCTCACCTCTGCCACATATAGATTGTAGATAGTGGAACTCCCGAGATAAATTTGGAAATCCAAGATTGGAGGCCACCAATGCCTTATGTTTTATTTGGAATACTAGGTGGTGTTAGTCAAACTGATTATCCCTATGCCTTAATGATATGGAAGCAGTAGGAGAGAGACGGCTTCGTGGCTGTCGGTGGAAGAGAGAGCCTGAAGGAATCCCCAGCCTCTTGCAATACCAAAGAGCTTTAGGAGATTGTCCAAATGTTGTCCATGCTACCAAGAAAAGTTTGGAACCTAGATAAGAAACAAATAAGTAGTGAGAGGATCCCCTAGAGTTTGATGAAGGCCCCAAGAAGATTGTTTTTCCTGTAGAAAGACATTGTCCATATATTTTCATTGTTAGAGTGCAAAGACAGAAATTATATCTTAATGAATTAAATTCGACTTATTCTCCAGGGAATGCTGAGCTGTATTAAGTGAAATCTTTATGCAGATTCAAGCATAGATTCCTGGGTCCTGGTGGTGTGAACTTGGCAAAGCCATGTGACCTCTTTGAGTTTCCTCATCTGTAAAATAACGTTAACTACTACATACTTTCACCTAGTGCTACAAAACAGTATTGTAATTCTAATGTTTAAATGATATGCAATATGTGAAAGATGCTTTATAAATGTTCATAAGCACTGTAAAATATATTATTGCATGAAGAATAATGCTTTCTGGATTGTCAGGGATCAGGCAACACAAGTGAAGGGTTCAGAAGGGCATCGTGGCCTGCCTGGTATCCTTAAATCACATCACAGAAATAACTGCTTATTGTCCTTAAAAGCAATCAGCACCTAGAGCATTCTCTGCCATCTGATGGGCTCCGAAATAACACAGGGGGCTTTTTGTCATCAGCAATGTCCTGACAAATGGAAACACGGTGTATCAAATATTTTATTGTCCATTTGTTGTCCTCTACCTATATACTTACTTATCTTGGTAAAATGTTGGTAAGCAGTACTATTTATGAAATATAACTCCAGGAAAGCTGTATTTTCATCACTTTAACCTGTTACTTAGAGATTACATTTAACAGATAAGTGATTGAATTACTGAGGTGTTGATGTTCATAATAATCTTCGGTTCATATAAGGTCTTTGCACAAATTTACATTTTGTTCCAGAAGAAATTATTGGAAGTAGCAGTCCATTTAATTTATTGGAATTACACTTATAATTAAAAGTTTGTGTACCAGGCAAGCATTTGTTTAAAAGTATTTTAATTTCCTGTAGGATTTGAAGACAGCTCTTAGAAAAGAGTTACCATTTAAGTCATATATAATTTTACCATATAGATTATCAGCCAAATATGTCATATTTTCACAGTCTTTTGGTGACGCCAAACTCAAGATACTGTAAAGCCTCAATTGTCAAGTGCCAGTTCTCCAGCCCTGTGGATAGCGGAGCTGACCTGCCTTGCTGGAAGATGAGACTGAAGGTCATTTGCTTCAAGCAAAAAACACCATGATATTGTTTTTGAAGTCCTTAGAAGATTCTGATTTATACTCAGGTTTGGGAAGCACAACACATAAAAGCATATAAAATCTATTAAATAAGGATTTTTATTTTCACAAATACAATTTAATAGTTATCCTTTGTAAAATATACATTTATTAACTGGTTTCTAAGTACCAGGCACTATTCCAGACATTTTCACATCCATTATTTCATTAAGTTCTTTTCAGAGATGCAACTTAGTAGATTAAACAACAACAACAACAACAAAAAAACCCCAAAATTAATATTAGCCACTCTACTATGGAAGGAATGTAACATAGCGTCATGATGGTGAAGTGAAAGGACATAGCTTCAGCAGCTACTGTTTTAAAATGAAACAGGCCTTGTCACATTCCTTTTCTGAAATATTGTTTCGTTGTTGATTTGTTTGGAAAGGAGTGATGAAAGGAGGTGAAGAGAGGACAAAATTATTCTATTTTCTTATTATAGACCTTCTATTTTGTGCTGTATGATGCCAACAGAAATAACTTAAAATATCCAAGTTCCCTCAGAAGGTTGTGAGGTACAGCATTGGTGATTTTTGCAATGTTGTGAGGAAATGAGGTCCCTAGTCCAGGTCTCAGATGCCTGGAATGCAAAGGTGTTGGGTTACCTTAAAGTTCTCCCCTTCCTATTGCTCTTAAATGCAAAAATCATGAGATGAGACCCCCAGGAATGAGAACATGGGATGGGTATTTTTTTTAAAGTCCCTTAGGAGGCTTCTGTTCCTGAATATTTGGGAAATACTTCTTCTAAAAGTTTTATTTTAATCTTAGAGAAGAATAGGAATATAATGATACAGAATATGTCAAAACTCTTAAAATTCCTGCTTCCCTTCTCAGAGCTAAAACCTCACAGCATCATTGCAAAACTCCCACTTTAATCCCATGGCCCTCGGGTTGATTCACTGAGCCCTCACAGTGAGGAAGGGAACTCTTTCCCAAGAGACCCTGTGGGAACCAGAGTTGGGAAAATACGCAACTTGATGTCTGTTCTTACTTCTCTGAGATTTAAAAAAAAATTAGAAAAAGACAAATTAGATAATAAGGGGAAGAAAAGGACCTCCTTTGCTTTCTCATGCATTATAGAATAAAAAATCCAATATGAAAAAATAAACATAATTGATCATTTTGTCCAAACCCCTACTTAGAGAATTAAACTATTGTACTTCCCCCCATCTCTGATGAGGTGACAGAGGTCCTAAGAGGTTAAATAATTTGCCCCAAATTACATATCTACTCAATTGCATTCCAATTATTGCAAACGACTTAGACTTTAAACAGCTCTCTTTTTAATATTTTACAGTTATACAACAGAGTTACCCATTTCTCTCTGCTATTCTCAGTCTCGCACTGAAGCTGAAAGAGTTTACCTCATTTTCTGCAACAGCAACGCCCTGGCTTCCCTTAGTCTTACTCTGCAATTGTCCCCACAGGACCAGAGCTATGCTCTACAGAGGGCAAATACCAAATTCTCACTCTTATTTTTTCAGTCTGAGCTAGATTATTTTAAAATGAAAGATGAGTTTCAGACTAACATCAAGAATGTCTTTGGTACTCCCAAACTGAATTGCTTTTAGGTATAAAAGCAGATTTGTGTGATTTAAGCTGTTTATTTTTTAAAATTCTAACTCATAACACATTGTTCAACAAATTAGCCTATATCTTGCCTTAGAGTCAATTAAATTAGATGTGAGTAGAGAAGCCTGAAACACTGAATGAAGGGATAGAATTTGTCCAGACACGAACAAAAAAATTCAGTAAGGCCACTCATTTATTCAATTAATCCTGCTCTTGGTTTATGAAAAGATTAAATGAAAGTGATAGTAAACACTGAAAAAGTTTAATACATTAATATTCTTAAATCTTAAGTTACCTCTAAATATACATATGAAGATAAATTAGTCTTGACTTGCATTAAAGAAATATTTTGACAACTGTAAAGGACAGTGCATGGAAATGAAAGTTAATTTTTTTTCCAAATTTAAATCTTTAAAAATAGATATACTTATGTTTTTGACTCTGTCTTTAAAAATAGTGTTCTTCATGTTTTTTCCTCATTTTGACTGATATATGGGTTAATTTTTTTAAAAGTCAAGGTAAAAAATAAAACAAAATTGATTTATTGGTCTATCAGTATCCTTGAAACACTTCAGAATCTTTATGAAAAGTCCTTATAGGAAGGAACATTTTCTTCTCTTTGTGTCTTATCCATTTTTAGTCAAGTTATTCTTTTAGGCTTACCCAATATTAGAAAATGAATAATTTTAGAAAAATAATGGTTTTGAAAAATATTAATTTATTCAGGGCTTGAATCAAACAAGATATCAAATAGGACTTTTTGTTTTTTCATGAATGGAGGTGAGGCAGGAGATCAGCCTGGGGAACGCAGGTGGTGGTGGAAGGATAGGAACAGAATTTGGGTTACAGATCACTGAAAACAAAAGCTGTAGTCGAAATACGATTGTAACTATTGCAAAAACACCTTATTTACTCTAGTTTGGGCAAACCCTGGGGGAGAGGCCTGCGAAGATGGATGGCAAAAGTGTCCTCAAGTAACTCTGACTTCATTATATTAATACTATCATTACCTTACACTACCACCCCCGTGAATGGGCTTTGGAAGCCATAACACATCCGGGCCTGAGGGATGGGAGGAGCTAACACATCCGGGCCTGAGGGATGGGAGCGGATAACATTTTCTCATTGGCCTGGGAAACAACAACGCAGGAAAGAGGAGAGAAAAGGGGGACCCCGAAAGGACTGGGAGTTGGGCGAGGTGCCACTGTCCACTTGGACGTGTGCCCGCTCCAACCCCTTTGGAGTGTACTATCGTCTATTTGCTTAAATAACCTCCTTGATTACTGATCAGTTTGAACAGCCCACTTCCGTGTCTGTTTGGGAGTGTGTTTGCTAAATAAAACTTTCTGTTCATGCTTCCCTACTTTGATGTTTGGTTTCAATTTAGTTCCTGGACACGAGGACCGAGGAAGATCATATGCTGGAAACAGGTAAAGCAGATGTGAGAAGATGTTTCCTCTCATTTAAAACAAAAAAGGTAAAGCAAGGTTAGATACTGGTATCATAGAGACCGCCCCAAACACTTGAGGCTCAGATTTTTTTCTTACTTTAATGAGCTCTGCACTTTAAGCCCGGATGAGAAAGGCCTGCCTTCTTCACTTAAACGATATCAAGTAATACACCTGTGTTTTCTTTGCTTTGCGGTTTCTTTTGTTCCATTTAGAAATTATGTTGCCTTACAAGTGTATAATCATATGATCTGCAAAGAGGGTTAATTTTACCTCTTCCTTTCATATTTGTAAACTTCTAATATCTTTTTCTACCATAATTTCAATGGCTATACCTCCAGCTCATTAGTTATGCTAATAATGAGCATTCTTGTCTTATTCCCCATACCAGTGTATTTTTCCCACTTAGTAAGCTAATTCCTGGGGTGTGTGTGTGTGTGTGTGCACCCGTATTTGTATATTTTTCACTGATTTCTACTTTTTGAGGTTTTTTTCCTTGTAACTAAAAAATTAGCATAGAATTTTATCAAACACCATTTCAGCATCTGGGAAAATGTTGGTGATTTTTTTTTTTTTTGTCATAGATCTATGAAAAGAATGAAATATATTAAAATATTTTCTAATATTGAGCCATCCTTGTATGCTTGGAATAAATATCAATTGTTTCTGATGTATTGTTATTTCAATGTGCTGCTGCTGGGCTTGCTAGTATTTAAAATTTTCTTAAATATTGAAAGTTTGTCAGCATTTTGTTTGTCTGTTTTCTATCTTTTTTATGTTTTAATATCAATGTTACATAGTTTATTAAAATAATTTGAAACTTTATTTTTTAATGTACTGTAAAATAGTTAATTTGCATAAGGATTATTTGTTGAGAGTTTAGAATTCTCTGTGAACTGTCAAGGCCTAGTGTTTTTTTTTTTTTTTTATTTTGGGGGATATCTTCTTTATATTTAACTTTTTGATTTTTTCAGGATTTATGTATATTTTGTGGTTACCGTTGGTAAATTATATTTTCTTTTTCTTTTTTTTTTTGTTTTGAGACAGAGTCTCGCTTTGTTGCCCGGGGTAGAGTGAGTGCCGTGGCATCAGCCTAGCTCACAGCAACCTCAAACTCCTGGGCTTAAGCGATCCTACTGCCTCAGCCTCCCGAGTAGCTGGGACTATAGGCATGCGCCACCATGCCCGGCTAATTTTTTCTATATATATTTTAGTTGGCCAGATAATTTCTTCCTATTTTTAGTAGAGATGGGGTCTCGCTCTTGCTCAGGCTGGTCTCGAACTCCTGACCTTGAGCAATCCACCCGCCTCGGCCTCCCAGAGTGCTAGGATTACAGGCGTGAGGGTAAATTATATTTTCTATAAATTTTTTATTTCATTCAAATTTTAAACTCATTGTTCTTAGAATTGGGAAAGTAATATTTTAAAATTAGTCTGCTTCAATGCTTATTATCTCCTTGTCATGTCTTTTTTTGCACGTGCTCATAGCTTTCTGCCTTCTTTTTTCTTGATTAGAATAATGAAGGTTTTAATCTATTTTATTGAAAAAACATTTTATTTTTATTACTTTTGTTGTTTTAATTAATTAATTATATTACTAGTTCTAATCTTACCTGTTCCCATTTTTTTTTTCTTGGTATTCACACTCATTTCTGCTTTTATTTCTATATTTATTCATTTTTCTTTTTTTCTATGGCTTTTACCCAAAGTCAGTACATAGTGTCTCCTTTATAACTATTTTTCAGATATTTTGAATTTTTGGTTTACAATTCTTCTTCAATGTAAAAGTGTTTTTATGATTGGGCTTTTTTTTTAATATAATAAAATTATTTTCAAGTGGAAGGACTTTTGTCTTTTATTTTGTGTCAATTCCTGGTTTTACTATATTATGGTTAGGGAATGTTTTCTGTAATATTTCATTTTTGAAATTATGAAACTTTTTTTATGATCTAAAATAATATAGCTTTTTAAAATGAATATGTCTTGGGCCCTTTTACCTATTATGAGGAAACATGTTAGCATATATGCATTAAATCTATTTTTTAAAAATATGTCATTTAGGTCTTTACTATTCTTACTTATGTTTTTATCCAAGTAATCTATCTTCAATTGAACAGTGAATTTTGAAAAATACCTTATTATATATTACTTCATGCCATTTAACAAAATCAAAATTATTTTGATAAATAATTGTCATATTTTAGCATCTTTTTCTCCCATTTATTGACATAGTTGCAATACCATGAAAATATTTTCTGGAGTATTTACAGATAGTGTTTTAACTTAACTACAATTTGTTAAAAGTCAAAGATCAAAAATTTGCCCTGTTGTTAAGAGGGCAGATTCTGGACATGGAATTCCCCACACAATGTAGCATTTGTACCAATTTGAACCAATTCTTGCTTCATGAACATCCACTCTCTCTATAATGAAAGCCTATGAAATATTTAGCAATTCTTTTGTTATTTTAAAATTAACATAATAGTTCAAGCTGATGAAAGTTACTACCATAGAGCCCTATTTATATAGAATATGACTCTTGTCTACTTAGGGTCAAATTCCTTACATTCAAAACATGTGTGGCACTCTTTCCCTTCAAAAGAGTGCTTTTCTGCAATTCATCAAATTTCACTGTGCTTGTGTAAGTGGGCACATCTATTATGCATAGTGAGGGCTCAAAAATGTGAAAAGGATGTCAGAGAAAAGTGATTACCCCTGATCACATACAAGATATATATATATATTCTACTCAAGTGAAAGATGTAATTACAAAAAAAAATGCCTAAAGATCTCTGTGAAAGAAGAAAACAAGAATTAAAAAAAATTTCTATGCCTAATCTTGTGATTATTCAGAAATATTGGAGAATTACTATTGCTTATTTGAAGCAAACTCATTTCTTTTTACAGAATGAACACATAGAACTTAAAAATAAACTTAAAAATACTTAAGAAAGTTTTTAAAAACTTTGTGCTGATACATGAATGGTAATAATTAAAAATGCTTTAGCAACTCAAGATTTAACAAAAATGAAACGAACATAGAGAAAAAATTCACAAAACAGAAATAAATCTGGCCTATAATCATATAAAAAATTGAACATAGCTGTGAGATGATATGTCATGTCTCTGCATGTGACATTATTGAAGTTCTTTCTTTTTTTTTATTTTAGTTCTTTTTTAAAAAGGTAATATTCAATGATGGTAAGGGTGTGGTGTGAAGGGCTACTGATGGGATTACAAATTAGTGTAGCAGGTTTGTGCAGAAATTTGATAAGTACATAATGACAAAATATCCCAAACCAGTCAACCATTCTTACCTCTAAAGGAAACACTTAGAGATAAATATAAATCTTTACATACAAGTATGCTCATTGAAAATTGTTTACGACAAAGATACTCAACTTTTTCCCTGGACACAAACTAAATATCCAGTAATTGGGAAATAAAGTGAAATAAATTATCGTATGTTGATAAAGTGGAAGATTATATGGTCATATAAAATTAGTATTTTTGAAGGGACTTTAACAGCATTGAAAAATATACACAAGGTAACGTATAAAGTAAAATCTAGCTGCATACTTCTATTTGCATGTTATTTATAGATAGAAAGCATTCAGTAATAATTTAAGGAACACATTCTTACACATAAAAACTAAGAATATTACTGGGAGTAAAATTCTAAAATGTTAGCAATAGATACTTGTAGATGATAGGATTATACCATTTTGATTTTCTCCTTATATTTTAAGTGTTTTCCACAGTTTCTTTACTCAATATATATAAGAAAATATTTAAGTATGATTGTTATTGGGGGAGTTTATCACACTTGTTTACTTCTAATTTTAGTTCATTAACCACCATTTTTGTAGAATTATCAGACAAGCCAATAATCACTTTATTGCATTCAATTTTGTAATACAGACTCAGTGAGCACAGATTCACATATTTACTGTCTTATCTCTTCCCTTCTTTCCCAGTGATTAGTTTCAAACCTCATTCTAAAACACCTGCATTGTGTGCAAAGTTGGAAAGAAAAAAGGAATGATGCCCCACCATAAAGTTGAAGTAGCCATATTACTAAAAAATGGAGAATAAAGAAAAAGAAAATAATCCCTGGCATCCTTAAGAAATGATTAAATAAACAGCAATCACATTAAACAGTACCAAGTACATATATTGCAAGGAAATATACACAGAGGACTTATTCTTCAAATGTTTCATTTACTAAGAGTGTAAATTGAAATTTAAGTAGAGATCTGCATTATTACGAAATTGTCTAACTAGAGTGTTAAAGAGAGGAGAACTTTTTGTTCAGTTATTACAAACAATGCTAATCTGAAGACTCTTTAGGGCTGGCACTTGTGTCATGTCAATTTGCAGTGTCAGTGTGTGGACGTGCTGTAATGGCACTTTATTAGCCACTTGTGACTGGATTGAGTGATTATTTCAGGACAGCACAGGAGATCTGGTAGACCCAAGTAGACAGACACAGCCTTAGATTGTTAGCTCGCCTGAGAATCACCTGTGTTATGACAATGAGAACGATAGAGCGGCAGAGTCAGAATTCTCTGCCCAGGAGTGTTTTATAATTTCAAAATATTAAGGCGGTACACATGTTTTTGTTACACGGATAGTTTTTGCAATGCTTAGCTCAGGGCTGTTAGTGTGCCTATCACCTCAATATTGTTCATAGATTGGGGAAGTGAGGGAAGTACCAAACTTTTGCAGGTACAGCACACATATGCCTTCTTTTGTAAATACTGCAAAATATAGAAGACCATCCATTAGCTGGATCTAGGTACACTCTTTTATAGTATTGTCAATTTTTATACTGATTTCTTTCAATTCTAGGATCTCAGGCAGCCATTGGTTGGCATTTATTTAATTAACTATATTTAAATTTTCAAAGATAAAAATAAATATACCCCTACAAGAATAGTCGTAAAGATGCATATTGATTCACTTGATTCAATTTTAACACCTAGCAGGTATTATTTTAGACATATCTATGTGAATATATATTTTTTTTCTCAGAGGGAGGTACACTGGGCATTCTCTGATACTCTTGAAGACAAAACTTTTGGCCACCACCTTATAATTAGGAGACAAAGGCATATTTTTAGGTGTAAAAGGAATGTTAGGCAAAAATGAGCAGTAATTCAAAACATTATTATCAAATTGACATTGAAAGTGCAACATTCTCTTATAACTGATGTCTGAGAACAAGCAAACTTAAAAACATCTTCAAATCAAGTCTATAAACTACATTTCCTGAATTTACTGATTTATTTGACTGAAACTCAGTTCACATTTACTGATTCTTCCAACTTTTTGTGGATTTACCTGATTTGGAACTGAAATAGTGGTAAAAAATATTCATCTGATTTAGTTATTATTTAATACATAACACTAACGTTGTATTAGCTGCTGTACAAAGCAATTTATCATAGTCCTCCATGATTCTGCATTTGAAATCATCTTTGTTTAATCTAGGAATTAAGATCATTGAATGTTTCTAAGTTGCCTCATTTGTCATACAAGAATATAGTCATAGAATCTTAAGAAGACAATAGTCAGCCCCATAGAAATTCTTCATTATCTTAGCATTTACAGTGTCCAAAAATAAGACTTTTTCTCTTAAGCATAATTCTTGCTGCTTCAAAATTCAGTATACTCAATTTTAATAAAGAATCTGATTCCATCATTGATGTTGTACTGCTAACAGGTTTCAAGTCCTATCACTCCCCTTCTGCACTACATCTGGACAAACTGAGAAGAAAATCTAGTTGCTCCCTCTTTTGGCACCAGCTTCCAAAAAGTGTTAATTTCTTCCTCTCTTGTTGACATATTTTGATGTACGTCATTTAAAGAAATTTTTTTTCTTTTTCTTTTTTTTTTTTTTGAGACAGCGTCTCACTCTGTTGCCCGGGCTAGAGTGCCGTGGCGTCAGCCTAGCTCACAGCTACCTCAAACTCCTGGGCTCAAGCGATCCTTCTGCCTCAGCTTCCCGAGTAGCTGGGACTACAGGCATGCGCCACCATGCCTGGCTAATTTTTTCTGTATATATTTTTAGTTGTCCATATAATTTCTTTCTGTTTTTAGTAGAGATGGGGTCTCGCTCTTGCTCAGGCTGGTCTTGAACTTCTGACCTCGAGCGATCCGCGCGCCTCGGCCTCCCAGAGTGCTAGGATTACAGGCGTGAGCCACCACGCCCGGCCATAAAGAAATTTTTTTTTATAGTTGTAATGGAGTTGTAGGAAAAGGTGAAATTAGGTACAAATGTATTCAATCCACTGTCTTTACCTGGCCATCTACTTCTTCAGCTGCTGTTCTTAAAACAAGACCTAATCTGGAGTCTATAAGATTACTCAGAGATAACAAGGATTCATCATGACTCTAGACTGTGATGATGTCAGAGACTTATTCATGTGTCATCAAGAATGGGAGGGGCTACTATAGGCCTAACATTAACCACGGAACAAGAAACCACCATGTATGATTCCTCTCATACCCAGAACTCATGAGGAAGTTCATAATTCTGAATTAAAGAAGGATCTCGAAATCAGTTGTTAGTTTTGGTAACTTTGGAGCCAATCAGAGGGTGGCTGTTATGGACTGAATGTTTGTGTCTCCCTAAAATTCATATGTTGAAGCCCTAATCCCCGATGTGATGATATTAATATTTGGAGATGGGGCCTTGAGAAGTAATTAGGGTTAGATTAGGTCATGAGGATGGAGCTTTCATGATGGGATTAGTGGCTTTATAAGAAGAGGAATAGATCTCTCTCTCCTCTTTCTCTCTGCATGTACTAACGGAGAAAAGGCCATGTGAGGACACAGTGAGAAAGCCCTCACCAGAACGGAATAAAGCTGATACCTTGATCTCGGAATTCCAGCCTCCATAACTGTGAGAAATAAATTTCTGTTGGTTGAACCACTCAGTCTATGGTGTTTTGTTATGGTAGCCTGAGCAGACTAAGAGAGTTGCCAACCCTGTCTGTGAGGATGTTCATGATAAAGTAAGATGTTATATACTTTCCTACTGTTGCTCGCTCTTTGGCTGAGGTTGGCTGGACTTTAAGAGATAAGCACTTAACCATGAGAAACAGCTGGAGATTAATTATAAGTAGAATGTGTACTCTGAAAGCCATGTGGGTCTAACTCTCCCAGCTAATGGCATTTTATTGGAGTCATGTGACTGGATGTTTTTAATGAGAAGCTGATGAAACTCATTAAGCAAAATCTTTATTCATGGCAAATATTGACAGGGGAAGAATGCTATAATGACTTCTGCTACAAAGGGATGGGTATGTAGCTATCATACTCCTGCTCACAGAGTCGTACCAAAGAGCTGGATCATTTGAAAGAACTACTTGACGGAACTGGGAGGCTAAAACCACACCAAAATGAGTCATGAAGTGAACAGGAGATAATAAAGTAAATGCATGGAAAGAAAACTGTTCAGATAAGCAGTTTAGACTTGAAAGGAAATAGGGAAGGGAAGCAGTTTCAATGGAAGGGGCACAGACTAGGGAAGTACTATTTTTTTTCTAGGATAAGGAATGTAAATCTATGTTCAAAAGGAAGTGAAGGGGCCAATAGAGAAGGAAAGAATAAGGTAAAAATAAGTGGACATAATTAGGAGAGAAAGTTCTCAGAGCAGACAGGAAGGGAGGAGATCCAAAGTGCAGGGGGAAAGGACTAGCTCTGGATGCAAGTGGGAACAGTGAAAAAAAGATAAGAATGGCTCAAGATAAACTTGATGTGGAGGGGCAGAAATTTAAAGGAATTCATGTTTGACAGTATTTTCTTCTTTAAACTGGATAATTTGTTTTCTGTTAAGAGTGAGAAAATTGGTATTTGTATTAAATAAGGTAAAAATAAAATTGTAAAGACTGATATGGAATAGGATAATGATGTAAGTAAAGTTGAATAATATCTTTGTGGACCAGTATTGATGGACATGCCCAAGGTCTGATCTTTGCAGACTTGGTGGAACATTGGTGGGACTCACTTGAACATATTTTCACCACTTTTTGTGGATCTGATACTGAACTTCCCCTCAAAAGTGCTATTGAGAAGAACTTCATAATAAACAAAAATTCAGTGGTGAACTGGTTTTAAGAGGGTGTGGGTGATTAGTATAATGGAAAGCAATTAAAATTTGAAATAGATTTTTGTATTCTGGCCATGCTACTTGCAATGTGATCTTGAGCATACTAAGTAGACACCCTGAAGCTCAATTTTTGTAGCCATGAAATGGGAGAGTAATGATAGAATTAAATGAGATATTCTGGTGTTTTTATTGTCACATTATCATCTTTATTGTTGCTATAGTCTAGGAAAAAAAAATATTTGCAACACATTTGTGACAGATTGTACTTTCCAAAGATGGTCACAACAGTATCACTCATCTCACACGATCTTCTTACAATATATATTTTCATAATCCTTCCGTTGAGAGGTAAGGTTTATATCCCATCCTCTTGAAACAAAGAAGGCTTCTGGGACTGTTTTGACTAATAAAGTGCAGCAAACGTGATGTTGGATGACTTTCAAAGCTAGGTCACAAAAGGTAACTCAGCTTCCTCCTTGCTTACTGAAACACTGACTCTGGAGTTCTGAGCTGCAATGTCAGTGATACTACTTCCTTGAGGCCACAATGCTGTGGGGAAGCCCAAACCCTTCCAATATGAAGAGATCACATGGAAAAACTATGAGACTATACGAAGAGCAAGAAGCTTGGCCGGCCCTACACCCTGCCCCACTGTACCACACTACCTTTTCACCTGCAATCTGACTGCAACTTCACCAGAGACCCAGAGACACACCTGCTCAGCCAAACTATCGTGGATTCCTAAAACAGATAGAAATCATGAGAAATAATAACATTATTATAGTTTTATGACATTAAGTTTTTGGGAGATGTATTTTACAGCACTAGTAACTGATATGATTAGTTTTCTAGCCTTTCCCAATTTTTTAAAAAAGGTTTCCTTAATAAATGGAAAGATTATGTTTACTGTTACATTGCACTTATTGTCTTAAGAATGAGATACTAATTTTAAGAGGTGACTGTTTTCCTTCTCATATGTATTGCTAGAAATTTATTTTCTTTGATCTGTGAGGGTTATAATTCTCACTTATTTTTCTCATCCTTATTTCCATCTCTTCTGGGAGAAATGAATCTGAATTCCATAAATGAGAATGACAGCTTTACTTTCTAGATAAGTACAGTCACTAGAATCAGCAACATCTTTTTCAGCATCAGCTTATTTGAAATTACCTTTATGTTATGCATAATGTATCTTCAAAGTATTTCAATGCATCTATCATTTGGAGATAATCATGGTTTCCTGTGTATTCGCTACTTTTGTAAACCTCATTATTTTGATCTACTTTTCATATGTGGTTGATTCTTCATATATTTTGCAGTAGAGTTCTCTTCTTTAGTGTGTTCAATGGCTTGTGTCATTTATAATAATATAGTTCTTAATATAGTTCTTATTTGCAATCTTGCCTTTTGTGGCCAAAGTTCTTGAAACACCCAATCTCTGTGGTTATTTATTGAGTCAAATTGATGATGATGATAACAATGACAATAATGATGTGAACCTTTCTCTTTCTCCTTCCTTTCTTCTTTTCTTTGATCTTTAAGGATTTCCGTTTGTTTCCTAATTTTGTTCACTGCTAAAGAAGTTACCTATAATTAAGATATCTTTACTCACTTTTCACATTATAAAACTCATAGTCTTTTTTTAAATTTCAGAAGATTACAGGAATATGAACATTTTGGTTACATAAATTGCTTTTGTACCATCTGAGTCAAAATTATAACTGTGACCATCCCCCAGATAGTGTGCATTGTACCTGTTAGGTGTGGATTTATCCATCCCTTTCTCCCTTCCACCCCCCGCTTGATTTCCGATGACTGTTATTTCCATCTATGCATAACTGTTGATCGATTAGTTCAATTTAATGGTAAGTGCACGGAGTGTTTGTTTTTCCATTCTTGTGATGCTTCACATAGAAGAATGGTCTACAGTTCCATCCACGTTAATACAAGAGGTATTAGTCTACCATTGTTTTTTATGGCTGAGTAATAGTGCTTCGTGGTACACATATACCCCATTTTATTAATTCACTAATATATTGATGGGCACTTGGGTTGTTTCCACACCTTTGCAATTGTGAATTGTGCTGCTATAAACATTTGAGTGCAGGTGTTTTTTTAATAGATTGTCCTTTTTTTCCTTTGAAACTCATAGTCTTAATTGTATGTTAGCCTTAGGAAATGTGTATCATCAAGGAACAAAAGAAAAGCAGTTTTTCTCGCTCCTCTTTTCAGATATCCCTGAATCCTTATTGAAAGTGCTTCCAAGATAGACTTGTGAAATTGTCTAATTTGCTTTTGGTGTTCCCAGGGTTTACACACTTCCTCTTTCTCCTATTCCAGATATCAGCCCATCTATCCACCCTTCCCAGGTCTCAAGAGCCACATGTTCTCTTTCCTAAAACCATAGAAAAGCTTACTCTTAAATTGTTGATTCACACTAAAATATAAATGTCTAGTCATGGCATACATTTAACCTTTTCAGGAATTCATTCTTTTTAATGGTTAACAAAGCTAAAGAAATTAAAACCTCATTCTAGATTTGCTAGTGGATGGGAAATGTTTTTGAAAATGTCATTGGGTCTTTTCAATAGCCTTGAAGAAACACTTGAAGGTGATCACTGGATCAAAGAATTGGTTTATTTCAAACTTACATTTATTAATTTTCTAACATATACTTATGCATAAGATCTTGTTTGCTCAGATTTGGGTCTCAATTGGTTCGTTCAGACCTGGGTAAGTGGGAGAAGATATTTGATATGTCCAACTATTTTTTTCAATCTATGGGATTCTCTTAAATAAAGAAAAAAATGCAATAAAAGCAATAGTGTAAAATACAGTTTAAGTGTTCAATGGTCTTATGCCTTCTCTGTGAAAGCAGGAAGCCAGAATTAATAAGTAGGATGAAGAGAAGTATATTTCTTTTACTGCACATAAATGAGATCATTTTATTTGTAGCCGCCTCATCCCTGGGAATACTCATACAGAAGGCATGTCTTAAACAGTACACCATTTCCAGAGGGAGAGGGATAGAGAGAATGTAATACACACTGTGCAATCTGTTCTCTGTTCTTAAGAATTTTGTTCCTTGGCCATTGTTTCATCTGGGAGCTGAATATATGTGAATTGTAAGATTTATGGTCTGGTTGAATGTTGTTTGAATCACAGTGGCTGTGATTTTACTTTGCTGATCTCTTGAAAGCCAGACATAAGTCAATGGAAATAGAATTTTGGTCACCTTTATACCTAGGTTAGTATTATAAATTCTTCCAGAATACTAATGAGGTTAACACTATTTTTTTTGTTTGTTTACATCTGATTCCAGCACACATGTTAAGGCAGTTAATGATAATTAGATGTTTATTAGTAGAATACATCTCCTTGTTTAATGCATGAAGTATCTGGGGTCTCCAACAAGTATTTTGATTTAGCATTTGGTATACTATATGAATTTAATAAACAGTTGTTAAATAAATATCATTGTGTAATCAAATGCCTGGGTTTGAATCTCCTGTCTACCATTCTTAGTTATATGAATTCCTTGTTTCCTCACTCATGAAATGGCGGTGATAATAATTTCTACTCATTAGGGTGTATTAAATGTGTTAATACCAGCAAATTACTTAAGAAGGTGCCAGCACATATTGATAGGAAGCACTGCCTTTAGTCACTCACCTCTCACCAGCATGCCCAAAGATAGTTTCTACACTCCTGGCCACACCACCAGACTATAAACAGCACAGTGATTTTTAACCTTCACTTTATAAAGGAAAACTTGGAGGTCTTTAAAAAAAATACTGATGCCTGGGTTCTCACTCTTAGTGAGTTTGATTGAACTGGTTTAGGGTTTGATTTGGGAATAGAGAGTTATAAAGGCTCCCCAGGTAATCCTAAAGTGCAGCCAAAGCTGAGGAAATGCTGGACTGGACGTGATGAATAAAGTCTTGTCCACCACCAAATCTTATGGCTTTTCCTCACAGTATCTGGAAATCACTAATAATATATCAAAATCACTCTTTGTCAGATTTGCAACTCCTTTTATGCTAGATAAAATCCAGATAGGTAATATCTTTATAATCTTAACTTTTTTAAAGCCTGTATTAATGCCTCTTTGACCCAGCGTGTGTGGGTTGTTAAATTTGTTTCTGTCGTTTTACTGCTTTGTGAGATATGAACATACTGATTAATAATGAATTTTACACATGCATATACTTTAGAAGTGGTGATTGCATGTTTTTGAACCTTTTTTGTGGAGACTAGTGCTTTGACTTAGTACCGGGGAATAGAACGGCTGATGTTCTCTGAATAGGCATTTGTTTTGCTCTAAGAATTCCTTAAGCATGATGTCGGTGACTGATGAGATGAAAAATGGTTCTGTGATTCATTTCCAGTCTCAGGCTTATAGAAACATTTAAATATTTTGAAATGCCCTCCTATGTCCTGTAATTGTACTAAATCAGAACTGAAAGGATCTCAACAATCTGAGGTAGAACCAAGGGTTAAAATATCATACTCTATTTTCTTTTTCACAATACATTAAAGCTATGAAAATAAAGTTTACAAAGAAGCATGAAATATGATTGACAGGCAAATTTGAGCTTCAAACCTATCATCCGTCATTATAATTTCTCTGCACAAGTAAAAAAAAAATGTTATGTGCCCATCCCATGCCCCTAAACATCAGGTGCACCAAATGAAACAACAAATTCATGGATTCTTGGAAGCAATTGCAATTCCAGACCATTCTGGGCCAGTCATTAACATCTTTTGTTCTCTTAAAGCCTTGTAAAGTTATTCTCAAGCAATGTTCTGACTGACTATGACTCATAGTCAGGGGACAGGGCCAGGGCCAGTGGAACTTCTCAGTGTGAAGTGCTTTCTGTGATATAAAGACACTTCTACTGCACTTAAATGTATGAACTTTGAAAGCAGCAGAGACTAGAGTCAGATGGTAAACACATGCTGACCCCCATTGAGAAAACACACTCCTTAGATTCAACATGAGCTTTATATCAAAAAAGAATGCAGGGCTCCTAAGGAGCGACAGACTCTCACTGAAGTACATAAACAATAGTGTAATGGTATAAAAACACAGTTCAACTGAAATACTTTGTAGTGGTTTGTAGCAAAAAGAGAGTAGCCTTCAAATTTTCAGATGATTGAATACACCCAAGTATCAGATTTCATTTTAAGGCACAACCTCTTGACTGTAATATTCATTATAGATTTGTTCATTGAACTAGTATTTAGAGAGTAGCTACCATGGGTCAGGTGTTAGGAGTTGAGACTTCATAGTAAACAAGACTAGCAAGTTTTCTGCCATTATGGAACCTATTAGAAACATTCATAAACGAAAAGAGAATTCATGCTATTCCTTGATACCAATGTTATCCAGAACATGATATTTACCTGAGCCAGCCTAGTGGTTTGGGAATTCTTTAACATGTCCAGAAGCATGGTCTAGAAAAACCTAAGTCATTGTTCAACAACTGTACAAACTATTGGGATCAAGAGAACAGTCTAAATCTCTCCAAATAAGTGACCCTTAAACCATCTCAATGGAAGTGGGTGAATATTTATCCTTTGTAACATTATGATGGTAATTTCTAATTACTGACCCCCAGTGTCAGCTCCTTAACAAGTGAGATTACTAATAAATGTGTCAAATCATAAGTACTTTTGATTCCCAGGGCATGTTACCCTAAAGCGTCATGTTCATTTATTTCACCAGCATTTAATACCACAGCACATGATTTATTTGGTATGATTCCAATGCATTGTTGCAGAAAAGAAATAATAATTCCCTGTATATAATTATCTGGGAGAGTAGGTCTTTAACAGAGGAATTACCCACTTAAAGATGATCACAAATGCTGCTAGTCACTGGAGAATGTCTGAGAGCAGTGTCTTGTTCCTAGATGAGTCCTAGAAGCTTTCTATAGAAAAAATGATTATAGAAGTCATGTACTTTAAATCCCAAATTCTGTTAGCAAAGCAAGCCTCCTTTGCATCATTGGGTACTTATATTTCTTAGATCAAATAAAGAGAAAAATAAAAAGATGGTGAGAGAAGAAAAAGCAAATTTTCTAAGATCACCACTAACACCACCACCACCACCACTGATAACAATAAAATCACCAAAGTCAATTGCAACTGATAGCAGATGAAGCTGAAGGGAGACAGCAAAGGACAATAAAAGGAAGTGAAATGTGTGAAGAAGTACATATGTGCAGATTATGCAGACATTCTACTCAGTGATATTAATAGTAAATCATCTAATCTGATCTAATATTTGATTCAGAAGACTGAAGGCTGAATTTCAGGTATTTTCATTAGAGATTGTTCAACTTTGAAATATGACATATCTTTATTTTCTTGTCTTGAAGTAAAAGAACAGGATAACAAGAAACTCCATTTAACTAGTAAGACCCTAATCAGAATGAAATGGTAGATATTAATGCTCTAAACATTATTTTAAATATTGTAACAAGTCTTTTTTTATTTGTTTTATGATGAATATATCTTTTTGTGATTTTTCCCTGATCTAATTTCTGTCTTTTATATCTCTTTTTGATTGGCCCATTTGTCATGAGTTTAAAAAACAGAGCTGTTTACCAGTATCAAGTGAACAGTCTTATAATATTGAACAATTACTAATTGATTGCTATGTGTTCAACACTGACCTAAGAGGCTAATGTGAATTTTCTCATTAATTCTCATGAAAGTTCTTTGGGCTAGGTGGTATTGTTATGCTACTGTACAGCTGGGAACATGAGTGACAGAGGTTAAGTGACTTGCTCACTAGTGCTGCCATGACTTACAACAAAGGCAGTCTGATTCCAGAAGCCGTCCTCTTAACAGCCACATTAAAGAAAAGGAAAAAAAGCCAGGAATTAATGGGGTTTCTTGAAGCATACTTTATGATTTTTACTTAATATTTTCAACTAATTCAACATTCGACTGATATTTACCAACTGTCTTTCAGTACCGTGCTGCACTGTGTTATCAGGGTGAATAGCCTGTAAGGCCTGGCACACGGAATGTATAATTTAGAGAGAGAATGAAATACAAATCATTTATCAATTTTCAATATATTACAAACACAGGTCTGCATGGTTTGGGTCCATTTAATTTTATTTTTACAACATAATTTTCACTAAAACTTAAATAACTCAGAATATATAATACACATTGAGTTTGTGAGATTTTTATTCTAACCTTAGCTTTCCTAAATGTTGACTGTGTTGTTAGGCAAGTTGCAACGGCTTATTACATCAAGTACGCCATCTACCACATGATGATCACCTACCACAAACGAAGGAGAAAACGATGACATAGGTTTTTGGTAGAGTTCTCAGCTCTGTGGTAGGGCAGGGAAAACGAACACAAACTCTCATTGTCCACTTTGAATAATTACTGTATAGTGGAGACTAATCCTTGATCTCAAGTTAATAAGAGGAGGCTACCTAAATGTGCCTAATTTGAGAGGTTACAGGTTTAAACAAATATACAGGGATCAGAAATAGCAGTCATGCTGTGAAATGAAAGTGCTCCAGGAGTACTTGCTTTTTTAGGGATGTTGAAATAATGGATTGAAACCATGGGAACTGAGTGACACATCGGGTAAGTTGTTTATACATTGTAATAGGGGTGAGAAAGGAAGGTGAAGAGTGAAGCTGTTGAGTTGTGAGAAAAGGCAACAAATACATGAAAAAGTGGACTGGAAGATAAGTGAATAACGAAGTTTTTGGAAGGAGAGTTTTCCAAGCCAAAGAATTTTTCCTGGCATATCTGTAGAACATCTTGCTGTTTTTATGTTGAAAGTGAGTCCGCATTAAAGTATAATAGTTTAGTGATGTTCGCTTCCTTGTGATTTTCTGAAGCTCATAATAAGTGTACTAGCAATAGCTTAAGTGTTGTAGTTTACATCAGAAAGTAATTAACAACATGGTGGTCAGGAGAGATCTTCTAGTCTATAAAATATGTGCTAGTGATTTTTTTCACTTTGCGTCTTTCTTTTTTACCTTTTGGCTATGATTTCTTAGGAATAACATAGAGATGACAAATTATGCTTTAAACTCATAGTGTTTACTCTTCGTCTCTCTCCTACATCTTTTTTCATTTGACTAGCCCCTAGTTGAATAAGGATTTTCCACCTTTGAAATATCCATATTAAAAACTGAATTTGTAAATGTCTACAGCTTCTATGATGGAATTGATGGTAGTAGAAAACGTTACCATGTGTGTCTAATTGTAAATAGATGGCAATTACTCTTTTGTTTGTTCATAACATAAAAATGATGACATTATTAAAAAGATCTTATTTTTTACTGAACATAGGCAAAGCAGTAGTGATATTTAACTTACTAAAAATGCAAACTCACAGGTCTTTTTTCAAACTTACTGAATTAGAAACTCTGTAGGCAGAGCCCAGAAATATAGGGTTTAATAAGCTCCTCAAGTGCTCCTTATGCAAACTGAAGTTTGAGAAGTACTAGTTTATACCACTTTCACTCACATTTTCTTGGCCAGAATTTGGTCATATGACCCCAGTGGCATACAAGGTAGTGAGAGCAACCAGTCCTCAGAACAACACTTCCTTTTGGTACACAGAAGCATGCAACCAGATCTAGTCTTTGGCAAACAGCTAACTGTATCTTGCTGACATTAAACTTTCAGGAGAAAAGTTAGATCTCAAGAATATGTGTTTTAAAAGAAGTGTGTTTGACCAGCAGTCAATGCAATTTTATTTATTTTCATTGCTTTATATCTGCAATATAGGGACAATTTTATTTTATATTTTTGGCACTTTGGAAAATTTTTCAACCAAAGACTTCTTAGAGAAAAAGGTTTCTATGAAGAAGATGTGTTCTGAAAGCAGGAGGCCTGAAATTCTATTTTATTTCTGCCAATTGGTAATCAAGTGAGTGACATAGGAAAACCTGCACCTCTTTTAAGAAATACAAGTTAAAATAAAGGCTTGAACATTGAAGTTACTTGAGGCTTAACAGTTTTATGGTTTCTGTGTTAATATTTTGTGATTATAATTAAATTGAATAATTAAATGAATATGTATTAGGCTATTTATTTTATCCTTTGCAAAGGTAGTTCCCAGAGATTAAGAAATGTAGTCTAGTGATAAGGTAATTAGTTACATAAATAAAGAAATAAAAACTACATATGTGATTTTGTTCTTTCATAAATTTCATGTTTCAGTTTTAAAACAAATTGTTGGCCTACTGAAATAACTAATTTACAACTTAAAAGTATTTCTAATGGCATTATGAGGTAGACCATATACTATTTATTAATTATACATTTTAAATATTTCTTTGTTACTGTATAAAAATGTTTATTACTGTATGTTTAGTTTATGAAACTATACTTAGCATAATAGCATGCAAAATATATTTGTTAAATAAATGAAATAAAATATTAAAAATATTAAGGCCCATGGTTTAGTTAAGACTCTGAGTATCTCCCTAATCATTCCCTAGACTGTTATGTGGTTAACAATTTCATGCCTTGTAAATCTATTAAAGAGCATGATCTATGGGAACCACCAGTGTAACCAAAGAAAAATAAAAAGAGCCCTGTGTGGTTATCTCTGAAAAGTGATATTAGTGAGTCAAGTGGGCACTCTGTGGTGTGTGGATTTTTAAAACCTTGTGCATGTATTAAATTCAAAAACAAAAAGTCCAGTTTGTAAAAAAAAAAAAAAAATAGCAAAATGAGAAGACCTCTGTTTGAGCTTGTGAAAAGGCAAGGTAAATAAAATATATTTGACAGAAAAAAATATCACTCTTCAATTAAAGGAAGAAAACTATTTTAGAGTGTCTTTGCAAAGAAATTAATGCTTAGGAAATGCAGTTTTTTTTGTCACTTATCCTTAACTTCTTTTTCAACCCAACCCCAGTCACACCTTCCCAGAGATCTTTGTCTTATTTCTTAGGAGCTGGCCATCTTTTTTCTCTGTTTCAAAAAGACAGCAGACTATTTCCTCTTCTGGGCTCTTAAAATGAATCACAGAGCATTTCATTTCTTCAGAGCAAAGATAGCCTTTTCTATAGGAAACAGGACCAAGTCAGGTAATATATAGGAATAGGCCTGATATAAGGTGTTTTTGCTGTTGTTTTTAGAATCTAGAGAACTACTGTCCAACAGCAGTTTGGGGGTGGTGCTGGTGTGTTTGTGTGTGTGTGTGTGTGTGTGTGTGTTTTCAGTGAGTGAGTGAAATCTCATTTTAAAGGATAGATCAGAGCCATTTAAGCAGAATTGAATGTGGACTTCAAACCAATTTTTCTTTTTGATCAATGTCCACTAAAAACATTATGGATTGTTTTCTCTCTCTTTTCATAATTTTACTATCAAGAATTCTTAAAATTCAGTTTCTTTTTTTTAGAATAGATGCCATTGGTCTTTTAATTTCCTCTCTCTTTGCTCATCTTTCAGCTTCTTTGTTCTCATTCTCCTGCATCTTCATACTATTAAATGGCAGAAAATGTGCTATTTAAGAAAATTAAAATGAGGTTAATTAGCATATTTTCAGGATACTATAGGTATTCTTAATATTTGATTATGTCCAGCAAATTTTTACTTTAATGTAATATAAATCTTAGGACTAATTAAATTGGAAATATATTTTAAAGGCCACTTATTCCTCTATCCTATGCTAACTCACAAAATACACAATAGAAAAAAATCATTTTTTCTTTCCCACTATGATAAATCTTACATCAGTTTTGCCAAGCTCGGCATGATAATCTAACTTGCTGTGCAATTTTGATTTATGTCTCACACCACACAGACACACACACACACACACACACACACAGAAAAAACATCCTTCACCTCTTAAAAATTTATTCTGATTGATTGGTTAGAGAATGAAAGATTTCCAGGAATATATTAGACAAAAGAACAGGCTACGAAGCTATAGTACTAATTTCTTATGACAAGAAGACAATAACATTGACATGGAAAAATCTCCTTTGAAGTATCATAAAGGTCATCTATTAAAGATTACTTCAATGTTTTTCAAAGGTTACACAAGAAAATCATGTTAAATTCATATTTGTATATATGTATATGTGGTTGGGCAGTATAAACACCATCCCTAAGTGTAACAAATTACAATATATGAAAACAGTAGACATCTAGTTTTCAACATACTTTAACTAATTTGGTTATGCAATTCATAGTATGCATAAAATCTTTCTAGGGTTTAAGTTTCTTAAAGAATTTGAGAAGGATAATAAATCTGTAAACAAAGAGAGCCCTCTCTAAATAACCAGACTAAGTCCTCTATAATAATTAAGAAAAATATTCTTAAAGTACATGATCCAAAAAGAGCCTAGGAATTAATTTAATGAAAAAACATTGAAAATCAAATTTAAGCTATATGCAAAATTGCCTTATATACAGAAATAACAGCACAGGCCACAGCTTCTTCCCACTTGCTAAAAATCAATGCTTGTAGGGAAGAAAATCTGAGAATTATGAGGATGGTGTTTCTTCTTATTTCTTCCGGGTACATGGTAACATCTTAGTGTTCCCAAACTGAATATATATATTTTTCATTGTAAAGCACCTTGTAAAATTTGACAGTTTATCAATGTTATTTGAGATTATCAAAACCAAACCAAAAAATTTAAAATAACAATATTTAAACCATACATTACAGTGACTATGCAGGCTGTAATGACAGTGAATGAATATTAAACTCGATTCTGGTGACAACTATGACCAATGGTTGTATTTTCTAAATGTATTATTACTATTCTTGAAATAAGTGATGCAATTTCATGTTTCATTTTTGTAAAGATAGAATCTCTCATGATGGAGAAATGCTTTTTGGCTTCTATTCTCTGAGAGTTTAGCATGGCTACAGACTCCAGCTCCATTTGGTCATTTATTCACATATCCATGGTAACAGCCTGGCTTGCTGTGAGCCATATCCAGCTACAGCTACTGAGGTGCTGCAATATAGGGCAAAACCAACTGCATGCAGTGTTTTTAGGGGTATGCCAAGATACTCTATATTTTCCAAGCATTTTCTACTGCATTATATGATGTTTCCTTTAGTTATCTCAAATGTTGTACAATTTAAGACCCCCATATTCACTCTTCTCCCTCAAGACAGATATTGGCCATCATCTTCTTTAAGAAAACTGGACCTTACCCCTCAAAGAAATGCCATTCCCTCATTTATACTCTCTCTGTGCACTTTAAGGACTTGCATCAAAGCATGTACAGTGATTGATTGGATCTGTCTACCTTGTTTATTAACTTACCCAATTTATTACCCTCACATGGACTTGTCTATCTGATGCCCTGAGGGTTTAGGTCTTATTCACCTTTGCATATTCAGCTCCTTGCCCCAAACCTAGCACATCTAGCCATTTAGTTAACAACTATGTATTAAGTGCTTACTCAGAGATAGACTAGTGTAGTGGTTCAGAGCTCACTGGCTGTGTGATCATGGTTACTTACTTAACCACTCTCTGCTTCCTTTCCTTCGTTTGTAAAATGAATGTCATGTAGCATTTAACTTGCCAAGTTATTGTGAGGATTAAATTGTCAATACATGTGAAGTGCACAAAGTAAGTTATGCACAAAGTGCATAAATATAAGCTATTCTTATGACTACTAGTTGGGGACTATTGAGGGCCTTGGTGGCAATACAGTGGTAAACAAAAATAGCAAGAGTCTCACATAGAGGGAGAGAAGAAGGAGACAGATTGAAACATGTAACAGATAATTCAGATAAATTCTGATTGTAATTAAAATTACAAAGACTGTGAAATAGGCAACATTATAGAGAATTTCTTGGGAATTGGGGTCTAATTTAGATAGGGTAATCAAAGGAGGCTATTCTGAGAAGGTAAAATCTGAGTTGATACCTGAATTATGAAATGAAAGCAGCTACAAAAAAAAGCTTCGGGAAACAAGTTTGTATGCACAAAAAAGAGAAGTTCAGCATGTGTGTGGCTTAATCATAATGACATCAGAAATAAAAAGTTATTTATTATTTATTTGAATTAATTATTAGAAGATTGAATGCATTGTCATAGTTTGAAAAATTCAAGTGCAAAGCCAAAGTGATTCTTGCATCTATCCAAACATTTGGCTTATATTTTTCTATAATCAAATGCAATGATCTATTAATATTTAAAAATACCATTTTTTTCAATTTCTGAATTTGGACAATGTAAATTGATGTCGAATAATAGTAATTTCCTGAATCATTTTTTAAAGATAATATTGGCTAACACTTACTGAATGTTTTCCAAAAAATATTCTAAGACCATATCAATAAAGTTAACTGATCAAGCAAACTTATGAGTGTAGCTATCCCTACAGTATGCTCCTTAGACACAAAGAAAGTAACTTGTCCAAGGTCTCAAAGAGAATAAATTGTGGAGCTTGGATTAAGCTTAACTGACTTGTTCTTAACAACTCTATAAACCTATCCCTTGAAAAATTTAGAACAAAAAAATACTCCTTTAACTTTATAAATTAAATGGTTATTTATTTAATTTGGTTGTAGGTGTACTTACATGCACGGACACATGTGTTTTGTAACACCTCTACAGGCAAGGTCATTGGCATATGTCCAAGATCACATTGTGAAACACATCAGAACTAGTGCCTGTGGTACCAAGGCTGCTCTGAGAGCCTTTGAATCCCCAATGGGGATGGAGGAATTGGAGCACAGCGCTCTCTATGAGGCTGAATTTGCCCTTTGCGTTGTCAAAGGGCAAGGTTGCAGCTGACAAATGGAGCCACTGTTCTCTGTTTCTCTACTGTGTCAAGTTCAAAACCAATGAACCCAGAATGGGGCTCATCAATTTCAAAAGGAAAAAAAAAAACTCTTTGGTGTTTTTCCATCTCAGAGGATAAATATTTCTTGTGGCACCTCTGACGTGGTTACATGCCCCTGCAGGTCAGCAGTAAATAGATGGGGTTGACGGATGGAAATGGCAAATTGAGTGGACAGACCTCACCTAAAGCCTACACCAGCGTGCCCAGAGAGGGCCAAAGAACCTCTCTGTAATCTTTGGTTAATGGCCAATCTGAAGCTTTTCCTGCCAGAACAAATAAATATATGTCTACAACAACTGATATTGATTCTCATCTGGGCAGCACATCAGGCAGGGATAGTCACATGAGATCTGAAAGGTGCAAAGAGAAGGCATAGTGAAGATAAAGAGGCGATGTGTAACTTTTTGGTAAAGAGGAGGGTACAGAGCCAGATGAAAACACTGTGACAGCCACTTCTGGGGTAGTGGAGAGTTTGCTGTTGGAGGGGAGGAGAAGGGAGGGAATGTGTGTAGTCTTCTTTTGTTTCATTTTCTTTCCAGAATATCAGTGACCTTTTCTCCCGATCTAAGAATTTAACTTAATAGAACGTATCATTTGGGGCAATAATGGCAAAATAACAAAACAGCAGCAACAGCAAGGCAATAGCATCTGCTAGTCTTTGCCTGATAGCTGAAATCGATAGCGTATGTAGAGAAGTCTGGCCCAAAGTAAGTACTCACAGCTGATAATGACTAATGACTGCTGTTGTTGATGCTCTTAGTTGAGGCCTCTTAGGAGTGCCTGTTATTTGTTGTGTCACTAGGCTTTTGTTTATGGGCTTTTTATTCATTTTCTCTAATATATTCATAACAGATTTGTAGGCAAATTGTCAATTTCTCATTTTACAGTCAATGGAAGTTAGGTTTAGAGAAATTAAATTAATTGAGGAAAGTCACATAGACAGGAGGTCAGAAATCAAACTCAGATTAGTGTTTGCCCGGGGTTGACAGTCATTCTTTTATACAGCATTGCAAATGTTTCATGCACTATGTGTGAGATTTTGACCAATACAAAGGCAGAAAATGGCAACTAAAGTATGAGTAACTAAAGGTCCATTTTTTATTAATCCATACTTTTCCTTTTTTTGACATTATTTCTATTCCAAACAAGAGTAAGTAGTTCCACTTGGATGTGAATCACAAGCTTGCCAGCTTCAACTTTAGGACTTAAGGGATTTGAATTGTTCCCATAAATTGCGGGAAACATCAATACTTTAAAGATGATCCCTTATCATCCTTCATAGTCACAAACTACGATAACATATTCAAGAAAATGAGAAACCATTGAAAAGAGAACAAAACAGGCTTACGAATTATTAATAGCCTAAGTCACAGTTTTGAAGGACAATTAACATTCTCTAAGAGAATTATAAGACTTATGAACATGGTTTTCATCAATAACCACCATTTGCTAATTAATTTGGATATTCTTGAAATTCTGTTATAAAATAGAACACTTCCAGCAATTGTCAAGATATAAAAAGGTTCATGCTGTGTTATTTATGATATGGGTTTTCCGAAATTAATAAGGAAGTGTGAACTTCTTTGTTGTTGTTCTGCCACAGCTGAGGGAAAATGCTGTAATACAATGAATGGGCACCCAGCCAACAGGCCACTTCCTAATAAAAAGTTAGCATTGTGCCATGAACATATGAAAAACAGTTTATAAAACACCAATATGGAACTGGTTGAACTAAAGGAAACAGAGGATATATTTTTTATAACATCCCAACTTAAAAATAAATGTTCTCTGTTTGGGCCACTAGTATAATATGTAAAATAATTTGATAATCATCATCTGCAATTCTGTCACTTTTTCTCTTGAGCATTAAATGAGGTAGCATGTCACACAAAGTAAGGCATTTAAAACTTAAACCTTAAAAATTGAGTGTTGTCATCCTTAAAATACTCTTGTTTATAGGCCTTAGGCAAAGTATTATTTTTAGCCAACTCAAATAGTTACTGAAATGAGAGTCAATGAAAAGAAAAAAATAAATTCCCTGGTGGGACTCAACAAAGAAAAGCATATAAAATTTGAACATAAGCAGGAGCCAACACTCATTGAGTTTCTACTCTGTGCAAAAATATCACAAATAAGCATGGTGTTACTCAACAATTATAACTTTCCTACTTGGAGAAGAAGCGGGTATGCTTTTTGAAAAATGACTTTCAAAAGGACTCCACATTTTGGAAATAACAATTTAACTATTGCTGCCAATAACTTGTGATAAATTATTTTAAATTCTATGTAGTAATTTTCTGTAGAAAGCCAAAATAACTAAGAGTGTCAAAAACAAAACCCCACCATTGATTGACAAAAATTTCTCAATCATATCTAAGCGATACACACAACAGATAGAATACACGTTTTAGTTGTCATCTTAGAAATGATAATGACTTTGGAAACATGAATCTGTTCAGAAGGTTGGGGAGGGCTTTTCAAAGGGGAGAACAGATAAGTGAATCTTACTGGGTATAGAAGTTTTCCAGGCAGGAAAGGCAGATTGAGACGGAGCAGAGACCCCTCTTCAGGGCCCGCAGGCCCCCCAGAGCATGGAAATAGAGGAAACTCTTGAGTCCCTTCAGGGGAAGTTCCGGGCACCTGGCTAGCCTTGAAAAGTGAATAGTCAGTCTGATGAGAACAATGGCCTTTCAACCGAGCCAGAGTTATGATGTATTTTGGTTCCCTATGGAAAACTAAAAGATGGCATTTTAACATATGTTTTTCAGTTGTTTTTTCAGAAACTCCTACGGGATGGAAAATGCAGATAAGGGAGAACTGGGGAATTGAATCCAGTTTCCATCTGACCGCCATTCTTTGTTCTAAATTTCCCTTTGAGGGGCATGTCACAGTCATCTTAACGTTCCTTTCTGCTAATCCAAGAATCTCTGAATCCACCTAAGACCATAGCCGCCCTCCCCCACCCCCTTCAGGATATCTCATCTTTTTGGGCCAGGCCAATGTATAACCTCCATGTACTGATTTACAATTTTGCCTGCCAGAAATGTACTCCTGCCTTTAACAACCCTGGTTTATAAGCCCTCTGGGAGTTTGGGTTTTAAGCATTAGCTTCCCATATTCCTTGCATGGTGCTATGCAGTAACAATGCCTTTCTCTTGGGCAGCAGCTTTCGGCTTCCGTGTCTGCCTTTACTGTGCCAGGTGAGCAGACCCTGGTTTGGTTCAGTCACAAGATGGACATTCCCGTCAGAAGCCTGATAAAAGCCAGGTTTTTAAAATGTGAGGATATTGGTTGTGCTTTACGTGCGTGGATTAGGGATGGAGAAATAAATTAGTTGGGATTTATTTTTTTCCTGTTAAAAGTGATGCAAATTCAATCTCAACTGCCTTTAACTAAAAAGATAATTATCTCATGTTACTGAAAAGTCTAGGGTTAGATAAATGTAAGCTTTCAGTCTCTCAATTCGGGGGCTTATGCAATTAGCCGGGCTAAGTTTCTTTCTCTTTGTCATTCAGCTGTGCTTCCTTTCTGCTGGGTTCATATTCAGCTAGAAACACTCTTCATCATGGAGTGGGCTTTATACCTTACATCATCTCTGCTTCAAATGTGGAGAAGAGAGCAAATCCCTCTTTTGTCACTCCCTTAGTTGAGCTGGAATTCATTCTGATTGGATCCCTCTTTGGTCACTTGCCCATTCCTGATTCAACACCTCGGTGCACTATTTGGCCAGGTGTGTGGTGCTACCACGTGTTAGAGGTGAGGATAGAGCCACACTTGAATAGCCCAGGAGGCGAGAATCCTGGCAACTTAAAAATAACAAACAACTATAGTCCATCTCTTTGGCCACCTAACATACAAAAGGAATCTTATTTCTAAATTCCTTCCTCCCAGTAACTACGTACAGCTCCAAGTCTATGGCCTCTGGTTAATATGAATTCCTGTTCATCAGGTCTGAGCATAGTTCTTCATGACCCAGCAAACTAACAGAGAGTTTGACACCATCAAATATCCCATTATATGCAAAACACATTGATAGAGAATAGAGATATCTGCAATAAAACTTCCACTGAATGAGGAGAATGGGAAATACAATATAGTGGCCAAGAGTCCACACCATACACCCTATTTGGCTTGAAAAGAACAGCAAGGATTTTTTGCTGTGTCACCCATGGTGCTGAAGGGAGTTGTTTTGTCAGTAGATGTAAGTTGCCCTGGTTCTGCTTTTCTGGATAGTTTTTCTCATTTGTGTCCTCAGTGGTCATATGAGAGATGTGTATGTGGGGTGTGCCCCTCCTGTACCTGTTGCCATAGAATTGGGAATTTGGTATATGCCTTAGCAGTTATAATTGTAACGTATTGTTTTCCAGTGTTGATAGGACAGCACCCTTAAAACTTAAGTGAACTTCCAATCTATGTGTTTCAGACAATTCTATGGGAAGTACAGGAAATGTCCTCAAGCCAGTCTGTGCAATAGAACTAGGTCCCATATTTTTCTCAATTAATACCTGCCTGCCACATTGCTCTGACCCTCCCCCTCACCCACATTATCTGCATCTTGGCCCCTGCCTTGGGCAATTTAGCGCAGGGACTGGGGTAGATGCAATATCTTTGTAGTGAGGTAATCATCCTTTTTCTAAGTATAGTTTAAAATAGGAGCTTCTTTGGAGGAGGCTGAGGGAAATAGCTTCCCATAGGTTCTAGTATTATCTCCTGCTGTTTCTACTTCCTGGCTTCTGCTGGCAGCTTTAGTTTGGAGGAGAGAAATCAGCTTTCTAAACTTTCGGATTCCTCAGTGACCTTGAATAGAAGGTCTCAGGCGAGAAAGGCATTCCTTAGTAAAGCCATATTTTTTTCTCCCTGTTTGCACTCAGGTAAACCAATTTCAACCTAAGCTTGTCGTTTCTTATAAGACTATAGTGGACCATACATACTAGAAAGCATACTTCAAAATTCTTTATTTTTTATATCAAGACCATTAGTTCTGGTAAGTTTTGAACACCAGGATAAAACAGGTATAATCTCTGTTACCAAATTGCAAATGTGATCATCTTTCCGGCCCAGAGTCCTCCTTTCTCCTTGATTCTACCAATAATGAATTTGGTGTCTGTCATTTGTTCCATTCGTAGTATCAGCTTTCATACGTTCTGATGGCGAGTTAGAGAAAACGCAATCCAATGTACTTTATCATAAAAAGACTTTATTGACTCATACAATCAAAGGTTTGCTTGATTCGGAAGATTGTTAACATGACAAAATTTTTCTATGTTTGTGTTTAAGATTTACATCTTCCTTTTTCAGATAGTGTGGGGGTTTGTATTGTGCCAATTTTTTGAGCAATGTTCAGATACAGTGTGGAGGATAGAAAAATGGGAAGACATTGAGTCAGAATAACGGATTTTCCCAGACAGAAGATACAGATGAAAAGAGAACACTAGGCTAGAATTCTGGGATACACCAATGCTTAGGGCAAAGAAAGAGGTGATGATAAAGATGATTGAGAAACAGCGGTAAAAATGTATTTTAAAAATTGGGGATACGTCTTTTCTTGACTTCACTGGACTAGTACATGGACTATCACTCTGAGGAAAATTGCATGTTTAGATGCTTCAGCAAATTTTGAATACATTCATGTTTGTATATGGCTCTGAGAAAAATGAAAAATGGATTTTTTAAAGGAAGGAAATAAGTTGTGATTAATAACCAAATATAACAGAGCTTTATTTGAAAATAAAGCAACTATAAAGACAGAAACTGAGTGGAAAGTAAACTGTTCTTAAAAGAAAAGTTATATGAAGATTTTGACAATTTATTCAAGTTTATCATAAGATGTCCGTAGAGTCCAATTTTCTTCCCTGAAGGGATTTAAAATATATGTAGTGGGTGGGGGGGCAAGGGCAATATATGTAACCTAAACTTTTGTACCCCCACAATATGCTGAAATAAGAATTAAAAAAAAAGATAAAAAAATAAAATAAAATATATGTAGCATAACAATAGTTGTTAACTTTAACATTTTGGGATACTCCAACTTTGTTATTTATCAATAACACTTTCAAATGTCTTCTAATAAGAAACACATTTATTATAAAGAAATTTTTTATTCTTCTACAATTACTTTTGACTTTTAAAATTATTCTTTTCAAATCAGTTCCTGAGTGTTCATTTAACCAGAAGAGAAGTGTTCATTTAACCTAAACAGAGAACCTCAGGGAAATGTAAGGTTTGTGGTTTGTGTTTCAGCTTCTCAGGAAGATAGCATGAAGTTGTGTAATATCTTTGTATCATCTATTTTTTATGGATATAGTGAGTGATTTTCTCATGGTTTGACTCTATAATTATAGACATTTAATAACAAATCATGCCATGGTTGGTCCAGGAATTTCAATCATAAAATTGGCACTTGTCAAGTATCAATTATAAAATTCAAAGCATTATACAGATATTAGTAGGATTGTTTTGTTTTCAGAACATCAGCACATATGCCTAACAACTATTGTTATGCTACATATATTTTAAATCCCTTCAAGGAAGATAATGCCTGCCTTTTGATAACAGTATTTATCTATCCTTTTTTCTCTCTGTCTAAGGTGTTATGGGTTACCAACTCACAGAACCTTTTGATTTCTTTGAGTATATTTTTGTTTTTAAAAAAAGAAAGTCAACACATACAAAAAAAACCCCACCATGGTGAAGCACAATTAAAAGAAAGGCCGGGCGCGGTGGCTCACGCCTGTAATCCTAGCACTCTGGGAGGCCGAGGTGGGCGGATCGTTTGAGCTCAGGAGTTCGAGACCAGCCTGAGCAAGAGCGAGACCCCATCTCTACTAAAAATAGAAAGAAATTATATGGACAGCTAAAAATATATATATATATATAAAAAAAATTAGCCGGGCATGGTGGTGCATGCCTGTAGTCCCAGCTACTCGGGAGGCTGAGACAGGAGGATCCCTTGAGCTCAGGAGTTTGAGGTTGCTGTGAGCTAGGCTGATGCCACGGCACTCACTCTAGCCTGGGCAACAGAGAGAGACTCTGTCTCAAAAAAAAAAAAAAAAAAAAAAAAAAAAAGAAAGCTAAACTGCTAGTTAGAGACTGTCCATGAACTGGGATAGTTAGTGAGATATTTCAGTGTCAAGGATATCAAAGAACTGCAATGATTTCAGACTCTTCTTCACATAAGACTTTCAGTTCAGTGTTTTGCTTGTTTCTTTTAATGACCAGGTAAAGACTGTTATATTTATGATATATAATATGATGTTTTGAAGCATGTATACGTGGTATTATATTAATAGGATGGCTAAATAAAATTAATTAGCATATGCATTACCTCACACACTTATTTTTTTGCTGTGAGAACACTTAAAATCTACTCTTAGCAATTTTCAAGTATACAATATATTGCTATTAGTGATGTACACCATGTTGAATAATAGATCCCTTGAATTTATTCCTTCTATTTAGCTGAAATTTTGTATCCTTCAACCAACATCTCCCCAACAACCTTCTGCTCCACCAGCCCCTGGTAACTACCATTTTAGTCTCTTCTATGAGTTTAACTTTTTTAGATCTATACATAAGTGAGATCATGTAGTATTTGTCTTTCTGTGCCTGGATTATTTCATTTAGCACCTTCTCTAGTTCATCCATGTTGTTGTAAATTATAGGCTGTTTTAACACATGTGAAAATAAAAATGCAATGCTATGTAAGACAAAATTCAAAAAGTGAATGAAGTTTGTAAAGCAAAAGCAGTAAACAAAAAATTAAAAATCTCACATAAATGATATTTGAAGTAAAAAGTGACAACATTTTATAATTATAGACTATTAGGACAATAAAGATGAGAATCCTACATTAAAAACTGATATAATTGAAATCTAAACTCAAATGCTATCTTAAGATTAAACAATAGCAAAAATGAACTAAAATTTTAATTCAGAATGATCCAGAAAAAATTGTAAGCCCTTCTCTTCCCCCACACACAGAGAACACAGAGAAAGAGAGAGCGAGAGAGAGAGAGAGAGAGCGAGAGAGAGAAAAGGGAGGAAGAAAACAAACAGGGAAGGAAGGAGTTAAAGCATGTGAATTAGAAAACAAGAAAAATATAGTAGAATTGCAAAGGAAACATGAGAGTTGATTCTTTGGGGAAAAATAGTAAAGCTAAACTTCTGGAAACTGTAACCATGGGAGAAAAATTTTTCAAGAGAGAAGGAATGTAACAACATATAAGTAGATTAAAATTATAAAAATTTTGAGATGACTGTATATTCTTTAATTCCTATACATTTGAAAATTTCTATGAAATAACTGGTTTTTTGGAAGATACTAAACTTCTAAAATATATAAAAAATTAAGTAATAAAAGGAAAATACAATTTGCAAAATTATTTCCACATAAAATTCTAAATAAGAACAGATGACTTATTACAAACTTACAAGGAACAGATTTAACATTTCATGCCAAATCATGTAGTCAAGAGGATAGAAAAGGATGGAAAGTTATTCAATTAGGCTTCTGAAGGTAGTATAGTTCTAAAATTATAGAATAATCACTTTTATGATTGTAAACAAGAAAATTCAAAATAAAATCCTAGCAAATTGCATAAAAATCATTATTTTCAAGCAGTTTTACTCTATTAGAGAATGGTTAAATATTAGAAATATACCACATAATACATATATATATATATGTCCAATAACAAAAAAGGAGCTCATTTCAAAAGAGGCTAAAATATATTCGATAAAATTCAATACCTTGACTACTTGTCAAAGCTCTTAGAAAATGAGGAATAGAAAAATCCTTCTATGATTCCAGTCTTTTCCCCTCGTCCACACCAGCCACCGACTTTTGTGGTTCTACCTTGTCTGCTGTTTTCACCAAAATCTCTATTTCATACATTCCATCTAGCCCTGCTTTTTATCATTCCAGTTCTATTTCTATATTAATTCCCAGGACCACTATTGTTTGAATTAATAAAGGTCTTCAATCCATTTATCCTTCACCAACCCCTCCTCCATTCCCACTTCCTATCTGCATTTACCTTTTAGTCTAATTTAGATAGCAAGGTAAATCATCATAATCACCCCCTTGCAAACAGATACATATCATTTATTACTCTTACTACCCCCAACCCTGCAATAATTTTTAATACTCTAACCTCAATTAACTCATCTATTCACGTACACCATACTTGCAACCTAATAGCTGAACACTGAAAATGTCCAACTAATTTCACTTTAAGTTTGTTAACCACAAGCCTCAAAACCACTCAGACCTGTCTGACACTCCTATTCAACTTCCCTTTACCCAAGATGATTGTGTTATTCGTAGTCTTCTTGTCTCAAAGTTCTCCACCAGCTCCCGTATGTAAGCCTCACTCACAGAAGATGACTTAGTCTTATAATTCATGGGCTAGTTAGATACAGGATCTCAGAACCTCATCTTTTACTTAAGTAAAGGTATACAAACTTAGCTATGTTTCTATCCATAATGCTGTATTCTACTGGTTAAAATGGAAGAAGTTCCCTTTCTCCAACAGGGCCAACTCTTCCACCAGGGAGTTTTCATTTTCACATAAAAGAAATCTAACAACTGTCTTCATTCTACTTGTTAAAATGGAAGTGCTCCTGCTCTAATCACAGGTGAACCTTTCTGTTCACCTGAATTTTATCCCTCAGGCCTTCTCAGGACTTGTCTTCCTGCCTCCATTTTGAATAATGTCTCTCCCTCTCCAATTGGTTCATACACTCAGACCCTCAGAACATTTCCTAACTCTCTGTTTTTAAAAAGCAAACACAGTCACGACAAAAGCAACAAAACTTTGACTACCCATTAATCTAATTTTTCTGTATCCTTCTCACCAACACTACAAGTAACTGTCCTCACTCATTGCCTTCATTTTATTACTTTTTTGTCCTCCTCAAAAGATTTTTTAATACAATTTTTTTGAGAAGGCAACATAAAACTGCAGTACAAAATCCAAGCAGTACAAAATGTAAGCACCCTTCTTTCAGTGATCCCCAGCACTCAGGTTTCTCTTTCTTGAAGTGATTTTTTTTTTTTTTGCACAAGTTATAGCATATTTGGCTTTTCCACTTAATTTATCATGAAGTGTGCAAAGGTGTGTCTCATTCCTTTTAAGCACTTCATAGCTTGTTGTCATATAAATGTATTTACACAGTTCCCCACAATGAAGAGTAAAGCTTCTTTCAATCTTTTGTTAACACTGAAAATATTGCTCTGAAAATCCTTGAAATTATATTTTTATGGCATGTATTTATAGGATAAGCTCTTAAAAGTGGACTTATTGAATCCAAGGATATGTTTGTTTACGATTTTGGTAGATGTTGTAAATTGCCTTCCAGAGGATTGTACCAACACTATGAGAATGATTGTTTCTCCATGCCCTCACTGTACAGTGTAGTAAGGGAATTTTGATTTTTGCCAAACGTGTTAATTGAAAACTTGATACCCAAACATAATTCTAATTTACATTCATTTTGTTATGATTGAGGTCGATCATATATTAAAATTTTAAAAATCTTTGCATTTCTTTTTTTCTCTGAATTCACATCTCTACCCACTTTTTCTATTGGCTTGTTGATAATTTTCCCACTGACTTGAATGGGCAGTGTATATATTAAGAAAATTGGCATATCAGAATATGTGTTATTCAAATAGCTAAGTTACCAAGTTTGTAATTTTTCTTTTTCTCTTAAATTTATTTTTTCTTGGAAAAATTTAATTTTGATGAACTCTACAAGTTTTAAAATAGATTTTACACCATGTTCTGAAAGGTTTTACGACATGTTTATAAAGACCTTTTCTAATCAAGTATGTTTCTAATCAAGAGAATTTGCCAACGTTTTCCTTTCATTTCCTTTCCATTTTATGGTTTGATTTTTTTACATTTAAAACATTGGTCCTTTTGAAGCTTATTTGGCAAAAGAATTGAGAGAGAGAATCTAGTTCATTTGTTTTCCCCAGATGCTATCCAATTATCCCAGCATTATTTAATACACACCCCTCTGCGCCACCCCCATGGATTTAGAATGCTGCTTTCACCAATAACTAACAATCCATATATATTTAGGACTATGTCTGACTTATTGGTTATATTGACTATTTGTGGCCAGTGCTAATATTTCCTGTTGTTTTATAACATTTTTTTCTTATATGACTAACGTTTAATCTCATATGGCTCATTATTCTTCTGTTTCAGATATTCCTGGATATTATTGCAAGTTTATTTTTTTCCATATAGACTTTAGAATCAACTTGCAAAGTTTCATGAAAAATTCTGGTGTAAATTCATTTGGACTGAGTTAAATAAATAAATTATCTTAGGGAAATAGATATATTTATGATGAGTCATTTCATCAAAGTACTAACACAACTGAATTTTTTTTTTTCGAGACAGGGTCTTGTTTTATCACTCAGGCTGGAGTGCAGTGTCGTCATCATAGCTCGCTGCAACCTCCAACTCCTGGGCTCCAGCAATACTTCTGCCTCAGCCTCTCTAGTAAACTGGGACCACAGGTGGGCGCTACTATACCCAGCTAATTTTTTTATTTTTTGTAGAGATGGGTATCACTTGGCCAGGCTGGTTTCCAACTCCTGGCTTCAAGCGATGATCCTGTCTTGACCTCTCAGAGTGCTAGGATTATAGGCATGAGCCACCACTCCCACCCCCACAATTGATATTTAAACTTAATTACTCTTTTAAAACTTAAGATAGTTTTATTTAATATTTTATTAATGTAGACTTTATGGAGTTCTTAATTGACTCATTTGCAAATTGACCCTACCTAGGGTTTTTTAAAAATTATATTGTTCAGATCACTGTTTCACTCAAGGGTGGCTTTTGTCCCCACCAGTCGACTGAAATGTTTGTCGTCAAGATAACCAATGACTCACTTTTGCAGAACCTGGTAGCCTTTTCTCTATTCTTCTTTATTTGGATTTTCAGCAATATTTGATCCTACACCCAGTCTGTCTTCTCTGAAAATCTTTCCTCTTATGGCTTCTTTGCCATCGTATGCTCCTGATTTACTTATTAATTTTTTACCTAAAACTCACCAGGGACTTTTTCCTCTATTTTTCTGTCCCTTCCTCCTTACTTGACTTTTAAAATTGTAATGCTCTTGGGTCCTTTTGTCTTCTTTGGCTACACTTCTTCCCCACATGATTTCATCCTGCCTGCCACGTGTATGTTATATTCAGGATAATTGTTAGAGACTTTTAGATATTGAAAACTACAATCCCTCTGATAGATCATGTTGCCCTGGAAAAAAAGTTGCCCATCAACCCCAAAAGGAAGTGTCAGAAAAAGGATTTAGAGAGGCCGAAAGAGAAAATGGGGAAGCGGTCCCATCTCCCCAAGTAGCACTATGCAAAATAAAAACTCTTTCTCTATCGCAACCCTGACTGTCTCAGTACATTGGCTGTTCTCTGTGCTGAGGGCAAATGAACCTGGTTGGGTGGCAACACTCTCAGAAGGGATATTATGTGAGCAAAATTTTCACACTTGGGATAATGAAACTGGGAAAATGGTGCAAAACTTGACTTTGACCCAAAAACCATAAATAATGCAATTTTTACCACGAATGCCCAATGAACTTATGTAAATTCATTAGCAAGGCTTATGGACAATTTGCATTATTGTTTTCCTCTTAATTAGCCAAGGGAAGATTTATACTCCAGCAAATACTTGCTGCGACTACCTACTGTAAGACAAGTACATAAACACATGAAGAAGTGAAAAAAAAAAAAAAAAGATAGATACCTGACTTTCTAAAACAAACACAGGTGGATTTATTGCCTGAACTTTATAATGTAGAGCTCTGCCTTCATGACTTGTGTCAAAAACTAATAATCATTTTGTATCTGATAATTTGCTTATGTTGCAGTTGACAAATCTATGCTTTTCTGAGTTTCAGATACTACCATATAGCAACGGTCACATCAGCATGTTCAAAAACTCATTTTTGCAACAAAAAGAGCAGGTGACTAATCCTAGTCTAATTACAGACTATGTCTCTCAAAAAAAGGGTGGGGGAACCCCTTTATCAGCAAAATCTCAGTGATGGTAAAAATACGGATCTTATGGATTAATGTCCTGTGGCCTCACTCTGTCTGCCCTTGACCCACAGGGGAAACTGAGAAAGAGAAAAGCAGCCTCTGACATCTGGGACTGGCCTGGTCCTATCAGCTAGACTAGCATAATGAGCTGAACTGACACTTGAAGTTAGGCCTTATGTTTTTCTTTTCTTTTGATCATAAACAATTTTACAGAACATCAACATCAGACAAGGCCACCCTGTGACCTGGATAAATCAAGACAAAAGCAAGACCACTTGTAACCATGACTTGAGCACAGACAAAACATAAACACTGCCCAGCCACATAATACCAAACATCTCCTTATCCTGGCAAACATGAGAGCCCGCTGCTTTTTCCCACTTACAGTTTTACCCTCAGTCCAGTCTTCCTTCCTTCCAGATAAGATTTATTAAGATAAACAACCATAGAATTGTCTCTGCTTCCTGCAAACATCGAATCTAGGACAAGGCCTTATTTCCTGACATCTTCCCCCAAATCATCTAACATGAACCCCAATTCTTTAATAGCTAGTTTTAGGGGCAAAAATTAAAAAAAAAGTAATATATATGGAACCATAAAGAGTTAAAAATTCTTAATGTGTCTTGTTAGGTGCCTCCTTAGTAAGAAAAGCTAGAGCAGTTATCTCATGTTCAATAGAAGAAAGGGAAAATGATATTATTATATTTTTAAATGGAAGTATGCATAATTAAGTTCTAAGATCATTTACCATTGTGTTGATTGAATAAATTAAACATAGGAAAAAGACAAAAGTGGTACATGACATGGACATGAACTCAAGATTTTAATAGTAATTTTCAACATGAACAGATTTTCTATCACTTAATCTTCCACTGCTTTATGATACTTTATATTGGTGTGTTATAGTGTTATTTATTTTTTCATGTGTTGATTTCTTCTTATTAACAATATGTAAGTTATGGAAGTCCAGTACCTCATCATATTTTTTATCCTGTTTTCTACCTAGTATAAGGATTTTCTCATTGATTCATTTTAATACCATTTACTGTTTCATTTTAGTATCTTTTAGAATTATGTTAAATTTTGTCAAATCAGTAATTTTTTGGATGTATAGTAGACACATATAGTATCAAATGATCAAATTGAAAGAGAAAAATAAGAATGTTCATGTTAAATACTTAAAATGTATAAAATAATAGGGAATTTCTTTATAGTTGGACCAACTGAAGGCCATTCTATCATGAAGAATATACATGTTCAAAAACAATTTGTATACAAACTAAAAATCAAGCAAGGAGATGTGTGTGTGTGTGTATACATATATATGTGTGTATGTATATATAGAAGTCCAGGATCCACTGAGAGACAAGTAGATGACCTCTTTCCTTTAGTATTTTTAAGATTTAATGAAAGATTAGTTTATTTGGCCTTGACTCTTTCCTGGCTTACAAGCTACTTCCTCTTTCACACACATGCTGTTTTAATTAATCACTACCAGTTGAAACGGCTTGATTTTTCTGGAGAAAGAAAGGAACTGTTTTGCTCTGTAAATGCTTTCTATGGGCGCTCAGACACATGAGGAGACGAAGGAACAAATGAAAGATCTTTCCTAATACTGGTAGTTTACCAAGCGCAAACAGAAGATGAAAGTGTCTTTGTTTGGGTTTCTATCTTTTCAGTCAGAGGAAATGCCCAACCATGACTGTTCATTGTTTATAAAAGTCTCAAGGATTTTAGTTTTCTCAGAGCTGGTTGTTTTCTTGAAAGGGAAATGTGAGAAAAAAGGAGTATAATTAAGAAACAGAAATACTATCTTTGGGCTACATTGTTGGGTTAAATCTACAAATCTTCCCTACAGTTCCATTGTTCTCTACACTGCCTCTGGCAAAAATTTGAGCAATATTTGCCTAATCAATTTTTGTCCTGACCACGGGCTACTCTGCTTGTTTTCACTAGATTTTCCTCCAGAGCTGAAAAATATATTTAACTGCTTAATGTAATTTTATAAGTTAAACATATATATTTAATTTCCTCACTTTAAACCCTTTGATATAACCCCCAACAATAATTCTGGTTTTGTGTCAATCCCCTGCCTAAACATAGAAATACTGAGCATTGGATTCTTTTTGGTTCAACAAATATTTATCAAGAATATGTTTTAAATGCAAAAGTAATGGCAATCTTTTATGCCATGTTAGGACATTGGGGCTTTATTCTGTAGGTGAATGGAGACTTATTGCAGGTATTTAGGCAAAGGAGTGAAATAACGGCATCTGTACTAACGTTCTGCTAATATATTACCAATAATGTTTTGAAGAGGATTGGGCTGGAGTTCAGTTCAAAAGTACTATAGGTGACATAATCAGGTGTCTAAAGTGAGAAAAGATTTGAGAAATATTTGTCAAAGTACAGGGCTTGGTGATTAGTTGATTTGAGGACACAGGCAGAGGAACCAGTTGGGGATGATTTTTAGTTATTTTGCTCTGATGAAGTGATGGGATGTGTTGTCCCCACGGGAAGCAGAGAAAATCAGAGGAAAAGCAGGTTTAGATGAGAAAACAATGAATTCATCTTTAAATACATTGACCTTGAGGTACTTCAAAGTGTTTGAACCCTGGTAGAAATATACAACTGTTAAGTTCTAGGGAGAAATACGGGCTGAAAAGTAGATTTGGAAGTCTTTAATATTTAGGTTAAAATGTAAAGTTTTGCGTCACAATAAAAATGGGTTTTCATGTATTTTGCCCTCTTTTTCTCTGTGTTTTATTTTATGTTTTCTCTGAGAAAACTTCAGACCAACATTTTTCCTCTCGTACAGATAAATGGGGAACTTGTAATGATATTGAGAGATCTTTGTTTCTAAATGTTGATGTTTTTCTTAACTCCCAAATGGACCAGCTCCTTCTCAGCTTCAAACATGTCTACTTGTTTGATAAGTACCTTTTGTTTTCCTTTAATTTCTCAGTTCCAATGAAACAAACTATGACTTTGCCAAAATGTTCATTAGACAAAAAACAAAGTCAACATCACATACCCAAGGTCGATATTGGAAGGGTAAAAGTGACATTATAAACAAACTTTATTTTCTTAATTGATAACTCTAGCATTATGTTACTTTGTGGGTTTTATTTCCAAATAACCCCTGTAAAATTTTATATTTTCTAGGATTTTGAAACCCACTGGAATGAATACTGATATAATGCTAAAAAATCAGGACTTTCAATGCATTTTAATATGAATTTTGAAATGCAGAGAAAGAATAGGTATAACACCCATAAAGAAAATTTGTTAAAAGTTCAGAGTCCCCTTCTGATATTAAAAGAATGAGTGTTCATCTAATAAACTTGTAAATATGAATATATTAAGTTGAAAACTCAAAAAGGAAAATGTAGATTATTGGATTTCTCTATTTAAAACATAAAAAATACTTTAAAATAATTTTTGTTACTGGTAATGGTCATCGAAAGTATAATTTATGTAAAATTTTTGCTCTCATAAATATTTGTGTGTTTCTTAATGACTCAGAAAATAACACTGCATTTAAAGAGATATAAATCTGTTTCATTTTACTGCTTAAGATGGGGGAAAAAATCGTTAGGAAACATCTGGTCTCTCTAAATAAGCAGAAATCTCACAGAAAATCTGAGTTGACCTATTTCATAACTATTTTTTTTTTTTTTAAACAGATAAGGGCTTGCTCCATCACCCAGGCTGGAGTCATAGTTCACTGAGGCCTCAAACTCCTGGGCTCAAGTGATCCTCCCAACTAAGCCTCCTAATCGTAAGTATTTCTTTAAAAAAATTGGAACTACCATAATTATTGCGAAGTTAGGCAGTTTTCATTTTTTGAGAATGCCTGAGTATGTTTATTGTTCACTGATAACCAAATTAAAGTGGCAGTTTTCCAAAAGATGACAGGATAGTGCAGCTTTTTATGCCAAGATGAGGTAGAACCAAGAATTTAAGATTCACAGAAACATTTGGGGAGAGCACTAGTCCTTTGGTTTGTCTAGAACACTCAATCTTTTTATTACCTTGGATAATGAATCAGCATTTGAATTCATGTCTTTTCTCTGATCTTTGCTGCCCCCTGGTGACTCACATTGCACTTTTTCTGCAGTTTACTTAGTCTATACCTAATTAATGTTGTAATTATTGTGTAAATTAAATATTTATGGGAAGCCAATATTTAAAGATTTCCAATGTATAGGTAAAACACTAACCTTGCCTTAATGTGAAACCACTGATCCCAAGAAATAAATTGGCTGGATTACTCACCATAACTGATGAAATAATTGAAAGGAGAAATAAAACACTGTTCCAAATTATTAAAAATGGTAGTGGTGAAATTGTGATTTTTCATACTATTTCCGGTGGGGGCAATGCAACAATACTTAATGGAGTCATATAAATTTTCACATTCTTTAAGTCAACTAATGCCATATTGAATACAATTATTACTTAAAAAGTAACTAAAAAATAAAAACCAAAATAAATGCAACTATTTTTAAAAAGTTGTTAACAATTTTGATATAAATAATAGTATAAAATTAGGAATGTATCATATGGCCTAAAGTTGAGAAATGCTTATAAAAGCATACATGCATGTGTGTGTGTGCATATAAAATTGCATGTCCTCATGTTGCCATTAAAAATAGAAAATATAACTATTATATAATTACATGATACTTCCAACAATATAGAATTTATAAGTATAAAATAAAGTGGTTAGTCTGTAAAAATGGAGAAAAAATATTTATGGGAAGCCAATATTTAAAGATTTCCAATGTATAGCTAAAACGCTAAACTTGACTTAATGTTAACCCACTGATCCCAAGAAATAAATTCAGAGAGAGTCTTACCATTTGTAAATGAGAACTGAATTTGTATTTTTTTGTGTTTATTGATTTGTTTTTACTGTATGGGTGAATAATTATGCATGAAAAACAAATTAAAGGAAGTGGCATGTGCATGCATGATAGGGCTTGGTGAAATATTGTCAAGTATTATTTTCATTTAACCTCGTGTGGATCACAGCTGGGGCTTATAGATTTAGAGTGCTTGGCTGAATAGTCAACTGGCTATTATGAGAAATTCATGGTTTCAGGCAAGATTTCAATTACTGCCATTTTTCTAAAGGTGAAAAAAAAAAAAAAAAACCCACCTTTACTCACATGGATGCCCTGAATGGTAAAATCTTTAACATGATACCTATAGTGATTTTAGGAAAAGGAGGGGAAAGGCTTATCTTTGATGTAACTCCTTAGAATTCTAAATTTTAATTTGGTTTACTATCAAAATTTTCCTAACTCTTTCAGTTCAAATGTCATTCTTGAATTTTTAATACCACCCAACTCTTCATACTATCCTAAAGGCAAATGGATGAGTAGCTGAAACTGTTCTTTTGTACTATTTTTTTTTTTTTTAAACTTACACCTCCACTATTCTAGTTTTCCCTTAAGGTGAGCATTTCCTAAAGTTTAGTGCTGTCTTTCCACTTCTATTTCCATGTTCTTTGCTTTGGAGATCTTACTTTCACAAGCCTTAAGAATTTCTCCATGTAGACACCTCTACAATCTGCCTCTTCAACACTGACTGCTTTTCTCAACTTCCATTTTGTATTCCAGTGGTCTCCTTCATATGCGTCACTTGGTTGTTTCACTGTTAATACCAACAGAAGTATAAATGTAAGTTCCTCTCAAACAAGATGGAAGGACAGTAGAGATCATTGAGTTCAACACCCTCTCTTTTAAGATGAAGAAACTGAAACTTTAGAAGGAAATTTATTTGATCAAGCTCACAAATTGTTAGTGGAATGAGGATTAGAAATAATGTTGTCTGACTGCCAACCAGTCCAGCATCCATCCTACCGCACCAAACTCCTTATTTTCCTACTAATTTCTGATTTCTCTCCAATAGGGTTGTTTTCAAAATTCTCTTCAATCATTCAGCCATAAAACCATGGAGTAATTTTTAAAATTTCTCCTTCTTTGCTTCAAAATCTGATCATTCTGTTCTTTTCTGTAGATTCTTCTTTATAATAACTTCTGTACTTTCCACTTTCTTTAAAAAAAATGATCAAAACAATTCATGCCCATAGTTTAAAATATCAAGGAGCTCTACAAGGCTTATAACCAAATATAGTAGATAATTTCTACATTTCTTTCCCATCTCTGAATTCTGTTCCAAGAGACAGACAACTTTGAATCTTTTACCTGTTTCTTCTGAGCTTCCCATTCATGTCTCTAAAAAGCAATATATATATATATAGATAGATTCCTTCCTTGGAAGATAAGGATGTATTTCTGTAAAAATGTTAACCTTCTCACCCTCTTATCCTTTCCCTATCATCTTAATGTAATTATTTCTGTTTTTGGTTAAATAAACATTCAGTATTCTCATTATTGTATTTATATAAATATTATCCACACCTGAGTCACATCAGTGTGTTGTGATCACATGTTCTTTCTTGTGCAACTTTTTTTGTGTCCTTGGGAAATAGCAGTTGCTTTATTTTTGTTTGTTGAGTGTTCTGTGTACCTATTACCATTTCATCTACAAACACTTGGAGAGAAGATTAACTCCTTCCTCAACACGCTAGACATATCAGATAATTTATTGATTTTCTTTTATTTTTAGAGACTTCCTTCCTGGACTCCTTCTGTAAAACTCTGCCCTAGACAGACCATTGTCTAGAACTGCTGCACAGCTCTTTTCCTGAGTGTCATATACTCCTCTTCATTGTCACTGTGGGAGTTTCATATATCTCTTTTCTTTTAGATCTACTAGCTAAGTTCCAAGTTGCCTGTTTCTTGGTTATTTTTTCATTTTAATGAAGTTCATCTTGTCTTGTATTTTCTTGAGAAGTAATGTATGGGGGGTAATTTTATTTTATTTCTTTAGAAAAAGTGAAAAAGTGAAAAAGTTTGATTCTGCCTTCTCATTTGATAGTTTGGGTTCAGAATTCCATACTGAAAATAATTTTTCACAGAATATTGAAGGCATGATTCCATTTTCTTTCAGCTTCCAATATTGCTGTTGAAAAGACTTATATCATTCTGATTGTCTCCTTTTCTTTATATCTCAATTTCCTGAAATTTTACAGTACTGTGCTTTGCTGTGAATTATCTTTTCATTCATTGTGGTAGATACTAATCAGCCCTTTCAACCTCTAAATCCAGACATTTCATTCCTGGGTGTTTTCCTATTTCTTTCTTTATGATTTCCTTTCTTTCATTTTCTCCTTTATCTCTTTCTGGGACTCTGTTATTTGACTATCTGAACTTCAGTATTAAACCTCTAAACTTTTATCTGTTCTTACGTATTTTCCATTTTGTCTTTTGATTCCACCTTCTGAAACATTCTGCAGTCTTTATATTCCAACCTTCCTATTTAATTTTGCCTCTGCTACCATATTTTTAATATCTTACAGCTTTTGTTCTTTGAATACCCCTCCCCTATTTTAACATGATATTCTCAATATTCTAATTTTATGGATATATTATATACTTTTATTTCTTTAAGGCTATTAATTACAGAGGTTCTTTGAGTGCTTTCTTCTGTTTCTTACATTGCCACAGTTCTTCTGTGTTAGTTTCTATATTTCTAGTTAGTGCTATGTCTTTCCTCATCCTTGGCTGTTATTTGATATTTAAGAGTAGGACCCTAGAAATAGACTAGAAGTTTTATATGTAATTTCAGGGCTTGTTGACCAGTGGGTTTTCTTGCAGGGTAATTAGAAACCCAGTTATTTGTCAAGAGTTTTCCTTGGGCCAGTGGGGTTCTTCCAGCCTTCCTCCACCTGTGAGGGAAGCCTGGCTGCTAATGTTAAGAAAAAGTGGGTAATGTGGGTCTCATTGTTCAGTGTATAGACCATTATGGAAGGTCTTGACCATGTTTGGTGTCTCTGAGTTCCTAGTCTTTCCAGAGAATAGATCTCATTCTTCTCTTGGGTGGAGATAATTTAAGACTTCACCTATTCTCATAAAGAATTTGAGGGAACGCAAAGGTCTAAGTGCTTCTTATGCTGCAAACAATCTTCATGTTGTCTGCCAATCGTACACCCCAGCCTTCAGAGGCACTTTCAATTCTTTCCTGGATTCCAGAGCATGTATTGACTAGTGTCTTGACTCGAACCCTGCAGACACTATCTTTCTTCTTCCTCTGGTCTTAATTTTCTGTTTTATAACTTCTAATTGTTTCTTTGCATTTTAATTTTTTGTTATTGTTCTCATTTCTGGTTTCTCTTCTGTGATTTTATGCATTTTTTAAATCCATTTACTGAATTTTTATGCAATTGTAAGAAGAAGTGAATGTTAATCCTACATGAGTCACCAAAATTCAGTTCCTTCCTTTTTTTATCCCATTGCCATTGCCTGAGATCATATTTTAATCATTTAATACTGGGATAATTAAATTGGTTCCTAACTAGTTTCATTCACTTAAGTTCTTTTCTTCAAATAAAATGTCTTAACTGGCACCACAGAAACAACCCTAAAATATTACTCTAGTTAGATCACTCACCTGCTCAAAAAACTCCAGATATTTTTAAATATCTAAAAAATAAATTTCCAACCCATCCCTAATCTACCCAAATTTCCAGGCTTATCTCTTACCATGCTTTAATGTGAACACTTTTTTCATACAAAGGACTTTACTTATTGTCTTTGGAAAATGTCTATCTTTCCATCACTCTTGGAATAACCCATTCTTTCTCTTCATTTAATCTTACTTATTCTTTTCAACTCCTCTAAGAAGTCTTTTTTGATCCTTTTAGTAGAAATATTATTTTTGCCATCTTTGCACTCTATGTCTTTCCTTATAGCATCTGTAACACTTGGTTTTTGTATTTTTATCTTTCTCTACTAGACTCTTAGTGCATTGAAGGCCTAGATCTTGACATATCTATTGAATGTTCCTTTTCAATCAATATTGAGTACCTACTGTGCCAAGTCCTGTGCTAAAAGTTCTGCAGGATTTCCTTAGGTAAAGACAAAGGCATGTAGGCAGTAGTTTTCAGAAAGAGTGAAAGCTGAGAATGAGATCCCAGTGGTTAGCTGGAGTTCAGAAAGAAGACTCCAGTTTCTGAGAGAATGGATAAAAGCAAGACTCATCTTAAGCCTTATAGGAAACAAAAGTAAGATGAGGACTCGGTTCTGTGATAGGCATGCAGAATGTATGATGAATAGGAAAATTGTCTCCTTGTTGGTCAATGGACAAGGAATCAGAGCAGGGCTAATAGTAAGGATGAGTTACTTAATAAAATCTTATTCATATCTCTTTATCTCAGACAGGATTGGTCCACAAGTTTAAAGAGCTGTTAAGCTTGCCTGCCAAGTGGTTTAGCATTTGCAGAAAAGAGCCACTGTAAGGTAATAAAGTACTTGGAGTTGTGAAGGACTAGATTTCTTTAAACTTCCCAGAGAGCTTTTTGATTCCAGGATCTATTATAAATGTCACTCTCATCCCAGGAAGATGTCTATTTTCTTCTCTAAATGATTTTTTTTTTTTTTAATTGAGACAGGGTCTCACTCTGTTATCCAGCCTAGATGCTATGGCGTGATGATAGCTTACTGCAATCTCAAACTCCTGAGCTCAACCTTCTGCCTCTGTCTCCCTGAAATCTGGGACTACAGGTGCGCACCACCAAGTCCAGCTAATTTTTTTACTTTTTATAGAGATGGGGGTCTCATTGTTGCCCAGACTAGTTTCGAACTCCTGGCCTCAAGTGATCCTCCCACCTTGGCCTACCAAAGTGTTGGGATTATAGGTATGAGCCACCGCACCTGGCCCTTATCTTAATGATTGTCAAGGGGAGATTCCACATACTCAAGAAAGTTACTCACGATCTGTTAACTTTTCAGTTAAATTTATATGGTAAATTTTTCCATATGTCTAATCACAATGGTTTTATTTAATTTATGCTAATTATGAATATCTTTAGATTTTTATATTATTCAACCCCATGCTGACTATGATTTTTAAAAGTTACACTTTTTTAATGGATTAAAAAATTCCATCCACCTATAAGCTGTTGGAGTATAGGGACCATGCTTACTCATCTTTGATACTCTACCACATTTATTGTATTGGAAATGCTAAGCTAAAGTATTATAGGAAAAACATTACTTTTAGCATTAGAATATATAGGTTTGTGTATCAATGATTTCCTCTACTAATTGTGTGATTTTGTTCAATCCCTTAAACTCTTAGGGAATGTCTCACTTTTTTTCATTTGTTAGTGCAAGTAGTTACCTTTGCAAATTAGATAGTTGTGAGGATTAAATAAGAAAAAAGTGAAAATACCTTATGATCCCTAAAGCACTTTAACCACAGAACTTTTAGGTATTAATTGAAATGAACAAATGAATGAATGCTTTCTGGTTGACTCCTGAAAGTTATTTGTCTCCTGAAGCTATACAGAAGATACTTTCTTTGTTTATTAATGACAATGTTATATAGGGTAGTAATTAAAGGAGGGTTGAAAGAGTATCTTGCCCCCCAAATTTCCAATAATCTCCGTGACAATATGCCTAAAATACTCTTAATTTTCAATATTTTGTATTAAGTATTTGAATCTACAGGAGGCACATGTTAACATAAAAAAAAAAAAAAAACAACCCAACATGGGAGGTGACTTAATGCATGAATATCCATTTACACATTTATACAGACTAACATATCAACGGAGAGCAGAACCCAAAGAAAAAAATCCAAAGAAAGATAGGAGAATACAAAGACTTACGCTTTGCTAGAGTGAAAATACACTGTGATTCTGGGAAAAGCAAGAAATGATATTTTGAGTGTATGTATTGCTTTTACTCACTACTTTACCTGGTCTCCTTGCAAACTTCACTTTTAAGGTGTGGCTAGGCATTCTCCCTATTTCTCCATATTTTAATTGAACTGACTGTTATAGATTATGCAATAGTTAAAGCTCCTTTGAAAATATGGTTGTAAAGAATAGTTACCTACTGCCTACACATCCTTAGCGAGCACCCAGAAGACCCATTTGTAGTAGACATTTTCCTAGTTTTACCCTGTAATGATGTACAATAATGATGAAACTATTTCGTAATGAATTAAACAAAAAATATTTACCAAAAGAGATGAAATTAAGATAAACATGAATATATTTCATGATTCTATGTAATTTATTATTTGTTCTGTGTAATTTATTATTTTAAAATATATACAAAGCCCTTACAATTTTTAATTCTTTTTGAGATGTATAAACCTAGGGAATAAAAATTGTAGTCACTCTTGGATTCAGCCCTGCTACCTTGTTCACACTGTCAGTGTGCACACAATGAAGGAAATACATAATATAGAGACAGATATGGCCGACTATCATTTGTTAAGCATCTGTTAAATATAAAACACTCTGCTAGGAAACATCTGTTCATGTCCCCATGTGTATGTGTGTGGGAAGAGGGTAGGAGCAGGGGAATGCGGAGATTCCTCTTCCAACGTTCTTTCAGTTACCCCTCTGTACTTGACCCTCTACTGGGTACCGAGGTTACCATTTAGTAAAATACCTGCTCTGGTGCAGCTTACTTAGTAGTGGAGAGAAAGATAATAAGCAGGAAGAGTAAGAACAGCATGCTGGATGGGGATGAGTGCTATGGAGAAAAAGAAAGCAGGCAAGTGGATGGGAGTCCAGAATGAGGGCTACAGCTCCCTGTCACGTGGACAAGGAAGGCTTCTATCAGAAGGGGGCATAGAACTCAAAGCCCAAACAGGGGAAGGAGCCAGCCGTGAGGCTGTCTGAAGGAAAACCATTTAAGGCTGAGTAGGCAACAAGTGCCAAAGCCCCAGATTCATGGATCAGCAAAGTGGCCCATGTGGCTGGAGCAGAGTTAGAAGAAGAAGAACAGGAATAACTTAAAAGAGAAAAGGAGAGAATTGATCATGTCAGTCCTATAGACCATTATAAGGACCTTGACTTTCATTATGAATGATATGAAAAGATATTGGAAGTTTTAAGCAGAGGAGTGACATTATCTGATTCATTTTGAAGAAGAAAAATGAGATGGGAGCTTATTCTGATTGAATCATTTAAAAATTTAAAGAAGAAAGTGTAGAAGCAGGAGGTGATCCTTTATGCTGCTATTAATAATTCAGTTGGAAGTGGATATTGGATTGGACCGAGGTGGTAGGGGTTAGGTAAGATATGGTTGGATTTTGTAATAGATGAAGGTCTACTTTATAGAATTTGCTACTGAAATGCATGTGGAGTATGAGAGAGAGATTAAGAAGAACTCCAGGCTTTAGGGCCTGATTAGCTGCAAGTATGGGGTTGCCATTGACAGCAATGGGGAAGGAAAGAGACATATCAAGGAGAAAGTTTAGGCATTTGGTTTCGAACAGGTTGCGATGGTGATTAGAGTTCCAAGTGGAATGAAGAGTAAGCAGTTGGATATGTGAACCTGGAGTTGAGGAGAGAGGTCTGTGTTGGAGTTACAGTGGAAAGGTGATATTGGGGAATTTTATATTTGGGTAATATTTAATGTCAAAGACTGGATGATATCACCAAAGGAAAGAGTGTGCTTAGGAAAGAGAAAAGGTCCTAGGTTGAGGCTTTTCATTGTCGAGTTTGGGGAGGTAGAGAAGGTAGCAACAGAGTCTGAGATGGAGAAGTCAGGGTCAGCAGAAGAAAACCAGGAGCGTGTGGCATGCTGGCAGGAAGTGTTTCCAGGGTGTGAGTCATCAGCTATGTCAAATGCTTCTGACAGATCGTGTGAGATGCAGACTGAGTAATGTCCTCTGGATTTAACAATGGGGGGTTCATTGTAACATTTTCACTAGTAAATTTGATGGAGAGGAGGGGTGAGAGTCTGATTGGCAAGGGTGCAGGAGAGAATAAGAAGGGCAGAATTAATAGGGGAGAAGTTAAAGTATGTTTTTTTTGTGCTGATGAAAATGATTCAGCAGAAAGGGAAAATATGATGCAGCAGGAGAGAGGAGAATTGCTTAATTCCTGAGTCAGTCAGAGATGCTGGGATCTTGTGCACAAATGTGGGATTTTGCATTCTCAGGGGCAGGTAAACTTCTTTCCTCAAAGCAGGAGAGATGGAGGATTAGATAAACTCAGCTGAAATCAGGTGGGAAGCTTCCGAGGTGGAAGCTTGTGGAAGTTCTCTCCTGACTGCTTCTGTTTTCTAAGTAAAAAGGAAGCAAGGTAGGAACTTCATGCTCTCCGGGAGTTTAAAATATAGTGAAAGAGACAGAGGAACATACTAAATCAAGACTGAATATTATTAGAGTTGTAACAGATGTACCTGTTGTGTTGAACAAACAGGACTCAGGGGATGTTATTATAAAACAACTTTTCTTTTGTCCTCCTTTAAATTTATTCTATGGGTCCAGTATTATCATCCCCTGGATGGAATTTAGGGCCAGTCACCACATTTTTTCTGGGCATTTTCATTAATAAAAATCCCCCAATGAGCAATTAATATGTCCAGAGTTATAGGCAAAACTTTAAACTTTATTCAGAGATGAAACTACTCCACTTTACCACTCAGGGCTATTGCAAGTTGGCTTCTTCTAATGAGAAAGAGGCCTTAATTGGGCTTTTTCCCTTTGAAAATGAGAACATTTTCAATCGTTCTTCCTCATTGTTACCATTTTTAACATTATAGTGTTTGACACGGGGTGAGGATAGTTTAGGAGATAGAGGAAAGAGCAGGAAAGTTCTTTTTTTAGTTTACGTCATCATGAGCCGGCATTATGTTCTGTGGACCTGTAGGCGTCCCAAGCTGACTTTACCTGTCTTGGGGAACTTGTAGTTTTCTTATATGTGTGATGCACCCCGTCTGGCTGACTTATTGGCATCTCATAAGGAAAGGAGAAATCAATCGTCTTGTGGCTTCAGCTGAGGCTGATGCTAAATTAGTTCCATTTTAGCATTCTATTGCATAATTGAAAATCAACTGTTATTGGTGTGTAGAGGAGAAAGGAGAGAGAGCGAGCGAGAGAGAGAGCATGCTTAGTTTTATTTAGGAACATAAGGATAAAATAAAGGGGCCTTTGACTTTCAGCTGGGTGATAGAATTTAATAGGACTGATGGTCTTAGTGATTGCCACTCCCAAGTTTTATCTCCCTGAGAAAAAGAGCAGCCGATGGTTTCCCATAGGTCGCTATGTGCTCTACCATATAACTTCACTACCTTGGGTACATGTGACTGAACCAGAGATCAGATACTGAAATGAAAGGCCACTATCTATGAGGATGCCTTGTATGAGTTCTCTGTCCAATATAGGTTCTTTATATGGGATGCTGACTATGACAATCAAACTCACTTTCAAAAAATTAAAGTTTTAATAAAATAAAATAAAATTAAATTAAAATAAGAGTTTTCAAAGTGAGCCTGCAAACAATATAGAGAGAAGAGAAAGAAACAAAACAGAAAGAAGTACTGAGTAGAAGCCCTGGGATGAAAAAAACCAAGAGCAACCTGGTAGCATAAAACAGAAAGTGAGTAGAGAGAAGTGTTGGAAGCAGCTTATTGAAAGGAATGAAATAATAGATGATTCAGGGTAGCTGAATCATCACAATCATGACACACTAGATTCTAGAGCCGTATTTGTAAAATGACCCTGGGTTTACAGCTGCACAGACTCTACCTTATTGATGCCTAAGAGCAGCTGGAGTCAATCACACAGCTGTTCGAGATAATCAATAACAGTCAAAGCTGAGGGCTTGGTCTCTCATTCTCCACCCACATTGGGCTCCTCCACCATTATGTCCATCCCGGGTAAAGGCATCACCAGCCAGTAGTTTCCCAAGTCTAAACTCATGGACTTAGACTTGTTCCTCTTTTCCCCATCTCACGCATCCACTTCATCAGAGCTAACTCTACACCCGTCTCAAAGAAAGTCCCTTCTTTTCTTCTCCACTATTCCCACTGTTTTAAACCACAGATTGCTCACCCATAGCATTATAATTGTACTTCTGCATCTTCTTTCACCCACTCCCAATTCATTCTCCATTTAGCAAGTGATTCTTATGAAAATATAAATGAGATTATCTATTCACCTTTAAGACTCCTCTAAAGCCTTCACATTGCACTTAGAATAACCGCCTCCCCATCCTCACCACAAAGCCTTGGCTGGTCTCACTCAGTGTTCTCTGTGACCAACCACACTGGCCTACTTTTTGTTTCTCAAACTTGCCAGGATTGTTTCTGCCACCGGGACTTTGCATCCCATTTCCCGTATCTGGATTGTTCTTCCTTCTAGTCTTAGCATGGCTGGATCCATCTTGACATTTGGTTTTCAACCTAACTCAGATACTTTCGCTCTCACCCAATTTCAAGTAACGAGCCGTTTGTTGTCTATACCTCACCCACTTTAAATTGCTGGTGTAGTATGGATGATTCTTTCTGGGTGTTGTTTGTTTGTTTATTGGATTGTGTGTGTATGATTTATTCAGCTATTTTTGCTTGGTCATATTAATAGAAGAAGAGCCCTTCTCTATTGGAAATAGATTAAATAGAATGATCTCATTTATGGGTTAGACAACTATTGTTTTCATTTAGTCTCTAAGTTTTGATTTTTCAACCCAGCAGAAAATTTATCTTGAAAATTTCTTCTTAAGGGTAATTAGTCTGAAAACAATTTGTCCTAATGACAAACTGATACCAGTTAAGGAAAAAAAAAAAAAAAAAACTTGAGAGATATCTTAAACAAATTTATGTCTCTTTTGGTTAAAAAAATCTATCATGACATATACTCAATATTGGCACACTCACCATTCTCTCCATTAATTTATTTATTGGGTTTATGAAGTGCTTTCTCCTCCACTAACTCAATTTAATTTTATTCAGTTTTGTGGCTGTCATAGTTCATATTTGTCTATGTGAAGGTATCAAACCTGGTCAGGTTTGGTTTGGCAAGAATATAATTCCCTGTCTTCTCTACTCATACAAATATTAATAATGGAAGGTAATGAAGAATTAATGTACTTCCAAGCAATTCTGAACTCATATTCAAAGATCTCTACATTATAATTGATTAATGGTTTCAAACAGCAATGTCCCAAAGTGGATTTGAATTATAAACTTAAAAGTATTTAGGCCTCTGATTTTCAGTTTCTTCTTTTTCCTGTCTTTTCAATCTTCTTATAAAATGAATGTCATAGCTTCACATACTTGTTAAAAATCTGCAAAACAAAATGCAAGATTTGCTAGGGTGGCAATTTACTTCTTTTCTGTAGTTAAAAATTATAGTTTATATTTTCTAAAGGGAAGTGATGAAACCTCATCAATGATTAGCTGATTTTGTGGCCTAAATAGATGAACCTGTGGCAGCCCATTCCTAGGTCTCCATGGCGTAAGTTAACAGTGCTGAAACTCTAAAAGTTTCCATTTACCAGTGGGAGGATAAGAAGTGCTGAGAGAGCCAATGAAAAGGCAGAGGTCTGCATGAGCAGGAGCAGACAGTAGTGTATGGGACTTTATAATAGGAAGCAAGTGGCTGGAATCACGGGCTCTGACAGTAGGTGTCAGCAGATCACTCTCAGAGGCCAGAAAGGGCCCAAGCCCTCAGAAGCCATGGGTTAAGATCACATAAGCCACTCCGCAGCAGAGACCAGAGAGAACCCTAGTGGTGATTGTGGGTCTCTGGTTCCCAGTGAAAGCTGCTTCTCAGAAAACATTTCAGTATTTATAAAAGTGTCACCATCTTTGGAGAGATGATGGTGGTGGTGAGGGGGTATCCAAATGGTATGTATCTCTCTGAGGGAAAATATTTGGATTCTATGTTTCAAGTGTTTCTCTGAACTCTCAGTTATTTGGAGGTACTTCATTTCTAGGAGCTGATGACATAGTCCTAAGTGAGAAATGGTCCCCGCTCTCATGTACACACCAAGTCAACTGAACTTGGAGAGAAGAGGGCAATTACAGAAACATGGACATCTACAAACCCCACCTTGCTCTAGCCCTGGCCTCCTGGCCTTACCATGTACCCTCAGATTTTCAAGCATACCTGCTGCAATAGGGTATGAAAGTGAAAATCTATATTGTATATAATAGAGCACTGACTTATTATATATTTTTACATAGATCACAATTTATATTGCTTATAATAGGATAGTGATTTATGCTACATACTGTTAAAGTGTCAATTCTAGGGTCCTTTACCCTAGAGTAATGGAATGTTTTGGTAAAAAACATTTTAATATAGAAGAGTAAAATGAACGAAATGACCACAGTAGATGGTAGTTTGCTAATCTGCTTTTCTCTTTGCCTTAGTATTTTGCTACTTCTTAATATTGCCCAGAAGAGAAAAAAAGGGAAAGTACTTTATTTGCTACTAGGGGATTTAAATAGTAAGAGTGGAGAGTTACTAACCAGGGTGACCATATAATTTATCAAACAAACCAATTCCCCTTGGAAACAAAGGGGGGGGGGTGCTGCTAAAAATCATGCAGTTTTAAACTGGGTCTCTTTGCTAAAACAGGGTATAATCTTACCCTTTGGTCTTCAGGTTACTTTTATGGAAATAATCAGTACACAAACATGAGTTTCTTTTAAAATAGAGGAGTGAATGATGGTCTTTAAAATATTGCCCAGGGCCTTACATTCACAGACTGTCCAACCTAATGTCTACATTTAATATGTCAATGGACATTTTTGTGGGAGGGAATTTGAAATTACTGTGGGCAATGCAATTTTGTAACTAATTATGGATTTTCAATATCCACAATCCACAAGTCCTGCTTTCACTAAATAAAATTATGTTGGCTGTTCAAGGAAGGAAGGAAGAAAGGGAACGAGGGAGGGAGGAAGGAAGAAAAATGGAAGATTAAGTAGAGTCAAGTATGTAACAAAAGAATTCAAGTATTTTCAAATGTCTCAGGCAGAAAGCGTACAAAATTTGGCTAAATTCAGAGACTATGTTTTCTTATGGTGAGACAAAAATCACTGTGTTAACAGCTCAGATATCCCTAGTCTCTCAGTGAAGCGTAAAATGGTGCTTTTGCTTTCCAGATGATGGAAGCCTCCAACTATTTAGTTCTAAGCCAGTAGAGGGCAATGGAGTACTGGAAAGAAAACTAAATCTTTAACAAAGAACATTCTCTCACCCACTGCACGCCCCCTCAACCCTATAAGCCACTCACTGTTAAAAGAGAAAGGAAAGATAGAAGGCATAGAGAAAATCTGGATGGGAGAAAATGTACTATAGTACAAAAAGACACATTTCATTTCAGTATTGAAGGGAAGGAAAAAGGGAAAGGTTGTTTCAACATACCCTGAAATTGAATTGAAACTGAAATTCTCACATTTTACAGAATGAATTATAGGGACTGAAAAAAATTTATTTTAGCTGATAATTATAAGGAATTTCCCCCCTGTTTTTGCAAATGCTCAACTGTACAAAATAAATTTCTGAAAGTCTAAGAAAATATCTGAGAAAATATAAATAAATAGTGAGATGGGTTGCAATCACAGATTTCCAATCAGACAGCTCCTATCTTTTGAACTGTTTCCTCTGGTACTTTTTGTTATTAATAAGAGTCTAGGTATGGGATTCAGATAATTGAACCATCTTTTTTTCCCCCTTTTTCCTCCCCCCGCCCCCTTTGAGCAGTTCAAAGACCTAGTTATTTTCCCCTAGGTTGAGCAGTCACTGATGGCAATTGAGTTTCTATTGTTTTGAGTGATTTTATTTTAATTCATCACATAAAACAAGATGAGACTATATATCTTAATAAAAATGCTTTATTTCCTTTTTTGTTTGTTTCGAGGTACAAGACATTTTTGTAACTGATATGCTATATCATCTTTAAAATTTAGAAATTTTTCAGTTTCTAAATGTATTTTTAGCATCACAATGTGTTTTTTAGTACTGCATATGTTTGAGAAAACTATCAAGATGGCATTTTGTTATGGCTTAGAAAGGAATTTGGTGAAAAGGCTTGTACTGTTGGGGGAAATAGCAGCTTCCATCTTTAGTATTTAAACTGTTTGTTTATATGTTTGCACTTTTAATTCCACCATTACTTAAAAATTAAGACACTGCTGGGCATTGTTGAAAAAATGCGTTAGAAGATTTTTCTAGAATGTTTCAAATTTAAGAAGCAGCAAGAATAGAAAGGAATTTGACTATATGTGTTCCTTACTTTAATAGCTGTATTCTTCAAAAGATGTCTGTCAATTGATTTTTTCCTAAGTGAAGCCATATTTTTTATTGACTCATATGAAAATTTTAAAGATGCTTTATCTTTATTATTTGTCAGTAATTTCTGACATTTAGCTTTGAGGTTTCTCTGCCCAGTGAGTAAACAATCTAAAAACAGTCCCATGCACCAAACAGTTACTATTTAAAAAAAGAACTCTGTGGAAAATTACTTTCAAAGTAAAGAATCATTTGGAAATATAAAAAAATCTTAATTTATCTGTTTATAAAATGTGGCTTTCATTCTTAGTTTTTTGGAAATGTTTTCTACTTCTTCTTTGTGCTATTCAGTTAAGGATCATACTGACTGAACAAATCTTAACTATTACTACATATAAATAGGAGTCTTCATTACAAAAGCCCATACAATAGTCTCATTCCCTTTTTAAAGAACATTTAAGGGCTATATTTCCTAAGAGTTCTTTTATAATTTTCTGAACAGTGTCATAGCTCTCTTCTGTTTAGTTGGGGGAAATATTTCTTGGGCTGTCTCTTCAATGACTGTCAACTGGACTCTTATTACATTTCCCCAGTAAGTAGAAAACTTATTGTTGAAATAATTTTGCCAGGAGAGCAAAGGCTGTTGTACAATACTACCAAGGCATCTGGGGCTTAGAAGAGTAACTGTCAAAGTTAATGCATTTGTTTTAAATTTCTGAAATAGAAACTAGCTCCTGAAAAAAGGAAGGATGAAGGCAGCATTTCAAGGATGTTGGGTAAAACAGAAGTGTTTGAGGTTTAGTAATTGTAAATACTTCTTGTCCCCAAGAATTTGGAATTTATGAATACTTGATAAGACAATGGAATTGAAATACACCAAAGAATCTAGTGGTCATCTTTATATTCCAACAAAATTGCCTTAAATATATAGCTTCTATAATTTTGAAACGTCAATCTGGTTTTTTGAAAACTAAAACTAAAATTTTATTAATGTAAAATTCTAGCATATAGTTCATGTATACCATTAATGAATTCAGATCAAAAGGGTCAGGTATTGAATAGAGTCATCATAGTATTAAAGCTGAGACAATATATTCCAGAAGTCTTCTTGTTCCCATTAACACAGGTGGCCTCACAGGTGTGTGAATGAGTGTGAGTATTGGAGGTGCAGTTCCCTACCAAATGAGCTTAGAGAAAGGTGAGTTATAATATATCTATTTGTGTGATAGGTCATCAGTCCGATATTTTTACCACTACCATTTTTATTTCTACTAGTACAAATCATATTGACTCATAAGATACAATATTGTATTTATCCAATTCAAAGTTTTAATTATGCTCCTTTCTTTGTACTGAAGGGCTACAAACATTTTGCTATGTTTATACCATACAAGAGTTTCAATTTAGTTGGGAGCATGTAATACATGCAAGCTCAGAGGAAAGGCAAGGCAGTAGAAATACTCATTACATCTACTGAACCAGGCATCGTGCTAAGTGCTTTATGAGGGATGATTTCTTTTACTACCTCTACTTCCATGAGGTACTGATATCATCCTCATTGTAGAAATGAGGAAACTCAGAAACAGGGAGATTATTTAAATTATCCAAAGCAACACTGTTAATTAGTGGAGAAGCTAGAAGTCAAATCTAGATGCCTCAGAGCTTATGCCCTTAGCCACAGCACCAGTGCCTGCTCTTGTGTGATTAGTGCCAGAAGAAGTGATACTGACATAAATAATTCATATTGCCTTCCTGTCATGCCCACTTCTCTGAGCATACTTTAATTGGCATTTTAAGATTGCTTAATGTTTATGTTTCTTTTTCATTGAATCTAATGAAAAAGTTCTGAGGTTTCTCGCATTTATCCATTTTAATAAGAACCTTATATTGCCTCACATTTTGACTAGATTGATTACAAACACAATTTTTATTATACTTTCTAGAAAATGGGGGAAAGTTTTTTCACTTTTACTGACTGAAAAATACTAAAGCAAAATATATTATTTCTGTCCACCCATTAATCAAAAAGAAAGGTAAAGCTTGACCTCTTTTGATTATTTAAGTCACTGACTGTCTTATGATAACATAATAGTGGACTTTTTCATTACTTAATCAAATTTTGTGGATCTCAAAGGTCAACATGATGAAATCACTCACTGAAAAACTTCCATCAACAGTCCAAAGTATTATTTAGTACAGTTATTTGGTATAGTTATATAAGGGAAAATTTTGGTATAGTTATTTGTTAGCATATATTGGTTTTACATGTCCAACTTGTGTAGTAATTGTCAATGTACTTTTGCTTTATATGAATAATTGGATAAAAAATTGGATTAGTATAAACATTTGAAGGTCAGTACATAAACCAATATTTATGATTTTTTTTTTGTTTTGTACCATGAATATTTCACATAAAATTAAATATTTGACAGGAATTTTTTTTCTTATAAATTATTTTTGTTTCCCAAAAACTTAGAGGTTCTTTTCTTTTCTTTTCTTTTCTTTTCTTTTTTTTTTTTTTTTGCTGTTTGAAAGCTCGGAGACATATTTACATTGCAACCATAAAAGCTATATAGCTGTTACAATAGTTGCTTTCACCTGTTGTCTCTCCTGGCCTTCTGTTATTTTATTTAGGATGTCTCTTGATCTAATGCTTTTTTTCTGTAACACGTATATTTTCCAAGCTTCATCAGATGGAGATACTGTCAGAGTATAAATGATGATAAGCACAACACTCAGCCCAACCCACTGGGTCTTTTGTTTTGTTTTGTTTTTTTAATTAAGTGAGCATTCCAGCTCTCATTGGAACTTAAAAGCAGGGAAGGACACAATCCTTCAGGTGATGTAAAACATAATTTGTTCATTTTTTTTTTTTTAGCTCTCAGATTTCATAGGCCATGGAGGAGTCAGAGTTATGAAATCTGATTACTTCTTGAATAGTTTAATCATCAAGGTTTGCAGCAGAGAAAGGAGGAATAGATGGGCCTCAAAGTCTGATTTTTTTTCAAGGACATCCATCTGCCTCTTAAGAATGTCTCCTCAACCCCAGAACTCCCTCTACTATTTCTGTTAGGAAAATAAAATCTTAACTTCCAAGTTATTACTCTAGATGTGATTTTATGAAGGATTTCTGTTATCATTCAACCATTTCCAGTGAATCTGAGTGCCAGGCAACCCATGGCACAGATGCCTCAGTGGTGCCATTTGCCGTTGGCAAGCTCTACGATGACATGTCCTGCAGCACCTACACCACCACTGTGTCCTGTCCAATTGACTGCTTTTCTAGGTGCTGAGACCAAGCCTTTGTAAAAGTTTAGTTCAATGGAAACTATTCCAATGGAACCCACTGCCATTATCCATCATCATGGCACTCCTATTTGTAGTCTAATCTTTTCCTATTTCCCTATAATTTAAATATTTAATAACATATTTATTGAGCTTATATTATTATATGACAGATACTGCCATTTAGTGACTTACTGTTACTGTTCCATTAAAATTGTGAATAACACACACGCACACACACACACACACACACACAGAGTCCTTGTCTTTATGGAACGTATATTGAAGACAGGAGGCACAAATTTTAGCAGATAAATAACTAAGGTAATCATCAGTTTTGAAAAGTGCTAGGAAAGAAACATACAAGTGAAGTAGTAGAGAATAACTGTAAGGCTGGGGGCTAGGCAGGTAATCTGGGAAGGTTTCTAAAAGGGTTTAGTGAGCACATCCAACCTCAAAAGCTACCCAATGTACATTTTTCTATTTTAGCATTATTTGTTGTCATAATTTCTCTCAAATCAATTCAAAATGTATATGAAAGTAGAGGGATAGAAATACAAAATAGCAGAAGTTGCTAGCTAGCAAGCTAGTGATATAAATATAAATGAGTATGAGATTTGGGACTATAAAAGGCAACATAATTCATAAACTAGTTTCCACTGCAATGTACATGATCTCAATTATATGACCAGCAGGTGTCTGGTATTAAAATCCTGCAAATCCTTTATCTAGGGTGTTTGCTCATAGTAAAGTGTCTGGGGTTTCACTGATCTATATGAAGAGAAAGGAATTGAACTAAGCTATAAAATGTTGCAAGGGGAAATTAATGTAAGCTTATTCCAAATTCCAATAAATATGCCTTGAACAATGTTAAAATTTCAGATGAAAAACACATATTGAATGTGCTTTAGGATTATTAAGCAAGGAAAACACTGGATTTCCATTGTTATAGTACAGTGATTTACCAGCCTTCTTCATGCTCAATTAGAAGTTTCTAGAGCACAGAAGTTATCAAATCTCTCACAGAGGCTGAAAAGGAGAGCAAAGAACACAGAGTCAAACTCCTACCATGTTTGGCTAAGTCATTAATTTTAACTGCATTGCAATCTGAGGTCTGTTATAAAAAGACTGAAGAAGTCAGAGAAGCAATAAAATGGTATGAACTCGTTAGAAAGTAGGATTCCAATGACACACTGGGGGCTAACTGGAATGAATATAATTGAAGAAGTCTAGGCTACTTTTGGAAAAAGTATCACAGGAGCACAAAACATAGCTGATATTTTTAGAAGTGTATTAGGTATGATGAACAGTACTGGATAATAAAATAAGTAACCTCCTAGGGATTTAACAACATGCATACTTCAATTATGTTGCATTGTAAAAAAGAAACAGTTTCCAGTGATGGAATTAGAACTCAAAGACATTATTATTTGTCAAGAAAATACACTTATTTTTATAGGGCAATAGCTTTACTTAAAAGAAACAGAAAACGTTTTCTTATTAACATTATGGAATGTCTGTGAAAGGAGAGGGGAAAAAAGCATGCCAGTTCATATTTCCTTACATTTTCTTCTCCAGGCCTCTGACTACCAGTTTTTATCTCCTTTTTACTCAGATACTCAAAAGTCATATTTATATCTGGAAAATAGCTTATTTACAATCATGATTTAAAAATTTGCAATTCACTATAAGACAAAGCCTTACAAATGGAATAGGAAAAACATCAAAAAGGAGTGATCTTACTAGTATTTGCATAAAGACATGGATAAAATAATAATTTATAATACTTGATTGATAAAGTTAAAGAGAAAAATAAATTATCCACTTGGTATCCAGATAAGCATATTTCCTAAGAGGTTAAATAACCACACAGCAAGATTGGTCATGGGTAAAATGGTAAAATAAGTAAAATATATGAGAGTTTCTCCATATTAGTTACCTATTACTGCATACCAAATTACCAATTACCACTCATTGGCTAAAAGCAACATGGATGTATTATCTCATAGTTTCTTAGGGTTAGGAATCTGGGCCTGGGTTAGCTGAGTCCTCTGCTTCAGAGTCTCTCCCAAGCCTATGATCAGGTGTTGGGCATTGTTGAAGTCTCACTGAAGGCTCGACTGGTGACAAATTCATTTTCAACTTACTTTCATGGTTGTTGGTAGGATTTAGTTTCTTGAGTATTGTGAGGCTGAGGGGGGATAGTTCTTGATGGCTGTTGGCTGGAGGCCACTTTCAGTTCCTTGCTATGTGGGTCTCTCCAACATGGCAACTGGCTTCATCAAACCAGTAAGAATGTCAGCTAGCAAGGCAGAGATCATTATCTTATGTCACCTAATCACAGGTATAATATCCTACCATCTTTGCCATATGCTCTTGTTTAGAACCAAGTCACAGGTCCCACCCAGACTCACGTGGAGAAGATTACACAGAGACATGAATGTCAGGAGCTGAAGGGAAACTTTGGGGGCCATATTGGAAGCTGCCTGCTATTCTCCAAGTGCATTTTCTACTTTTCTATTTCCTGATTTGTTCACATGCTGGGTCTTTATTAGAAATAAAACAAAACAACTGGCCATGTAATTCCCATTAAGAAATAAATAATTCTAATTTGTTTGTTTTAAAAAATACATAGTTTACTTCATTCTGTAGAGACTGAGGTGATTGAAAATACATGCAGTGGAAGAAAACATGGAAAATAGAAACCAAATAGATTGTCAATATGACATGGAAGAAAAATGGAATATTTATTATTCAGCACATAAGATTTCATACAGGTGTTATTGCTGTCCTGAGATTTTGGCTTCAATTATCCAAGTTTTAAAGCAATATGAAAAAATGATTGTTTACATAGTACTCCATGTCTTTGAATAAAATATGTATGATTTCTTAAGGGAATCAAAATCTTTCCCAGTGCTCATTTTAAAATAATATGTTTTGTTTTGTTTTGTTTTCATGGGACTTTATATGAGGCAAACCTAGATGAGTCATCTAAAATTTCCTTACGAATACAGATATTGGTTCTGATGTGCTATTTTTGATTTTGTTTCCTGATGAAATCCAGAATCTGCATTAACACACAACTTAAGGGGGAATAATTCTGTAGAGGCAAAACTAATAGGTCCAGTTAAGGAACTTTCTCATAACTCAGTTTGAGCCCTGAAAACAATTGAGTCCATGTAGATTCTGAATCATCCAAAGAACTTCAGTATATGTTACTTTTGTTAGCTGGGTTTTCATAATATTCTTAGGACTGGGTGGTTAGGTGTTTTACTCTCTAGCCTAGGCCTGGTGTGCAGATTTCCAGTGTGACAGTTAAGGGTGAATTCACTTGCATTGGGTGGTAGAGTTGATATTCTTTGAGAAAAGAAGGAAGGTATAACATTATACCTTAATTTGTTTTTCCTAATAGGAGATACTTGGAAAGGCAATGAATCAATCTATAACGGTGAAACTTTAGGTATGTTAACACATGACTGAGATCTATTATTCTATGGCTGTATACAAAAGTGAAAGAGGAATCAGGTGACTTCCAGAGCATAAAGCCTCTTCCTGAAGGCTTGTCTGCACACAAAGATTTCTTTACTTGAGGACTACTTGACTGAATCAACTACTTTAAAATCTATTATATTTGTGGCTCTATAGGCAACAAAATGAGAAATAGAACAGTATTTTCTTCTTAGACACTAAAAATAGCAATAGTAACAGAATAGGAGAACAACTATGGCAGCTAATATTTGAAGCTCATTCCAAAAGTGAAATAAACTTCAATACAGTCAATAAGCATTTATTCTTTTGGTTAATATATACTCAAGGTAGAAAGGTCAAAATTCTGTCCTCTACTGAGAGAGTTGAAGATAGAATGACATTATGTAGCTTTTTAAAAAAAAATCAACTAAAGGGAAAGAGAATCAGTGACAGGACTTTCAAGGGGGCTAAAATTTGCATGTGCCATTTTTCCATTTATTTCAAATTTATGTAGAAGATGGATGGACTGAACTGAATTTATTTATTTATTTATTTTTTGTTTTGGTTAAATTTGTCTCTTTCTTTTTGCTTTTAAACATATTGTCTGGCTCTTTTTTATCTTGTAAGATGGCAGATGAAAAAGCTGAGAAGCCAGATACTAAGGAGAAGAAATCAGAAGCCAAGAAGGCTGATGCCAGTGCAAGGTTAACAAGGGTGGCGTCAAGGCTCAAAAGCCCAAGAAGAGACGTCTCTGCACTGATTCCTCGCCAGCAGAATTGGCACATATTCCGATCTGCTACATATTCCAGAAAGGCTGTGTAGAAGAGGAAGGATGTAACCTCTCAATCCAGGATTGAGAAGAAAAAGAAGGAGAAGGTTCTTGTTAAGGTCACAAATCCGTTGGTGGTGACAAGAATGGTGGCAGGAAGGTGGTTTTTCTGAAGCAGCTGAGCCGTGGCTTTCTACTTGTGACTGGACCTCTGGTCCTCAACTGAATTCTTCTTTGTAGAACATACCAGAAATTTGTCATTGCCACCTCCAAAATTAATATCAGCTATGTGATAATCCCTAATCATCTCGCTGATGCTTACTTCATGCAGAAGCAGCTGTGGGAGCCCGGACACCAGGGAGGTGAAATACTAGACACAGAGAAAGAAATACAAGATTACAGAGCAGTGCAAGGTTGATCAGAAGGCCAAGGATTAAAGCTATTCCTCAGCTCCAGGGCGACCTGTGATCTGTGTTTGCCCTGACAAATAGAGCTTAGCCTCACAAATTGGTATTCTGAATTTCGTACCAAGAACATAATTAGATAATTGATGCATTAAAAAAAGAAACAAAAGTAAACACACTGTCAGCATCATGGATTTTAGCAGCAAATGTTTGCTGAGTATATCATTTAATTCTTATGTGATAAGAATTCACTCGCAACTACTCTAAGCTCTGGAACCCACTATTACTTCAATAAATAGAAACCAGGGGAATCAGGCTATTAATAACATCTGTTATACATTTATTATATATTACATTACATACACTACATACTCATATACATTAATATATGCATAGTATATATTATATGTAATAAATGTAAAATGAAGTATGATATAAATGTTTTTGAATATGGTGATGGGAATTAAATGAACTAAAGGTCACTGTGGGCTATAGTGGCCAAGGTCCCATTAGATTTCTGAAAAGTTGCCTAGACACAATGCACATTATAAATGGGCCATTAAAATTACATGGAAAAATAAGAGCAGAGTTAGGAAGAAACAGAATTTATCTGTTCTGTCTCCCTGCCTGGTTTCTCTATAGCCTAAACTTGTGGGACATTATTATAGTGAGAGTTTTAGTTAGATGAATGGCATTATAATATGATGTGGTTTTAAAATTGTTTTTCCATTATTAAGAGCCACTTATAATACTGAGAGTTTGTGTCTTTTTGTAAGGGGAAACACATAACTGCTCTGAAACAACATGCATTCTATTTTGCTGTGAATCGAGACTGCAGGAATAGAAAGAAAATAGGGCATTGAGGCTGATCATTTACAGTTTGGTTATATTTTGGCTACACTGTTTGGATTTTGGAATAAAGATATATGATTAAAGAAATCTGTTGTGCAGCAGCTTTTATTGACAGAATGAGAATTGATTTCGTGCCTACCGTGCAGTCAAATGATACAGGGATCAATGTTTCTTGATTTTGAGAAGCTTTTATAGGGCCTGGGAACCCAAATGCAAACAGAAGAAAGCATATAAAGCACACATAATGGGATAGTCAAGTGGGAGTATTTCTGGCTAATCATGATGTATACAACGAGGGCAGGGTTGATCATCCAAAAGTAAGGAACGGGGAAACTCAGGAAGGCATCCAAATGGAGCCCTTTGCCACCAAAGCATTTAAAGATACACTGACTGCTTACTATGCTCATTGTGTGGGTCAAGAGAAACTTCTACTATCATATTCTTAACATAATAACATTAATTTAATATTTGCATAGTATTTTAATTTTCATGAATAACTTTAACATTTGATCTTTCTTGGTTCTCACAGCAATCCTTCAAAGTAGACATGCATTTTTTATCATCATCAATTGAAAAATGACATGAATAAGTAATGAAAGCAAAAGTTGAATATGTTATTTGCAAATGCCTTTCTTTCATAGAGAAATTATATTGTTTTCCTTTATAATTTTATTTCACAAAAGAAATTTGATCACATTTGTTGTTTCAAGGAGGATGGGCTAATTTGAAATTACTTTTTGTTTGGCTGTTCTCCAAGGTATATTTTTCTTCCCTATCTAACCTTTGGCTCATCAGGAGTTGTCAAATTGATCCTATTTGACTGCAAGGTGTTGAGTAAGCCTTTGCCACCTCATTAGTTTATAGTCGAATGTGGCTTACTTGGGAGGTAAGTAGCCACTGTCAACCCCCTATCAGGATAAGAGAGAATTAAAAGTTACAATGCCGAAGTCATTCTGGACCCAACAGGGAGAATAAAAATAAATGTTCTCATTTTAAATTGCCTCAGGAAAGGGCCCACAGCATTATTAACCTGGTATTATGTTTTCATGCAGTCACCACTATTAAAAACTCAGGTCCCTGAAAAACATAATTCAGGAGCTCATATTGGTTTCTCATAGAAATATTGTCCAATTATATAACTTCAAGATTGGCTCAATATATTGCAATAAATTAAACACTGCTATTGATATTATTAATATAAAGAGACAAAAAGTTGCAATTTATGAGGAAATAAATAATTTCATATGTAAAACCTGATTAAGCAAGAATTAAAAGGAATATGATATTTTATTCACCTTTATATACTTTTTGAATCTTATAAATGAAGAGGGAAATGACACATATTCGGGATTATTGTAACAAGATAAGCAATTGACAGTGGGAAGGAAGGAAACAAACAGGAAAGACTAGGGTGTATTAGGATTTATGCCTGAGTATTTTGAATTCTTACTAAATATTTCAATAGATTTCTGAGATTATGGATAGCATGTATGATGACTTTAAAGGAAAATAAATTTTTCATCTGGGGTGAAGTAAAATATCAGCAGGCAGGAAATTTTACTAATAAACTCCATCTTTCTTAACGCTAATTGTTTTATTGGTGAAGGTGAAATCATATACATGATTTCAGTAATTTTGGGTAGCATTTTTACATTTTTATTTTATGGGAATTTTTTTTATATTTCTATTTCTATTTTGTTTTTGAGTAGGTAAAACTGTTCCACTTTGCCAATCAGTCTTGGAGATAGTCATAGATATGGTTTTCAATCATGCAAGAAAATACTTAATTTGCTTACTCACAGTTAGAACCCATTCTGTTTTTAAATACTTGCCCTTGTGAATTTCATTCGGATCCTGTATTGCTAGGTAGCCCTTACATGATTCATGGAGCTTTTTGTTTCTTCAAGTTTTCATTGGATATATTAATACTTAGCAAGTGGAGTTTAGTATTTCAAAATTCAAATTGCAGATTCTGATGCTAGTCTCACAGTCACAATGGGAAAGTAATGAGAAAAATAGCCACACTGGCCCTGGTTCCCACAGCAGAAGGTGAAGGAGAGAAGAGAGGTCTTATAAATATACAGTTCTACCTCACCTCTACCTAGGTGTCATTAAATATTAATGCTGTTTGTTGCTGAGTGTGAATGCCATATAGAAGTCATTACTGAGATTTAATTAAATGACACTATACATTGAGAAAAGGTATTAATACAGACTTAGGGCTGAATGGTTGGAAATTATGTCAAAGAAGGGAAGTTTTCTCTGGTTTTTTAAAATTGCACTGAAAATTAGTGGTGAAAGTACATGTCAGGAAGTAAGAGAAGCTGGTGAATGATTTTTGATAATTATCCCAAAGGTGATAAACCTTGGCCCTTGGTATATGTAGCTCAATTTAAAACTAGCTGATTTAATTGCTCAACAGAAGTTGTCTGCTCATTAGGCCTTAACCTTAACAAGGCATCTATGAGCTTCAGCTCTCTGAACTCCCATGCTTGAAAATCCTGTTCTCAAGCTCACCTTAATGCTGCTCTCTGGAGGGAAGGTATTAGCCAGTGGGGGAGAAGATCCTTGCAGACAGAATAGTACAGTGTGGTTTCAAAACTTGTTAAAAGCTGCCCAATCTGTGTCTTGAGTGAAGGCCAAGTTTTCCATAGATGAAAGGTAATTCAGTATTGGCTCTAGCCCAACTTTCCCCCAAGCAAACACTGCCAATTGAGCTGTTTTGGTTTAAAACAGGATGTCAGGCTAATTTTATCTTTTTTTTTTTTTTCTTGTGCAACTTCTTTGTCTAGCTCAGCAATCTGATGTTCCTATTTCTGCATGAGACTGCATTTTAGAGTGAGGAAATGATGGTCTTCTCAAAAAGACAAAACACTCAGAAATATAGGAAAAGTCATTCTAATCTAGTTGTCCTTCAATATCTCTTGCTTCTTCTACAGAAATAAAAATTTTGTCAGGGCATATGGCTTTCACAAACACAAATTGTATTTTCCTTCCTCCCTTGCCACTAGGTGAGTCCTGGTGATTGGGCTCGAGCCTTTGGGGTACAAGTGGAAGTGACTTCTGTAGCTTCTAGGAGCATCCCCTCAGAAACAGCTGGTGCACGTCTTTTGCCCTTTTATCTCCCCCTTTTCCATACTGTGGTTTGGAACACGAATGTGATGGCCGGAGCTCCATTTGGACTATGATTCTGAGGGCCACACCCTTGAAATAACAGAAGAGAACAGTAAGTAGTCCGAGTCTCCGAGGAGTTTTGGAGCTCCTTTGTTAGCGCTGCAGGAGCACAGAGGATGTTGTGGGCTGCCTTGTTTGCCCTGAAACTGTGAAAATCCAGAGGGGGAGCTACACTTCTGATCTGTTCAAGCTATGGTATCTGAATTTTCTGTTATTCATAGCTGAAACTCATTTTTTTAAATTTCAAAATACTAATTAAGGGGATACAAGTGTTTTTGTTACATGGATACCTTGTATAACACTTAGGTCAGGGTTTTTGGTGTGCCTGTCACCAGGATAGTGTTCATTATACCCACAGGTAAGTTTTTATTCCACACCCTTCCTCCCAACTTCCTTCCTCCTTGGTTTCAGGTGTTCTTTTCTATTGCTTTGTGCCTACGTGTACCTGTCTATTAGCTCTCACTTATTAGTGAGAACAAATGGTGCTTGCTTTTCCATTCCTGAGCTATTTCACTTAGGATAATGGTCTCCAGTTCCATCTCAGTTGCTGCAAATGACATTATTTTATTCCTTTTTATGGCTCAATAGTACTCCATGGTATACACATACCACATTTTCTTTATCCACTCTGAAACTAATTTTATACAACTTTAAAACAGATTTGTTTTTTATTTGTGTGCTCCAATTGTTCAGTCATGATTAGATGAAGCATGTCATGAGAATTCTTTTTGTGTGTGTGTGTGTGACAGAGACTCACTCTGTCACCCAGACTAGAATACTGTGACATAATCATAGCCTACTGCATCCTTGAATTCCTGGGATCAAGTGATCCTTCTGTCTCAGTCTCTCAAGTAGCTAGGACTACAGGCACATGTCATCGTGCTCTGCTAATTTTTTAAAATTATTATTTTGTAGAGGCAGTGTCTCACTTTGCTGCCCAGGATGGTCTCAAACTCCTAGCTTTGAGTGATCCTCCTGCCTCAGCCTCCCAAAGTGCTAGGATTAAAGACATGAGCCACAGTGCCTAGCCTATAATAGACTTTTTATGATATTGCAGTTTAAAAATCCTGCTTTAAAAAATGAAGCTTCAAGGAATGTTCTTGAAATACATATATTTTCAAAGGCAGATTTGTTTCAATATGACACAAAACTAACTTCTATGAAGTAATTTAATGCAATTATAAATGCCTGAGAATGGTTCCTATAAACTTGCTAGCAACAAGAATTTAAATAATACTATTTCATTTAAACATTCATACTTAATGTTGGAATTTTTATATGTAATTCTAAAATTCCCTGACTTGGATAACAACATATACACTGGCTTTTACCAAATTAAATTTTATATAGCTTGCGTGAAACACACACTAGTATGTTGGTTTACTAATTTAGTTTTTTATCAATAAGGATCACTTTCAGCAAACAGAGGTGGGTTGTTTGGTAATAACACACATAGCCATTATGTGTCAATTAGAATAATGTCATCATTTCAGGGGGACTTTTGTCTTTGCTCTGCCTTTTCTTGTTGGTGACTTGTAGACCATACTACCTGTGGAGTCTTTCTCTTTCTGTAGTCAGGGATTTTATGGGATGTACATAGCACTATTACTGCCAAGTACCCTTGTTTTCGAGGAACTTCTCAGACATTAACTTTTTTGCTAATCTGAATTACCATGTACCATAATTCACTTCTCCAAAAGTTTTTCTAAGTATTTTCCTCCATAACTTTAGGCGTGTCCGCCTCAGTCATCAGAAATGATTGCAATTCTTCAGCCAGTCCTTTGCAGCCTTTCTGAATGTCTCTGCTGTTCTCTCTTTCTCCTCCCCAATTCTTCTGCCTCCCCTTAAACCTTGGAGTATTCTCTAGAAATCAATAAAACGGAAAAAATATGACTCTCACCTCCTTCAAAATATCTTCCATCTAAAAACTCTGTAGAAATGTGTGAGAATACTTTGAGCTTTTAATGAGCTTTTACTACTGTGATCTACAAACACCAATTAAATGCCAATCAGGACAGAAAGGTGATGATATCATAAAGGTTCATGTTCCTAGGATTACTTAATGGTATTTTATTTATTGGATAATTTTACCTGGAAAATATTTATACATTAGCATGTAGTTAATATTTGATAATAAGCTGATTATACCACTCTTATTTTAAGAAATTATAGACCATTGTTACAATTTGCTGACAATAACAGTTGGCAGACTAGCTTTCCACGTGATAACAAACCACCAAAGGGTCACGTAATATGGGTGGCTGATGACAAAGAAAATTCAGTTAGTATCTCAAGAGAATTCCTACTTTTGGCCACAATAGCAATATGTTGTTAATAAGATGCACTATTCAAACTTGCACATGCTTCACTGACTATTGCTTTAGGCATGGACTCTATTTTAACAGATAGCATAATATAGAAGCCATGTTACCCTGCTGTAATTTTTGACAACTGTTAAGTCAGCTAAACAAACCAACCAAAAATGATTGTACTGCATTTTACATGAATTTCAGAGCATATTTAGAGGGGGCAAGTTAAATTGTCAGTTTGCATGTCTGTTTCCCTTTGGATAAAATGGTTTTTGACAAACTAAATATCACATGGGCTCCTAAATAGGCCTGTCACAATTTTCTATGGCTCTTGTACCCTGGATCTCTTAATGTGAGAATGGCCTGATATGTGTGATTGTGAGTCTTGAAAACAAATGGAACTATGTTAACGTTTTCTGAGTATCTTACACAGGAAATTTTAATTTCTTTGCAAATTCAAGTTAATTGTCTTTTATATTAAAATATTTTCATGTTAAATTAATTATAATATGTTCTAAATCATGCTTTGAGCTTATGACTTGACAATCAACATGAGACAATCGAAACTTGGAAAAAGGTGAATCAACATTTATCTGGATCAATTTAAAAAATATATATTTTCTTAAAAAACAACCACCTTAGACAGTCAAGATGCATGGATATAAAAGATCAAAAAGGGAATATTAAAAAATCCAACCTAAGGAAGATCATAGTACATAAATGTGATCCTGCTAAATGCAGAGGTTCTTAAGCCCATCCTTATGTTACCAAGTGAGGCTTGACTGCTTTTGACTGTGAATTGCCTAATTTAGTAGACTTTATGCCTTTAGTATAATAACAAGGAGCTGAAGAAACAATAATTTGGTGATTGTTCTTGTTTAGCCCCCAACAATGTGCTTTCAACTAATCTAAATAAAGTGAGTAAAGGGAAGTCTAGGTTTCTCAATCATAGCTAAAAAGCCCCATCAATTTCTAAATCATATATCATTTAATAATTGTATTCTTCATGAAATTTCATGATTACTTTTTGTTACTTATTGTTTGCCAATTTCAACTTTTTGTTGCATATCAATCACAATAAATTTTCACTTGGACTCTGAGAGTAAATTATTAAGATCTACATGTCATTGTCAAGAAGGAGGGAATTGGACTTGATAGTTAATGGGTTATTATGTGATTCTAATACTAAACATTAACCATATAATTACATCAAAGCCTTTTTGTGGTTATTTCTATGTATTTACATAGGGAGCGTTTTTGCAAAATATTCTAGATTTTTCTTTTCAAGTAAAGTGAATTTGGAAAAACAAAATACAAACCACATAGATTGTTTTCCCTATCTCTCCACTATCTTCTTGTTAATGGTAGCATCCCTATCCAGTATGAATCTTTGCCAATGTGATCATAGTTTTCACAGTTCATGATATGGCTTCATAGTAATACATGGTTGAAAATATATTTCTAGTCCTTAAAAATACCACTAACAATATCTTTTAATTTTGTTTACATGTAATATAGAATACTCTCATTAACAAGCATATATTGTGAACTAAATTGCTCTGATGTCTTAAAATATAATTTACCATAAATTAAACAAGCTGGATTCAGAGAAAGGCGAAAGGAGACATTTTTTGGTGACTTTTTTTTTATGCTTTGAAAAAATCAAACAAATTGCCTATGTGTATATAAGATTATAATTACATCTCACACAAATCTCTGTATAAGTAACTTTAAAGAAACATTGGTTTTGTGTAATTGATTGCTGGTTACTTAAATAGTCAATGTGAGGAATTAAATTACTTATTCAATATGTTCTGACATCATTTTCAACACAAAGTTCTAAATACATTTTGTCATAGCTCATTTGGTTGGACCACTGACAATAAAATTAATTGGAAATCTGTCAGGTATCCAGGTAAATAACTATGGTTAGCTAGCCTAGAAAGAAAACTGTACAAGAAATACCATGAAACACGATTCTTTTGTTCATAATGAAACAAATGTATTTTTCTAAATATAGGAATAAATATACTTCTAAATGTAGGATTATCTAACTCAGGAATCAACACATCTTTTTGTTAAGGGTCATATAGTAAGTATTTTAGACGCTGTGGGCCATGCAGTTCTTGCCACAACTACACAACTTTGTCCTTTAGCTCAAAAGTAGCCATAGACACTATGCAGATGACTTGGTGTGGCCGTGTTTCAATAAAACTTTATTTTTGGACACTGAAACTTAAATTTCATACAACTTTCATGTGCCATAAAATATTATTCTTTTGATTTTTTTCCTGAACCCCTTACAATTACAAGACCCATTTTCAGGTCATGAACGACACCAAAACAGATGGGTGAATTTGGCTATGTGCCATATTTGCTGACTCCTGATGCAACTTCTATGCCAACTTTTATCACTTTTTCTGACAATGATATACTCTCTGGAAATCTGTTGTTATTTTTTGTTTCAACTCTTTTCAAAGTCACATGATTGATTTCATATCATATTCAAAAGCAAATTGACATCATTTATTACAAAAAACATAAAATGTAGAAGTAAGTATGTAGATATTTAAAAAGTATCTCACTAGATTTTTCAATATAAAGGGATTATTCCATATTTCCTTTTTTGTCCTGTTTCATAGCATTATTTTTGGAATTAGGAGAGGGCCTGACTGATTTGGCATTTCTGCAACATATAGAAGTTTTACTTTTATTATTTTTTTTTTTTTTTTTTTTGTTGAGACAGAGTCTCACTTTGTTGCCCAGGCTAGAGTGAGTGCCGTGGCGTCAGCTTAGCTCACAGCAACCTCAAACTCCTGGGCTTAAGCGATCCTACTGCCTCAGCCTCCCGAGTAGCTGGGACTACAGGCATGCGCCACTATGCCCGGCTAATTTTTTCTATATAGATTTTTAGGTGTCCATATAATGTCTTTCTATTTTTAGTAGAGACGGGGTCTCGCTCAGGCTGGTCTCGAACTCCTGACCTTGAGCAATCCACCCGCCTCGGCCTCCCAGAGTGCTAGGATTACAGGCGTGAGCCACCGCGCCCGGCCTAGAAGTTTTACTTTTAAAGAGCAATCGTGAGACACAAAAATCAGTGATGCAGAGATTAAAAGGCCAGCATTGTACTAAAAGTTAAAGAAAAAAGAAGTTGATTTGCCTTGGTATAGAAATAATATAAATTATAATGAAAGTATTTGAAAATTATTTTTAAAATAATTATATATGGTATAACTTTTTCTTAAAAGTGGTGATACCAATGATGAAAATTATTTCTCACATATGGTTAAAAACAAAGAGAAAATAAATCCATGTATTGGGAATGAAAATTAAGACTTTCAAGTGTTTACTGCTCAAAATAGTTTACAGGTAACATTGGGAAGTTTTATCTGCTAAATAGAAGTTTATGTGTGCAGAATACTAGTATTTACTTAGCTTGATTTCTTCTTTTTCACCTACACAACTCAGTGTGGGAGAAGAACCTTCTAAGCAAAACGAATATAATTCACATGAAATCTAATCTTGGAAAAGTTACAAACCTGGGACCTCCCGTAGTTTCTACAGATTTTCACCTGGTGAAACATCTCTTTAGGCATTTGTTCCTGCACAAGGTAATAAATTTTAACCAATTTCTCTACCTACTAATTTAGATTTTTTTGGTATAATTCTAGAAATTAAAATCTAATCATCCTTAGTGCTAAATGACTCAGACAGATGAAATGTTTATATGGATGGTTGGGAGTAGGAAGTAATATTCTCTTTAATTTAGTGAATCAGCTATTTATTCAGATTATCCCATGCCATTAAAAGCTCTTTGTTCAGGGCTTTTAACGCATACACTAGAGCCCATGTTTATAGAACAAATGAATAAAACCACACTGCTCTGCTATAAATTGTGCTGTCCCTCACCCACAAAATCCATATGTTGCAGCCTAATTCCCAAAGTGTTAGTATTTGGAGATGGGGCCTTTGGGAGATAATCAGATTCAGATGAGGTCATGCAACTGTGGCCCCATGACAGGATTAGTGCCCTCTTGAGAAGAGATGCCACAACACTTGCTCCCCTTCTCTACTATGTGAATAAACATGGAGAATGCAGCTGACTTTAAGCCAGGAGTGGCCTCTCAACAGAATGTGAGCATGCTGGAACCCTGATCTTGGACTTTGCAGCCCCCAGAATTGTTAGAAATACATTTCTGTTGTGTAGAGCTCCCAATCTATAGTATTTTGTTATGGCAGCCTGAACAGACTAATGTATCATTTCTTTCAAATTTTACAATGAGAAGCACCTTTAATTATAAATTTCAACCTGATTCAAGAAAAGGAATTGCTGGCTCTGAGAGTTCCTATTTATTCCCATTCCCATACCTGTCTGATAGGAATGATTAACACAAAACAAGTCCTTCTGCCTAGTTTAATTTGTTTATCTAAATACAGGGTATATGTGCGGCAACTAAAAACTAATACTTTAAAACTTCTTTCACTGCAATTTTATGTACAGATACATAATTTGTTTTTATTTTGTTCTCAAATGATATTGATACCTACTTTAATTTAATTATCTACTTTACTTTTAATATGATCTACACTGTAAGAAACAGCAAAATGAATAATGAATGCTACTCTGTTTATATCACTAAAAATGAAATGCATTTCTATAATTTATGGGAAATGATTATACATTTTGGAGAGAATGCAGATAAAAATTCAAAATTGCTTGGCCAGGCTCATGGGTCATATCTGTAATCCCAGTGCTTTGGAGGCCAAGGTGGGAGGAATGCCTGAGGCTGGCAGATGGAGGTTACTGTGAACTAGGATTGCCACTGCACTCCAGCCTGGGCGACTTTTGCTGGAAATAATAAAGTGGCAATTTAGCTAAATACATGACTTTACAAAAAGATACAAGTTATGTTCCTATGAAAATGGCATTTAAACTGCAAGAGACCAGTTAGGTTCAGCAGAAACTTATTGGGTATCTACTACTTGTAGTGCAGTGGAAAAATATTGCTGTCTATTTTACACTGTGTGAATTCTATATTGAACTTGATCTTTTTTGGAAATATTAATAAGTTATGACTAGGGTTATTATTTGTCTTTTAGGGTAAATAGGTTTTGAAGTAAACAGAAATGATCAAAACTGATCCTGGTTTTCTCGAAGTGAAAATATTTATAAGTTAAGTTACCTTTATGGATTATTTTAGATAATCTGAGCTCATTCGGCTAGAGGACTAGATCCAAGAAAGCAAAGCGGTAGGTAAATTTGTGGTTAGGCCATTTGCCCTCCAATGTCACCAGATATCAAGATAGCACATGATATTGAGCCTTAATTTTAGAACTTACACAACAGCTGCCCAATCAAAAATGTCCTGTTGTGGATTAAAAACCATATGGTTATCATAATTATGACTGGCTTTCATAAGCTTCATTGATTTCTTTGGCCCAAGGGACAAAATGAAATGTTCACATGTCTAAACTTCTCTGGTTTCTAAAGCAAGCACATAAGCATATATAAGTTTTGGAATATTAACTTTTTTACAACTAATAAAAATATATAAATAGTAGATTAAATGTTTTCCTCCTCTATTTTTGCCTTTTGATGTTCATCCTTTCCTTTCCTAACACATACCATTTTCTTTCTCCTTAGATATTAAGGAAAAAGGCACAGATGTACTAAGTTGATAATAATATTCTTCAGAGACATGAACACATGTAATAAGACTCATTTGTATTTCAAAGCACACTGTGATTTAATGAATCAGTTGGGCGTTCTGTTCTCAGACTTTAAAATGGGGTCATGGATTATCTTCTTAAAAGAGATGAGGGATATAGGAAGCAGATGTGTTTTGGGGGTGGAGGGCGGAGATACAGACTTATACTCACCCTTTTTTTCTTTGTCAGTAGGGATCACACTCCAGACCATCAATTAGAAAAATGTGACAAATTTAAACCAGTCAGAGGTAAATGCAACATAAATTGAAAAAAACTAGAAAAGTTCAGGAAGGTATTTAGCAGTAAGTTTCGAGACATGAATAGACATAGGCTATGGTGTGTGAAAGAGCATGGGAATTTACCTATGGGGTCACTAAAATACAAGGGACATTTAAAACTAATTATACATTAGCTGGCAACTCATCAGTCTAAAAGGTGTCTTGAATTCTGTGACTACCATAATTATAAGGATTCTTTAAGAAATTTAATTGCTTCTATATTAGTAGACAAGTAATAGTATATAGTCTTAGAATATTTGAATGTGAGATTACTATACAGAACTTGATGTTATATCTTCTTTTTTAAAAAATTTTTCTTCTCTTTATCATAAATTAAATTGAGATAATAACATTTGTAAAAGGGCAAAAATATGTCAAGAAGCCCAAATTACAAATTACTTATAGCCTTAACCAAAGCAGAGACAATTGGGTCTAGGCTTAGTGGAAGGGTGTGAGTGGTTTTAATTCTCAGGGCTAGTTTGAATCTTGAAGTTAACTCCTTCCTTCTAGAACTTTTCCTGTGTTTGGCTGACCTTTGTGGACCTTTCATAACATGGGTCTTTAAAAAAAATTTTTTTTATTACACAGTATTATAGGGATACAAACGTTTTGGTTACATAAATTGCCTTTTCACCACCCAACAAGCGTGTCCATCCCCCAGAGAGCACATACCGTATCTGTTAGGTGTGGATTAACCCATCCGCTCCTCCCACCTACCTGACACCCTATGAATGTTACTTCCCATATATGCACATTAGTGTTGATCAATTAGTAACAATTTAATGGTGAGTACGTGTGGTGTTTGTTTTTCCATTCTTGTGATACTTAACTTAGAAGAATGGGGATCCAGCTCCATCCAGGATAATACAATAGGTAGTTCATTATTTTTCTTTTTTATGGCTAGGTAGAACTCCATGGTATACATATACCATGTCTTGTTAATCCACTCATGTATTGATGCACACTTGTGTTGTTTCCGTATCTTTGCAATTGTGAATTGTGCTGCTATAAACAGTCAGGTGCAGATGTCTTTTTAATAGAATCTCTTTTTTCCTTTGGGTAGTTTCCCGGTAGTGGGATTGCTGGATCAAATGTTAGTTCTACTTTTAGAACTATCTAAAGGTAGTATAGTAAAGTATAGTATAGTAAGTAAAGTAAAGTATAGTAAAGTAAAGTATAGTAAAGTAAAGTATAGTAAAGTATAGTAAAGAACTATCTGAGGTATCTCCATACTACTTTCCATAGAGGTTGTACTAGTTTGTAGTTCCACCAGAAGTGTACGAGTGTTTCTATCTCTCCACATCCACACCAACATTTGTTGTTTTAGGACTTTTTGATAAAAGCCATTCTCACTAGAGGTAAATGATATCTCATTGTGGTTTTCATTTACATTTTCCTGATGATTAGAAATGTTGAGCATTTTTTCATATGTTTATTTGCTGTTAGTCTATCTTCTTTTGAAAAGTTTCTGTTCATGTCTTTTGCCTACTTTTTAACGGGGTTATTTGATTTTTCTTGCTGATTTTCCTGAGTTCTAAATAGATTCTAGTTATCAGCTCTTTATTGGATGTATAGCATGTAGGCATTTTCTCTCATTCTGTAGGTTTTCTGTTTGCTCTAGTGACAGTTGCTTCAGCTGTGCAGAAGCTTTCTAATTTGACTGTGTCCCATTTATTTATTTTTGTTGATGCTATGATTGTTTTGGGGGTCTTCTTTACAAATTCTTAGCCTAGGCTGGTGTCTATAAGGGTTTTTCCAACATTTTCTTCTGAATTTCTTTTTTTTTTTTTTTTTTTTTTTTTTGAGACAGAGTCTCACTCTGTTGCCCAGGCTAGAGTGAGTGCCGTGGCGTCAGCCTAGCTCACAGCAACCTCAAACTCCTGAGCTCAAGCGATCCTCCTGTCTCAGCCTCCCGAGTAGCTGGGACTACAGGCATGAGCCACCATGCCCGGCTAATTTTTTTTTTCTATATATATTTTTAGCTGTCCATATAATTTCTTTCTATTTTTAGTAGAGATGGGGTCTCACTCTTGCTCAGGCTGGTCTCGAACTCCTGAGCTCAAACGATCCGCCCACCTCGGCCTCCCAGAGTGCTAGGATTACAGGCGTGAGCCACCGCGCCCGGCCTGAATTTCTTATAGTTTCATGCCTTAGGTTTGTCTGTTATCCATCATGAGTTTATTTTTGTGAGAGGTGAGAGGTGTGGATCCTGTTTCAGTCTTCTACATGTGGCTATCCAATTTTCCCAGCACCATTTATTGAATAAGGATTCTTTTCCCCAGGGTATGTTTTTGTCTGCTTTGTCAAAGATTAGATGGCCATATGAGGATGGTTTTATATCTGGGTTTTCAGTTCTGTTCCATTGGTCTATGTCTCTCTTCTTGTGCCAGTACCATGCTGTTTCGGTGACTATAGCCTTGTAGTATAGCTTGAAATCTGGTAAATTGATGCCTCCTAATTTGTTGTTTTTGCTTAAGATTGCTTTAGCTGTGCAGGGTTTTCTCTGGTTCCATGATGTGTAGAATTATTTTTTCTAGAGCTATGAAAAATGATATTGGCATTTTAATGGGGATTGCATTGAATCTATAGATCACTTTGGGCAGTATAGACATTTTAAAAATATTGATTCTTCCAATCCATGAGCTTGGTATGGTTTTCCATCTGTTTACATCCTCTACTGTTTCCTTCCTCAGTGTTTCATAGTTTTCCCTGTAGAGGTCTTTTACCTCCTTAGTTAAATATATTTCTAAGTATTTTATTTTCATTGTTGCTATTGTGAAAGATATTGAGTCTTTGATTTGGTTTTAAGTTTTACTGTTGTTGGTATATATGAATGCTACTGATTAGTGTAGGTTGATTTTGTAACATGAGACTTTGGTGAACTTATTTATGTAGCATCTATTTTTTATAACATTATATCCATATTTTAGTGTACTGGAAAAAGAAAACACTTAGAAATAGTAGTGTGCTAAATATTTTTATTAGCATTTTAACCACAGAAAGGAACTAAGACTTCCTATTCCACTAGCATACTCACCTGACAAGTTCCCACTCGTGGATAAACCCAATTCTCCAGTAAGGCCATGCCTGCACATGCCAGACACATATATAAGGTGACAAATATTCTATAAGGTAACTCCAAGATATAGTAGCTTATTATGCTTTCAATGAAGTAGGGAGATTACAATGTTTTTTTAAATTAAGAATATCTTGAACATTTCAAGTGTAGGTGGTTTGGAAGGCAAAGGCATGTCTTTGAAGAAAACAGAATAATAGGAGAAAAAAGTTTCGGAAAGAAAATTAAGATTTATTTGGAAGCATTTACTATTTTATACCAAGCATCAAATATCATTATATACATTATATTGATTAACTCCTTTAATCCTCATAAAAATTCTATGGAGTAAATATTCTTATTATCCTTATTTTACAATTGAGGAATTATAGTTAAGATTAATTGGAGAGTAGAGTTCCATCAGTATGAATGTTTTTGTGGTTAGAAAGTCTCAGTGGCTTCATATATTTATAGAAGATTAATTTATTTTAAGTTTTCACCGATAAACATTTAAAAATAATTTTTACTTCAGGCAGTATACTCTTTTCTGTTATTTGGGGTTCTTTTGAAATATGTGGATCAAATTTTATTATGAAATATTAACTAATGTGTAGAAAATTTTAACAATGTTACAGAAATGTGGACACACTCAAAGTGCTGTTTTCCACTAGCCCTGAGATATTTACTGAAATCTCTTCATCTAAATCATAAATCTTGCCAAAAGCAGTTCAAATACATAAAACCAATGCTAATTTGGCTCAAAAATCTAGGAGGAGAGTCAACTTATTTATAAATTTGTGTGATTAAAGAATATTTTCTAGACTTAAGTGAATACGCAGGCATTAAAGACTTTGACTTTATAAATATTTTTTGACATGGTTATATACCTATTTCTTTTAGTCTTCCTTATTTTGTAAAGTACTAAAGGGATCATAAAACATTAAAGCATCTAATTTTTCTTATATTTTGAACTCAACTCATAACTTTCCTTAGAAGGTACATTTCTCAGTCAGGAAAGGATGTGTCATATAACTTTGACTACATAATTTTATGACTGTTGCAAATATGTAGAAATATTTGGTATTCAATTTCATATATTATGCTAACCATGTTCCCTCATGCCTGTTTGAATTGCTTTCTATATCATTATATTTATTGAAACTAATTCAATAGTTAATTCCACAATTTAAGATAACTTAGTATTTTTAGGAGACAGATTTACTAGCATAGTTAAGGATTTATAGCACCTGATGTAATGAAATTAGTGGTAGAAGAGGAAGGAGAAACTACTTGAAAAGTGAGAGAATATGAGCAAACACATGGGAAAGGAAGGAGGGGGCCCAGACTGTGTTAGTTGGGAAGGGAATATGTTTCAGTAAAATTGTGTGCTACAGTAGCATGTAAAGGAATTGATTCTGGCCCCAAACAGTTTATCTCTAGAAAGAGTGTAGAGGCACATGACATGAAGTGATAAGAAAAAAGCTGAGTCAGGATTTCTTTTTTGTGAACATATTTAGAAACTTGTGGAAATTCCCTCCAAATCCAATTGTGTGTTCTCAAGAGCAGAAATTAAAGAAGGCTTGATTTATTATCTAATCTCTGAATACACAGTACCCTCCAAATGACAAAGAAAGAATCATTAATCAGGTTCAGAAAGTTAAATCAACTTTTTTGTAATAGAACTTGGTGTGAAATTTTTGTGTTATCAGATCTGTACAATCACATGAAGGGCTTTGGGATGCTATATAAAATAGTATCTTTTTCTGAATTGCCAAATATAAACTAACTGAAAAACTCTTAAGGCAATTTTGTAATTTTCTTTACTCTCTACAAGTGACAATCAACTGATATGTCTGAGACTAGCCTAATAAATCAACTTGATCTAAGAAACATGAATGAAATTAAATTCATTTGGAATTCTTTAATCTTCTTGAAATTCTTTTGTATTTTTAACATAGAAATATGTATAGATCATGGAAGAGAATGGGAATTTAAAAAATATCATATTGAAATCTATACACATCTATGGTAATAATTATATTTAATATAATACAATTTGCACCATCTAGCAATTTATTATATATATATATATTTTCTTATTGATTGGCTGCTAAGGTATTTCCCTAAGATGCTCTCAGCAAATCTGTCATGGGGAGAGGAGACATTTTTAGGTACCCCCTTAACCAATTCAATTATACCTAAAAACAAAGCAAAAAACCCTGACCAATTTAATTTAGTTCATTTCATCATCAAATTGTATCATCTTTCCTCTAACAAAAATAGGAATATCTTTCTCTTTTAATATTGGTCAATGCCTGTCTCAGTTAGTTCAGGGATTCTCATCTCCTCCAGCATGACCTCACCAAGACAAATCCTGGTCAATGTTAAGATCTACAAGTTGGGGCCCAGAAAAAATAAGTCATTATCTCCCAGGCTTTCTTGAAAATTGTCATTTTTATTGCCTTCAGTGCTTTTTTTTATTATTTTTCTCAGAACCAGAGTATTTTTTTTGCAGCATTTTAAGTGGAAATTTGGAGAAGATCACTTTAAAACTCACAAGAGATAGGAATAAAATCTATCAACTGTTAGTTATTTAGTTTTGATTTTTTTCCTGCAGTTAATAAATTAACCGACTTTAAAAAATATAGTATTTGGCCAAGTGTGGGGGCTCATGCCTGTGATCCCAGCTCTTTGGTAGGCTGAGGTGGGAGAACTGCTCGAGGCCTAGAGTTTGAGACCCTGTCTCTACAAAAAACTAAAAAAAAAGAAAAAAAAAATTAGCCAGCCATGATGGTGCATGCCTGTAGTCCTAGCTACTCAGGATGTAAGGTAGGAGGATAGCTTTGAGTCTTTGAGTTTGAGGTCACTGGACTCTAACCCAGGCAATAGAGCAAGACATACCTAAAATTAAAAAAAGAAAATATAGTACTAGCAAAAACCTTACTATGCTTGGTGGCATACCACCTTCAAGTCTATAGATCTTGGCGGATCTCGTACAGAGATACCAGTGACCAGAGCAATTTTCCTCCCTTTCGAAGGCCTCTTTAAAGAGATTGTATGTGCTCCCACTTCCCTGACTAGTGCCAGCTCAGTGCTGGAGAGGACACTTACCTTTTGTGTTCTCTCTCAGTCTGGTTGGTCACCTTGATCCTCTGTCTCTCTTCTTTTCCATTGTTTGCCTTGATTATTTCACTCTGTGTGGAAATCTGTATGTACCCACTGCTGTTCAGCTGTGGACTGTACTGTAATTAATTATTCAGTCGCATGGGTTTTCTCGGAGAGGCTCTCTACACATTAAGAGCCGAATAAATTTTTCTCCTGAATTATAGAAAAATCAAATGATCTTGCTGTTTTAATGGAGATATCACCTATGAATATAAATATTTAAAATTTTACCTCTAACATATATGTTTTGGATGTACAGCTGTTTATTTAGTTTTTATTTCATATTAGAATCCCTACTGACATTAAGTGAAAAAGCACTTTCAAATCGTAAATTATAAATGAAGTCTCAACAATGAAAAGACTGAAAATCCCATTACCTTAGAAATAGTGAATACAAATCACAACAGCCAAAGATGTGGAAACAACTCAAGTGCCCATCAATACATGAGTGGATTAATAAAATGTGGTATATGTGTACCAGGGAGTTCTACTCAGCCACCAAAAACAGTGGTGATCTAACACCTCTTGTATTATCCTGGATGGAGCTGGAGCCCATACTACTAAGTGAAGTATCACAAGAATGGAAAAACAAGCACCACATGTACTCACCATCAAATTGGTATTAATTGATCAACACTTATGTGCACATATAATAATAACATTCATCGGTTGTCAGGCAGGTGGGAGGGGGGAGGACGGGATGGGTATATTTACACCTAATGGGTGGTGTGCACCATCTGGGGGATGGACGTGCATGAAGTTCTGACTTGGGCAGGGCAAAGGCAATACATGTAATCTAAACACTTGTCCTCCCATAATATGCTGAAATTAAACAAACAAAACAAAACAAAAAACAAAGCACAACAGCCAAGTTACAGATAATTGAAACCAAAGCAAAATAAGGAAACACCAGAAGGACACACAGGAAACTAAAAACAGTGGTTACCTGTTGGAATGTGGGGAGGAAGCTGTCAGCAAGGGGAAAGGATGGCAAAAGGAGTTTTTTACTATTGATATGTACTTGATTATATGATACTTTCTGTACTTGGAGCGGTATGAATTTATTGGCTATTCAAAAAATTAAAAATAAGTAAAGTAAAACAGAGTATCTGACAAGACATGGCCTTCTTTTTCCTTATGCTGCTGTTCTTTCTGTATTCGACTGCTATGCTGGGAAAACATTGGGTGGCAGTTTCTATACTGCTCAGAGGTGGAAATGGGACTGCTTTAACTGGTTTTTTCCCAACATAGCCATATGAGGAAGGTGGCAATGTATCCTGCAACTTGGAGATGTTCGCTAGTCACATGTAGCAGCCCTGAGTCAGGGCAGTTACAGTAGAAAGTGAAAGAAATGGGGGAAAAGTCTCTGTTTAATGGCTGCAAGTTCTAGAGAGAGAGGAGCACACCTAGACAGCTTTGTCCAGTGCTATACACAGAAGCCTCTAGGATTTGTATCTTAAATGCTGGATCCAGTTCCCCAACTGACCTAAGGCCTTTAATGTTTAGCTACTTCTTGCTCATCCAATCTGACTGGCCTGACATCATTGCTATAGTGGGTCAACGTAATATTCTGAAGAATGTACAGATATGCTGCAAAATGTGTTTCAATATTCCATATATATTTTTTCACTCAATGCTTTTTGAAATATTTATAAAATATATAAGAAGTTATCCAAATGATTTTGTTCTGTTTTAATTTTTTTGTGGTTTAGTTGAATTTTATCAAAATAAAAATTATTTTGAAGAGAGTTTACTGAATTCAATAGGAACTATAGTTAGTAGTACCATTCATCAACCCTGTAAGAAAAGCTTCCCTGAGCCCCACATTTTAAAGTTTCATTGGCCACAATCCACCCCATACGGTGAGGAGGCCGCGTGGCCAACAGGATGCTCCCACAAAGGTAACACCATTCCCCGTTCCCACAGACCAGGCTCCCGGTTCTGGGATCTTGAGATTTCCAACCCAAAGAGCCCTGGGTGTGTTTCCAGAGTCCTTGTGGGCTCCTCCTCTGAGTCTGTCTTCCTAGGCCTCACTCTTCTTTGTCCCTTGAGAGGATTAAAGATTAAGTCTTTTCTTTAAGATAGAATTGCTCTAAATAGAAAAAAATACTTGATGTATTTTATAATATTTGATCTCCAATTGGAGGAAAAAACCTGTTTAACAAAAACTGTATAGGAGAAACCTATTCCAGCTTCTTGATTTCAGAAGATTCCCTTCTGAAAGAATGACATGCAGGGCTTCACTACACTTCTAGGTTCCAGATGCCCCTTCACACTCCTCAGTCTTTTCCCAGAGAAAGTAAACACCTATTCTGACCCTGTCCCTATGAAATAGTGATAAAAAATATTAGTGCCAGTATGTATGGATTGACACAGATAATATATATATATACACATACACACACACACACACACACACACATTACATTTATTCTCATTGCTTGGAAATTTAAATATCAAATTTTATAATTCTATAGAAAGCTTTAAATACTGAGCGCTCCTATTCGTGTTGCTTTGAATAGGTCCTCTAGCAGAAGCATGCACAAGAGCATTAATAAATATACTTCAATGTTTATGATGATAATGCTGATTGAGGAAGATATGCTTCAGATTTTTTGCAACACTCTTTAGAAGGTGTAATTAGAGCAGACAAAAAGCTCTATTTGAAAGAATGTGATGTATTCCCTGTAACTTGCAACAAAACTATGTAATTATTCTCACAGTTATTTAAATTTAAGAATTTGTTCCCTTGAAGCCTGAAAACCCATCTGTGCCTGAGTCTCATTTTCCTGATGTTAAATGCCATAGCACTCAATATTGGCAGCTTTAAATTGCAGGAACTATATCCAAATTATACAAGTTTGCATTAGCTGCAAACTTAAAACCACTGTTTATACTCCTTGAGTTTTTTTTAGGCTTGTTTCCTCCCAGTTCTCACAGGTACATCCAGCAAACTCACCTTGACTATTTTGTGAACCTGCCTATTCCCTAGTGCCACTTCCTGAGATCTTACTCCTAAATGACCTGGAGACCAATTGGTGAATTGTAAGCAGAAGATAAACAACATCAAGATGTGATATGACAACCATACTTTATTCATTTTCTTCATGTCAGAACAATTTTTAGTTTTCGAGCCAAAGAATCAAACCAAATCAAAGCAAAACAACTCCCAAAGCAAAACAAAAAAACCCCTATCCTCACTCTAAGGCCCTTCAGGAAAGATCTTTTTCCTAAAAGAAAGGAAGCACCAAACTCCTCCTTCAGTCTGTGCTCTGAAGATAATTTATCAATAAGATAGAGTTAAGGCTGTTGGTAACACTCTGGCTACATGGTAGTCTAAGTGAGATAATAAAGACAAACAAAAAGTTAGGATAATTATCCATCTGTGCTGCTTTTACTTCCTTCCTTTTCTCTATTTTCAAGTTCCAAAACATATTTTTCTACTATTACTCGGAAAGAAAATAGCAACCGCTCCATGAAGTTGCTTGCATGTTCTCAAGCAAGAAACCCATTTCTTCCCTATACACTCCCAACTCTATATAATGAAATCTTTAAAATATATTCACTTCTTGTGTCTCTTACTCTCCCTGTCCTTCCTTCTGAGGAGAAATTTGGACAACTTTTATATCCAGCCCCCAAACCTCTGATCCTTTATTTTCTTAAATAGTTTCATATTGTCAATTCTATATTATGAGTAGAATTTCCACTATACTAGTTTTCACCTGTTTCAAGGATTTTATTTAAATTTATGTTGCCCATTCCCAGATAGTCCACTTTTCTCCTTTTTAGATTTAATATTTGTAATTATGTATTGTGAGGGAAAATCATGAAAGATGGTGAAATGCAGTGGGTGTCTTGGCGAGCTCTTCTGTCTGGGTTATCTCTGTCTCTGTCTTATAAAACCATAGAGGTACATGTTAATTTTTGGAAAACTGAGAGAAATGCTAATGACTTTTGTCCATAGAAATGCAAATTGTGTTTGATGACATGCAATTAGTTATTGCCCTGAGAATACTGACTAGCTTAGCCAGTTTTTCATCCCTGTGTTGATACATATCAGCATCCCTTATCTGACTAAATGTGCATGACTTTGAGTTCTCTTTTTAACCGCTGTGGTGACATTTTTCTGTTTTCTACGTTAATCAATTCAATAATAATAATTAATGAAATAAAGCCTTTGGAATATGTTCATTTTTAACTTTGTATTGATTGATTTTGCCTTTTTTGGAAAATAATTCTTTATGTTCTTTTCTCTAAGACTTCAACCTGGTTCTCTAGAAGTTGACTTACCTCTTCAGAAAAAAACTCTACTTCCATCCTCTACTGAAATCCAACAGAAGTCACACTTTTTCCTGTGCTAAACCACTCACAGGCCCAATGGTAGGAGTGACAGATAGCTTAGAATTGGGAGTCAGGAGAGGGGGGCCATCTTCAGGTCCCCTATATCCCAGAAACCTTTCCTCTTTTACTAGTTTTTAATAGGCACTCCTGCGTCCCTGATTGTTTGTATTTCAAAGGCAGATAATTAATAGCTTCAAGAGGAAAGCTTATCCGATTAATATCATTAATACTTATTGATAGATTCTTATTTTAAAAAATCAATCAATTGTGTGACTGGGTAACTCATACACAGAACAAAGAGCTGAAAGAAACTTTGAGATTATGGAGTCAGATTCCATGCCTGTATGTACGTCTGCATTTACATTTCCCGAGTAAAACTGTCATTATCTAAGCGTGTCTTGTTCAGTCTCAAGTTTTAACTTTCTTTGATAAATATTTTTCTCTCATTTATATTCTCTTCTCCATTCCTATATTTTCCACATACATATTTAATAAAATGTTTTTATTGTGCTAAAATACACATAAAAACTTACCATCTTAATTATTAGGTGTACAGTTCAGTGGTACTAAGTACATTCATACTGTTGTGCAACCACCACTACTGGACACCTCATCTTGCAAAACTGGTCCATTAAACAATAATTCCCTTTCCCCCCATTCTACCCCTGACAACCACCGTTGTACTTTGTCTCTATAAATTTGCCTACTCTACGTACCTCATATAAGTGGAGTCATATAGTACGTGTCTTTTTGTATCTGGCTTATTTCACTTAGTATGATGTCCTCAAGGTTCATCCATGCTTTAGCATATGTTAGAATTTTTTTTCTTTTTAAGGCTGCATGATATTCCATTGTGTGTGTGTGTGTGTGTGTATGTATCCCACATTTTTTTTCTTCATCCATTGATGGACCCTTGAATTGCTTCCACATTTAAACTATCATGAATAATGCTGCTATGAACATGGGTCTGCAAATATTTCTTAGAGATCTTGCTTTCAATTTTGCAGTATATTATATAACCAGAAGTGGAATTGCTGAATCATAAGGTAATTTTATTTTTATTTCTTGGGGGAATAGCCATATTGTTTTCCACATCAAGTATACCATTTTACATTCCCACCAATGGTGCATAAGGGTTGCAATTTCTCCAAATCCTTGCCAGGACTTGGTATTTTTTATTTTTATTTATTATTTTTTTCATAGTAGCCATCCTAATGGATGTGAGGTAGTATCTCATTGCAGTTTTGATTTAAGTTTCCCTAATGGTAAGTTATGTTGAGTATTTTTTCATGTGCTTATTGGTTATTTATATATCTTTTTAGAGAAATTTCTATTGAATTTTTTTGCCCATATTTGGATCAGATTATTTGTTTTTTTGGTGGTTGAATTTTGTTTCCTATGTATACTGGATATTAATCTCTTACCAGATATATGATTTGTAAATATTTTCTCCCATTTTGTTGGTTGTCTTTTTACTCCATTGATAGTGTCTTTTGATACATAAAAGATTTAAATTTTCATAAAGTCCAGTATATTTAATTTTTCTTTTGTTGCCTGTGTCTTTGATGCCATGTCTGAGATATTATTGCCAAATTTCCTCATATTTTTTAAATGGTTGGCCATGTAGATTTGCTTTGCTGAGGAAAATCACCCATGAAATTACATATTTTCAGAAGCAATATGCTTTCAAAAGCATATTTTCAGAAATAATATTTATTACATAAAATGTGTTTTCTATAAATGCCTCATATCATCAAATGCTTATTTACCATTTTTATTTTTATACTCACCTGTAGTTTGGAAAATTTCTAAAGTTATTTAATATTTCCAACAAACCATCCTCTATATCAGTTTCCTTTTATAACTTTGAAGTAAAAAGTTTTCAAGGACTAAAATTTCAGGGACCAAATTTGTAAGTGCTCTTAAAGCAAACTCTACATAGGATTAGGTTTTCTGCCATATGTCACTTCTCTTTGCCTCACTATGTCTCATCATCTCTCCCAGGCTGTGAATTTAGTGAAAGTAGATTCCATCATTTTTATAATCCCTTAGAATCAGAGAGAGGAGCCAGGGTTTGATTCTTGCTTTAGGCACATATGGACTGTGACCAAGGGCAAAGCACCTTAACATTTCTAATATATGACATGAATAAAAATAAATAGATTGCACAATTACTACAAAGATAAAAAAAGATAATGTACAATGTTTGGCAATAATATTAGCTATTTTTATTATCAGACTGACTCACATGGCAGGTACTAATTAAAAATAACAAATAAATACTGGACTGACATTTAAAATGCTGTTAATTAATATTAATATTTGTAGCTGTATTACTCCTTACCTTTAATCCTTATTAGTGTGACTAGGAGACATGCCAACTTAAAATCATTTAAAGTACTTGGCTGTGATATAGTTTCTGTAACTAATGGGCTGAACCAATATAACTGAAACACACTGTTGCTTATGCGTACTTTAGATTTTGATGTTGATACACTAATTGGGATCCACAATTTTAAAGTGGTTTCATTTCATTTTATTTTATTTTATCTTCATTTTATTCTTTTAATTTCAAAAATTAAGGAAGCACAAGTGTTTTTGTTACATGGATAGTTTGTATAATGCTTAAGTCAGGGCTCCTGGTGTGCCCATCACTAGAATAGTGTTCATTGTACCCAATAGGTAAGTTTGTATACCTGTCCCCACCTTTCCTGCTTCTTGGTTTTTCATGACCTTCCCCATATTTTATCACTTTGTGCCCATGTACACCTATGGTTTAGCTCCCGTTTAGTAGTGAGAACATATGGTGTTTGGTTTTCCATTCCTGATATACTTCGCTTAGGATAATGGTATCCAGTTCCATCCACATTGCTACGAATGACGTTATATCATTCCTTTTTGTGGCTGAGTAGTACCCCATGGTATACATATATATACCACATTTTTTTTGTCCATTCATGAATTGATGGGCTCTTAGGTTGATTCCATATCTTTGCAATTGTGAACTGTGCCGCAGTAAACACTCGAGTGCAGGTGTCTTTTTATGAAATGACTTCTTTTCCTTTGGGTAGGTACACAACAGTGGGATTGATGGATTGAATGGTAGTTCTACATTTATTTCTTTGAGGAATCTCCATACCATTTTCCCTAGAGGTTGTACTAATTTGCAGCGACACAACTCTGGGAGGCCAAGATGGGAGGATCACTTGAAGTCAGGAGTTCGAGATCAGCCTAACCCCTGAGCAAAAGTGAGACCTCATCTCTACTAAAACTAGAAGAAATTAGCTGGACGTGGTGGAGCATGCATGTAGCCCCAGCTACTTGGGAGGCTGAGGCAGGAGGATCGCTTGGGTCCAGGAGTCTGAGGTTGCTGTGAGCCAGGCTGATGCCATTGCACTCTGGCCCAGAAGACAAAGAGAGACTCTGCCTCAAAAAACAAAAAGCCTCTGTTAAAAAAATTAAGAACAAAAAAAAAGCAAAAAAAAAAAAAGCATGTTTAGTTACAAAATTAACACAAACATATATTCTCTTCATAAAAAATCAACATATTATAGTTGAATGCTAAATTTCCTTTGATCACTCCCACAATGTCTTCTAGTCCTCCCCCAGGCATAACTGCAGTAATATGTTTATTGTCAGTTCTTGCAGATTGCTTTCTCTTTAATATGAGAGATGCAATCATCTGGGGAAACTAGGTCAAGGGATGTAGGAAGTAGCTTGTATAAAAACAGCAACTGCCTAGTCCTTAGTACATGCTAGTCACCTTTCTAAGAACTTGGCACATAATAACTCGTTTAGCCATAACAACAAATCTGTGAATTAGTTACTATTATTACTGTCCTTATTTTATAGATTAGCAAAGTGAGACACAGAAAGGTTAATAAGCTGTTTAAGCTCCCAGAAGTAATACTTTGTGGCTCTTTCATGGCAAGGTGTGCCATTTTCCTACCAAGTCTGTGTGCCTTGCCAGTGTACTCCGCTGTCTCTGACAGATTGACGCAGGATGTGCTCCAGTCACAAGGGAGTAAGAAAGGCTGGAATCACTCTTCCATTGTAAAGAAACAGAACACTGGACAAAACGTGGAATAATTGTTTCCAGAAATGAGACAATAGGCAGTGCAGGCCTGTGATCCCCTAGAAAAAGGAAACAAATGAGTTAAGTCTTACGTGGCTCTAGCTTACTGGCTGGAGACAATTTTTATGCTGAGACACAGAGAAAGGGAATCCAAACAGAGTGTACTCTTCTGAGACATGGATCAGAGTTCAGGGAGGTTGAAATAGCTAGAATTTGTGGGGCAGAGTACCAAGAAGACAAAACTACCAACAGAAAGTGTTCCAGAAATCTGCATAGAACGTTCTGTTGAATCGTTGGCTGAATACCAATCCTGACATGTGTAGAGTTGAAAAATAGTTCCAGGGAAAGAATAATTACTAGGGACCTCTAAAGATAAAATTTTCTAGAGGTCTCATAAGAACAAGAATTATGGCTGTTTCCACCAGTCAGAGTTGGGAGATGTTGGATATGTGGAGCTTTCCGTATAGACCTCTCAAAAGACTAGACTTGTTGGAGCCAAATAAGCCCAAAAGAATACCAGAGACTCACCCTTTAAAAATTTAAGAAAAATCTATTCACAAAGAAAGCATATGTTAACATATTGAATATCAGCCCAATGATGTCAGGTTATATTACATTAAAAGGAGGCAAAGTAAATACTTCAAGAAAAAGCAAACAAATAGACAAATCTCTAAAAGCTGAAAACAGATCTGTAAGCCACTTTACTGCCTGCCAGACCAAAGTCCCAAACACTTTAAAAGAATAAGTAAAATCTAGCACCCAGTAGCATAAAATTTGCAAAGTCAAACATGCCATCCCAAAATTACTGGACTTGCAAAAAAGGAGAAAAATGTGATCCATAATAACAAGAAAATATTCAATCTATCTACAGAAACAGCCATTGAAGTGACAGAGATGATGCAATTAGTAAATAAGAACATAAAAACTGATGTTATAAATATACTCAATGTGCTCGAAGGCTTATAGGAAAAAATAGAAGAATGAAAAATATAAAAAAATAGCATTTTTTGAGTTAAAAACAGCATATGAAATAAAAATTTCACTGGATGAATTTAACAGCTAATGAAATACTGCAGGAGAAAATATTCTTGAACTTGAAGAAGACACAACAATAGAAACTATTCAAAATGAAGAGGACAGAGGAAAATAAGACTGAAAATAAATTAACAGAGCCTCAAACCCTCTGGGAAAATATCAATCTAATACAAATGTAATTTGATCTCCAGAAAGAGAAGAGTCGAGAAAAATTATTTGAAGAAATAATAAATAAATAATTTCCAAATTTGAGGAAAACTGTGAAACCCATGAATGCAAAAAGCTCAATGAACTTCAAGTAAGTAGGATAAATACAAACAAAACAATATTAAGGCATATCAAAATCAATTTGCTGAACGCAAACAATAAAGGAAAATCCTAAGAGCAGCCACAGAAAAATGACATGTTACTACAAAGGAGTAAATGTAAGCATTAATAGCAGATTTTGCATCAGAAATTATGTGAGTCAGAAAACAAGGGAAGTGACTCTTTAAAATGCTGGAGAAAAAAAAAAAAACCCTGTAAATTTAGATATACACAGTGAAAATACATTCCAGAAAATTAAGAGGATATAATAACATTTTTCAAGGAAGATTTTCAGAGAGGTAAGAGCTAAGAGAATTCACTATTAGCACATCATTACTGCAGGAAATATTAAAGCAAATTTCTGTATCATAAAGTATATGATACCAGGTAGAAATTTGGATCTATAAAAAAGAAAGAAATGTAAAAAAGGGATATAGAACTTTAAAAATCGTTAAAATTAAGATCAATATAAAAGACTTTTTTATTATTTTTATATTCTCCAAAAGATAGGTGACTGTCAAAAGGAAAAATAGTAGCCATGCACTTTGGGGTTGTAGTAAACATAAAAGTAAGATTTATAACAACCCTAATATAACATGCAAATTAAAACCACGTTGTGACAACTTGAATGGCTAAATTTAAAAATACTGATTGAGGAATATAGCAAAGATGACAAAATGCACAGGGATACCTGCACAGGATTATTTGATTATGTTACATAAGATCATAATGCCCAAGATAATTGTCACAGATTTTGTGTTGCTACTTAGTCCTAAAATTACCTTAGGACATTTGACTACTAAGCCTCAGGTTCCTTGTCAATATGAAGAGGGCAGTAAGAACTTTCGTGCCCAGCACACAGTACAACTTAAAACATTTTTTCAATGGAGGTAATTTAAATTATAAATTCTCTTAAAAATATTGTTTCTTATTTTTTCCCTCATTCTTCCCCCAAATCAATCTTACAACATCTGAACCGTATCAAGAATGTATTCTATTAGAGAAGAAGCAAATTTGATTTCTCTGTATTTATTGACATTTTCTGAAACAATTTTACATGTACATACCGACTTGTGAACTTTGAGATTCATAATAATCAAATATATGTTTTAAGAATCAGAAACATGGACTTCAAGGTCAGTTGATTTATTTAACTTTTGAACTCTGACATTATAGGGTACAAAGATTTACAATGGGTTTAGCATTATACTTTAGTATTTCTTTTTTATTATACAAGTTAAGAATTGATAATTAGTCATGCCAAAAAATAAGACATAAATGTCACATTCAGTGTTGCTAAAATGAAAATGTTATTATTAGGCCATAGTGGGCAAAATATAAAATACAATCAGAGGCAAATGTGAGAATATTTTTTAAAATTTAATTTTAGTTTTATTGAGGTATAATTGATACACAAAAATGCACATATCTAATGCATATATTTTGATTGGACCTACAGATATTTGCTTTGTTTCGTTTTGTTTTAAATTTGGTCTGAAGCTTGAGGAGGGAAGTTAGCAGTCAGATACTGTGGAGTGGAAACGAGCATCTCCAGTGAAAGGAGAGACGTTCCCTCGCTACCAGTCCTAATTTTTTATTGCCAAATGTCAGCTTAATGTATCATTTAGAAAAGGTCATGACAGCCTTTTTATAGTTGCAAATGGTCACATTTGGTCAAAGGCTTTTGGAACATCTATTTCTATTAAGTTTCCAGCTGTCTTGGCAGTAGCTTTCAGATAACTACAATTTTTGCTAACCCTAACCTAATTTTACTAGTCTAGACATTGGGTTGAAATAGTATTCACAGACCCTTCTAAGATGCTTCCCCTGTACTATAAGATACGAGTGCACTTATCTGTTTCTCTGCCAGGTTTTGCATTTGATGGTTTCCAGGAATTTCTGAGAGTGAGATCATTCCTGAAGCAGGGACTGCCAGAGAAAGGTGAGAGACATATGGTGACCTTACAGGTATTCTTTCCGAATCTATATTAAGAGAGTACATAGAAAATGTTTCCATCTAAATATATGTCTAGTGAAATGAAGTTCATTAACCTTTTTTATTTCCTCAGTATGATCCATGATTGGAAATTTGTCTGAATATCAATAAGGTCAAAAATAAATATAAAACTGTTAAGATCACATTGCGTTATCCATTATTACAAAAAGCTATTGTAACAAAGAAATTGTGAGTATAGAGATAGGAAAAGTAGAACTTATATGAGATTAAAAGTAATGGATATTTTACAGCATTTCCTGAGACTAAGAGGTAGCACTTAAAGAACTCATGGGGTTGACCATCTTTCACTTGTGTTCTTCTTGTACTTTACCTATTCTTCTCTTAATCTTGTGCACATTAAGTCTTTTTGATGAAAAAAGTCATGATAGAGGACTATTAGAAGTTCCACCATAGAGAGTCTAGGGCCATATTATCCTGAATGCACCGGATCTCGTCTGATCTCGGAAGCTAAGCAGGGTCGAGCCTGGGTAGTACTTGGATGGGTGAATTTCCACTGTAGAGAAAGCAAATGAGGAAAATACTAAAGTTAGATATGTGATGTTAAATGTGGGTGCATGATATAATAGAAGGAAAAAAACCTTCAGTAGATGGCAAAAATCCTGGTTTCTAACTTTAAGTGTACACTCACAAATGCTGACATTTGGTTTGAGCTGATTTTCCCCTACCAAATGGGAATGCTGTGTACCAGCTTTGAAGCCAACCTCATAGAGACTTTGCAAATGACAAATCATATGTTTCTAAATCTATTTGGAAAAGATGGAATATATATTTCTACAGAGAAATCTCACGGTTTCTGAAAACCAAATATTAAAAAAACCTTCCAAAAATCCATGCCTTTATTAGCTCTTGGTGAATGACTCTACTAGTCATCTGGTCATTTAAGCCAAAAATATGGGAATCCTACCCAATCCTTTACCTATTTTTAAAATTCAGTTTGGTAGTATTTTGACAGGGTCCACATGGTGAATCTGACAGACCAGCATGTGTAGTTAGGCAACATTGCCTTCCTTAGAGGTTTTCAAGCTATCCTGGACCAACCAGTCGTTTACATTTTGTAGCTTATTAACTGGCATGATAAGTAAAATAAGAGCTGAGCCCATTCATTAATTTACTTGGGACTCAGAGTCCAATGAAAACAATGTGAACATGGTACACTTTGAATTTCAGACTTGTTTGATAGATGAGGGTTGGGGACAAAAGAAGCTGGATTGAAGGGAGAGAAACAAGAAGATCTCTAAAACAAAGTTAGTATGAAAAACTTAAAATCAGTGTGTTATGTTGAAAGGCAGGACCAGAATGTTGCAAGGAATCATGGACCCAGATATAATGTGAGATGTGCTGAACATATTCCTTGCTCAATTGACCTTCTCACTCCTTACAGGAGGCAGAATGTAGACTGAGTAGAACAACAGTGTGCAACAACGCTCAGAAAGATGATAGCAAAAGACAGATGCTTTGGTTTAATTGAAATGCCCTCATCTTTGAGTCTTGAAATGGAAAGTGTACCCTACCTGACTCTAAAATTATCATGTTTAATTACCATATTTACATTACCACATGTATATTTAATTACCATATGCATTCTTATTGAACCTCTTGAATTTCAGAAGGCTATATTTAGGAATACTGTTTCCTGTGAGTCAAAATATGGATTACAAAACATTTAGATTTGGGATATTATCACAAACACCACACATTTGTACTTACAGGAAAGTGAGGACTAGAACACAGCAGCTGAATTTAAGTATCTCTTATGCTTGCCCTCATTTTTATCTCAACTACCATTGCTGTAGTTTAGACACTTATCTCAAACTGGATTTTTCTCAAAAGACTCCTAACTGATAATAACATCCTTCGATCTTGTCTATTCCAAACCATCTTCCACTCTGTTGCCAGAGTTATCTTTATAACTTGAAAATCTGATCAGGTTACTTTAGTGCTTTAATTTCTTCAGTGGCAGCCCAAGATATAGTATAAAAAAAAATTGATTTTCAAAAGCCATAAAAACCTATCTAGCCATGATTCTTGCCACTTTCTCTCATGACTTGAATGAAATGTGGAATAAGTAAATGTAAATAAATATATATACAGGCATACATATATATTATACATATATGTGAATATATATGCACACACATATATACATACATAGTCATTTTACAAATATTTTCTGAACACCTATTGCATTTTCCATTAAAGGAACTTTTTTCCCATGGTAAGAGAGAGACGATGAACAGCAACAAAAACAAAACAAAACAAAAAACCAAAATTAATAAAATAAATAAAATTAGTGATATGTTCTGAAGAAAATAAAACAGGATATAGAATAGAGTGACTAAAGTGTAGAGATGGAATAAGCCATACCTCAGATAAGAGAGCAAAGGGAGCTCTTCCCCAGGAAGTGATGTCTGAGCTCAAACTTGAAGTAATCCATTTATACAAAGAGAAGTCTAAGAAGAAAGAACAAGTGTATGACCCCACAACAGTAGAAAGACCAGAGTGGCTGGAACATAATTGGGAGTGGGTGGAGAGAATTGGTTGAAGGTAAAATTGAAAAGTCAGCAGGACCAGCTAGTGTACAATGATACTTATTCTATTAACAAGAAGAGCCATAACAAAAATGATAACACATATTTAATAACATACACAATATGCCAAACACTATTTCAAACAAGCATTAACTCATTTAGTCCTAACAATATCTCCATGACAAAGGTGCTATTATTAGCCACTATTTTGCAAATGAGGACATGGAGCAAGGAGAAAACAAAAGACTTGCCAAGATCACATGGTACAATTTACAGTTAGTAAGGGTAGAATCCATTACTAACACAGACAGTCTGGCTTTAGAATCTGCAGTTCTAATCACCATTCTATACTGTATGTAGGAATTTGGCAGACCGAATAAGTACTTTAATTTCTTCTAAGTGCAATGGGAAGCTAATGCAAAGTAACGAGCAAGGAAGGTAAGATATAATCTATCCTTTGAAAAGATTCATTGGGCAACTAGGTAAAAGATGATTTGTGTGTTTGAGTGGGGGTGCTTGCAAAAATGAAATCAGAAAGACTAGTTAAAGGACATGTGCTGCCATTCAGGTAAGAGAAAATCATTGTTTAGACGAAGTGTTAGCAAGTGAGCTTATGAGAATTCTTTAAATTTAAATGCATTTTGGAGGTAGAGACAAAAGATGTGTTGATCAACGATAACTGTAGATTATAATATTAGACTATCAAGCAAGACTTAATTTTGGCTTATTGAATGTATAGATGATGATCCCATTAACTAAGATGGGAAATATCAGGTGGAAGGGAAGTAAGTTGAGAAAAGCAGGAAGTAGAGGGTCTTTGCTTGGAAAATGTTAAGTTTGGCATGCCCATTGGATATCCAAGTGGAAAATTTAAGTAGATAGTTAAAAACAAAACTTAGGTGCTCAGAGGGAAGTCAGGACTAAATGTATAAATTTGGGCATCATCAGTATATGGATAACATGTAAAGCTAAGGGGATAACAGATGAGTTTATTACCTTGGAAAAGAACATGGTAGTCACTCTAATTTATATCTTACTTGTTATATCTCAAAGATTCCATGCTCTCTCATGCCTTTGGATCTTTGCAAGTGGTTAGGTAATAATTTTCTTGAAAAAATACAGCTAATCTTTCACATCCTAGCTCAAGCCTTCCCTCTTCAGAAAAGCTTTTCCTGTTTACCTGGACAGAGTTAGGGAGTAATTAAAACATCTCTTCCATCCATCCATCCATTCATCCATTCAACAGGTATATATTGGGTAGCTAAACTATGCTATAGAGTTTGCTAAATTTTTGGGAATGACATGGTGATTACAAAATGCTATAATCTCTATGTTTTGGATTTTTTTGGTCTACATAATCTTCTAAAGTTGTATCTTTCAAACGTTGTGTTTTAACAAAGTAGGTCATTAAAACAATTTAATAGGTCTTGGTCAGCATGAGAAAAAGAAATAGAAAAAAATAAAAAAGAAAATATCAGAGTATGTCATGAATAACTATTAATAAAAGTATTGCATTTTGAATCATTTTTCCCCAAATATATATGTATCTAATAGAGTGAAACAGAAACATAATGCTTTTTTTCTTCTTTTTTTGTTGAGACAGGGTCTTGCTCTGTCACCCTGGCTGGAGTACAGTGGCATGATCACTATTCATTGTAACCTTTAATTTCTAGGCTCTAGCAATCCTCCCACCTCAGCCTCCTGAGTAGCTGGGACTGCAAGCATGTGCCTTCATGCCTGGCTAATTTTTTAACTTTTTGTAGAAATGAGATCTTGCTGTGTTGCCCAGGTAGTGATCCTCCCATCTCAGCCTATCAAAGTGCTGAGATTACAAGTGTGAGCCATGGCGCCTGGCCCATAATGCATTTTTTTTATTGAGATCATTCAAAAGTTTGAAAGACATTGTACAAGACCCCTTCCCATTTTGTATACCTCTCTCACCAGTTGACTGAACTCTCTGGGGAAAGAAACCCAGTCTTTTTATAGCCTTTTTACACTTGAATCCTCAGCACAGGATTCACAGGATATGGATCAGGTAAGCAAGAGATGTTTGTGGAAAAGATGGTGGAGGGAGAGAAGTCATAGCGAGTGGGGCATTAGACAGAAGCAGCACAGACGCACCAGTGACCTTCCGCCCCTGGGAAGCCCAGAGTGGTTGCCCAAGCCTTTGGGCTCCCGCACTGCGAGGGGAGGGTAAGTACAGGGTAACTCCAGACACAGATAGATCATTATAATTGATTGTACCACAGAATGAAATAACACCTACGTATCAAATCAAATGAAAGTCTTTGTTATGTCCTTCCTGTACTGGTTGTTATGAAAGGTTGACCTTTTGTTTTATGGTACTAATTCCCTTTCTGTTTTGAAAAAGAACTAAATATTAAATCATTGTTACTCGCTAGATCTCTAATTTATTGATGTAAAATTTTATCCTCTGTGCCAATGTGCATCACTGATTTGTAGATAACATCTATATCCTTGGTAATAATTAACATTCTTAGGAGAAAGAAGTCTGCACAGCTTGATATCAGAAAATGGAAAGGACTTCAAGGCTATGGTTACTTTATGACAAAGACATTCTATTTCCAGGAAAAATGGTAAAAGCTTTTACTTTGATTTAGTTCTTATTTTCAATTCTTCCGTTAAATCCAAATTTCAAGTAATAGGCCATAAATATGCATTGTTAAAATTTAATCTTTTCTCCATAAAATATTTATTTGCTATGTCCTTTGAACCAGAACATTATTTGTGCACGTGTGTTTTAATTTAAAACACCATCCTCAACATATTCTGAACGTGTAGAAAAATATTTTTAGACCTCTTTGTTTAGCCTCGTGACTATTTTCTTGAGAACTTTTCTAAACAAAATGTGCTTATTTTCACAATATTCTCAGAAAAGCCTAGAGTATAAAAACAGCTCTTAATATATGAGGGCTTTGAAAATCTTTTGATTAAGGAAGGAAAGAGAGAAGAAAGATAAAGGGGGGGGGGGGAAGAAAGAAGGGAAGCCAAAGCAAGAGAAGGTAGGGGGAGAGCAACCAAAGGAAACATATTTTACATCTACCTCTTGCTATAAGATTAGCTTCCCACTTCTTCCAAAGCAACAGAAATTTTAATAACAAAGTTTTACCTAGCAACAGAAATAGAAAACACCATAAAAAGCATGGTGCTGCAGCAACACAGTCTTTTCCTAAGAAGGTATTCAAATTAAATTCTAGAATACGAAAATCTTTCCTATCTAATTCTAGAACAAACTATTCTCTAAAAATGCATTATAGGTAGCAGCAAGTGCAAGCACAACAGCAGTGACAATGTGGCATATCCATGCAATGAGATATGAATGTTCTGGGGAAAGAAAATTGTGTTCTCATAGATTCTTTCCGAGAAGAATTATTTTCTTTTGGCAAAAAATCCTTAAGCCTGGGAGGGAGACTAAGTGAATTGCATGTCTGAGATGGAGTAGGGGTGGGAGGTTTCAGACACACAAAAATTAAGTTGAATGTCCCCTTCCCCGCTCTCCCTTTCCACACACATTTTCTATATGGTTACTAAAGTCATAACATGCTTGGCACACTGATCAGCATATGGTGGCACTCGATGAATGTTAGATATCATACTGAATGGATAGAAATTAATGGACTTGAGACAACAGCTTAGAAGGTGAAGAGAGATAGGTAAGTGTGGGAGGAGGCACAGTGGTCCCCCAGAGATGTCCACCTCCCATCCCTGGAATCTGGGATCTGTTCTGTTACATGGCAATAGGATATTAAGGTTGTACATGAGATTATGGCTGCTAACCAGTTTTTTAAAAGTAGCAATTACCCTGGATTATTCAGGTGGGCGCAATGTAATCATAAGTGTCCTTAAAGTGGAAGAGGGTGGCAGAAGAGGAGATCAGAGTGATGCGATGTGGGAAAGACTCAATGCACCTGACTCCCTTTGAAGACGAGGGCCAGGGCCAGGAGGGAAGGGACGCTGGCAGCCTCTGGAAGCCGGAGAAGGCAAGCAAAGGATTCTCCCACAGAGACTCCAGAAAGCCACACAGCCCTGCTGATGCCTTGATCTTAGTCCACCGAGACCTGTGCCAGACTTTTGACCTACAGAACTGTAAGATAACACACTGTGTGAATTTAAGCCACTGACTTTATGGTAAATTGTTATCGCAACAATAGAAAATGAATATAATGAGTAAATAAGCTTGTAGGGATCTGCAGAAATAATTTTGCTAGTGATGTTTGGGCAAAGTGCAAAGAGATCCCAGAGGGGATTGTGGACATCTCTCTTAATGTCTTACATTCTTAAAGGTATGGTAAAACTTTAAAAAATTCAACTCATACGTGTTCAATCTATTGTAAGGGTTAAAATAAAACGTGCATTTAAATTAGCTGCAACCTGTCATTTTCTCCTATTTTTCGTCTCCTCCCACTATCACTACATAGGCATAAACACCATGCAAATACATGCACACACCCACATTTGTGTATGGCTTTCCAATTATATGTCCATTGTGCACCCCTTAAATTTTTTCGTATTTGACTACACTGTGACACATTGCGTTAGTAAATTTTTTATTTCTTGAAATTCTTTTCTTTTCCACCCAAAATACCATGCATTCCATTTATTTCTGTTCCTTTTTTACAACTCCTTCTTATTTGTTTCCTACTTCTTCCTTAATGTCTTATTGTTGCAAGGAACAGAGACACTCTCACAGAAATTTAAATGCTAGGAGCAGGGTTTGATTCACATATATAGAAAGCAATACAAGAGGCAGGAAATCATGGAAATTGTGGAGCAGGAAGTGTGGGCACTCCAGGTCTAATGGACACTCACACTGAAAGATATGGAGCCTCAGAAGGAGGAATTTATGGATCTTCATTTTAAGGTTCCTCCATTTACAAGGCAGGCACTCTCAGTCTCTGACTTGTTTAGTATGTCTTCTAACTTCTCTAATGACCGCTTTTTCTACTCTACTTTTTCTATTGCCCAGCTAATGATTACTTTTAAGTTTGAGGTGCTCCGGTCATAATCTCAGTCATGACCCCTTATTAATATGAGACTTATTTTATTTACTATCTACTTTATGCCAGTCACTAGGAGCTTAGGTAACATGATTAACAAGATAAAAAACATCTCAAACATCTTGGAACTTATTTTTTTAAAGGATAATTCAATAATAGAAACTATTAGGTCATTAAATATGAAATGTCTAATTTCAAATCAAAGGTGTAGTTTATTATATCTCAAACAAGAAGCAGTACAATCAAAGTATGCACCTAAACTATGGACACAATTTTGCCATCTTAACAGTAGCTTGCTTATTCCAGCAGCAAAGAAGCTTGGAGAGCAAGTGGCGAGGAAATCTCGAAAGGCGTTTCCCACAGCTTGTTGAGAATTGAATATTTTTCCTTGCAAGAAGTGGTCCAAAGCCTGGAAGAAGTGGTAGTCAGTTGGAGCAAGGTCTGGTGAATATGGTGGATGACAGAGAGTTTCCAAGTCCAGCCTCTGTAGTTTGAGCAGCGTTGTTTGTGCGACTTGTGGTTGAGTGTTGTCTTGCAAGAGGATTGGCTTGTCTCTAGTGACAAATCTCTGCTGCTTAATCACAGGCGTCCACATCATTTTGTCCCATTGGTTGCAGTAGACATCCGCTGTAATCAGTTCATCAGATTTCATGAAGCTGTAGTGGACAATACCAGTGCTGGACCACCAAACACACACTATTAGCTTTTTTTGATGAATATTCAGTTTTGGACCATGTTTTGGCACTTCATCTTTATGCAACCATTGTGCTGAATGCTTGCAATTGTCAAAAAGAATCCATTTTCATCACACGTAACAATAAGGTGTAGAAATAGTTCGATTTTATGTTGCGATACCAAAGAAAGGCAAGCTTTGAAACGATTTCTTTTCTGAAGTTTGTTTAATTCACGAGGAACCCATCTCTCCAGCCTCTTTACCTTGTCCATTTGTTTCAAATGGTCCAATATTGTTGGAATAGTAACGTCAAATCTTGCTGCTGATTCACACGTAGGTTGAGATGGATTTGCTTCCATTACAGCTTTCAGCTCATCATTATCCACCTTGGTCTCAGGTCGCCCATGTGGCTCATTTTCAAGATGAAAATCACCAGAAAGGAACTTCCCAAATGATTGACATACTGTGCGTTCATTAACCATATCCTTCCCAAACATTTCATTGATATTTTGAGCTGTCTGCGCTGCATTGGTTCCACGATGGAACTCATATTTGAAAATAACATGAATTTTTTGACTTATCCATGGTTTCACAAAAATTGCTCTAAAAAAATTTGAAGAATAATTACAAGCCAAACCATGTGTTTAAAAGACTGAGGATGTACCTTCACAATAAAAGTAAATCAAGAAGTGTCAAAGTGAAATATCAGAGATATCAACTGTCAAATTTAGTACTTAAGGAAATTGGACATTTCATACTTAATAACCTAATGTGATCATATACACACTAACACTTTAATTTTTTAGTCTTTACCTCTATAATGAAAATATCTTGCTCTAGCTATAAGATATTTGGGTTTTGATTAGCTAGGATGTGTACAAATTTGGGGATGTAAAAGAGGTTTCTGGAATCCTAATAGAATCATATATCTGATACAGAAGAAATAGTTCACAACCATGATTTTTGGATAAACATAGGTGCTAGATATAGTCTCTGGTCAGGCTACTGTTGTCTCGGGATTCCTAATGGATTACTATTAACATTGTTATTATTATTGTTGACTCATCTGTCCTTTTCACCTTTCTAAGGTGCATCTCAGTTTTATTTTGTGGGTTTACTTTTTCTCCTTTGAACATATTTTGGTAATGCTGTAATCCAGAAGATCATATTCCTTAAACTAGGCAATTTATCTTCCCTCTATGAAATAGTAATCTTAAACTGGAGAATAATTAAACTCAAAAGGATTGATATTTTTCCATACCACAAGTTATATGCTAACTGGGTTCTTCTCGCTATAACATCTTCCAGGTAGTTTTTGCTTTCCAGTCCTGGGCTGTGGGTCTTGGTTTCTATCCATTTCCAAGTCAGATGCTTAGTTTACCCTGCTGATCTGTGGGCCTTCAATATGCTTCAAGTAATTTCCAGTAATTTGTACAAAAAAATAGCTAGAATGGGATCTCTCACATGCAAAGAAAGAGTCTTAGCTGATAACAAATGTTAGTATGAACATGATTTTAGGGATACAAGTCCCTTTGAGAGCTGAGGCTTGACTGAATGAATGCAGTTAGAGTTCCTTGGTGACTAAAAGTCAGGGCAGAACTTTCTAATTTGAGGAATGCCAGAATTCAAAGGATCAGGAAACTAAAATCTATACAGACGAGGCAAGGGTATAAGGAAGTTCAGAGAGTCGTCAAATTTTCTGGCCACAGATAGATGTCAAAGCCAGGATTATGGCAGTGGGAATTTGGGTTCAAGAAGAGCTCAAGTGCGTCAGGGCCAATGGGGTAGGCATAAAGGGGATGGAGAGATGAAATAGGAATCCAGAAATTTAGAAGTTTTGCCGGGCTTCCCTCCTATGGCCTATGAACTAAGTGGAGAAGCGGGTCAGGATAGTTTTGCTTACTGTAAAGTGTTTGAGCAAACAGCATCTGTTGGGAGGTGAAAGAACTAGACCCTTCTCTCATTCAGGCTTACCTATATAGGTCTTCTCTCACACCTTTACTCTCACAGGTTCTTTGCTTGAGGACAGGCTGCATTTACTTCTCTTTCTTATGAACACCTTTTCTTTTCTCTGCCTCAAGATATATATTTTGAGATTTTATGCACATTTGGCTTGATTTTAATTGGTGTTATAATGCATTTTCATATCATAACCCCAGTTTTCAATGTACCTTTCTGTGCTACCTATATTACTTCTATCTCTAGCTATAACATTTTTGACCAAAAAAGTATTTTCCTTTTTAATACACGAAAATGTCCTTCACTACTTTGGTAAGGTCTGTAGGCTATAGTAGAGTGCCGCAACGTAACACCTGCTCAGCGTCAAAGACACTGTCCATTAAATGTAGGAATTTCCACTTAGGTCCCTCTAAGATCCCCCAAAGGTGCATTTTATTGTTTTACAAGACCGGCACTGGTAGACCCTCTCTATTGTGAAGGTGGCATAAAAATTCACAACAAAGTTTAAGGTTTTTCTTGGGAGGTGAAATTTCAAAGTAAGTATCAGTCTGAGAATTTCTAGATAGGTTGATATTAATAACATAGTTTATGATATTTTGTATTATACAATATAGGACCTTCAAACTTAACACATGGCACCAGGGACCTTTTCCCTCATATTTAGCAAGGAGATTTTTCCAAGTTCTTCCTCACGTTCACTGGCAGAAAATGTAACAGAATGTTAGTGACAGTAATTTCCAGAGAGTATGAGTCTACCTGTGATTTAACTACAAATACATATAATTGGCAGAAAACTATTTTCTCTGGATATGACAGAATCTAGCAAAGTCTCACATTTAATGTAATTATGTGTATGAATTTTTGAATGGTATTCCTTTAGACAAGAAGCATGTAAATAAAAACTGATGCAGGAATCTTTAAAAATCCATGTTAGCTTCTGCAATTCCACGTAGGGCTTTCTACAGGCTGCTTGACACCAATTTTGGGTAATACACAAGTAAATTTAAACTATTTGGAGCCTATAGAGATTATATCAGAAGGCATCTACCGAATGTCAGCAGTTTTGAAAGAGGTAGGATATGGATGGTATTAGAAAGAGAAGCTTGATAAAGATCTTTTGCACTGCTGTATAGAATTGTTTCAGAGAAATATTATCTTTTGTTTGCTATTAAGCTTTGTCAGACCTGAATTCAAAAAGCATATTGATTTGTTGTCAGAAAGTTGCATATGCTGGATGGATCTGTTTATAGCACTATTGTATGAAGCTTATTTCGTTCTGTTTGCTTGAGGCAGATAGTACTAGCACAGAGGCTCAAATTTACCTCTGCCCCATCTTTGACAAGTAATTCCTTCATCCATTTTGAATTTGATTTATAAATAAAGAACAGAAGAAACCGTCTCATAAATCTAGGTACTGGCTTGCACAATTTTGTCATGACATACTCTGCAAATTATTCTTTCTTCACTTTCACTATTAATGCTGCACGGTTATGGTATATTCTTTGGTCTGTCTTAGGAGATGAGATTCTAGTCATGTTTAATTTATTAGCAGCTGATTTTACTTCTTTTACTCCGTATTTGATTATCTAGGGAACGCAGAATGGAAGCTGACATATGGTATCTCTGCAGTACGGGTTGAACATCTGCAACTCATGCATTATTTCAAATTTATCAAGTACATTGCTTACATAAGTAAGATAATGTTTCATCTTTATCCCATTAGGTTGAGTTGAGTCTCCATGATTTTATATTCAAGGATGTACAGTATGCTCTGTACTATGAGAAACAAGAAGAACCACTAGGCAAAGAAAAAACATTTTTTTTTTTTTTTTTAGTTTTGAGCTCGGGTGAAGATACTTAAAAGGAAACCATGGTACTGGTACTGCAGAGTGAAAGAAGTATTTCAGTGGAGAGAATGAAGAGGAAGAACTTTAGAGCTGTAACTCTGGGTTTATGGAAGCCTATACTTACTAGGAGAGTAGCAACAATGCTCTCTGTCTCCTCATTCCAGGATCCTTCAGAGAATGAAGGCTTCTTTGAGCATTTTACCAGGTGGTTAATCATATGTGCACAAGTATGTTGGGTCAATTCAGGAATTACATTTAGGTATAAATAACAAGAAAAATTTTCCTGGAATTGTATTACCTTCCCTTATTTCATTCACTGTGAGTTTCTCCAGGGATCCTGGGTCTTCATTTAGAACTAGATGTCTAAAGTTTTCCTTTGTAAAGGTGCATCCTAGTCTGATTGATTCTATTCATTAATAATTTGAAATTCTTCATGTTGCATACATTTCTAAAACTTTTTCTAATCAAAATTTTCCTATTAATTCCTTTTACAGATACCATGAATTCTGATAGGTAATATGCTCAAATAAAATCCCAAAGTATTGCACTTATGTTTGAGAGTCTTTGGGCTTCAAAATAGCCATTTAAAAAGATGACAGCACCATTATCCCAGCTCTTCTGTGTTATACCTCATGGAACATCTTATATTCTGCTAAATGTTTATCCCTTTGTAAGAAATAAGGATTGAAATTCTTTTTCTTTTGTCAGATAGATATCAAATTTTTTTATTTCAAAAACTTCTTTCAGACCAACTTCTTATCAACACAGAATGCCTACCTATGTACCAGGCACTGTTCTAGGCACTAGAAATATAGATGTGAACACTCTTTAAGCTTACATGTGTGCATGTGGTGGTGGGGAAGGGCAGACAATACTAAGTCAATAAATAAAGGGACAAGGTAATTTCCAATAAGTGCCAAGAAAGAAACCTGGGCAATTTTCCAGAGTGTGAGAGGATTGGATAATCAAGGAAGGCTTGTCTGAGGAGGTGTTATTTGAGTTAAGACCTGACCCGTATGAAGAAGCAGAGGATGTGAAAATCTGTGGGAACAGCAGTCACCTAGAATGAAGGGCAAGTGCAAGAACTGTAAGGAAAGAATAAATTCTTTGTGTCTGAGGAATATAAAGAAGGTCAATCCGGGTGACATATAGGAAACAAAGGGCACAATGGCAAGAAGAAAGTTATAGGGCACACACACAGGGCAGATCGCAGTTGGTTTTTTAGTCCCTGCCTGGTTTAATTTAAGGAGCTCTCCTTGACTCTAGGTGTGCTGGGATTCCATTGGTTGGTTCAAGCCAGTGAGTGACAAGAGCAGATCTGTCACTAGGGCTTCTTTGTGAAGGATGAACACCAATAAGGGAGCTTTATTCAATGAGTTGCTAAGTCCAAACAGAAAAAACACCTTTGCTTGGTTTAAGCAGAATATGATTTTTTAAAAATTTTTGGTCAGTATATTGATTAACCCAGAGAATCATCAGCAAGGTTGAAGAAACAGGCAGAAACACAACTAGAATCCCATTGTCCAACTGGTTGATAGAGCTGCAGCCTCAGTTCTGAACACCCGGAGGCCCTGCCGTACCCAGACTCTGGGAGTTGACTCCTCCCCACAGATATTCTGGTCTCTCTACTTCTGTGGGTCACTGGCTTTGGGCTCAAGGTCTTGGGCAGTTGTCTCTGGTTTCCTGAAGTTCTGCAAGAAGAAAAGCCGCAGAAATGCGTGTCATGTAATTTCAGCAACTATGGCAGGAAGCATGTTTTGCATGGTACATGCTTTAAATGTAAGAAAAGGTTTATATGCTAGACATCTAATAAAGTGACAGATATTCACTGTAGAAGCTTGTGCAGTGGTGTAGTAGAGGGGACATTTGGCTTGGACTAGCATGTTAGTATAGAGAGAGAGCTTGAGAGTCTAAATTATTTGGAGGTAGAGTGGGCAGGACGTTTTGTTTTTTTTTGGCCTGGGTAAGGAAGATAAAAAGAAAAAGGAAGAATTGAGCATGATTCCTAGGTTTGGGGATTAAGAACCTGGGTGAACAGTGGGAACATTGAGAACAGGAAGACAGGACAGAAGGTGGGTGTGCGTCCAGAAAACTAACACTTTTGGTTATTTTATATTTGAGATAGTCAGTAGACTATTTAAATGGTGATGCCAAGTTCAATTAATTCTAATTCAATTCAATTATAATTAATTAATTCTAATTCAATTAATTTAGGAGCAAAGTTAAGGGTGGGGATATAAACATGGCCTCAGAGGCTTCTAGTCCCTTTTTCCGATAAGACATTATGTTTATTGCAGCCATTCTAGGATTTTAGAATTTTTCTTTAACAGTGCCAATTATCTTCTCAATAACTTAAAATAGCTATGCAAAACAGCATGCGATAGGAAATGAAAACGCACCAACTCAGCTTTCACAGCACTCTATAATATGACCGAGGTTGGCATATTTATATATTTTTCTCATTTTTTCAATTGCTTTATTTATTTATTCAAATTTAGTTTTTTAAATCAATAGATAAAATTGTGTGCATTTATTGTGTACAGCATGATGTTTTGAAGTGTATACACATTGTAGAATGGTTAAATCTAGCTAATGAACATAGGTATTACCTCACGGAGTTATGATTTCTGTGCTGCGAGCACATGTCCATTCTCTTAGCATTTTGCAGGCATTTTTCTGGCAATTTGTCCATTGTTTCCCAGGAGACAGACAACCACTCTTTTGATTAGGCCAGCTCTCTCACTGGTCATCCCACAAGCCTGATTCCAATCATCGTTCATGATGTTGTCATTGCTCCTCCAACCTGGAAACATAGCAGAAAGTTTAAGAGAACTCTGGGCTACGACAGACCAGAAGTGACTCCTGGGCCACACTGCTTATTGGCTGTATGACTTAGGGATTCATTAAATCACTCTAGTCCTCATTAGTAAAATGAAGGTGATAATGCCTCTTCCACGGGGATGCAGTAAGAATTAAATAAGAGAAGGCTTGTAAACACTTGGAACACATTGCAGGTACTCAGTAGATGATAACTTTAATTGTTATTGTTAGCCACTCTCGTATCTTTCCAAAAGCAAAAAATTAATGCCTTAAGCAAAAATCCATCCTTCAAGTGCAAGCTCATAAAGCACCTACAGTCTCTTCCTCAGCTAGTCAGGACTGTAATTGAAAGCAATAGCAACCTTTCCAAAGATTTGTTGAAAAAATGAAAAAAGATTATAAATATCCAAGGACAAAACACAAGAGCAGTCAGCCCTCTGAGGCTGAGGCTGAGGGCAGGCCTAAGAGTATCCCTTTGCCTAGCTGTGGACCGTGAAGTCCTGAAGTCTTACTTCTGCTTCTCTCTGTGCGTCTATACCACCTTTTCAACTTCTCCATGCTCACCCAATTTCTCTGCTCATGAAGGACTTCTCTGTGTCCCATAATTTGCAATTGCGTATGCTTCTGGCTGGATTTGATTTATTCTTCCCATACCTCCATGTGAGTTTATAGGTCACAGGAACTGTGACCCTTAATTTGCATTTCTGGGACCTTAATTTAAATTTTCCAAAGACAGAATGTTTGACTTAACTTGTCCATGATTTCCCTTGGGTCAGATGTCCAGCTACAGCCTGGGCACAAAATGAGGCTGTGTAGTATTAGACTTATCTTTATAGAAGTTGTAGGCAGAACAATTTAAGCTAGAATGGTATGTGGGTAGAGCAGGCAAAGTAATTTGTTGTCAGGGGTAATTTGTTTATAAGGAGTAGAAGGCCACTCGGACTCAAATAATAAGGGATTTAGCTGAGAGGATATGCATGGAACATAAAAATGTAGGGTATAAAATACAGCTGGGTCACATAGGAATTGGAAAATTGTCAGGAAAATTTCATCTCTCCGTCTCAACCTGATTTTGCACATCTCTGTTTTTCTCTCTGCAGACTGGCTGTGTTTACCTATTCAATAACATCAATTGCTCATTCAACATGGGAAAATAATTTGTCCAGGCACTTTTCTAGGTTTTCTCTTCTTATTCATAGGATGAAAGCTCCCTAATTTTGTCTTACTTGATTTTATCTCATTGATTTAGTTAATTGTAAATTGCAGTGCCCAGGGCTCACTCTACATTCATTCCCCTAGTGATCTCATTTTGTCTCATGGCTATAAATTCTGTGTATATACTGACAGCTCCAAATTTATATCTCTAGGCTGATCCTTTCTCCTGAACTCCAGATCCATGTATCCAGCTGCCTGCTTAATATCTTTGCTCGGGTTTCTAACTGGCAACTCAAACTTACCATGTCCAAAACATGACTCCTGATTTCACCTCCCTTTCTAAACCTGTTCTGATCACAGTCTGTCTCATCTCAGTTGACAGTTGCTCATGTCAAAACCTTTGGTGTTATCTTTGACTCCTTTGTCTTTGTCCTTTCTTTGTCCTTCCTCTTCTGATGTCTGCAAGTCCTGTCTGTTGTCTCTACCTTTAATATATGTCCACAGTCCAGCTACTCCTCATCGCCTCTGTCACTGCCAGGCCCCCATCATTTCTGATCTGGGTTATTGCACTAAACTTCTAACTGGTTGTCCTGCTTCACCTGTGGATCCAAAGAGTCTCTCAATCAGGTGTTTTACAGTGATTCTTGTAGCAAATAACACAGAAGGTTGACTCCTCTGTTCAAAACCCTTCTTTGGCATTCTTTCTCATAGAAGCCAATGTTCTTACAATCCTCTATGAAGCCTACAAGGTCTATCCCTCTACCCTTTACTTCTGACTTTATCTATTACCATTCACCCTGGTTCATTCTCCCCTTGCTTCACTGACTGCTTCACTGACTAGCTTTAACCGGCTAGACAAGACCACGCCTCAGGGCATTTGCACATACTTGCCTTTCTGCCTAAAAATTCCTTTCCTAAGATATTTATGTGCTTCTGTCCTTCACCTCCTTCAATCTTTTGCTTAAGTATCACCCTCTTTGTGAGGCTCTCCCTCGCCATCTTATTCAAAATTGTAACCTTTCCACCTTGCCCTTCCTCTCTCTGTTTCCTATTTTGTTTTACTCTAAAGCACTTATCAGGGTCTGACTTATTACATGTCTTGCTTATCGATTAATTGGTTGATTGATTCATTCCTCCAGAAGAAAGTAAACTCTACAAAAGCTGAAATTTCTGAGTGTTCCATTCATTGCTGTGTTCCTGGTACCTAGAAAAGTACCTGGCATTTAGTGACAATAATATATGTTGAATTAATGAGTGAATTAGTGAATGAACAAGGAAATAGCAATTTGTCATGGTTTTGTTTGGGTGCTACATGGAGTATTTATGGAAGAGAAAGAACCCTTCCCTCCCCTCCCCTTCCTTTCCTTTCCCTTCCCTTCCTTTCCTTTCCTTTCTTTTTTCTCCTGAGACAGGATGTCTCTCTGTCATCCAGGCTGGAATGCAGTGGTGTGATCATAGCTCACTGCATCCTTGAGCTCCTAGGCTCAAATGATCCTCCTGCCTCAACTTTCCAAGAAGCTGAGACTACAGGCACCTACCATCACATCTGGCTAATTTTTTAATTTTTTATAGAGACCAGGTCTCATTATGTTGTCCAGGATGGTCTTCAACTCCTGGGCTCAATTGATCTTCCCACCTTGGCCTTCCGAAGTGCTGGAACTACAGGCATGAGCCGCCACACCTGGTCAACTTTTCTTATACAAGGTTCTGTCTGGAAAGTATCCATGCATGTAATATGAAAAATAGAGACATTTATTGAAGAAGATAAAGATACAAGAAACATTGTACATAGGACAATGACGCCTCAGTCCCCTTCAAAGTAGACACCTTGGGACCTCACACGGTTCTCCCAGCATCTCTTAACCTAACCTGTACATGTTCAACATTCTCAGGTGCTCTGCTTGCTGCCAACCTCGCAGAATGTGGATCACTTTCAACAGATTCTTGACCATCTTTGAAGCATTTGTGCCACACTTTATTTGTGCTGCACTCATTGCATTGTCCCCGAAAGCCTTTCGAATCATGTGAATAGTTTCTCCAGAGGAATGTTCAAGCTTAATGCAAAATTTGATGCAGATTGGTTGCTCTATCTACTCCGTCATTTTGAATGCGATGGTCACGCAGTACACATGCTCGCTCAATGGCGTCTAGGGCCCCACTGACTAGTACAATGAAGGGGTCAATGTTCACGCATGCGCATTCCAGTCCACTCGCCTTGGCTGCCAGATTACACTGATGTCATGCTAACCATTCTCCTTACCTTAACAATGGCTGGATACTTTCTGGACAGCTCGATATCTAGAATATGAGAAGCATTTTACATTTTCTGACTATTTCATATGATCTACTCTGTGTGGTACATGATCTCCTTTATTTTACCAATGAGGAAAAAAATTCAGAGAGTGAAAGCAACGTGCCCACGTGATGCGAACCCTGTTATATCTGTCTTCCTAGTCTGAGCTCCCTCTATTAAGTCATGCTGCTAGAATTAAGATTTCTATCCTCGTCTCTACACATAACATTTCTGTTTCTCAAGTGATAATGAGCACCTTCCCTTCTCTTTTCCTTGCAAAAATAGCATCGGAAAAAATACATACAGCATTTGACTTCTTTTTTTTGGCAAATAATATGAAGAAATATATTCTCACAAAATATATTGGAGCTTCTCCCATTATGGGTGCGATTGCCTTTCACCTCTGACTGTCATTAGTGGCCCTCTATCCTTTTCTACAGACACTTCTCATCAGGGTCTCCCCATTTCTCTTCTCCCCAGCCTTCCTCTCTTCCCAGCTGAGCCATTTCTTGCTTAAAAATCCAATCTATGCTTAGGTTCTGTGGTGAACACTCTTCTCCAATGTTTTGGAGAATGATAGTTATGGATTTTCTGAAAATTTCTTCTACTCCCCACATTGTTTCTTTTTCCTATGAAATTATTTCCCCTTCCCCTTTTTGGTTTCTATCTTTAATGTTACAAAGTCTTCTCCTTTCATTTTTTGTTCATTCATATTAAAAAGTAAATGGAAGCTTTGGGTGCATGAGTGGGGCTTATCCATTAAGGTATATTAATGAGTATTACCCTTCCAAGGGTGAATATCTGTTTTTCTCTTGGTCTCCCCATTTTCTTTATTTAAATCTCCTGCCTCGTTGCTGCATTTTGCAAGCCGAGTGTGTTGAGGAGGCTGAAAATCTCATCATTCAGTTGATAGACTTCATTTAATTCCTAGTTTTTGGTACAGCACTTCAGCTGTCTTTGAGCTGTGCCTCCAGGTCTGCAGAATTAATCACTTCGTGTACAGAGAGGGCAGCGGACTTTATCAATCCTCTGCTTTCAGCTTCTCTACCCTCCCACACGCTCCCATCCCACCTGCTTCAAAAGTACACGTCTCCAGTCTCCAATTCCTGAGTCTTTCTGGGATTCTGTAGCTCAAACATGATTAATTAATTCTTGTTGTTTTCTCCCCAGACAGACACATAGGTGAGAACTTTCTACATTCTGCTAAGTCATTTACCACTCACACAACATAGCAAATAGTGTTCATGTACCTGGGCTCTGGGAATAAGCTGTTTTGGTTCAAATCTTGACTACCATTTAATAAACCCATGATCTTGGGTAAATTCTTCAACCTTTCAGTGCCTCCCTCACCTATCAATTGTGGATAATAATATTGCCTCTCTCATGGGGCTAATTACAACAATGAAAGCACTTATAAAAGTGCCCAGGATATAATAGATGCTAGAGAAATGTTTGGATTTATTATACTCTTTTAGGCTTTCCAAATCTTACTGGTGTCAATCAGCTACTATTGTCCCCTCTTCTATTCTTTTGTCTTTATGGATTTAAATAATTGTCACTATTCCAGTGTTATAAATTTAATAATGTTTTGGGAGGACGTTGAGCTAAATGCACACAATAATACCTTATAATTAACTCTGTTTCAATAGCAGAACTCTCCCAAACTTATTCCTGTCCTCACGTACCCGTATGGTAACTGAATCCCCATTTTGGTAATCTGCCTGGTGCCTGAGTGCCCCTGGTAGACGGCTTGCCTTCCGTTCCCCTGTCCAGGGACCTGGGTCCTACTACAGAGTCCCAGCCAGACGACTGGTAGAAAAGATCTCTGCTTAGATTTCTCCAAACCTCTTGTGCATGGAGTTGCCTTTGCCATACCCAGTCTGAGAAGACACTATTACTTCTATGTGTTGGATTTTTAATGCCTGCGGTTTGTCCTTAGATATTCTAGTCACTGTGTTCTTATTGGCCAGGGCCACATTTCTGGTTTTGCACCTTTGGATCCTAGCCAGCTGTTAAGCACTCAATGCTTGGGTGAAAGCAACTTCCTTTTCGTTTTTCTCTTTCTTTTTATTTCCAGATTCTCCCTTCCCACTTTAGTTTTTCTCTTATCCCCTTCCTACTATGAAATTTGAAACTGCACTTTTAATGATAACTCTTTATACTATGACTTGATAGCAATAAGATGACATATATTTATATTATATCCACTGGAAATAAGTTTGAGTGGCTATAGCCACGTGAAACTATCAGCGATGCATTATCATTTAGGGAGGTATGATTGTCTTTCCCATTACTAGAATATGGGCATTTTTATTTTTTATTGCACATTAACAAAACATTCCAATTTCACCCTAGTTGCACATGAGGCTTCGTATTCCAAAATGAGAAACAGTAATAAGTTTTTATTCATAGTTTACTACAGTGAAAATGATTTTGTGCAAATGCCATTTTATAATCACTCCCCTACCACTATTGTCATTACTATCAAATTAAGAAATACACAAATATTTATTTAGAAATCTCTGTGAACATAAAGGGTTTAAGGTTGTAGTAAATTCACTCTTCCTTCCTGGGGGCTTCTGGGATAAATAGTCATTTTGCAGTGGGTGAAAATGACCTCAAGATTACAGAATTCATCCGAAATATTTAGTAATATAAGCTGCTGAGTGCTAGAGAGGAACGGAAATGAGAGTGTGTAGTGATCTTCACAAAAGGTCAAAAGCACTGTAAACAATGAAATTGAGGCTACTAGGTCTGGAGTGGGAAATGTCCCTTGCTAAATTTTCAGACACTAACTGCATTTTTATTTGATTGTTTGTTCTTGGTTCTAAGTGTGTATACTATTGTGCCAAGTCTGTTCTGTGTGTGAAGGAGCAAGAGTCTGAATTACGATACACAGATCAGCAGGATTTCCCTTATAGAGCTCTAACAAAGCAGAAATCAATTTCTAGGAACACATCTCATGGAAAGAGGGAAGGAAGGAAGGAAATAAGGAAAGAAGAAGAGGAAGGAAGGAAGAAAGGAAGGGAGGGAGGGAGGGAGGGAGGGAAAACTTTCCAGAACTAGTTCTCATTCTAGTGTTCCTTGCCTCAAGCACTGATTCACTGTTGAGTAGACAGTTTGCTAATGTCATGCATAGTCATTTGGACTACACTGTTAAAAAGATTGCCATCTAAATATAGAAATCTTGTAGGAAGACAAATAAGGAAGTATTGCTTTTAATTTGAGTTTGTGCCCATTATTGGCTTTGCAAATGTTCAGTCAAGATTACACAGTACAGCTATGTGGAGATTTAAAATTTTATAATACTTTTAATGTAAAATAGATATAGTAAAATGAAGGTAAGGATCCATCATGTTTTAATTTCATTATCTGACTGCTACTGGCAAGGCATAGTTAGCTTTGTAAATTCACATATTATACTCCATTGTACTATAGCAACTCAATAATTTTATTGTTATATCAATAGTTTTTTGGGGAAAATTAAAAGTCAGTAGAGGATACAAATATTATTATTTCGCCTTTATATTTTTGTTTGCTTGTTTAGTAACATTTCTTTCAACTCTAGAGAAGAAAAATAACTTCTTTAATAAATAATTCTCTGCAAACCATTTGGTAAGAAACCATTTTGACATTTAGTAAACCTGTAAAATTATGGGCTTATGGATGTTTTCCATTTTGTTAATAAACTTCAAGGCTTATTGAAAAATGACACTTTTCAACATTAACAAAATAGGTCTTACATCAAAATTTTATATCAGCCTCTCCCTTTTAAACATGCCAAGCTCAGGAATTCTCTAGCTCCGAGCTAAAGACGTCTCCTCTCTGAGCCTAGTTGGTCTTTTGAGCCAGTTACAAATTATACCAGAGTGAGTGAGTTCTGGCATTTTGTCAAAATAACCATAGCTTCCCTGCAAATTTGTAAACTGTGTTAGAGGAAAGGAGACATTTTTAATTTGTTTTTACCTTTAAGACTCAGAGGAGATAAGCCAATGAGCCAGAAATGTATTTCCTATTTTGAAGATTGATTTGAATGCCGTAAAATATGCCGAGTTCAGAGTTATTTAGAGCACCGTGACCTTGGAGGGGAGCGAGGGTGTGAGTTCCGTCCCTGTGTGAGTTTTATAGTTCCACTCTTAGAAACTGTACACCCAATTGTATCCCTAACTCCAGCTCAGAGTTTGCTAACCAGTGACCCGCAGGGCAAATCTGACCTTCAGTGCTCGTTTGGATCACAGTTTTATATGCTTACTGTGGCTAAGATGCTGGTCCCTTCTGATGGCTCTCGGTGACACCACCCTCCTCACCCTGCCCTGCACATCTTGATTCTGTTAACCTGCCTGGAACCCCATAGCATTTAAATTTGTTAACCTTGCTTTAGCTGTAGGGCAGCTGCTAACCTACATAGCACCATTTTATGATTCAGAAAAAGCAGATCATAAGTTGGATTTCAGTCTCCTCTCAGTAGCTCAGCCCGGTGGCCTTGTGTTGTGGACAAACTGCCCAAGTTTATGCAGCATATAGACCAAAGCCAACCATGTCTAGTTAAAATAGGGATCCTTCATGAATTCGGAGGTTGAGTGAGCCAATATGAGTGAATCAACTCAAGCCAGTCATCATCGCTGGGAAGAAAAGACAAAAAGCCCAAACTGAAAGTCATCTGCTTTGTTTTAAAGGGACGGCACTATTACTGGACCACTGGGGCACATTTACTTTATGTTGTATAAGTAAAACTTTTGTAAATAGATTTTCCTCCATGTTACCTTTTTACAAAGTTCAAATCCATTCTTTTTTTTTTTTTTCCCTAATGTGAACTTTTCCACAAGTAACTGAATCTCAGTATTCTGGAGTGACTCATCTGCCGATGGGTCATGCTTCGTTTTTAAACCAAGCACTCTGTAGAGAGATTTGAAAACCGAATTCCCAACACAAAGTCCATTTTGTCATGTGTGGGCATTTACAAATATCACAGCTAGGAAAGGAGAGACAAGGAATTTCCTTTTTCATTTGTCAAGCATTGCTCAGGAGTCTCTCCCCTCGCAGTGGCATTGTGACGAAGCTGTGTGAGACCTTTCCCTCTTTACCTTGATGGCGCTTTAATAAGGACGTTTGAGACAGGCTCGAAAGAGAGCACTGTGCCTGTGCTTTGCTTACTGATGGTTCTACACAAACAGCCTGATATTGATCTGTCATCAGAAGGGGCTTCTGTAAATGCTTGAGATGATGTTCTGTGAAGGATAAATTGGTAGAGTTATTTAGAAAGAAAAGAATTAAGTTCAGTTTTCCTTGGTGACTAATCCATAAATGCTTTTGGAGGAAAAAGCTGAGCCTTCAGCTGTCTATGGAGGCACTGGGCAAAGTTCCCCATACATTAGAGGCAGGGGATCAAGGCCAGATATTTACAAGATCCTTTAGCTTGTCAGCTGCACAGCATGAGGAAGATTTGTAAGCCAGGGTTATTCTTGTGGCAAACATTGAAGACTGCTGAGAAGGAACAGTCTGTGGTTTGTTGAGTGTCTGTTATGCTAGGTGACCCTGAGTTAGGTTTTCTCAGATTATATGCAAGAATATGGGAGAAACTGTAGGCAGAAAAAATATCTACCATCTCTATAGTGGTTGTGTACTAAACTCAGAGTCAGACTATCAGATACATGAATGTGTTTCAGGGTCTTACGATTATTTGCTTTTTTGCTAACTTCATTTGCCTCATCCTAATCAGAAGAAAACCCAACAATTAGGCAGTCCAGCTCCCTCATGACCCAATGAACCAGGCCAGTGGCTCTCTGAGCTGCTACGATTTAGCAACGGTGGTGGATGAAGCTTGGTGAAGTACTGAGTAGTTTTCCATTTTAACACACCGCCCACATTCCCAACTCAATATTTCATAGATTGGGGTTGACAAGCAAAGTTGTCTGAAGAATGTAGCCTGATAGTCACCTATTATCTGTCAAGGTAATAACTCCCTTAGGGTTTTCGGAAAAAGAATCTTTTCAACCTGACATTTAAAAACACTGCAGGCTTCAGCCTGTCTACTATCACCCATTGCAAAGCCCGGTATCCAAATGCTGTGCCATATGCTGACATCCCACAAATACAAGATAGAATAGAGACGACGCTGACACTGCTTGAGCCCTGCTCTTCAGACAGCCTTGGATGTCACAGGCAGAAAAAAAAATGAGAACTAATTTTCTGTTAAATCGAATGCCCTCATTAACACAGCTTGATTCACATTGCATCAACATGGCAGTAGTGGTGGAACTTTCTATGGTAGTCAGGGACATTTAACTACCCAGCAACAAGTCACTGTTTGTTGCTTCTCTATCATCTTTAATATTTCCAGAGTTTGGCTAACTATGTTTGAATGCTGTCTGATAATAGAACATATATTTTGAAAACATATGTTTTCCCCAAGTGAAAATAATTATCCTTGGGGAAAAAAAAAGATTACAAAATTCCTATAAAAATGAGGCTATGAATTAAATTCATTTATTTGTTCCCATGCACCCTTGGTGTCTCCCATCATCCTTCTCTGTGCCCACATCATCTCAGCATGAAAGCTCTGCAATTCAGCATCACAACAGTAGATATCTCAGAGTTTCAGTCTAGACCCTCTCTCTTGGTTTGATTGATGTAGTTATGACACCATTCTTCCTGAGATTTCCCAAATCCATTTTGCCTCTTGTACATCAAAGTCTTCATCTCCTTTTTAATATTACTGAGTTCAAGTCCCTGTTAACTCATGATTGGATTACTGAACTCTTTTTAAATTTATTCCTTACTTTCAGGATTTTTACCTTTGATATTCTATTTTTACTATAGCCCAAGATGAATGTCACTATATTGATTCCAGGTATCAAAACACTTAACTATTGGACACTTGGCATTGATCAGTTCAAATATAAATGCCTATCTTCAGCTTTCAAGTCATTTTAGCTTATTGCTTTTTTTTCTAACTACATTTATTTTCTTTTGTATTGGTTGTCATGACTTCCCTCAAAGTGAGCTAACACTTCCAGGCTGACACTCCTGCTGAGACTACACTGAAGTGTTCTATGCCTCATAAAGCCTAGGAACTATTATTGCTCTCCTATTTTTCTCTTTCTCATCTCTCTTCCCTCTCTTTCCCTCTAGTTGAATATTTAATGGTGGTGCTTTACAAAGACAATATCAAGAACAAGTTTGCAATGGGTGAATAAGAAAAGGTAACAAAAAGCTTATAAAAGCAAAATACTCTCCTGCTTCCTCCTGCTTACAGCTAGCGTGTGATCCTGTGCCCATTCCCCCTACGCCATCTGCCAAAGTTATAGTCCCAGCCTTGCTAATTTAAGATTTCACTCTATTGTAGTTTCTTCTAATAATTAGTGGTCAAAACTGTGCTCTACATTCAGAATCATGCTTTTGCTACAGTGAATGCCGTATTTTATGGAGATGACACCACATTCCTAATGATTAATTTTTAGTTTCAAGGTGATTAAAGGAAGATCATGTTTTAGAATGTAAGTTGGAAAATTGATATTTCATATCATTTCCCTGAGTCAGTGATTAGAAATAGGCCCAGCTGCTGCCTGCATGGGATTCCCTCCCAGCCAAGGCCTGCATGTCTGTTTGGGGATGGGGTTAGGGTTCAGTTAATATTCAGAGGGGTTATACCACCACAAATGTGGACAGACGCTGCATTGGAGGCATTTACAAAGGAAGCATGAAAATCCCAGGAGGAACACCTACCTCAAGGGGGCAGGTGGGTATTAAGAGGGAGGTTTGCACTGGGGTTTGAAGGATGAGTGGAGCTTTTAGTTAGAGGGGATGGTGGGTATTTCCAGGAAGGTGCACTAAAACAAAGCTGCAGGAACAAGGTAAGGATGTTTAGGGAACTGCAAGTTAAGGGAGGGAAGGGTGTATGATTTTAAGGAAGAAAGTCAATTGATCACATCAGAGTTCTAATTCATCCATAAAAAAAACAATGAAATCACGTCTTTTGCAGCAACTTGGGTGGACCTGGAGGCCATTATCTTAAGTGAAACAACTCAGACACAGGAAGACAAATGCCTCATGTTCTCACGTGTAAGTGGGAGCTAAATAATGTGCACACGTGGTAGCAGACTGGAATGATGGACAGTGGAGACTGAGAGGAGTGGGAGGGTGGTGGGAGGTAGGTGATTGCTTGGTGGGAACAATGTGGGTTGCTCCAGTGATGGATGCACTGGAAGCTCTGACTTCACCACAGTGCAACGTATCAACGTAGCAAATTGCACATGTACCTTATGAATATATACAAATAAAAAATAAATGAAAAAATAACATAAAAGATAAACAAATCTAATAAAATGATGCTACAAAAAACAAATCAGAATTCTAGAAAAATCAATCTGGCAGCAAAGTAGAGACTGGATTAGTACATTTCAAATTATATGCCTGAAGAAGACTGATATAGTCAGAGCTACTTGAATCAAGTAGCAGTGATTTCATTAGCAGGAAAAAAATCAAAAGTGATAGTTTTTTAACTATAAGATTTTCTTCAACATTTTCCAATTTTAAAATGTCTATCTTTTATTTGCTCACAAGTACCAGGAGATAACATCAATAAATAAAACAAGTAGTATTGAGTCAACAAAAATGAATAACTATATTAGCTGAAACAAGCATTTATGCTTAGTTTACAGCTTTAGTTTTTGTAAACATAATGCCTGTGGTTTTGTTTCTATGTTTTATGGAATAAAATTTTCTATATTCTCTTATAAAAATTTCCCAGTTTATAGGCTGAAATAAATCTCTATGGGTTTTCATGATATCCATAGAATAAAAATGACAGATGAAGTCTCTCTGCTGCTCTGTCTCACATCCTCTTGGCTTCACCTCTCGTTTTGGCTCTAGTTCTGTGAGGGATTTGATTCACTTTCATTGACAGTGTCTCCACTCAAGGCTCTCCCCATCTGTTGTCTTCCATTTCTGGTCACATGGAGGAGCTAACCTCTAACTTTCCTGTGGACAATTCTTAAGAAGGAGAGGACATGGGTCAGTTTGTCTTCCTGTTGATTGGAGGTCGTGGGTTCCAAGAACATTCTGTAGGTTCCACAGCAGGTTCCAGATGGGACCCAGCTCCTGGGTCCTCCGTGGTCCCATTGATAATGCACCTGGCATGGGTCTTTTCTCCTTCTCTCACTCCTGCTGTCTGGGATTTCCTCCTGAATCAACTATGTGAACACAAATCTCCATCTCATGCTTTACTTTTAAGGATAAGCCGTTCTCCCTTGATAATAATCTCCCCGTTTGTTTAGTTTGGGAACCACTGACTTGGGGAACAGAAATCACCCCAGAGGGGGCAAGACGACCTTTTGGGAAAGCACTGCATGATCAGGGCAAATATAATCAGGGTGTTGGTCCTACCTAATGTCATACCAGCTGGGATGGAGCACACACACCAGTTATTGCAATGAAAACAATGTCTTATATTTGTATAGTGCATTATCATATTCAATATTGTTTATAAAACTTTAGTTCTTTAAAACAAATATCTCTTTTCTATGATTTTATTAACATAAAGTTCTAAACCAGCCCACATTAAATTCTGATGTTGGTAATCAGGTTAATGGTGACCATTAGAAAGCAAGGGGTTGGCACAGTGACTGAAAGTAGGTACAAGTCAAGTCTTCTTGTAATATCTCTCTATTTATGTGAAATGACTAAGGCAGGGATTATTTTCATGTTACAGATGAGGAAGCTGAATTATACAAAGTGTAAATGACTTTTAAGGTCAGATAACAAGTAAGGAACAGACCTGATGAAGATTTTCCTACAGATCCTAATAAATACATATCTTTCTATAAAACCACCAAAACTAAGCTGCTTTCTAATTGCTTTGCTGAATTGTATGCACTGCAGACTTTGAAAGAGATCAATAAATAATACCAACATCCCCACTCAAGTTCTGAATCAAATAAGAAACAGGACAGAGAATTGGCAGATGGAAACCAAAAGATTTCCTTTATTTCTGATAAAGCTGAAATTCACGAATGAGGGCATATTTATTTAACTCCAGAACTAGAAAGACTTACTACCACCAAATGTACTTCTGCTGGTCACAATGGATTGGACATCACATGAAGCTTATTAATAAGATTAAGTCAGTCACTGTTTTTACAGCAGGGAGAATAAAAGAGCTGAGAGATGCCAGTGGTCTTATGCTAAATGGGAAGGAAACATGGGAAACAGAAAACAAGTTATCCCCTTAAACAATGTGATTACTCATTCATTCATTCATTAACAACATGTTCAGAATGATCACAATGTTTCAGGTACACAGAATTATGGTAATGAGCAAGGCAGAATATTCCTTGCCTCTTCCTGCTGGTTGGAATCGGAAATAGTAAAGTGTTTCCTGTACAAAATTAAGTTTGCTACTTTTTGGTAAGTCATAATAGATGATGATAAAGTGTGAATCATCTAATATGAATGAATTAAAAACTTCAAACTATGAGCTACATGAAGACTTATATAAGTTATACCTTTTTACTCCATTATGCTATTGGAAGAGATCTAATATCTGACTCTAAGTGATTCTTTCTTAAGCCTACAGAGAAATATTTACCACCCATTTCAAACCTTTGAATCACTGTTCTCATTTCAAAGTAGAATGTCTCTTTCACTATAACCTGAATCTCATTCTCTTGTAGTTGTAGAAAGCCTAATTTATCAATCCATCTCTCCCTCTCCCTTCTTCTCTCTCTCTCTCGCACACACACACACAATTGATCTAAAAAAAGAAGTTGGTCTAAAGTTACACATTCCTACTTCATCAATTCTGCCTCATTTCGTGACCCAACAAGTGCACAGTATACTCCCGAATCTACATCCTGTCTCTTCTGTATTATTTTTCACCCTTGTCTCATAGCTACCCTGAGTAATGACTGGATTCCCGGATGTTATGTGCTGTGTCCTGCTTCTGTAACTTTTCTCTAGAAGTTCCCTCTCCATGCAGTCCTCATCTTCTCGTCTACTGTGCGGAGTCCTTATGTTTTTTAAAAGACAGCCTGAGTCTTATCTACAGACTCATTTACCTTTCTCACCTGAGCAAACTGACTCATATTTATGCTCCCTGAGAACTCTCTGGATATCCCTGTGATGGCACGTGATACACTCCATTGTCAGTACTAGTTATTTAACTTTTTACTTCCTTAGGCTATAAGCTGCTTAAGAGCATAGACTGGTGTCATCACCTCTTGTACCCAAAGTCCAGCTCAGTGCTTGTCTTATAATAAGCATAAACAAATGTTTGTAAAATGACCAATGGAATGATTGCAAAAATATATCCCAAGACTGTTGCATATTATTTTTTAATCAGATACAGTATACAGAAGTGGTTGTTGTAACACAAATATACTTGATTTAAAAAGTTGATCAATCTGTTTACCTACATACAATGGTGACCATACATTTTCAATGAAGTGAAAAGGGGAGGGCAAAAGATTCTTTATTAGGAGGCAGAGATTGTGCAGAGTGTTTTCTATCTGTTTTCATTGCTCACAGTGATAGTAAAACAAATACATCCCCCCCACACTCCCCCACAGGGGCCGGGAGAGGCTGAACAAAAAAAAGAAAGGGCAGAAACAAAGATTGAGATAGAGCAAATATATTCAAGATTAGAATAAATCCCTTGATTCCTTCAGAAATAGCATTGGAAAAAGCATGGGAAAATTTGATGTACATAAAGGAATACAATTTTAGAGATAAAGAAGATTATGAAGCAAGGAAGACTAAGCCTTAGAATCTATTAAAGATGATGAAACTGCTATAGAATGTTATGATTGTCTTGCGGGAAAATAAAGAAAAATGAATACATTGTTTCTAAAGTAACAACCACTTTGATTAGGCAAAACATTTTTTTTTTTCACAATAGAAGAATTCTTTTCTAAAAATGTGTTAAAGCTATTTTGAGAAACTTAAATTGACAAATTGTGTTAATTTGGGCAGGTTATTTTTTCTCCCTAGACTTCAGTTATTATCTTTTCAAAGGGGATAGTTCCCTTCTAGGTGAAAACTGATTTCTAGATGTAGAAATATATGTGCTAAAAGATAATCAGTAAATGGCAATCATTATGAATATAACATTAGAACATTATATCTACTTTGTGTAGTGTTAACACACACCCCTCAACACACACACAGATTTGTGAATGATTCCTATCTATTTGTGTCTCCAGCTTTGCCCCGGAGGTTCAGGTCCATATTACCAACCCCTTGATAATGATAAAGTCTCCATGAAAACGAGACATGCTTAGAAGTAAACTCCTTTTTCCCTCTTGCAATTTGAAGGACCAAAGTTAAAGGTGGATATATTTTATCACTGAATTGGATCTGAACATATGAGAACGTGAGGCTAAAACTAGAATGAAACCTCTGTGGAAAGCAATATGGTGATACCTCAAAGAGATACAAGTAGAACTACCATTTGATCCAGCAATCCCATTACTGGGAATCTACCCAAAAGAACAAAAGACGTTCTATAAAAAACATATCTTCACTAGAATGTTTATAGCAGCAAAATTCACAATTCCAAAGATGTGGAAACAACCCATCAATACATGAATGGATTAATAAAATGTGGTATATGCATACCATTGAGTTCTACTCAGCCACAAAAAACAATGGTGATCTATCACCTCTCATATTATCCTGGATAGAGCTGGAACCCATTCCACTAAGTGAAGTATCACAAGAAAGGAAAAATAAGCACCACATGTACTCTCCATCAAATTAGCATTAACTGATCAACACTTAAGTGCACATATAGTAATAACATTCATTGGGTGTCAGGCAGATGGGAGGAGGAGGGAGGGGATGGGTATATTCACACCTAACAGGTACAGGGTGCACCGTCTGGGGGATGGACATGCTTGAAGCTCTGACTCGGGTGGGGCAAGGGCGAGATACATAACTAAATATTTGTAACCCTGTAATATGCTGAAATAAAAAAACATAAAAAAAAAAACCTAGAGTGAAAATAGAAGACAAGAGTTGTGTGAAAAATTGCTAATTGAGTTGCAAGTTGAACCGGGGGATGAGGTGTAGAATTTTGGCCATGAAGGAGGCAGGAGTGTTTGCACTTGCCTTTGACATGTGCGTTGGTGAGTTAACCAAGGCATCAGCATGGGAAAAGCCAGTAGCAAAAGCAATGGCTTTTTACTAACTCACAAGCAAATTACTGTTTGCAGTTCTGCTGTTCTCTTTATTTAAGAGCATCTTGATATCAACTATTAAGTGTTTTGAACATTAATGTAAAAGGAACAATTGCTAACCTTCTGCTAACCACTCTCTTGCTTGTCTTAGTTTGCTGGCTGAGTCTCCAGTGCAACATTGATAGGAATGGTATTAGCATTCTTGCCGTATTTCTGATTTAAAAGGGAATACTTTTAATATTACTGGATTTAGAATGATATTTATTACAGTTAATTTTTTAGGTGTCTATAACCTTTATCAGGTCAACCACTATCTTTTTAGAAACTATTTATTTATTAAAAATTTACCCACCTACAGGGAAATAAAGTAGCAGGACAAACAACTTTTTAAAATCACACAAGTTTTTTCAATAACAAAATGGAATGAACGTTTTGTGTTAATGAAACACTTATGTAATCATTGCCTAACAGGCCAAAATGAGATGAGTTCATGATTCATCTGCAACATATAAACTAGTCAGAGTAATGGCTTTGGTTTAAAAGGCTGAAAATTTCTGATGAGAAAAGTCATAAGCCCCTGAAATAAAATATTTTACAATTCTAATTAGAGTTCAATCACAGTAAATCCTTTAGTTGTAATGTTTGTATTTACATACATATTTCAGATCTACAAATTTTTTAGATTAATCCCTCAGGAGATCCTATTTTCTTTTCTCCATATACGGCTTTCATATTTACAGAAATGATCCCAAATTATTTAAATATTAATTAATTCCAAGATTAAATATACCAACATTATAGGGTCATTCTTGAGAAAAGTCACTTTATTTTTATTTGGTTCATTTAAGTTAAAGTTCATGTTTTCAATTCTTGTCTGAAATTGATACTCATTTTTAGAAAAAACTTTAGATACTGATCATAATTTAGTATTTTAAATTATCATTGAAATTTAATATTAATATAAGTTAAAAAAACCCCAAATATGTTAAGTAATTAGAAAATGCTAGCATAAGGAAATAGTCAGGAGCATGGACTTACCAGGTTTGGTTCCTGGCTGTGGTATTTCTTTGCTGTGTGACTCTGGATAAATTAAGTAATCTCTTTGTGCTTCGGGTTTTCTTTTTTTCTGTAAAATGGAGATATTAATAATATCTCCCTTGTAGAAGTATTATGAGAATTTGAATGTGTTAATAGAACAAAGTGTCTTAGAACAGTTGCTGACATATAACAAGCATTCTGTAAATCTCGACTATTGTCATCATTGTCATCATTGTTATCGCCATCATCTCATGAAATAAATGACAAATTATTCTTTCAGTATCTCACACGTAGTTCATATTGAAGTTTTAATAAAACATCATATATGGTTGCTATAGAAATGACAATTTGAATTCACTGCTTTCAGTGAGTAAAATTTCAAGCATAATTCTGCATTATTATTCATTATAGCTAAAAATAATACAAAGGAGGAACATAGGGCATGAGCTTTTCCTGACAAGTCTAGAATGGTTCCTATTGTCTTTACCAGCTATGATTTCTATAGGGTATCAAAGGTGTATTTATATATGCTTTGTAACTGGCAACACTATTATCTTTCCTGTGTTAGTATTCTTTTTGGAAAAATGCTCAAGTTCTCATTGCCATAACAACAGGCTGTTCTCTTTAAAACAAGATATGCTCTGAGTCAAAGTAAAATTGTTTCCATGGTAACTGCTAGATATTTAAGTGCAGCAGCCTGGTTTTTAATCAGTCAAATTGTCCTTTGTCAAAAAGCAACACATATTGTTACTAATACAGTTAGATATATTTTGTGGTATGATAAATAAAGTGGAATAGATCCTCATAAAAATAAAAACAAATTGATTAATCGTTTTTTATAGTTACAGTTTCTAGTTCATAAAACAAAAAGCTCCACTTTATATACATGTGCCAATCCATAGCATAAGTCTACAAATGTAAAATATTTTCATTTCACGAATATTTGACCACATTTAAGTAAAATCCTGATCATTAAAAATGAAAATGTCCGTGATCCAAACCTGTTTCATTCTTTAATTCTCTTTCCTAAAAAATAATGTCCAATCACTTACATGTGTGTTATGCTAGTATCTTTTATCCTTTTGTTTGTTTCAGATAATCTCTTAACGAAGTAAGATAAATACATCTTTTCCTCCCCATAAACCAAAGCAGATTCAAGTTGACCTGGGTAGTCCCTTCATTTCCATTTATTGCTTTCTGATGGTTCTTCGGAAGGTGGGAGTGAAACTGGGAGTGGTTGCTGTTTTTACATTATCTCTCAGGTAGAAGAAGGTGGAGAACAGTTCCATTTAAGCGATATTCGGGTGACCTTATTTTCTTATTTACCGCTATGGTACCATTTACCATGTGGTAAAGGCACATTCTTTGTATTTGGATAGAACTGGGTTCAAATCCTGCTCTGTAAATTTTGTAGCTGTGTGACTTTGGGCTCAAATGTTCTCATTTATAAAGTGGAGTTAAAATGTATACATCATGGAATTAGATGAGACAACACATGTAGAAGGCTTAATACATATATGCTCTCACCTGACAATGCCTGATACATAAAATGCACACAATTGCTAACAGCAACTATCCTTATTATTATCATCACTATCATGAATCTTACTTGAATACTAATAGCATATGGAAAATCACCTGGCATTAACACATACACAGCTCTTCAACAATAAGTTTTTTTTTTTTTTTTTTTTTTTTTTTTTTTTTTTTTTTTTTGAGACAGAGTCTCACTCTGTTGCCCAGGCTAGAGTGAGTGCCGTGGCGTCAGCCTAGCTCACAGCAACCTCAAACTCCTGAGCTCAAGTGATCCTCCTGTCTCAGCCTCCCGAGTAGCTGGGACTACAGGTATGCACCACCATGCCCGGCTAATTTTTTCTATATATATTTTTAGCTGTCCATATAATTTCTTTCTATTTTTAGTAGAGATGGGGTCTCGCTCTTGCTCAGGCTGGTCTCGAACTCCTGAGCTCAAACGATCCGCCCACCTCGGCCTCCCAGAGTGCTAGGATTACAGGCGTGAGCCACCGCGCCCGGCCTTCAACAATAAGTTTTAAGGTTCATTTTAAAAATATTATATTGCAATGTAATAAAATTTCAATATAAAATATAATTATATGATATGTTATATGGTATTATATTAATAATATGTTAATTTATTAATAATATGAAAGTTTTTCAGCACTCTGAGATCAATGTTAAAATCCTTGATGGAATTTAAGATCGTTTAAATCACCCATTTGATTTTTTTGGTATTTAGACAAATGAACCCGAATTTTACTTTTCTCTCATAATTTCTATAGCGCTAGCAGATCAGTTAACTTTAGGCTGAGATATATGTCAGATTTTCTAGGACAGCCCTGAATTTAAATGTCCTGTTTCATTGTTCCCATATGTATAGCTGTGCCTGTCAGACACTGTGTCCTGATTTTTGTGTAAAAAATATCGTCACTATAAACGCGAGACTTGCACCGTCTCTGACTTTGGCATTGGCAGGTAATTCCAGTCGAGATTCCAGGTCTCAGGGAGCAGATGGCACCTCAGCGGGGTCTTGTGCTGCTGCAAAACATGCTGGCAAGGTCCCATGATGCCAGCCTACTTGACAAGAGGCTTCAGAGGATAGCAGGTGACTCTTGTTCACCTTTTTCCTTGTTTGTTTCCATGGAAAGGGCAAAAAGGGCAGGCAGGACAACCCAAATCATTTACTGTCAAACCTTTGTTATATGGTCTAATTTTAACACCCAGTAGTAGGTCTGTCTGGTGTTGCAAATCATTTCAATGAATCTGGTGTAAAATAACAAGAGGGATAAGCCTCTCTCTGCTATATGCTGCCAGTCCTGAGAGAAGAATAAGGAATCAGAGTGATCTATCTTGAGATATCATTTAGTTCAAATCCCTCATTTGACTGCTCTTGGTAAGAGATATGCCAGGTAGCGTTGAACCCACATTCCTCATTCTACTAGAATTATGAGCCCCCACTTTCAAAGAATTTTCAGCTTACCACTTTTCTTCCAACTCTCCTGATTATGGAAAATTATTTGAGATTCCATTAAAAGTTATCTGTGGATCAATAAATGTCTTTAAGATGTTTGAAGGAAGACAAGGCAAAGAGAAGACAAGATCAAAGGTGTCTGAAATTCAACCATCAAGGAGAAAAGATTTGGACTTGAAATAGAACAGAGAAATACTGCCTTAGTCTGCTTATGCCACTATAACAAAATACCACACACTAGGTAATTTATAAATGACAGACATTTATTCTTCACAGTTCTGGAAGCTGGGAAGTCCAAGACCAAGGAGCTGACAGGTTCGGTGTCTGGTGAAGGCTCGTTCCTCATAGATGGCACCGCCTAGGTGTCCTTATGTGACAGAAGGGATGGAAAAGGGAAAAGGGGATGAATGCTGTGTCCTCACATGGCAGCAAAAAGGGCTTGACCTAGTTCCCTCCAGCCCTTTTATAGGCACTGATCCATTTATGAGGGTGGAGCTCTCATTACTTAATCACTTCTCCAAGGCCCCCCTCTTAATACTAGCACAGTGGAGATAAAATTTCACCATGAATTTTGGAGGGGACATATTCACATCATAGCAAACACTCTGTGAAATAGCAGGAAAATATGATTCTTGGATAAGCATAAAGAGAAAATAGGACAGATTAAAGGACAGTTTGGCGTAAGCATCTCACTCTGTAAACTAGATATCCTGTGTATCTGTTTCCTAGGCTGTTGAAACAAATTACCACAAACAGCAAACAGCTTAAAACAGTAGAAATTTATTGTCTGACAGCTCTAGATGCTGGAAGTTTGGAATAAAGATGTTGGCTGGGCCATGCTCTGTCCAAAGACTTTAGGGGAAAAATGCTTCCTGTGTCTTCTAGCTTCTGGTGGTTGACAGCAATCCCTGGTGTTCCTTGGCTTGTAGAGGCATCACTCCAATTTCTGCCACTGTCTTCACGTAGACTTCACCTTGTGTCTGTGTCTGTGCTTCTTCTCCTTTTTCAATTAGGACACCAGTTACATTGGATTAGGGCCGCCCTAATGCAGTATGACATCATCTTAACCAGTTATTAATATATCTGCAATGATCCTATTTTCAAATAAGGTCACGAATTTTGAAGGACACTACCCAATTCGGTACATCTGGTTTTCTTTTCCCTACCCACTCATCTTTTCTCCAATATGGTAAAATACTGGGAAGAGCTGGGGATATTTGCAAAGCACAAGTCAAAAGTCAGAGTTTGTAGCAGAGAATGACCTGGAGGAAGAAGTATGCCATGCAAATAAATAACCACAATTTGATCGTATATTTGTGGACTGGCTGGTAGACTTGTGACATAAACAATAATAAATATATTAATAGTTACCTCCAACAAGCTTCCTTGTACTTCATGACACATGTCACCAGTGGAAGCAACACAGAATTGGAGTAGAGAGACTTGATTTAGGATTCTGGTTGGCGAGTTGCTTCTTTAAGAATGTTCATAAACAAATAGGAATAAAATTTACCTCATCTAATTACCATGAGTATTCAATGAGATAACATTTGTGCAAGGCATTTAGCTCAGCTATTTCCGTAGTAGTTCTTTTTCCCTTCTTTTTACATGGGCATACTGATGCACGGGGCCCCTCGTCTAATGTCAGGGGTCTCTGCCTCCAGTGAGTGGAGGTTCATGTTCATTCAACCCAAATCCAGAAAGAAGACTTGCCTTTCAGCCACATAGTAAGATGGAAAGAAAGGGAGCCATTATCTGATAATTTTTCTTTCTTTTTAGAAACGTAGCCTCCTTAGAAAAGAAAAATAAATTTATAAACTACTCCTTTAAGATGGATTTGACTAAAAATTTCTGAAAAAGCCTGTATAGACTATGTCATATTAACCAAATAGCTCACTGTCTTGCAAGAACATAAGTAGCTGATATGCTGGTTTAAGTACATAGTCTCCTTTACATCTGCTTGTATGTGAGCAGGCGCTTATAACTGAGGGCCGGCCGTAAGCCTTAGAATTTAGCAGCATTAAGATGCAGCCTCTTCATATGTCTTTTGTATCCTATTACTCTCACTGAATTCTAGAAGCCAAGGATCTTTTCTGCATGGAACTGCTCTGCTTTCATCAAACTACTGAGTGGGAGGCTAGAGCAGTACATGTAAATAAACCTGGTAAACAGTGTTTAAATTAGTATGTGACAAACTACAATTTTTTTTCTTTTCCTTGGCTTCCCTTGGGCATTAATTAAATACAACATTTTCAAGCATTTTCTCTTGCAGAATTATTTCCTCCTATGTTTAAAATATTCAGACTATGAATGCAACCGACAGCAATATTAAATTCTAATGACTATTTCTAAAATAGCAGGGAGTTGGGTCATACCCAGTCTGTAATAGACACCGGTAAAATTGGAACCTTTTCCATCAGCATGCAGATGAGTCAAGTTGGAGAATCACTTTGTTTGTGGAAGAGTTTCTTTTTCTCCTAATGGGGAGTCAAAATTAGGGCATGTTGTCACTACTCCTGGAATTTTTTTTTCTTTTTCTCTCTTTTTCTTTGTCTAGCTAGCTAGCAAGCTACAACATATATCTTTATTATTTTTCTTTCCTTCCCTCCCTTCTTTCCTTCTTCCTTCCTTCCTTCCTTCTCTCCTTCCTTCCTTCCTTCAATGTAGATAGTAGAATTCTAGTATATCAATGGTTTATACCTTATCTATCATGTATGAGAATGATAGCAAAAACTAAAAATAATCTAACACAGATGCATATTAGCCTTGGGAAAAAAAACTTGCCTCATTGTTATTACTATAAAGAACATTTTCTTTCATGAAAAGGCATCATTAGTAACAGGAACATTTATTTATTTCTATGTATTGATTTTAAACCTGCCCATAAACATGTTTAATTAATATTTACTTTACAAATAAAATTCTTATGCAAGTAATTTTATGGTAAATTTTATGACTTAATATTCTGTTTTTTTCCTCAAAAATAATGTTTCAAATTTTTCATGCATAAAAGCATACACACAAAAAGACTCATTTTGATGAGTACCTAAAATCTCTTCAGAAATACTCTTACTCTAGAAATAATTACTAAATGGCTGGTTTTATCCACTCATCCATTTATTTATTTTTTTATAAAAACATTTATTGACTATCTGTCATGTGCAAAAGCTTTGACATGCTGCCTCGTATTATAGAAACTGCAAAGATGTAGTTTCTTGTTTTCATGGATTTTTAATCTGCTAGTGGATATAATGTACTAGTATATATTATCTATAATACAAGTATAAAAATGTCCATAATCAAAAGGAACAAGCACATAGATAGCTAAAAATCTTCAGAGGAGATTTCTACAATGTGGATATTTGGCACAAATATCAGGAGATAATTTTGGGGAAAAATCTAGGAGGCAAATTTTAGATTTCTATTAACGAATAGAAGCCATGAATCTGCATTACCTAAATATACAGAAAAAACTAGATTATTGAGTTTCAGTTAACGCCTGGCTGAGTGTGTTTTGGTGAACGCTTGCAATGGTCTCTGCATTGTGCCAGGGACTGGAATTAGGTGCTAGGTTACAGAATTATGTCCTTTCGTACTGATTATGAATACGTTTTTTAAAAAGCAATAGAAGTGGGGTGAAACTGAAGTAATTTTATTCTGCCATACTAGTTTAGTCTTCCAATTTAAAAACAATTTTTTCACAGGTTAATAAATCTTCTCTAAAGAATCCATTTAACTAAAAAAACAACTAATAATTTTCTTTTTTCTGGTATCATTCCTATGTCTATGGGAAAATGGTTCTGGTAACAAGAGGTATCTAGTATAGAAATTGTTCCAAAAACCAGGAGGATACTCTGATTGCCTTGGAATCCATACCACAGTATTAATAACAATTCTAATGTTTCTGTGGCCCAAGCTGAAATGACATCTCTTCTGAGAGAGTCACACACAAACACACCAACTCTTAGAACCACCAACAAATAAGGACAGATTATTTTCTATGCTATGATAATAGCAGAAGAAAAAAATATTAATAACCTTTCTATCTCTGCCTTATAATTATTGTTCCATCCTTACATACCCACATCTCAAATAATCTTGGTCCACCGTGGATGAGACAATCACTAAGGCACATGTGTCATATATTGACTGCAATAAGAGCAGTTTCCAGAATTAGAGTGAATCCTTGGTTTAGGCATAACTAGACCCATTTCTCCTTTAGTTACTATTTATAGGTAATGATATAGAGTGATAATGGCGATATAATTTTCAAAAGTGGTTTAACATTAGCAGATATTTCCTCATTGAACTCTTACCCAACAGATGCATGTGAAGCAGCTTATTGTGTATATCACACCCATAAAGATATTGAAACAAGATGTTCAATGACCTGCCCGTGTTCAGTCATCAAACCAGTAATAGTGCTGGGTTTGAAGCAAGATCTTACCTCTCCAAATACTGGACTTTTCCCACTACATCATACTGTTTCATACATTTTCCTCTAACTCTGTGGTCCCCAGTACCTGGGCTGTGAACCGGTAGTGGTCTGTGGCCTGTTAGGAACTGGGCTGAACAGCAGGAGGTGAGCAGCAGGTGAGGGAGCAAAGCCGCATGTGTATTTACAGCTGCTCCCCATTGCTTGCATTACCGCCTGAGCTCCGCCTCCCGTCAGATCAGCAGTGGCATTAGATTCTCATAGGAGCATGACCCCACTGTAAACTGTGCATGGAAAGGATCTAGGTTGTGCACCTGAATCATCCCAAACCCATTGCCTCTCCCTGCCTGTGGACAAATTGTGTTCTATGAAACCAGTCCCTGTTACCAAAAAGGTCGGAGACCGCTGCTCTAACTCATGGCAAATTGTAATTAATATATATATTATCTGTGAATATTTTTAAATGTTAGAAGTCAATACAAAGAACTAGGCCAATGTAGATAAGTAAAATAATAACTATAGTTAAAATTATCTCGGCCGGGCGCGGTGGCTCACGCCTGTAATCCTAGCACTCTGGGAGGCCGAGGTGGGCGGATCGTTTGAGCTCAGGAGTTCGAGACCAGCCTGAGCAAGAGCGAGACCCCATCTCTACTAAAAATAGAAACAAATGATATGGACAGCTAAAAATATAGAAAAAATTAGCCGGGCATGGTGGTGCATGCCTGTAGTCCCAGCTACTCGGGAGGCTGAGACAGGAGGATCGCTTGAGCTCAGGAGTTTGAGGTTGCTGTGAGCTAGGCTGATGCCACGGCACTCACTCTAGCCTGGGCAACAGAGTGAGACTCTGTCTCAAAAAAAAAAAAAAAAAAAAAATTATCTCAACGGAAAAGGTGCCATTGTTCTTTTGATGACAAAATAATGAATTTTCTAGCACTAAAGAAAATAATATGGTTGCATTACTTTCCATGTAGTCTCAGAGTTCAGTTCCAACAGTAATGGCCAGATTTAACAATCAACTCTCCTGTACAATATATAGTTAAACAAACTTTCCCATTTCTAGTATGTTCCAATAATAAAATTTAGAAAATTAAGTGGTATTAGGTGACTTGTCCATGGTCATTCTGCAGGTAGGATGAGATTTTTTTAAAAAAACTTTGGAGCTTCTATTTCATTACTTATGTCCCTGAAACAAAACATTTCCTTCCTGCTTTATTGTTTAACTGGGCAAAGAGCTGTGCTTTTTTAATGAAAGATTATGCTGTTTTGCGATACTTAACATTTATAATTAATGCACCTACCACTGCCAGTATATCTTTGGATAAAGGTTATTTTAATTGGACCAATGTAAACAATTAAACCTTAATTTTACTAAATAGAGTGAATACATTAGCTGTGTGAAAGTTAATGTAAAAAGAATCATCAGTACTTGAGTTTCCAATTTTCCTCATGCATAGATACAACACTTCAAACTAAACTATTGGGCAAAATATTACATTGGGAACATTTCTTCTTCCTAATGAAGATAGGAAAGAAGATTATATTCTTAATGCAAAACAGTTAGGTTTATGTGTTTTTAAAGTATTCACTAAACTATATCATTTCAGACAATCTTACCTTACTTGATCTACTTAAATGTTAGAAGAAACTTTAAGCTATATTACAGAACTCAGTATAAAAAAAATGTTCAAGATGCCTGCTCCTTGCAACATACTGTGAGTGGGTTAGAATCATTAAATATAAGTATTTTTTGTATTGAGTAGCATTTGGATTTATTTTATTTTAATTAAAAAGACATCTCTATTTAATTATTCCTTTGGTATAAGAAAAATTTCATCTGGGGATTCATTTCCAGCATACAGCTATTATATGTTCTGTTACAACAGAAAAGTATGTACTTTCTTTTCATCTACCATATGAAAAACTTAATGCTTGATTGATTATTTTTTCCCCTAAATATCAGTAAATATTTCTTAGCTATATCCATCAGATATTTAAACTACATGATTCCACTCTTAGTGAATAAGTATTAAATGAAAAGTATTTTTTAAATGAAACAACATGGGGGAAAAAGAATTGATTTATACTTAAAAAAATAAGTATTTGAATTTTAATTGAGGGATTACTGGGAATCTTGATGGCCTACATCACTGTTTGTCTTAGACTCAGAATACAGTCTTAGAGAAGGAAATTGGGGGAAAATTCAAGGTGTTACAATAAAAACAAACCACCCTGACATTCCTGAAGACCTACCGTGATTAGCCCAAGACTAGAGCACACTTCTCGGATCTACATCACCTCAGTGGGTCTATAGACTTAAAGTGTAAAGGTGGAAATACATAAGGTGAAAATCATGGCAAAATCCCATCAAATCACTAGTATATAATTAAGATCCATTTTAAGTGTTACCATTAATGATTATTTTTTAACTTCTGCTAGATTCTATAACTGCCCTGCAGGTGGTAGCATGGAAATACTGACCAAGGCTTGGTCCCTGCAAAATTCCCAGTGTGATATTCCTACATACTGGGACACATGTTTGGGGAGTAATGCCCCTAAGAATGTTACAGTTTTACTTACATAAATTAAAGATTCAAATTAGTATCAGAGAGTACAAAGGTCATTATATTACAGTGGAAACCTATCACCATTGAGGCCAGCTCTCCCATTTAGTTTTAATTAAAAATATACTTGCAATGGATGTAACAACTCTTACTAAATTTTCTCACTGATCCAGTTAATACATTAAGTGAATGCATAGGGAAAACAGTCTATTTGTTTCTAGTATTGTATGAACTAGGATCCAGGTGATTGAATAAATTTATCATTTTAGTCCATTGCTTGGTCAAATGAAGATTTATTTTGTGTGTCCTAAATATTATTGTAGGCCAATCACAGATAAGCAAGTCAATAGCTGGGGCTCAGTATAGAGTATTCTAGAGCTGCGATCCCCAATCCCTAGGCCGTGGACTGGTACTGGTCAGTGGCCTGTTAGGAACGGGCCCGCACAGCAGGAGGTGAGCAGTGGGGTGGAGGGTGGTGAGGGAACAAAGCTTCATCTGTATTTACAGCGGCTCCCCATAGCTCCCATTGCTACCTGAGCTCTGCCTCTCCACCCCCATCCATGGAAAAATTGTCTTCCATGAAACCAGTCCCTGAGGCCAAAAAGGTTGGGGGTTGCTGTTCTAGAACTTACACTGCCCCATGGTTAAGAGCTTTCTTTCTCTCTCTCTCTGTCTCTCAAGATTGGAGTGACTCTTTTAAGAAATCATGGAATTATTATTTCAAAGATATCCTAAGAGCCATTCACTTATTTATCAAGTATTTACTGAGGGCTCAACACATGCCAGGCAATGTGGTAGATACTGGGTGGACGGCAGCAAATAAGGTAAATTTAGTTTCTGCTTCAAAGATTTTTCAATATATAAAAAAATATGGGCCGGGCGCGGTGGCTCACGCCTGTAATCCTAGCACTCTGGGAGGCCGAGGCGGGTGGATTGCTCAAGGTCAGGAGTTCGAGACCAGCCTGAGCGAGACCCCGTCTCTACTAAAAATAGAAAGACATTATATGGACACCTAAAAATCTATATAGAAAAAATTAGCCGGGCATAGTGGCGCATGCCTGTAGTCCCAGCTACTCGGGAGGCTGAGGCAGTAGGATCGCTTAAGCCCAGGAGTTTGAGGTTGCTGTGAGCTAAGCTGACGCCACGGCACTCACTCTAGCCTGGGCAACAAAGTGAGACTCTGTCTCAACAAAAAAAAAAAAAAAAAAAAAAATATGAACATTTAAGAAGTATAGGAAACCCAGCAGAGGAGCTTTTGCGAGCATATAGTAACTTAAAATAGATCTATTCTTGGCTGAGATGCCAAGAAAGGATTCTGTAAACAAAAAAATTTTTTGGATTGACACTTGGAAGGTGAGTAGGCAATGGCCATGTGAAATATGGGGAAACATTTCTAAGCAGAGAGAAAAGTAAGAAGGAGAGTATAGGGTGTATTCAAGGAATTTAAAAGGTTAGTGGGATTGGTTAGAACAAAGAGCATATGGGATAGAATGAAGTAAAGTGCTAAGATGTTTACAATGTGATGTAGTGAAAGAAAACTTAGTAACTCAGACAATTTATTTTTTACATATAATATTATGAATATGTAACAAATAATAAACATACTACCTACAATGTTTATGTATATTTATTTAACTAACATTTTAAAATATGGGACTAACAGTAATTTAATTTGTTATATTTCACGTCTTCATGGTTTAAATTCCTAACCCCCTATAACTACAAGCAATCATTTAAAGTACTTTTTAAAGTTGTGTTTTCTAATATCTTTAAAGTTATTTTCATCCAGTCTGAATTTTATTGAAGTTTTTGAAAGTGTAACTGAAAACTTTAACAAGTCAAATAAATATATAGTTGATATGGCGAGCAGGAAAGAAATAGATTGAAGTCACTTTCAACCATTCTTTCACGCACTGGAAGATGAATTATAGGTACCAAAACAACAGAAGTATGAGTTGCACCACTGGATGATAAAAAAGATATATGAGGGTAACAGAATAACTGGTCTTAGGACTATTTTATAACAGCTACTTTTTCTCTACCAACTTTCCTCCTTTTTTCTTCTTGTCAATCATGCTGGGGTAACTACAATACAGCCACAAATAAATATGTAATCAAAGGCAGTTTAACTGGAATTGTAGGTTAAATTAAAGAGTAATATATTATATAAGTTCTTGAATGTCATTATTTTCCACTGAGATAACTCAGTGGCAAATGGTATTCTTTTAGAATAATTATAAGTTAGCGGTTCTTTATTGTACTCACTGTTTGTTGCTGTGTGCCAACTGCAGAGGGCTGAGCTGAACTCTGTCTCCATGGAACAGGAGAGGTTTCAGAATGTAAATGAGGCAAAAAGAGGGCACCTTGAGATGTAATGACCATAGTGATTACAGTTGAACACAATTCACAGCTCCCCAGTAAATAAGCACAATGGTTTTAACTTGGCACATTTATCACTGGGGACCCTCAAATCCTGGTGGAGAAATAGTATTTAGAAATGATACAACTAAAGACAATGGCAGGAATTTATGTTTAGCATTTATTCCATGTGGTTATTTTTTTCTGGGAAGATAATCCTTCGAAGAATTTTTAATTGCGCATCCTGTAAATCCTTTTTATTTTAAGCCTATTTAAAAATAAAAGTAAGTTAGATGTGAATGGATAGACTACAATGGAAAGCAGACTTTTCTTTCACTAAATTGGGGTGACAGGTCTGGGACAAACTGCTAAATGCAAAGCAAAGGAATTGTATTATTTATAAGTGTATAAAAAAGTCTGGACTGGCTATTACCAAGCAAAGGTATTGTACTTAGCCTTCCATAGTAAGCAGCTATAAAACTTGAAAAAATATATGAAGCAACTACTTTTAGGCATGGGAAAACTGACAGCATAGGGATATGGTCCTTGAAAGAAGGAAAATATAAGAGGTGAGCTCCACAGTCACCAGTTTATTACCCGGAGCACCTTTCAAACCTTGACGCAGGGAAATGGAGCCTAAACAGAGAGCAGCAGAGTTTTCAGGAAGAGGAAGAGAGATCAGATATCAGGGGTGCTGAGGTGTCTGAGATTCATGGGGCACAGTACCAGAGATGAGTTAGCACTGCAGAAAAAGCCTGTAAAATCCATAAAAATCTTTTCTTGCATCTTTGGCCAAATTCTAAGCTGTATATGCTCAGGATGAGACTCCATAATGACTGGTAGAAGAAAAGAATAAGCTTCCAGAGGGCTCTAAGCCCAAGAGAATTCTCAGAAGCCAAACAATGCTAGAAAATATTGAATTGCCAGCCAGCCGGAATGACAAGATCATGGGGTAATATTTCAAATATTCAAATGAGACCCAAGAAATATCCCAGCTAAAGACTTGAGCTACTGCAATCTTAGGGTAAGCTCTATCCTAGATATGCCTTACAAATCTCAAAACTAAGCCCTTTTCCCTTTTTATTTTTATTTACATATTTGATATTTACAAAAAGATTTATAAATAGTTTGCTTGAGTTAATTTCTAACTAATTATATCATAATACACTTCATAGTTAGATAACTTATATACAAAGATAGTTCTTTTTTTGCATGATTTTATTTTTTTAAAAAGCAAACACTTTATTTTCAATAAATAAAAACCAATTTACATGTTACCATTAAAGGCAATCATTTTAGTGTAAATGAAAATCAATTACTGTACTTTTTTTGAGCACTTCAATGGAATTATTCAACTTTGATTTGTCTATGATTTAATAATATATGTGTGGGTTTTCTTAGATTTGAAATACATATTAGTAAAAATACTCATTAGTAAATTCACTCACTGCCAGGGCAAAACTCAACATTCTCTAATGGAAAAAAATATTATAGACTCTCAACAGAGTGGTACCCATAAGTCCAATTTACCATAAAAAATTACAAACATATAAAGAAACAAGAAAATGTATAGCTTGGAGAAAAATATAGTTGGTAAAAACAAACCTCGAAATGACAAGAATTTTGAAATAGCTATTATAAATATTTCAATAACTTAAAGGAAAGGGTGGATGTAATGAATGAAGAAATTGGAGACTTCATTAGTAAAATAGAAACAATAAAAAAAGGACCAAATGTAAATTCTAAAACTATAAAACAAGATATAAAATTTCAAAATCAACAGATATGCTTAACACTGTAGAAGAAAATATCCAGGAACTTGAAGACTGACCAATAGAAACTATCCAACTGAAATGCTGAGAAATATTAAAAAAGAAAAAGAAAAAAAGAATATCAGTAACATAAATAATGTGAAATAATAGCAAGTGATCTACCATTAAGTAACTGGAGTCTCAGAAGGAGAAGAGATAGATGTTGAAAAAAGAAAACTTATGTGAACATATGATAGTGAAAATTTTTCGAAATTTGATGGAAAATATGTTCAACATCCTTCCAACAAGGGTTGAAAAAAGAAAAAGAAAAGAAGAATCAGCTACATCATTGTCAAATTGTTGAAAAATAAAAATAAAAAAAAAGGTCTTAAGGCAGCTGTAGGGAAAACAAAATCTTCATACAGGGAAACAACAATGATACATCAACTGATTTCTCATTAAAAACAGCACAAATCAGAAGACAATGGAAAAATATTTTTACAGAGCTAAAAGAAAACTTTCAATTTAGAATTCTCTGTTCATAAAAAATATCCTTCCAAACCAAAGACAAAATACATTATTAGAATTTATTACTAGCAGACCTGCACTACTGATAATGAAATGTTAAATGAAGTTCTTCAGGCTGAAGAAAAATGATGTAAGATGAAAACTTATACCTACCTGAGGAATGAGAATTACTAAAATTGGCAAATATGCAGGCATATATAAAGACATATTTTCTTTATTTTTTATTAATACCTTTAAAAATAATTGACTTTTGCATGAAAAATATTATTGTGAAGTACATAATACATATGTAATACACATGACAATAATAGAAGAATGGAAGAAGGAATAAATGGAAGTATAGTGTTATAAGTGAGCAGGCAAGTATAACGCTGGGAAAACAAATCTAATCATGAATGCTTACATGGTCTTAAACCTCCTTCACCTTCACATTACACATTCAGAATGAATTCCAATCTCTACATATTTTATCTACCATTCCCCTTCCTCATTAATCTATAAGCTCCAGCTTCTTTAGCTTTCTTTTTCTCAACATGCCAAGTTCATTGTTCTCTTAAGGCATTTGTACTTCCTGATCCCTTTGCCTGGAATGCTTTGCCTCCTATTCTCCTGGTTGGCAAATACTGATTGATGGAAATATCAGCTCAGTGTGGACTTCTCTGATAAAGTGACTGACCAGTTTTCTCTAATCACTGTGACATAACAGTGTGTTGGTTTATTTACTTCATAGCACTTATGATATGAAATCGTTATATTCATTCATTTGTTTACTTATTTATTTATTCTCTTCTCACACTAGCATGTAATACCTGCAAGATAAAGGATCTTATCTCTCTTGTTTATGACTATTTCCAGCAGACAAGAATGATTCCTTATACCTGATGAGCATACAACAAATACTTATTGAATGAAATAATGAACTGTTGAATAAGAAGTGGGAAAAGAAGATACATGGGCCCATAACACAAGGGCATTTCAATATTTAATTAGAAAATAGATGACAGCAGAAAGACATTAGGATAAGGCAGAATAAAACAATTTATCTTTATGTCCCATACATGGAGCAGGGTTTGACATGTGGTATGATACATATTTTATTGGATGCATTAAGAAGAAGGAGTTCAACAGTAATACTGTTAGGTGATTATGTGCCGTTATTTAAGTGTCACAACTTCACAGCAACACTAATGCACTTTACTGTTAAGGAAAGTAAGCCCAAAAATGTTAAATCCCTTTCTCAAGTTGTATACATACATGAGTGGCAGAGCCAAGGTTTTGACCCTATTGTCTGACTCTAAAATATTTAATCTTTTCAGTATTAGCCCTTTCTGACATTTGCCATAAAGTTAAGGTCTTGAGATTTTAAACTTGATGATTGTGAGATGTAGGTATCTTCAGAGAAGGGAAGCTGGTTTTGTTAGAGTTGTGGTAATGCCTTTCTTACTCTGGTAGGTTGAGAAATGAAGAAAAATTGGGAAAAATTGGATGTCAAGGGATGGGAGACCCAACGTAGTATACGGAGATAAGTGAGTTGTTGTTATTGTTGTTAATTTTATTTGTGTCTTTTTCCCTTTTAAGATCAAAAGGACTTGAGAATGTTAATTTCTTAGGAAGATGTCAAAATAAAGTGGAAGAAGGGAAAATATAAAGTGCATGAGAGAAGATCATTGGTAGAATATGGTCATATAAAAGTATGGGGATGACGTGAAATGCATGGTTAGGTAAATGGTCTTTGATGGAAAGGAAGAATGCTCCTTCACACACCTGGAGAAATACATAAGGATATGTATAAAGAAGTTAACAATTCATAAAATCCAGGAGATGAGAATGCTAAAGTGATGACAAAAAAGTGGTAGAGGATTTGTCCTGTGAGGAATAGAGAGCAGTGAAAAAAAAAATTGAGTCTAAGAGGTTGATTACAGATTGAAGTTTAAAAAGTCCTTTAAGGACTTGAAATCACAGGGGCCAGGCACAGTGGGGTCATTTTAAGGAGAAAGTTGTGTGAGTATGAGTTTAGTGGTGGTGAGGTGGGTCCAGATGAAGACTTTGGCATTTTGGGTTGAAGATCATGAGTCCAGTGAGACTGAGGTTACTAATGTCAAGAAAATTTCAGTTGTTTTTTGTGATATAAATTGACTGAATAGTATGATTTTGATGAATTTATCAAAGTCTAAAGTCTTGGTCTAATGGGAAGTACTGTGCATGTTTAACCTGCAGGGAGAGAGAGAGAGAGAGAGAGAGCTCTGCGCCACTTGCCAGAAAGAAACTTAAGGCTCCACAAACAGGCAGGCAGCGTGGATCTTACTGTGCGAAGAACTGCCCCTGCCCAGGAGTGAGTGCCTGGAGGATTCCTATCTTGACTAGGAATGAGAGCCCTGTGTAAGTAACCTTTAATAAACTCATCTAACTCACCAAGCTGGATTGGTCTGGGTCATTTCTTGGGTCTAGAGGGAGTATTCAGTTTGGAGGGCAGTTTTTCTACACTGTTCTGGGATTTTCTCAAAACACTAAAAAGTCATGACCAAACCCAAGGTCCTATTTTATTTTCTAGGAGTTTTTTTTTTTTTAATTTTTAATTATTATGGCTACATAATTGTTGTATATATTTATAGGGTACATGTGATGTTTCGATACAGGCATGCAATGTGTATGTATTAATGTGAATTAATCAAATCAGGGTAATCGGGGTATCCATCACCTCAGGAATTTATCATTTCTTTGTGCTAGGACCATTCCAATTTCACTCTTTTAGTTATTTTAAAGCATACCCTAACTTATTGTTGATTATGGTTACTTTGTTGTGTTGTCAAATATTGTTCATTCTATCTATCTAACTATATTTCTGCATTCATTAACCATTCCCACTTTATCTCCATCCTTCCTGCTACCCTTTCCAGCCTCTGGTAACTATTATTCTACTTTCTGTCTCCATGAACTCAGTTGTTTTATAATATTTACCTCCCACATATGAGTGAGAACATACAAGATTTGTCTTTCTGTGCTTGCCTTATTTCACTTAATATAATGTTCTCCAGTTCCATTCATTTTGTTGCAGATGGCAGGATTTCATTCTTTTTTGTGGCTATATAATATTCCATTGTGTATATGTACCAAAATTTCTTTATCCACTCATCTGTTGAGGGAAACTTAGTTTGATTCCAAATCTTGCCTATTGTGAATAGTGCTGCAATAAACAGGGAAGTGCAAATATCTTTTTGATATACTGATTTCCTTTCTTTTGAATAAATACCCAATAGCAGGATTGCTGGGTCATATGGTAGTTCTATTTTTAGTTTTTTGAGGAACCTCCATATCATCCTCCATAGTGAGTGCACTAATCTACATTCCCACCAGTGGTGTACGAAGGTTCCCGTTTCTCCACATGCTGGCCAGCATTTCTTATTGCCTGCCTTTTTGATAAAATCCATTTTAACCAGGGTGAGATGATAGCTCATTATACTTTTGATGTGCATTTCTCTGATGACTAATGATGTTGAGAATTTTTTTCATATACCTGTTGGCTATTGTATGTATTCTTTTGAGAAATGTCTATTCAGAAGCCCATTTTTAAATCAGATCATTTGATTTTTTTCCTATTAAGTTTTTGGAGTTCCTTATACATTCTAGTTATTAATCCCTTGTCAAATGAGTGGTTTGTAAATATTTTCTCCCATTCTGTGGGTTGTCGTTTCATTTTGTTGATTGCTTCCTTTGCTGTGTAGAAGATTTTTATCTTGACGTGGTCTCATTTGTCCAATTTTGCTTTGGTTGCCTGTGCTTTGGGGGTATTACTCAAGACGTCCTTGCCCAGACCAATGTCCTAGAGCATTTCCCCAACATTTTTGTTAATAATTTCATAGTTTCAGGTCTTAGATTTAAGTCTTTAATCTATTTTGATTTCATTTTTGTATATGGCAAGAGATAAGGGTCTTAGTTCCATTCTTCTGCATATGGATATCCAGTTTTCTTAGCACCATTTATTGAAGTGACTATCCTTTCTCCAATGTATGTTCTTGGTTCCTTTGTCAAAAGTGTAGTTTTGTGTTCTACATTTAGGAATGTGATCCATTTTGAGTTAATTTTTGTAAAGCGTTTAAGGTCTGTGTCTAGATTTTTTTTTTTTTTTTAAACATATGATGTCCAGTTGTTTCAGTATCATTTGTTGAAAAGATTTTTTTCTCCATTGTATTCCCTTTGCTCCTTTATCAGAGATCAGTTAATTATATTTATGTAGCTCTATTTCTGGGCTCTCTATTCTGTTCCATAGATCTATTTTTCCATTTTTTAGCCGTATCACATAGCCTTGATTACAGTAGCTTTAAGTATGTCTTGAAGTTGGGTAGTGTTAGTCCTCCAGCTTTGTTCTTCTCTTTCAATATTATGTTGGCTATTCTGAAGTCTGATTTTTATTCAATAGCTATCAGGTGCCAGCAAGTATAGATGTTAACTATTAACCCTTACAGAAATTCTTCCACTAACTAATAATGAAATAAATGTTCAAAATCTTGAAATTGCCCATGTTCATGCAACTAATAAATCGTATAAACAGGTATTACATTTGGATTTGCCTAACTTTTTTTCCTGCCTGTTCACCTATGAACAATGTTTAGAATGAAGAGAATGAGGAAAGGTAATGCTTATTTGGAAGGACAGACACCTCTTCTTCAGAGACTCAAGAGAAAAGAAAAAGAAGAATGCATGTGAATAAGGAGTGGATGCGGGGAGGTCAGGGATTTAAAGAAACAGCAATATTTTTAAATAGCCATTGAGGGGAAATGACTAAAGGTAAGTAAAAGAATAGTTTATCAATAGTTAGTCTGAACCACATTTCCAGAAACAAAGCCCAAATTTTGAATGATTTTTCACGTGCTTTGGAGTTAAGTATGAATACACATACCTAAAACATTTAACCACAAATTTTTTATTATTTGGTTATCTCGGTATTTGAACAGTAAGCCCAAAGGGATATACATAACCTAAAAATTAGTTTCTTTGGCCTTAAAATGGTATAAATTAAATTTAAATAAACCAAATTATATACTACATTCACTGGAAAAGCTAATTATGTAGCATAGCTAGGATTTATTTTCGAGTGGGTCATACCTGCCATGGAATATATTAACTGAGAGAATCTTTTTAACTATAGTTTTTTAGTTTACATATTGATTATTCATTTATCATTTCTATTGCTAATATATGGAAGCAAGGAAAATAATATACAATCACACATATATGTATATATTTCACTTTCTCTAAAATGTCATAAAAATGGCATTTGTGGTAGAAAAGTTATAGTACGTTATATTTTTAGATAATAATTTGCATTCAACCCACATGAAAGCTCTAGAAATCCATTCCATTTGAAAATTAATTATTCCTGTCCTCAATATTGCCTTTGACAAGGTAAGAAACAGTTGGGTTCATTCTAATTTGCTTCAAGTAGTGGTAATTAGAGAGGGTGTGAAGAACAGCTCTCTGCTCAATTCTCTCTAATTATTATAAGACACATAATAAACCTCTTAGGAAAGCAAATGCTCTGAGTCCAATATCTCCAACCCTCTGGAAATATAAAGTAACATGTTCTCTTCCTCTTTCAGTTATTCAACGAGAAGGACCTTACTGAGGAGCCATTGCACATTTTCATGGGAAAACATTTTGGAAGATATTTTTTAAGATGAAAATGTGGAGCAGACTAAAACTCCCTGGAGATTTTCACAAGTTTTGCTATCAAATCATATCCTATCTTGTATCATTACTGTGGCATTATGTAAATCATAATATTAATATTTATTCCTGATGAATTTAATTTAGTGTTGATTCAGTTCGGCCTATTGAGATAAGCTTGAATTTGGATTGTTCTCTCTGTCGTTTTTGTGCCCAGTTTTGGATCATGTGCAAGCATGAGGAGCATGTCTTGAATGTCATCACCCTCTTGCCTGCACCAGCACAGGAAATATCCAAGCCTCATGACGCTTTTCTATAGACTTCCTTCATGCTGACCGGGTGTCAATAGCCAGTTCCCACTGAGGTTTGTTGTACAATGAGTTCCAGTTTCACGTAAGAGTAGAGTGATCGTTCACTATTTTATCCATTCTTATGTGTTAGAAGAGTCACAAACATGGTTCCATAGGGGTTTTTTTGTGACTAACCAAAAGGCCACAAGTAAGAACTAAAAAGGCAGGGAATAGAGTTAAGGAGAGACTGGGAACTGGGCTTTAAACTTCAATGCATATGATTTTAGACAGCAATGGAGCTTTTGTAAGGACTATTACATTTTGTTCTGGGATCAGGTAATCATGGCAGGCAGAATAACGGCCCTCCAAAGATGTCCGTGCACTAATCCCTGTACCTGTGGATACATTACCTAACAGAGCAAAAGGGACTTAGCAGATGTAACAAGACAGTGGATCTTAAGGCAGGGAAATTCTCCTGGGTTATTAGAGTGGGCTTAATCAAATCCCATAAGCCTTTAAAAGTAGAGAATAATCTCTGACTGGAAGAAGAAAGCAGAAACGAGATGTGGGCCGAGGGTGAATCAGAGAGATTCCAAGCATGAAAAGGATTTGATGTGCTGCTGGCTGCGAGATGTAGGGCCCACTTGCAGGGGATGAGAGGGAGGCTTCTAGGAGTTATGGGAGGCCTTCAGCTGCCGGCCAGCAAGGAGATGGAGACTTCTATAACCACAAGGAACTGGATTTTGCCAACAAACCAAATTGAGCAAAGAAGCAAATTCTTCCACAGAGCCTCTCCATAAGAACTGAGCAGCGCAACACTATGATTTCAGTCTTTTTTTTTTTTTTTTTTTTTGAGACAAAGTCTTGCTTTGTTGCCCAGGCTAGAGTGAGTGCCATGGCGTCAGCCTAGCTCATAGCAACCTCAAACTCCTGGGCTTAAGCGATCCTACTGCCTCAGCCTCCCGAGTAGCTGGGGCTACAGGCATGTGCCACCATGCCCGGCTAATTTTTTCTATATATATTTTAGTTGGCCAGATAATTTCTTTCTAATTTTAGTAGAGACAGGGGTCTCACTCTTGCTCAGGCTGGTCTCGAACTCCTGACCTCAAGTGATCCACCCACCTCGGCCTCCCAGAGTGCTAGGATTACAGGTGTGAGCCACCGCACCAGGCCTGATTTCAGTCTTGTGACACCCAAAGCAAAGGAACCACCTAAGCCAATGTAGACTTCTGACCTATACATAACTGTGAGAGAATAAATTTGTATTGCTTAAAGGTGCCAAATTTGTGTAATGTGTGTAGCAACAGTAGAAAACTAACACAGCAATTAATATCATCCTTCACAATTTTATGTAAAGGTTCGTTAATTTTTTAGGTAAACAAAATGATAATGGTGATTTCTTGAAATAAAATTTTTACTTAATCTCATCAAATTTACTGATTGTCATTTTTAGGTTGCGTGATTACTAATGTAATCTTAATTTTTGCCTGTGAGTAACATGAAATATGAACAATATTTGCCACTCTTCAATTTACAGGAAAGTGTTTTCACTTATATTATCTACATTGATATTTAAATTGAAATATTTTGATTTGTCATGATCAGGACAGCTTTCATAAACAAACACCAAGTTGCAGTTGAAGGTCTTCTTTATTTAATGTCGGGACATCTGGGTTCTTCAGTAACTCTGACTCAGATCAGCTGGTGTCCTTGAGCAACTCCCTTATGACTCAGGACAGGAGTTTCATTGTCTGTGAAACAGGAGAATTCATAACAATGATCAGCGAGACCCCTGGCAGCCCTGAGACCTGCGATTCTGGACAGTGCGCCGGGACAGGTGGGGGCCCACAATGGGAGAGGAAGGGGGAAGACAGTTCCCATTTCATCTTTCTCAGAGCACTGTCGTCAGGGTACACATAATAACAGAAATGATTTTCCCTGTCTACCTGCAAGTGCTTTCCATCTGGGATTAGCTCTTAATTCATCTGGATGAGCCAGGTGCTCACTTACTCTGCCATTGTCTTTCCTGGGCTACAAGTCCCTCCATATGTTGTTCCTTCCCCTTTCTGATTTGGAAATGTTTAACCTTTGTTTAAAAATAGCAAAGCAAATATACATTTCGATATTATACTTTTGTCAGTCATCCATTAACACTTTACATTATTCCCAAATCAGTGAAAATATGTCCTTTAATTTTCTATCTCTATGTTGTTTTAAAAATCTTTCAGGACATTTTATCACCTTTTTTTTAAATGTCTTTGTTTTATTCTGGTGATAACCTAGCTGTGCCAGGCGTAGTAGTTAACGATGTTTTTGGTTAGATAGCCATTTACTATCTTTTAAAGAAATGAGCCCAGTGGCACATTATCATCAAATACATGTAGCTACAAACAGGACTTGCATAATACTTATGTTATGAAAAAATGATGACCATGTTAAGTCAAAAAAATGTAAATGAAATTAATCTCAAATGCCTGAATCACTTCAAAGTTTGAAAAACTTTACTAAACTATTATATAATGTTATCAATTAAATGAATATATTTTGCTTAATATAACATGTTGCCCAGAGGGAGCAGGGCAATGAACACATTTTGTGTAACATAATATCTTGGACTCATTTTATTATGCAGCTCCTTAAGGCTGAGATATTATGTTTCCCAGGTATGTATATTAGCATAAGTATGAACCTAGAGGGCTGGAATTTTTTCTAGATCTGGATTATAGCTGCCATGCCTATAACTTGTTATTTTTTTCAACAGGATATTGTTTTTTTGTGTGTATGTGCCTATGTTAAATTTGTATTACATTTTCAGTGTATGCCTTCTGCAGCCTGATCTCTGTTGTGCTATGGGGTATTAGGGAAGATCTTTTCCATGCTTTGGAAGGAGCAGCCAGAGGACAGCAGGCTGCAGGGAGCTGCATCACCACCTTCTTGCTTATTCTTGGCAGTGGACCTGGGCTTTTATTTGATATAAACCTTCCTTAACTCTCCACTAGCAAACTTTACACCAACCCTAAGAACCCACATCTGTATGTGAAGGAGCATCTCTTCTACACGTAACGAATCCCACCTGTGCTTTGGAACTTATCCCTCTCGCCTCTCACGACCCTCTCACCGTGAATTATTGATCCTTTCCCCCAGATTTTCCTTTTCTATTTCTCATCTGGATCCTTTTCAGACATTTAAGCATGTTCAAGTTTCTCACATCTTAAAAAAATCTTCTCATTTCAGCTACTTCTTATGTGTCTCCTCATATCCAAATGTCCAGAATTTGCTAGTAGGTGCAGTTTCTACTTCTCCGTTTCCTACTTCAACCTCAATCCACTTCATTATGACTTCTAATACCACTAGTTCCTTTTGAGAGACTAAAATGCATTGGAAATTTTTCAGGACTGATTTTAATTGACCTGTTAGTGGCGTGGGGCATGGTTGACCATTCATTCCTTATTGATTGGTCAGAGGGTATAAATTTTCAGTTATGAGTAAGTTCTGGGATCTATTGTACAGCATGGTGACTATAGTCAACGATACTCTGTCATATACTTGAAATTCACTAAGAGAGTAGATTTTATATGTTCTCATCACGAAACAAACCAAAACCAAACAACAAAAGGGAATTAGGTGAGGTAATAAATGTGTTAACTAATTTGACAGTGGTAATCATTTCATAGCATATATGTATATAAAATCATGTTGTACACCTTTTATTTGTCAATTATATCTCAATAAAGCTCGAAAAAAATTTTGACACCACATTCTCTGTATGTTCTCCCATCTCACTGTCTGCTCTGTCTCCTTTAATGGTTAATGCAAATGTTAGAATTCTCAAAGCTCTATTCCAAGCTCTCTCTGTTCTTTCAGTGAAATGTGCAGTCTCCACATGGGTGCTTCAAGGATATGTCAAGCTCAGCATGTCCATGACTGAACCCATAATCTTCCCGCCCACACCTGGTCCTTGATTTTCTCCCACATCCTCACACCTGTCCTATGTCAAATCCATCACCGAATCCTGTGGCTTTTTCCCTCCTAAATATTTGTTTCTAATCTACCTCCTTCTATATTTCTACCGACTGCACCCTAGCCCAAGCCTCCACTCCTTCTCTCTCCTGGACGACTACTTTAGCTTCCTGACAGGCCTCCCTCATCCATCCTGCCCATCTTCCAACTCTTTTATGTATTTCAGCAGAGATACATTTTCAAAAGGCACAACTTTGCCACTTTTGATCTCAAAACTCTTTAGTTACCCTTCACTGCAGGGTTAAAAACTCACCATTTTAAATGAGTTAAAAACAAAACAAAACATCTCTGTATGTCCTGGTCCTTGCTTTCTGTTTCAGTTTTCTCTTATGTGACTCTACCTATTCATACTCTACCACCCATGTTGTTCATCTTTTAACTTCTGGAATGAGCCCGTTTCCCAACAACACCAAAAGCATTTCTGAGCATGTTGTTTCCTCTGATATTTCCTCCTTTCTCTCCAGAGGTAACTCCGACTTACTCTTCAGGTCTGAGGTCAAAATATCTTCCTTATTATGCTTTTATGACATCATGTTTTTTTGCATTTTTGAGTTTTTTCTCTTTATTTTGTCTAGTGCTTATCTCAGTTTGTACTTATGCATTTATTCATGTGACACATGGAATAATTTCCCACTCCCACTGGAATGTTGGACCCATGAAATTTGAAAATATATCATTTTTTTACTTATAACTCAATCTGAAGTTCCTAAGAGCCCCATAAATGTTTCGTTTATATTGAATAAATGATTCTTGTCATCCTTAAGCTGCAACCAAAATACAAACTCCTCCACATTTGTGCAGTCTCTTCATTTGCAAACCCAAACTTTCTTACCCAGCACTAACCCCTCACTTACCATTGTCAGTTTGTCCTCATTAACTTGCATTTCCAATAAACATTCCTATACTCTTAACCTATTCAATAAAAGTCTTTTATCGATTTCCCTTGTCACTGCTTCTCATGTACTTTAGGGCTGGAATCTGCTATGGATAGTTTTAATAGAGTTAAGGTAGCCAGCCCTAAAATATTTCCTTCGAAGCCTTTGTAAAGTTCTTTGCTCTTTTGCTTAATGATAACCAGATACACCACCTTCTAGCCTGTCCCATTGTTGTCATCTGTTGCTCCCCAGGTCATTCTTCAACATTTGACAAAGACTTTGTGCTCCATTAATTTATACTTTCATTCCAGGAGTTCAAGACTGGCCTGGGCAACACAGCAAGACCCTGTCTCTATGTAAAATTTAAAAAAAAATAGTCAATGAGTTCTTACTATCGACATTCTTATATTGCACTGTTAAATAACACATAAAAGTGCCCAACTGTTAATGTGTCAGTGAAGTGTGCCAACACACAAGAAAATCGATCAATGAGTTAAGCAAGGTGCTTGGACAGAAATTGAGGTGGGTATGTGGTTTGGATTATTTGGATGGTCTGGAAAAGCCTGTGAAGAGAGGCTATCAATTTTCATAGCTGTTACTGTGGAGGTGGTGATGTTTAAAACCCTCAACCCTAGCTTGTGAGTCCTCACATGACTTTCGGGGGCTGGGAGACCTCGGGACAGAGAGCTGCTATTGCTGTCATTTTGTCCCACACTGCTTTTCTTGTTTGTCTTCTCCCCTGTCCCCCAACCACCCCACACACAGAAATACAAACCAGATTATTAGACACTACACCTTACTCCCTTATCTTTGTATCTTTGAAATTATCTAACCCCTGGGGGGAATGAGGAGAGCCAGATGGGAAATTCAGATATTATTCATTTCCATGCTCCACTGGCTCAAGACAGTGATCTGACTAGAGAAAAGTGGCTCTCTGGAAACCCTGTCCCATCCATTCCCCTTCCAAAGTGCCTGACCCACCACCACCACACTCACCTACCACCTCTGTCTCCCCAAGGGTTCAGTGTAGGGTGTGTGTGTTTGTGTGTGTGTGAGAGAGAGAGAGTTGGTTCGTGATTCATTTCCTCCTTTTGTTTCTCTAATATTTCTAGAGTTGAATTTAGAATGGAAGCCACTAACCTTTATCTAATTTACTTTGTAATTTTGAAAGAAATGTCCACCAGTTACATAATGGTAAATGAAGAAAACCTTCTTATTTCAATTTTAACCTGACCTCTCTGTAAGATCTGATTCTGTTAACCACTCTACCACTTCTTGGAATGCTCCTTTGTAGATTTCACTACATGATTCTCCCTGGACTGGCCTCTGATAAATGGTGCCTCCTATGTGTTTCGAGGTAAACTGCAGTGCCTCACATATAGTACACGAGACTATTGGTCCTTCTCCATCAGAACAGACTCATCATTCACCACTGCGCTGGGATCTATGGTGCATCAGTCACCAATATGTGCCCTGTCTCAGTCTCTTTCTTGTCAAAGATATTTTTACACATTCTGTTCCCTCTGCTTGGAACGTCTCTCTTACCTACTTCCCTCCCCTTTCCCATCTTCTCAATAAAGTCTTTTTTCCTCTAGGAAAAGGTAAAAACCAAAATTAAAACAAAACAGCATTAGTATTTAGTGACATTGTCTAGCATGTCAAGATTCTTTCCTCTGTTTCTATATTTTGACTTTGTCATTTTTTGTATTTACATCTCTTCTCATGTCTCTATGATTAAAACATGAGTTCTTGTATGGCATAGGCTTTGTTCCTGCAAAAATTTCAGGTATACACTAGTTAAAAAAATTCATTACATTAATAAATTTGAAGCACAATAAATACTTGCTGTGAACAAGATCCTTATAAAATCAGACAATCTGTATATTGATAAAAAGTTTTCATAGAAAAATCAATCTGGTTTCTCTTTGTTTTTTCTTTTTTAAACTTTCAATATGTAAACGACAATATTGCTGTCTTCCTACTGGACTAGTGTGATAAGTTAAGGATTTCCCAAAGGCTTAGATATTGATGGGCCAAGAAAATTAAGTATCATTGTAGAGCATTTGTTTATTTTTATGAAAAATGCTGGTTACATTTGTAGATTTTATGTCAGTACATTTTGATACTGTTTAAATAGTTGGAGCATATGTATATGGTTTCACAAAAGAGAAGAATCAACCTAAAAATGAATATATCTGAGTTTCCCTTTTTGAAATCTCCAAAGTAATTTAGAAAATGATAATCAAGGTGCCTTTAACACCACAAAGGAGATAATTCATTTCTACACAATTAAACTGCTTTTCAAATGCCTTTGGGGTTGAAAATAAAGTTGATGAAAAGAATATCTTTCCTGTAAGTCAACTATAAAACCAGAATATGCATTGTGCCTGCACCAAGGTGAAAGAAATAAGACTGCTATAGGGAACTGTGAAAGAGCCTTTAAGTCAAAACAAACAAAAATAACATGATTAATTTAAATCTTTTCCTTCTATCTAGTTTGCATAATATTTGTTATTATTTTTCTTACAATTTATAAGATATTAATGCCTGCCAGTTCATTCTAAGAGGCTCTGCACATTATTTTAAAATAAGGGGCAATTATCCTTTATTACAGCCAAGAAGAATTAGCTGCATTTTAGAATTGATTCATGATTAATCAGTTATATTTTCAAAAGGCATACATTTTGATGAAAAGGTAAAAAAAAATTAACCTAGGATAATTCCCATTTCATTTGATATGCAGTCGTCATGTTAGTGAACCTAGCCATTTTTCCATAAAACTACTCCTACTTGTGTTCCTATTACTTTTCTGTATATTTGACAATTAATATTTTTTTTTTACTGCTACCTACTGATGAACTAATTAGCTTGCAGATTATGTTTGTCAGTCTCATTCTATTTTTATCTCACTGGAAAGTGACTCATTGGTCTTTCATTTAACAAGCTTCATGTTCCAAGTGTAGCCCCAATGTGGCTTATATGAAGACTGGTACAAAAGCAGACACATTTTAAATCTGTATCCTGTTGCCAAGCAATGGTTATTTCTAGAATTTTAAAGGTTGTCATTTTCAAATTTTTACCCCAGTGGGATAACAAGTCTATGTTGATTATGCTGATTTTGTAGAGTCGGGCATATTACTAGATAATGTTGTAGCTTTTGCATTAGAAATGAAGTCCCATAAATCGTATTTGCCTAATTTATCTGTGGTGCTTTTCTACTCTACTTTGTTTAATATCATTAAATTCTTATCTAATTATAATGCAAACAATCTGATTGCCAGAAAAAGACTGTGTGTCAGCATTTTCTTTGTAAACCTCTAATATCAAAGGCTTGTAATAAATCAACCAAAAAATATTATACAATGATATACCTTAGGCTGCAAATTCTCAGACCAAAAGTGAGTTGTTTGGTCATTCTTATTTAGAAATATAAATATGCCTTTACTATGGTGGTTTTAAATATCTCAAGATAAGATACGCTTGAGAAATAAGATTATTTTTATAGCAAATATTTCTCATGAGAAATTGTTTTCTTTCTATTTCTGAAAGACATTATTGGTTATTTCTGTTATGGTAATATACTACCTTTTCTTTCCTGGTGCTCCCTTAAGTGTCAGTCGTATCTCATACCTTTCAACAGAAATCTTTTGCAAATATTTGGGGGCATAGCTAAATGTGATGTATGATCAAACTACAATGAAAATGTGTTGTAATCCAAAGTGTAAGTTAATTTTATTAGTTGATCTAATGCCACACATGCAAAGGTGCCCCGTTTAAACTTCATACAAAATGTTTAAAATTCTTGATTATTTTTATTGAGATATGTTTAACATAAAACAATGCACAAAGCTACCTGCTCACAACAAAGAGCTTTGAGAATGGCATATACCCTGTAAATACCACTTATAACAAGATTAAGAACTTTTCATTCACTGAGAAAATCCCCTCATTTTCCTTTCCAGTCAATGCTACTCTCAAGTGGCCCTTCAACCATTATCTAATTTCGATCAATTTAGAGTAATTTAGTCTGTTGTTGAAATTCATATAAATAAAGCATATTTGGGGTCTAACCTTTTCACTCATAAAATCATTGTGCTTATCAGCTCATTTTTAAAAATTATTAAATAATATTGCATTGTGTGTGTGTGTATGTATATGTGTTTATTTTTTCCTCTTGGATGTGTGGGTCACGGAGTAGGTGTATAGCTAATTTTATAGATAAATGACAAACAGTTCTCCAAAGGGTTTTTTGAATTTGATTTTTTAATTGTGTTGGACACTACAAAGAAATACAAATGATTTTATATACTGACCCTTTATCCTGTGACCATACTAAAAAATGATATTTCTGGTAATTTGTAGATTTTTTTTTGGATTTTCCATGTATACTATTGGTTGTCTGCAAGTAATGAGTTTTACTTCTCTCCACTCCAAAAGCCTTTAATTTCATTTTCTTGTCTTATTCAATTCATTAGGGTTTTCCATTTCTGCTCCAAAGTTATTTGGGTCTATAATTTTTTTTTTAATTTTTTATTGATACATAATAATTGTACATATTCATGAACTACATGTTATATTTTGATACAAGCATATAACAAAATGATCAAATTAGGGTAATTGGGATTTGATTCACCTGAAACATTTATCATTGCTTTATGTTGGGAACATTTGAAAACTTCTAGCTATTCTAAAATATAATAAATTATTGTTAACTATACTTGCCCTATTGCACTATTGAACACTAGAACTTTTTCCTTCTATTTAACAGAATTACCCCTTCACCAACACCTCTTCATTACTCCTTCCACCACCCTTACCAATCTCTTGTAGCCACCATTCTATTCACTACCTCCTTGAGATCAATTTTTTTCGGTCCCATATATGAGTGTGAAAATGCAATATTTGTCTTTCTGGGCCTGGTTTATTTCACTTAAAATAATGTCCTCCAGATCCATTGATGTTTCTGCAAATGACAAAATTTCTTTCTTTTTCATGGCTAAATAATATTCCATTGTGTGCATACACCACATCTTTTTTATCCATTCATCCCTTGATAAACACTTAAGCTGATTCCACATTTTAGCCATTGCAAATAATGCTGCAATAAACACTGAAGTTCAAATATCTTTTGGTTATATTTTATGTCTTTGCCTCACCCAAGTGAGGTTTTTAAATGCCTTTCTCTGGTGTTAGTATCTGAGTAATAATGGACTAATAAAAACACTTCTCTCATTTTCTATTTAAAGGGAATTGATACTATTTCTTCCTTAGGTGTTTGTATAATTCACTGATGAAGCCATAGGGACCTGTAGCATTCTTTGTTGGAAAGTGTTTTAGTTTACATTTAATAATTCTAATGTATGTAATTATTTACATTTAAAAATATATATGTATTTTTTTGTTTTGAGACAGAGTCTCACTGTGTTGCCCGGGCTAGAGTGCCGTGGCTTACAGCAACCTCAAATTCCTGGGCTCAAGCAATCCTCCTGCCTCAGCCTCCCGAGTAGCTGGGACTACAGGCATGCATCACCAGGCCCGGCTAATTTTTCTATATATATTTTTAACTGTCCATGTAATTTTCTTTGTATTTTTAGTAGAGATGGGGTCTCGCTCTTGCTCAGGCAGGTCTCGAACTCCTGAGCTTAGATGATCCGCCCGCCTCGGCCTCCCAGAGTGCTAGGATTACAGGTGTGAGCCACCGCTCCTGGCCTGTCTCTTTTCTTTAAATCAATTTTGGATCTGTATTTGTCTTTTTAATAAACTAAATTTTGTTTTATCTATCACTTCTATTGATCCTTTGGAGTTGGTTACATTAATTTGTACTCTAACTTAAGATTTCCATCCATCTACTACTCTTTTAATTTGTCCTAATTTTATTTTATACTTTCATACTCTGATTATTTAGCTCATTAAGTTAAAATCTTTTTAAAAACAGTCTTCTTAATTTTATAATTTTTTTCCGTAAATACCAATTTAGCTTTATTCCATAAGTTTAACATCTAGTTTATTATGTTCTCATAGAATAGTGCTTTCCCATATGTAAAAACTTCCTTGTCACGTCCAATAAGCGCATACTCAAAGTGCACAGCCCTACTCTATTCCTAAGATCCTGGCTTACTGCACGTGGGCCGTCTTCAGCTAACTGCTTCTCACATACCTGAGATAAAATTTCCTGATTCCATGTGGATATTAATACTGCCTCTAGCACCCAGCAGCTTGTATGACATTGGTATCTGTACCTCGGTAGACACACTCCAACCCTGCTCCCTTCACACAACCCTCTCCTCCACAGCACATCCCCACTGTGGCAATTCTTGAACTTAACGTCTTGCCTTTTAGTTCTTTCTTTTTGTCTGTTCTTGATGGATTTCTCTTTCTTTTAAAGTCAAGTATGTCATTTTTCCAACTATTTCTATGAAAAAGGGTACTCATTATTCAAACATATTTCTGTAAATAGTAGCATTAAATGTTCACTGGAAGTATATATGGTACATGAAGTTACTATTTTATGAGGTCCTTTTATGTAAAAACGTGTTTTAAGTTAGTAATCACTATGTATTCTTAGCAATATTTTTCAACATCTTCTGAGATAGCCATATGTTTTTCTATCTTCTACCTATTGATGGGTACAGTATATAAATAGGTATCCTAATATTAAACTAACCTTTATTTCTGGGATAAACCGTAGGTAGTCCACATGATGGTCTGATTGGAATTTTTAGGCTTTGCCCACTTGCATTTAACAAGTGAAATTGTATGGTTTTTATATAAGGGATTATTGCTAATTTCTATTTTCAGGAATAGATTTTCTATTACAGAAAACTTTATTAGAATATGCATAAAACCACATAACTAAGAATTTTTTTATGGAGACAAGTCATTGATAACTTACTCTATATCTTATGTAGTTATTAGACTTCAGTTTTTCAAAGCTTTGGTTTGGGTAATTGATTTACTACAAAAATATAGAAGTTTGCATGTATCAACTATAATTATAAACGTTATCTTCTTATGTAAAAGTTCTCTGTATTGTTATATTCCTATTCTCATTTTCAATTTTGTTTTCATCTTGTTTATATTTTTACTATGTGTCCTAGAGATTGGTCTACTTTTCTGATTTTCAAAACTTAATTCTAGCTTTTATTTACATATTCTATTAATTTTTTGAATATCATCTCATTAGTTTCTCAATGAGTTTTTAACTTTTTATCCTTTGTCCTACTTTTTTTTTTTACCTTATTTCTAATCTATATAAAGAAAATTTAAACATGTAATAGGCACTCCTACTTCCCCATCCATTTATGATGGTCTTTTCTTAATCATGGGGTTTAGATTCTTTTGCAGTAGGTTAATTCATAGTTTAAGAACGTAAGATTGCATAGAATACCCTTGAGTGATTAGGTAGCTAAGATTTGGAGTAAATCTATGTAGCTATGATTTGGAGTAGATCTATGAAACTCTTTAATAATATTTTTAAATACGCTAAAAGAAAGCAGGGAGCACATAGCCAATTTCCAATTTTTCCTTTTCCTTTTCTTTTTTAATTTAGGTAAAACATGAAGTCTAAAGTGGGATTCATAGTAAATTTGTCTTCAACCATGGAATCTATTCTCTGTTGCAATTCGTGTTTCCAGTCATTAGAGGCAATTCCTTAGGAGCAATCTGGGTTCATATTTCCTCAGGGAAAATCTGGAACTACTTATGAAAAACTCCTAGTAAATGTAGACTAATATTTCATATTATAATTGCTATTATATAACCCTGTCAAGGATTGCTTGAAACACATTTTTAAGTGTTTCAATTATTAGAGGTATGTAAACTTTAGTAAAGGGAAGATTTTTCTACGGATTTTCCCAGGGAGCTCAATTTTCATCATGTCCTTTGTTCAGTAACTATTGAAATGGCTTTTGCAGAATGTTTGGTTCTATTTTTGTAACTCTTTCCCTTAACATCTCTGATGAGATGAAAATCATCTGATTTCACTAAAAGATATTCTTAAGGACAGATTGCAATTAATATCCAATCAGTGATGAATGTGTTGTATGTACTGGATCCCTGAGCCTATGAGAGATAATAATGAATTAGAATCTTACAGTGGAACCCTGAGTCTTTATGTTAAGACATTTCCCCAGGTTATTCTGTTATACAACCATATTCCCTTCCCACTGCCTTGAAATAGCAAGTATTTTGCCTGTAATAGGTAGACATTTATGTGGGATGAATAGAGTTTAACTACTTCCTAACTGTATGCACAATAAAGTTTTGGAAAAAGTTTTATTTTCTAATCTAAAACACTTAATGAAGTCCTAAAAGATTAAGATTTTTGCTTCATTACATCATCTAGTAGTAAGTACCTGGTAAGCACTTAGCTGGTCACATAAAGATAGGCTCTAAAGATGTTAAGTTAATCTGCAAATATATCATACATCTTAAATTCATGAAGACAAAGCTATTTTTGGCATATTGATGAATTTTAAAATGTCTCCAATTTCAAGTCCCTCTTTAAAAGTGATTTTGGCTTTGTTAGCAATGTGGTGGTTATAACTACAGGAGCGTAAGGAATGACATTTTTGAGAACCACTCATTTTCTACCAACCTCCTAATAATCCATGTTCATTTTCAGTGGTCACTCTTCACCTCAAAGTCCTACAGAAGCCGTGTGCTAATTCCCAAGGAATAGGTGTCACTTCTAGTTGATCATACTAATGAGATTCAACATGGTGGCGAGCAGCCCTTGCTTGTGTTGGCAGAGATAGCCCTGCTGATTAGATGTCCCTCAGAGATACTCTATAAATTAAGCCACATACTGTTGATGCTAATACTCTGGTTCTCCAACTAATTCTGTGATGTTGGGACAGTCAAATACAGTTTGTATTTTTCAATTTCCTTATTCCTATGAATTTAAAGAAAAATATAAAAAACATTATGTAATACACTTGACATTATGTAAACATTTTAATATCCTAGCTTTTTTTGTGATCTAGTGGATATTTATCATGTGTTCAATGATCTGGCATCTCTTGAACACCCTTCCTGTGGTATATAATGAGCTCCTTGTTCTCAAGTGAGAAGCTAGAACACCATCTCTCAGCCTCCATACTGGCTGGCTAGATGAACTTGGCTCTGCCAATCAGAAAACTCTGTGAGACTTGATTTAGAAGTAAACAATCCATTCTTTGGTGGGGATGGAGGCCGAGTTTGGGGAATCCTGTATCCAATCTCAAAGGTGTGAGCTGCAGTGTTTGTGCTCCTCTCAGCAGCAGCAAGGGCAGCAACGCTCTGGCTGGAACAGCTCCCATCTGTGGTTTGCCTGCGGCTCCAGCTGCGGGTACCCACTCTCCAGCCTTCTTAAAGATCGTCTGAGCTTCCCGATATCCTTTCTCCATCCCTTGTTTAGCTGGCTTATTTGTTTATGTATTTGCATGTCCTCCTCGCAACATGAGGACAGAACTTGTTATCTTTATGGACGTATTCTCAGAATCTGGAATAGAGCACCTGGCAAATAGCACATATCATCTATCTGTGAATGAATGAAATACCTAATGCATTGTTTCACTTTGCAGAGCTTTTTGAAGATAGTATTAAGAACCATAGACGTGTATTTTGGTCTAATAGGACAAGAATTGACAAAATCAAAGGAGAATTGAGGTAGAAGCAGAAAGAGAATATGGTTAAAGTGAGCATTTCTCAAGGAGGAAAAAAAAAGGTAAAGCGAAGAGATAAAACCAAAATGCAGTAATTTGAGGAGATTATCAAGTATGCATTCCTAACAACTATGTACCCAAAGCCTCCTAAAGAAGTGCAAGGGATAGGTGGAAAATCTAAGAAGTCTAAAGTATTGTCCCTGTCATTTTAATACTCTGGAAGAGTCAGAGAAGGAAGAGGGTTTATGTAAGGGGACAAAAGAAAAAGATAGAAAAACATGAATGACGCGGTTCTGACATTTTCGGAAATGTTTCCCTAAGAGCTTACATTGCGCTGGGTGAAAAATCTGAAGTCATGCTTTGCAAATAAGCTTTTCATAAGCAGAAATCACTGTTGAGGATTTGTATTCTCAAGTTCATTCCTATGAAACATGATGGAACACTAATAATGTTTGAGAAAAAATGAGTCCCTGTAAGTTTCATTATCTAATAGTAAAATTCTAGTTAATTCCTAATACTGACAAACTTGCAAATTATGTCTCTTCAATCACTTTTCTAATTAGTGGGAAGACATCTTGAAGCATTGTGATTTTAAGCATTGACTTGAAACATTCAGTTTTTAATTGTCAGACAGTTACTCCATATGTTCCCACCAAAAAAAAAAGAAAACCCAAACAATTATGCCAAGATGGCAACTATAGTTTTGATGATCGTGGCTAATTGGGTAACTGGGCATGATTCAGTCTCTTGCTTATCCAGTCAGAACATAATTATGACCACATTTTCCACTATCCCATGTGCATATTTATTTTTCTTCTCTCCAAAAAATTTTAGTGCGTTATATAAATAAGTAAATAAGGTTTCTCTCTCAAGGGGAAATACACAATACCATTTAATTCACTTAAAAGATATTCAGAAAGTATAACAACATGCTAAGTAAATACATACATACACACATAGTAGAATTTATGCAGTGTCATGAGAATAACAGCATGCATTTATAGAGCTCGTATTATATACGTTGGAAACGCCTATCAGAGCTTTACATATAGTAACACTCTGAATCCTCACAACGACATTATGAGATAGGTTTTTTTATTATTTGCATGTTACATACGTACCTATGAAAAAATAATTTTTAGGGAGAGCGAATGACTTGTTCAAATTTAAGCAATGAATGCGAGGCAAAGCCAGGATTTTCATCCAGAAGTCCTGCTACTGAAGCTATGTTCTTAACCACTTGGCAATACCATCTTGGTAGTGGGAACAATATGGGGTTTTCAGTCAGATCAGTTCAAATTTGGGCTCAAATTCCAGCGCTGACTATGACTTTGACAATATTCCACAATGTCTCTCAAATTTATGATCTTCATCTGTAGTTAATAAGTAAATCTACAAAAATTAAAAAACCAATCCACGATAACACCTACTGTAAAGGATTGTTATGGTGTTTAGAAATGATGTAACATATGTGAAAGTATCGAGTGACCTGATCAAGATATACTATTGTCTTTGGTTATCTGTAGTACTTTTCTGCCTATGTTAGAAAATTTTATGTCTAGACCAGGAAAGTTTTTATTACTTTTTTCTGCATTTTGGAATTTGGGTGAGATTCCTCTGTCATACTCCCACCCCGACAAACACCAGAGTGGATGTGATTATCGGCCTAGAGCATGCAGCGGAGGGCGAGGTGGTGGTGGGCGGGGAATCAACTTCCTCCTACTCTACAAGTTTTAAGTGTATCATAATCACTGTTTGATTTTCTCTGTCATTGTGTTTACTTCTATTATTCCGGGCTGATTTTTAAAAATGTAATGTTTAAAAAGAAATATCCCTCCTGCTTGTTATACATCCCTCTTCATGTTATTGCTTATTGGATGTAATTACCTTTTTCCAAAAGGCCAAATAGTTGGGGTCTTCCTCCCTCCATCCCTTTCTTCCTTCTTTCTCTTTCTTTCTTTTCTTTTTTTCCTTTGTGTAAAATTTTCTTTTCATTTGTTGATTTCAGGATTCTAAATGATGGCAATATATTTTAAAATATAAATGTAGACTTCTTAAAGAACATCATTTTCAAAAATTAATGAAAAGTCTCTAGTTAGAATTCCTTTCTTTTAGTTTTACAGATAAAATTATTTGAATGTCTCCCTTTGCCCCCGCACTTATTTCCCCCTTGATTTATATTATTAGAAGTAATCTGTGGAGCTGAAAATAATTCCCAAAGTCTAGATTTAAGACACTTCTGCAATATGATCCTGAAGCATTAGATTTGATAACCTTATAGCCAAGTTATACTTTTTTCCCAGTTATTACTGACTACTGTAGCTTACTTTCATTTTTAATACCTGAATGGAGATCATGTCATTAAAAATACTATTAACATCTGACCACACCACATTATTGACAACAGAAACTGAAGTTATTCAAGTAAGTTTAACATGAACAATAACTGGCCTCTATAGTTTCTAGTTTAATATAAAGTAGTGTATCTCATATTTCCTATCATTTCCAGTGATGTCTCTGAGGCTTGAATTGTCTAGAAATATTAGCCTTTTTTTACATAGGTAGAGCCAGGGTCTTTTATGTGGTATTACTTAAGGTTTGGCCAAGACATAATTCTTACCCTTTTTCTTGTGTTACTTTACATTCTTTCAGTGCTTGTTGTACTTTTATTTCATTTCCTTTACCAATACTTAGGAGAAGTATATTTGTATTAACAAATAAGTTGTCAAACTAAAAATAAAATTAAATAAGTTACCAGTCAAGTATGCCATGTTATGAGTTATTTTGGTGAGAAAACACTATTTCTTAATTCATGATTGATAATATGTAGGAGAGTTAGAAGAAAGTGGACATTTTGGAGCCCAAGTTACTATATTGTGAGAGGAAATCATAGAAACAGAACAGTGAGAATACTGGGGTATTGAAAAGAGGATAGGGCAAGAAAACAATAGAGGAATGGGTTAAAAGGGAAATTAGTTAAATGTTGGTCTGAGTTTGTTCCTGGACTCTCTATTCTGTTACATGCATTTATTTTTCTGTGCTTCTGCCAATATCACACTGTCAGAATACTGTAGGGTAAGTCAGTCCTAAAATTAGGTAATTCAAGCGCTCTAACAGATACTTATTTTGTCAATTGTCTGTTCAAGTGTTTTTCCTGCGTTTTACTGTACCTTTGTCTTTTCACTGTGGGTTTGTGTTGGTTATATATATTCTGAACAAAACTCTTTTGTTAAATATACCAATTGCAAATTTTTTCCATACTCCTTAGATTGTCTATTCATTTTTTAAAATGACATCTTCAGATAAGGAGAATGTTTTCTTTTGACCAAGTTAGTTTATCAGTTCTGTTCTTTCCTAGTTAGTACTTTTTGTGTCTATTAAGAAATCTTTGCCTCCCTTAATGGCTTGAACATGTTCATCTCTGATTTCTTCTAGAAGCATTATAGTTTTAGCTTTTGCATTTAGGCTTATGATCCAAATCAGATATTTACTGAAGAGAAATAAAAGCATATGTCAACATAGAATTTAACAAGAATTTTCATAGCAACCTATTCTTCATATCCCCACAATGGAAATGAATCTAATTACTACCAAGAAGAAATGAGAAAACAAATTGTATTACTATATTTGCATAATGGAATACTACTCACCAATAAAAAGGAATGAGCCACTGATATATTCAACAACAGGGATGACTCTCATTAATTTGCACAAAAGAAGCTAGTTATGAAAGAATACATTTATATGATTCCATTTATATGAAGTCTCAGAACAAACAATTGTTTTAAGCTAATAGAAATTAGAAAGCGGTTAACTCTGGGGCAGGTTCTTATTGACTGGTAATGGGCAGGAGGGAAATTTCTGGGATGATAAAAATGTTCTATATCTTGTTTTGGATGGTGGTTATGTGGTGCATACAGTTGTCAAAATCTATCAAAATAAAAACTTAGGATCCGTACATTTTATTTTACATATTTGTACCTCAATAATTTTTCTAAACTAGGGTTAGAAGGACATTAAAAAAAATAAAGGCATTTTATCAATAGAAAACCTGAAGTCAGTATTCATTTCATAAATAACGTCAATGGTGCTCCTTGGAGCTTTACTGTCCATAGACTATGGCTGTGTTCAGCAATAGCAACATACATGCAAATAATTGGAGCAGCACTACCTGGATTTGGTGCAATATGACAATAGCCATTTAGCAATAGCTAATATTTTTTATGTTTATTTTGTTTTAAACACTTCGCAGGTATTATTTTAATTAATTGATCACTAGAAGCCAGCAGTGGACTTCATACCAAGTGAACAGGTTGCTTTTCTTTTCCCCTGCTAAGGAGGTGAATGATGCAAGCTTATGACTTTAAAAGGGAGAAAATTCATCAGAAGCCAACATATTAATACATATGGGGAGATGGTAAAGAAGAAAAACATCCCTAAACTCTCAAAGTGCTGTTAGATAGTTTTAATACCCAGGACTAACTCTAGACAAAAGTCTTAATAAAGGAGTGTACCTTCAGCACCCATGAACACTTCTGTTATTTTTATAAAAATAAAATCACTTTCACAACTGCTTGAAATACCACATTTTACTTTGTGGGGACCTACCCTTTCCAAAGTATCCAGAGCTTCCCTTGCGTTCAGTGCATGTTTGCTATGTCTCTGTGCATATAGTTTGTACTAAATCATTTACTTCTCGCAATAAGCTTCTGTCTTAAGTACACTTATTTCTTCATTTAATGCAAGATGAAAGTGAGACACAAATGTTAAGTAACTTCCCTGAAGCCACACAGCTTATAAATAAAAGATGCAGCATTAGAATTAATGCAGTTTGATGTCAGAGCCTGCACCCTTGATCACTACACACTGAGCCTTTTTTTATCTCCCTTCATTGTTATGCAATTTGCCTCCAAAACATATGGGCTTAACATGTAAATCACTCCTTACTACACTTGCATTTCTTCAGAAGTGTGCTCTGTCTTAACCCTCAAGAATAAAAGGTGCCACTAAGATATGGATCAGCTAGTAAAGGAGGTATTTTCATTAATTATCGAGTCCTTTACTACATACAAATTATTCATAGGCAGCCATTTTCTCTAACCATTAATTCAATAAGTATTGACTAAGCACTTACCCTATGCTGGAAACCTAAGTTGATTCTGAGAGTTCAGATGCTATCTAAGAACACTCCTGGAAAACAGTCTCAAATTTCAGAAATTTTCAGGGCGATAATATTCCCTAATGCTCGTTTTGTAGTGAAGAAAGAGAGCGTGGTGCCCATCTCTGGAAACACCTGTGTTTTGCCTTAACATTTTTCTGGCCAATTACTTTTTAAATTCTCCCAAAAACATCTCAGAGGGAAAGACCATTTTGAAAGAATTCTTAATTGACACAGAAAAGAAATGACTTCACAGAACATATAGATAATAGGCATATATTTTTAATGGCCTCTCTTCTTTCTCTCCTCTCCTTCTCTCCCTGCCTCTCTGTCTCTCTCCCTCCTCCTCCCTTCCCATCTCTCTTTCACACACATGTGTGTACACACGCCGCTGTATCTCCTTCACTTATTACTAACTGCAAATGCACAATGATAAGGAAAGTATCTGGTTCAGAAAATATATATTTTTTTGTTTGGTTTTAAATAGAAAGTGCTCATACAAGGAGAAAAATATTGAAAATGTCCAGGGGATTGCTTGAGGGGTGTGAAACATCCTTCCCAGGAGAAATAATCTCATGGCTTAAACTACATTTATGGCAGGAATTTGATGGGCTGGCTCACTGCTCCATTGCCTTTAGGGCATAATGCAATGTGCTGGACTTGGCAGATGAGTCAGAAGGCAAGAGTTCACAGGGAACTTTCGTTTGAGAGGTGGAAAAAAAAAATCCCCTCCTTAACGGGTGCTTTGGAGGGGATCCCTGAGCTATAACCTTGGTGGGTGTTGGATTCAGGATCATTAACCACCCAAGATAAACACAGTCCTCGGGAGGCAGTGTTCTTTCCTGTGTGGGTTGCAAATGGTACTAGTTGTTTACAATAGCTGCAGTTAAATGAGAACAAAGTTAAGTAGTGATGAGTCAACTATGCAAGTCTCTTTCTCTAAAAGTATAAGAACAAAGAAAATAACATCAATTTCCATATTTGAAAATTATTCAAAAATACATCTTTATGCAATTCAAAAAATTGCAGGTGAATTACTTAGATTAGCAGACAAAAGGATAGGAATAGATTTTCCAAATGTGCTTTAATGCTTAGTAGCTGGGTGACCTTGTACAAATTACTTAACCTCACAGTGTTTCAGATTCTTTACTTTTAAAGTGGAAATAAAAACATTTGCCTAGCATACATCATTACAATGTTATTATGAAGTTTGCAATAAACCTGAAAGAGTACTTGGGAAAACACTAGATCTACTCTCAAGTAATATTAATACAATTCAATATCAACTTTTTAAAATATTCATGCTGGTAAAACATTTATTACTGTGCCTGACACGCGACTTTATTAATTACTGCCAAATAATAATTCAAGATATGAAATAGGTAGTGACAAATGAAGGTGAGTATTTTTAAACATATTTTTAATCTTTTCTGCCAGCTTTAGAATAATTAATATCCATTTATAGAGTGCAATTAAATGAGTTATGGCAGATGTATACACTTGTAAAGATACCGTCCCCAATCAAGATAAAGAACATTTCTATTATTATCTCTTAATAGTATCACTATACATTAGTTCCAAATGTTTATAATTTCATATACACAGAATCATAAAGTATATTCTTTTTGTGTCTAGCTCCTTTCACTCAGTATAATGTTTCTAACTTCTTTCATATGGCATAATATATGTATCAGTTTGCTTCTTTTTATAGCTGAGTAGTATTTCACTGCTCTGCATATTTTATTATGCCTCTTCATGTTTCTGTTGATCTACATTTGAGTTGCTTTCAGTTTTCAGCTATTATAAATACAGTTGCTACAGACAATTGTTTTAGAAGTCTTTGTATGGACATAAGGCTTTCGTCTATCTTGTGTAAATAGGAATGAAATTATTGGGTCACATGTAAATATATGATTACCTTTATGAGAAATGGCCAAACTCTTTTGCAAAGTGGTTGTATAATTTTACTCCCCCACCAGAATGTAGCTGTTCCATATAATTGTCAACATTCATTCTTACAATTTTTAATCACAACCATTTTAATGGGTATGCAGTTCCATTTCATTGAGGTTTTACTTTATCTTTGTCAAAATCCAATTGTCTGTGTTTATTTTTGGACTTTCAGTTCTGTTCTATTAATCTATGTCTATCCCCTTGCCAAATTTATACTATCTTGGTTGCTATAGCTTTATAGTAAGTTTTAAAATAAGGTAATGTAATTTTTACATCTTTGTTTTTCCTTTTCAAGATTGCTTTGGCTATTCCATGTCATTTGCATTATCATGTAAGTTTTATAATCAGATTGCCAAATTTTACAAAACTACTTGCTGGACTGTTTATTTGATTTGTGTTGAATCTATAGATCAACTTTGGCTAAGTTGACATCTTAACTATATTGAGTTTTTTGATTTATGATCATGGTTTATGTCTGCATTTACTTAGATGCTCTTTTATTTCTTTCAGCAAAGTTTTGTAGTTTTGCACTTATTTTGTTAAAATATTAATACCTCTAAGCATTTTATATGTCCAGATGCTATTTTAAATTGACTTGATTTTTCATTTCATTTAAAATTTTATTTTTCTATCATATAGAAATTTTTGTATCCTGGACTCTATGGCCTTAATAAATTCATTTGTTATTTCTAGTACCTCTTTTATAGGTATCTTAGGATTTTCTACATAATCAAATCATGCCATATTTGAAGAAAAAGGCAATTTTACCTCTTCTTTCTAATCTTTAAAAATTTTTAATGTCTTTTTGCTTGTTTTATTGCATTGGCTAGGACTTCCAGTATAATAATGAACAATGTATACAAGTGTGGACATCTTACACTTGTTTCCAGTCCCAGGGGGAAAAGCATTCAGTCTTCCATCATTAAATATGATGTTAACTATAATTTTTCTGTTGATTTCCTTAATCATATTGAAGGAAATTCTTCTCTGTCTAGTTTCCTCTGACATTTCATCATGAGTAATGACTTGTCATTTTTTTTTTTCATTTATCTATATGATTATTTGTTTTCCCCCAACTCATTTGGTAATTAGAGTGAATTATATTGGTTAATTTTTTCCAAATATGTTAAACCATCCTAACATACTTGAGATAAAACTGGCATCATCACTATATATTATGCCTTTTATCTATAAAAACATTCTATTTGCTAATAGTTTTTAAAGAATTTTTCCATATATACTCAAGTGGGATATTGGCCTGTAATTTTCTTACCTTAAAATTTCATTGATTTCCTTTTTATCAGACAGAGAAATATTTACAAAGATAGGAAGAAGTTAGGATTATACAGTATATTATCATAAAATTACCACATTGCAAAAAAAAGTTGCTATGTGCCTTTCTCACTAGATTTTAACTGATCTCAAGAGTAGGATTTTCTTCCTCATCCCATAACTTAGTTTAATGCTTTGTTACTAATTTAATAGATTAGGTTATTTTTTAGTTAAGTATAAGTTTCTACCTTTCTGATCATTTATATTGGGTTTGGTCATGTGATTTGCTTTGACCAATGAATATGGGGCAAAATGATAAAGCCATGGGCGAGTTTTAAATCTAAAACTTAAGAAACATGGCATTTTTCTGCTTGCTCCTTTGAATGTTTCCAACCTCTACCTGGGAAAAGAACACACCGTAGGTAGCTACTACTCTTTCGGCCTTGGCCCCAGATGAGACACAGAAAGAAGACTTGAATCTGACTTGCCTCCCAAAGCAGAGCTGTTCCAGCTGACACGAAGACGGATGAATAAGGAGCAAGTGTTCACTGCTGTATGCCACTGACATTTTTGTGGTTGCTTATGTGCAGAAAAGCTGATTTATATACTTATTCAAACTTGTAAATGAATGGATTTAGAAATGGAATTACTGTTTATTGTTATGTCTGAGTAGCTCTCATTAGATCCTCTCTCCCACAGATAACATCTTTAAACTCTGGACAAAATATAAAAATAACAATTGCCTGAGTATGGAAGAGCAACCAAAAGCAGGCAGATACTGGGGGGATGGAGGGTCACATTTTGAATAAGGAAAAAGCCTATGGTTAATTTTGGGGGATCTTTTTTAGAGTTTAAGACTAAACAGCTGTCAGTGTCATGTAGAATGACTAGAATCCAGGTAAGGAGAACCAAGGAAAGAGTGAAAGGCAACTATCACAGCTGGAAAGTGAGGAGGAATATCCCAGAAGGAGAGAGGTAGAAGAGAGAGTCCTACTTTCTGTGAATAAATGTTATCTAAATTTATGTTGATCCCCAACCTCTGCATGTACAGAGCATTTTATAAGAAGCTCACCTAGGAATAAAACAAATGAACTGAGATTTCACAGTTTAAGATTTAAGGATGTCTAAGTTAACTACTTGCTAATACCAAAAATCAATATTCTTCTGAAGAACATAAAGGAATTTATAGTCTCTAAAACATATAATTCATAAGGTCCTAAATATAATAAATTTTAAAAGTTACTAAACATATGAAGAAACTAAAAAATCTGACCTAATGACACCAGAAAAGTTGATCAACCAACACTGCCCCAGATGTTGGAATTAGCAGATAAGAATGTTAAAGCAGTTGTTAGAACCAATGATGCTCAAGAACATAAAGTAAAATATATTCATAATAAATTAAAAGGTATGAAATCTCAGTAAAGAAATAAAAGCTTTGAAAAAGAGCCAATGAAAATTCTTGAACTATAAGTAACATAAGACCTGGATACATACACATACAGAGTGAGTTTATCAGAAATTTGGAAATGAGAAAAAAAACCTTTTGAAATTGAATTGAAGATAGATCAAACTTCAATTTACTATTGAAATGAAATTAAAAAATGGAAAAACAGATATGAAAAGAGCCTAAGGGATTGGGGTGAATATTATGAACTCTAACAGATGTGTAATTAGAATTCCAGAAAAAGGAAAGGGAGTGAGCAGAAAAAAAAACTATTTATAAGAAAAGCTGAGAAGTTCCAATATTGGTGAAAGACATAATTATTTATATTTAGGAAGTTCAGAAAACTTCAAGTAGGGTAACAGCAAAGAAAATCACATCATATTTAAATTGCTGAAAATCAAAGATAAAGATAAAAGTGTGGTAACAATCACAAAAAATGATTTGTTACACTCAGGGGAATAATAATTTGAAATTCCATTAACTTTGAATTAGAACATTGGAGACTAGAAGATGGTGGAAAATACTTTTAAAATACTGAGAAAAAAGACTATCAACCCAAATTCTATATCCAGAAAAAATATATTTCAAGAATGAAGGCATAATGACAGTACTTTCTGATAAAAGAAAACTAATAAATTCATCACTAGCAGACCTACATTAAAGAAATGCAAACCAAAGGAGAATTATAAAAGATGGAAACTTGGAGTTTAGGGCAGGAATAAACAGCATTGGAAATGAATATTTGAGAAGCTTATGCAAAACAACAACAATAAAGGCAATGAATAACTGAGATAAAGAGTCCAGTAAAGGTTTAACCTTGGATAGGATGATGAATGATAATTCCTTAAATAAGAAAATATGAAGATATGGAAAAAATATGTAAAAATAAAAACAATGGTGGAATCGAATTTAAAGTAAAAATTTAGCTATCAAAGCAGATATAGTTGATTCTCATTATTTATGGTAGCTATGTTCTCTAAAGTCCCTGCAAACATTGAATTAATGAATACAGAACCATTGTTCCTAGGGGAAGCACAGGTTTAGGTTCCTGAATGCCTTTGGTCAGAACATTTTCAACAAGCAATCAATACGTAACTTTGTTTTATGTTTGTTTCTGTTTAAAGACACCTTATTTAAAATATATTTCTTACAAATAATTAATTGTGGGGTTTCTGAATGATTTAAAGCCAGACTTCGGAGACCATTTTCCTTCTATAGGTTCATTTACAAAAGTCCTTGTAAAACAAGCTGGTCTTATTAAGCCTGTTATTTCACATAACTCTTTTCATGTAGCAGGTAATGTAAACATTTTTCTGCAGCCTCCTGATCTGCAGAACCTACCTCACCTGCAAATTTAACATTTTATGCACCTTTTTAAATTTTTTTTTTCATTTTTAAATTCAGGATATTATGGGTGCACCTTTTGAAACACATGAGCCAGATGACACTAGCCAAGAAGGTTTTGGCATTTTCCTGACCCTGGGAAATATAACCATGAATTTCTTTGCTTTTCATCTTCACAGAAATGCTGTTCACTATCCTTTTTTTTTTTTTTTAACACAGTTGTCATCTCATGAATCCACACATTTCTCTGTTTTTTCATCTTTTTGATTGCTTTATCATACACCATAGATGTTACTGTAGTGCTTTTCAGAGCAGCCTCACATATAGCTTGGTAAATGTTTTCTTTTTTTTTTTCTGGTTGTACCACATTGTTGATTCATTGATTTTGAGTTAAGGCCAACCATAACTCATGCCTGAACAAAGCTTATCTAATATAAATATTTTCTCTGTGGGGTATATCACAGCTTTCTTGGACTCAGGAACACTAGACATATGTTTTAGTTTGCTTGGGGTGCCTTAACAAAATGCCATAGATGGTGTGGCTTAAACAGCAGAAATTTATTTTGTCATAGTTCTGTAAAGGTTCTAACAAGGCACAGTGTCTGATGAGGGTTGCAAATGACCGACTTCTCTCTATGCCCTCACACAGCTCAGAGAGAGAGAGAGATCTCTGGTTTCTCTTTCTCTTTTTTAAGGACGCTAGTTCTACTGGATTGGGGTTGCACTCTTATGACCTCATTTAACCTTAGTCACCTCCTTAAAGGCCCTATCTCCAATACAGGGGTGGCTTAGGGTTTCAACATGTGAATTTTGAAGGAATACAATTCAGGCCATACAACAGTGCTTCAGCATTATGCTTGGGGACAATTTGACATAGCAAAATTGCACCCCCTCCCTGAAAAAAAAGCATAAAAATGAGAGAAATGCGGCAATAAATAGACCATTAAATGGACATTTGTGTACAGAATGAGGCTGAAACAAGAAGGCAGCACGTCTTTGTTAGACTGTAGTTGAGAATGGCAGAATGCCTGTGAGCCAAACTGTCCCCTGCTCTGCACAGGTCTAGAAACAACTGTGAAAGTGCCATGTGTATCACCGATTTGGGAGTTACAAATACATTTTAACAAATAGGCACATTTGCAATTGTGGAATCCACACAATGGTGAGGATGGTCAACTATATTTGTATTTGATTCTCAGAAACTTCTCTCCTTATTGACATATCTAGATGAGAGAATAATTTAAAAGCTGAACCAGTGAGGAAAACAAGGTGAATTATTTAGATATACTCATGGTTAGTGGCATAACTATCATATTCTGGTTTATTCTTTATACTTCATGGAGTTTCAAAAGGAAGACTGAAAATAAAAATAATAGCGAATACTTGTCGAGTGTGTATTATCTGTGAAACACTGTCCTAAGACCTTGATCCTTAATCAGCACTCTAAAAGGCAGGTACTATCAATATGTTTATTTCACAGGCCAGGAAACTGAAGCACAGAAAGTTTTAGTAATCATTACATTTTTAAAAATTGTGTCAGGATACTTTTCTCCCTCAGTGATGATAGAGACAGCCCTTCGTATGTGGTGCTCTGCTTCTTCACCATTTTAAAAATAAAAGTAACCATTGCCATTTTGAATACATGGTCATTATCCAAAAATGAGAAAGGAGAGAAAAAAAGTACATATGTTATGTACACATACATACAATACTTACCACGCATATATACAAGGATATTAAAATTCATGTTTATCCATGTTATTCATGAATTAATTAAAATTCATTAAAGTTCATGTTTATTCATGTTATTTATTGCTTATTTTATGATGCAGTTTTTAAATGCCCCTCCCTTTTCCAGAAATTTTAACAAATATGCTTGTGTGAAGAATGTTTGGTGGAAATGAAGGAACCAAGGACGTGTTCCAACTCAGATTCAGCAAAGATAGAGAAAGTAGGAAATTAGAGTAACGGAAAACCTAAGAAGTCAAGTCCTGGAAATCTTGTCAGGAAATGGGTTTCTAGTTAAAGACTGGGCCGGTTTCCATTAATAAATATCATGTCATACTGGATCTACTATTTTTTTAAACTACTCTTTAAGCGTAGTGATATTTTCCTGAACCCTGAAAAACACTAAGTATAATCATTTCTGCAATAATTTTGAAAGTTTTGTAGGTGAAAAAAGACCTGTTTCAATTTGCAATGATTTGATTATATATGAGGTAGAAATTTTTTTAATGTTTTATATGTTTGCTATCCATTTGTGGAAAAAGTGCTCGATAAGTCAGGCTTATTTATCACATAAATATAATAAAAATGTTAGGATTGGAAGAAATATTAGCTAAATACTTTCTCCAATATGACTAATCACATAAACTATAGTTTGTACACTTTTGGTTCAGTTAGAAACAAAAGGACGCATATCTAGAATTACGTTGAAAAGGGATTTTCAGTCTAGACCAACATTTCTCAAATCAGGAAGCATCTTACAACATCTGGAGGATTTTTAACACATACTGACACCTGTTTCCCATCTTCAGAAACTCCAGTGTGCCCGGCCATCAGGATTAAAAGCTTCTCAGGTACTTTTAATGGGCAGCAAAGGTTGAGAACTTTTAGTCTAGACTGTCTCTGTAGCCTGCAGTCAATTAATACAAATTTTAGTTATCATTTATCAACATTATCTAGAACAATCTTCTTAGTCTTTATTCTGTAATTTTCTTTAGTATGGTAACAAGTCTACCACTTTTGCTGTAATTAATTACTACATTAAATTACATCTTTTGCTGACATTTTAGACTCCACTTATTTCTACTTTTAATGTGAGAGAAGTAGTCTAAGAAATGCACATTTGACTCTATTTCATACTTGGGTTCTTTTAGGGTATGGAACTCTTCTTAAACCATCCTGGAGCAACGGGATCGTAAACTGAGTTGTTCATTTTTTCAGCAGTACCCAATTTTAGGAGCTTAGAGAAAGGAATTATCCTGAACTTCTGAGATCCCTTTGAATCAGCTCTTAACACTCGCTTTCTTCATTTTATTTGTAGTGAGCACATTAAAAAGTCATTTTTATCTCTAAGTGACGTGCATTAACACATTCTGTATTTAAGTACAAATTATGTTTTTTAAAAGATTTCTGGACTTTACACCTATCTTTTCAGCGGCATGAATAATTTGCAAGTGACTGCCTGAAGTAACTGCATAACTTCAAGACCAGATGATTAGACTATATTAAAAGTAGAGCAATATATTTTTCAATCCATCGGTGTTACTTCTCAAGGGAAAATAAAATACTGCAGTAAAAATGACTGTTACATTTCTGGTTTTTCATCCATTATTTGCCTTCAGTGCTGTCACCTGGATCCTAATTAGGTCTTAGTGCAGGGTTCTGGTCCTTGGAGACAGATTGGTTTATTTTTCTCTGGCCTGTAAGTATCACCCAGCAGTCATGAAGGATGACTCTGTCCTCCTTCTCTCAGACCTACTTTCCTTTCAAATCCTTAGAAAATAATATTTTTGCTTTTGTCATTTATAATCTACTGGTACCACTGGTTGTTATGCACCTTGAGATGTTTGTTTATTCACAAGTACAGTTCACTCTGGTTTCCTACTGTATCCTGTTAATGTCACAAATTATTTCTTTAAAAAGGAGTAAACGATTTATCCTGTTATGTGGTTTTCTAAGTGTGGCTGATCTGAGATTGCAATATATACAGAAAAAGAAAAAAGATGTACATTAACATAATAGTTTGTGGGTCTCTTTGACAAGATGAACTTGTACATTGAAGCAGAGTCTCACACAATCATGAATTGTATCCTCAGAGGCTGTAATATGTGAATGTAACAGTGTTGACTCCATTTCTAGTTCAAACCACTTACTTGATTTTCAAGAGTAACTGAAGAGCTATTTATACAGCTTTATGCAACTATATTAAGTATAACAGTATCTCAGGCAGAGAGTAATACTAACAGAATTCAGTTTTCATACTCACAGTACTCTGTCATCAAAAAGAAAACCTGTAAATTTGTAACACATATTTAAAAATTTTCTTTGGGGAATTTTTTTCTAAACTAGCAAATAACATTGTTTAGTAAGAAAAAAGTTAGATTTACTCACCCTTCTACCTTCTCTCAACACTACCACAGTTACCAAAGTGGAAAAAAAAGGAAATTGTTATTACACCCAAAATATTTTATGACATTTTTCACATTATAAAAGACAGCACGCATGTTCAAACTGGGATTGCAGTAGTTTGCTGCTACCTCTTCTGCATCTAGAACTTCTAGTCCCTAATGTTTTCTCAAAGTCAGTACAGAATGTGTGTTGTGTTTCAAAGACAAGAGCAAGGAAAAACATTTTCACTTCCACTTTCTTTTTTTTCCTGCTTATCTTTCCTTGTTACTTGAGAGTCCCTTTGAAAACTATTTTTATAAATTTCATCTTTCAAAACATGTGATCAACGCACTATCAAAATTTCTCAATCCTAGGGTGACAATTTCTTCAGTCCTCAAAAATTTCTGAAAAATTCGCTGAGAAATATGTCACTTGCTCAGTCCTGAAACAAGACTTATCTTAGAACCGGCACTTTGTTAGAGGATTTTGAAAATAAAAGTGATTTACTCCACTCAACTACCTGTGCCTCAAAAATGTTATCATTTTAAAAATATGTGAAGACAGGAATTTCATTAAAATAAGATCTAGGAAACCGATTGGAGCTCATATGTCAGTCATGTCATAGTATATTTCCTCAGTAGACATTTGAATGATTTATTAATTATCAATTAACTGTTTATATCATTTTCCTGAAAAATTGTTCTAATAAATTGAGTGCTATTTCACTTTAAAAAGCCCTAATCCTACAACTTACAGATATTTCATTTTCTCCATCCAGAATGTTAAATAGATCATTATTTTATATTGGAATTAAATGCTTTGGTTTATTCATGTGTTTCTATGATTTGAGTTAAAGCAGAGAACATTTCTGCTAGGACTGTCAGTTTGCTCCCACATGCTGCAAAAATTCCACAACTAGCATTCAATTACATAAAAGTTCCAGCAAAAAGAAAAATTTAATACACTATATCTTCTGGGATAAGAAATATTCTTGGTCCCTTTATACTTTCTTAAATTTAAAACTAAAATAGTTGTTCTATACAGAAAATTATTAAGATTTTTAAAATCCAGTAAAGGCAAAAAAGTGTAAGAGAGAGTTATATAATTTCAGATAGAACAGAAATACTATCTTGCTGATTTATTCAATAGAGCATCTAAACCAACAAAACATCCAAGTTGCTAACAATTTATAAATGCTGGCAATGGTGTTCTTATAATTAAATCTGTCTTTGATGAGCTAAACATATTTTCATTATGTTTCTCTACCAACAATGCAATACCAAGAAAATGGTTTGCATCATTGCAGTTATGAAAATAGTGCAAAACTGGTTATTACTAGAAGTAGCTATGTTCCCATAAGATATACCATTTTAGTTTATGTAGCTAAGAGACAAATGCCTAAGTGTCATTTAAGTGTGTGTAAGTGTCAAAAGGATGACCCTGACAAATCAATGGATGTGGGTCGCTTGTAACTTAGGCAAACTCTGGGATTTCGTCCCCTTCATTTCCTAAGTTTGGGACATTTTAATGGCAGTATAAAAAGTACACAACTCCCTAACAGGAACAAGAACTCTCTTCTATAGAATCATTAGAAACTTCTCAAATCCAATATTATTCCTGGGACATATTGGCTTGGACAAAACACACTGTGTTCTTTCATATCCGCCCTTCCTCATTTTTCTTAAAGAATAAATGGACTGTGAATCCAGAGAGCTGAAATTTTTTTCGTGGCTGTTTCACTAGATAATAATGATAGCAATTACTAAATTTAAGGTGCCAACCATGGTACTAATTTTTTAAATACACTGTTACACAATCTTCAAAACAATCCTGTTGCATCCCCAGTGCCTAGAACAGTGCCTGTCACTACCTAGGCACTCAATAAACATTCAATAACAAATATGCAGGCCTGTGAAGGAGGTATGATAATCTGCACTTTACATATGAGGACACTGAGACTAAGAAAATGGAGTAACTTGCTCAGATTTATATTACCAGCAAGAAGCAGAGGCAGGATTTGAAGACAGTTCCATCTGATTGACTCAAAATTTATGCTTTGGTCTTCCATATGCACAGCTTCACCTAAATCCTTGGAGCCCCAGTTTATTATTAGGAAAATAAAGGTATTTAACAAGTGATCTTTAAGGTTCTTTTCAAATTACATAAATTCCTGACCAATCTTTGAAAATTAACATGAAACACAGACTCGAGAAGTGGATATGACAGCTGAGAGGTGATGTGTTTTTTCCACGTTGGAAAAATTGACAATTTTGCTGAATTTGTTGCTGAGTGTAAAAAGTGAGCCTCAAGTCTTTCATGCTCTAGATCTATATTATCTCATATCCACAGTTCTGAAATCTAAACAGCTCTGAAAACCCAAACTTCTTAAACCCATTTGTCTGCAAAACCTGTTCTGACTTGAGTTTGAGTGCAAATACTAACCTGAACTGATATCAGACCATTTCCAGTCTTTATCACACTTGTGAACTTTTATTTACTTTTATGCCAAAATATTAATATATTAGGCCATAAGGTGCTGCATCCACTCTTTGGGGTAAGGCATATTAGAACATTAATGCATTACACAATTTATGCAATATGCCTTTCTGTAAACCTTATAATTCTAAACCGTAAAGTATGTATGCCTGGCCAAAAGGTTTTGGGATGAGGGACAGTGGGCTTGCTCATGCCCTAATGACTAAAGTCATAGTCATTGGAGGAAGAGAGAGGTAGAGACAAAGTTTTTGTATAAAGGGTGCTGATTTCAAGATATCAGGCATTCACTAGGAATTAGTGCTTTCTCGTTGTAAAAAGGAGGAGCACCAGAGATCATAAAAGAATTCAGACAGAAATACTACCCGCTAGGATGGTGTGCCATCATGATACAGTCTGGCACTCTAGAAGGCCCTAGAATCCCTGGGAGTGAAAATACATTACAGCAACAGCTAAACCAGAAAAAACTTAAAATCACTCCAAACCGTTTAATACACACTCAGCATTCTTTGATACACCTACATTCTGTTTCTAATTTGTACCTGTGTTTTCTCCATTTCTATCCTAGTTTTAGAGCAATCAGGACACTTCAAGGTAACTTAAGAAAGAAAAAAAACAACACTTTGCTCCTCTATAAACTATTTCCTGGTTTTAATAGATTTTTTACTGACATTGTCCTATTGAATATTTATATAAAAAAGTAGAGAAGCAAAGAAAAGAGTTATTAAAGCTCTATTTGACTACTGGACACATAGAGAAATTTCGGTCTTAGCGACTAAGGAATAGGCCATTGTCACACAGCTATTTAGTGACAGATGAGGGGCTGGAATCCAGATTCTTAGCTAAGTGAATTTCCCACTATTTCAAATGATTCTGCAACTTAACTTTCTTCATCTGACTAGGATTACCCCTAGGATATTTCTATTTTAAAATAGATATTTTATAAAAACCATGCCCAGTATTTCACAAATATTGTGTCAACAAATAATAGAAAAATTAGATGAAATGAGAGTGCAGTATGACTCACAAGATTTCCTGACTGCTTCCCAAAAAGGTTTTCCTAGTTTATGCAAGACAGGAGATACTTCCTAAAATGGCACTGTTAAAATTCCTATATATCTCCTTTGAGAACCTGGAGACTGGCCAAGTATTCATTTCGATACTGCTGGAACTAATGCTGTACTTTATAAAGTGGGTCACAGCATGCTCCTGAGATATCTGAAAGGCACTGTGGACTGTGATTAGGGTGATTGGAGTTGTTTTTTCTACACTGGCTGACTTCAGTGGTCCCTTGCCAGCCTTCAGAAGGGCAGTCACACAGCAGTCAGGCTCCTAGGTGATTGTGTGTCTGTGCTGTAGGGCTCCAATATTGAACTCCTTTTCATCTTCCCATGTCAAATTATTCGTTTCCTTCCTTATTTTTTTTTTATTGACAATATAGAAATGCAGCAATTTCTGTAATTGTTTGATAAGTGTATGCTGTGGACTGAATTGTTTCCTCTTCCTAAAAAAATCCGTATGTTGAAGCCCTAACCCCCAATGTGATGATGTTTGAAGATGAGACCATTGGAAGATAATTAGTTTTAGAAGAGGTCATAGGGTGGCTCCCTCATGATGTAATTAGTGTCCTTATAAGAAGAAACACCAGAGAGTTTGTATACTCATTCTCTCTCTCTCTCTTCCCTCTTCTCTCTCCTCTCCTGCAGGCACTCTGAACTCAGGCTTTCAGCTTCCAGAATTGTAAGAAAAATAAATTTGTGTCATTTAAGTCACCCAGTCTACAATATTTTGTTATGGCAGCCTTCACTGATTAAGACACAATATTTATAGCATTGTAAATGCCATCTCACTAGAGTCATTGACAATGATTGATGACTCCATACTCTTTGAAACCGTTATTTGTTAAGTACTTAACTATGGTTCAATAGTATATATTTCCTAGATATGATAAGAAAATAACACATGGGAAGGATGAAAATGAACATGTTACTAACTTGGAAATGTAAGAAATATAACTGAGAGTTTATAGTCTTCTAATTTGTGTTAGGTTGTATAAGAATGACTTAAAATTTCCTATAAAAAATGTTTTGGATTCTTTCAAGTTACATGGTCTCTTTTGGGATAGTCAATTAAAAGTCCAGCTCCCTCTCTAGTTGTTTTCCTACCTTTGTACTTCCTAAGATGGCATCTGGATTTGTAGCTCACTGTATCCCCATCTTTGTTGAGGGAGGGATCCACGAATCTTATCTGAGGAGACAGATGCCCTTTTATGGCATCACTGAATGTTTTACATACATTTGCTGCCAAATTCTATGGCAAGTGGACTTGTGTCTCAGCTGTCAATATGGTCAAGGCCAGTTGGTGACTTCTTGTTGACTTGTTCCTACATCAGTTTCCTGAGTCTTTGCAACTCCCATCCATGGTCCACACACTGCCACACAACAATCTTATTGCAGATATATGGCTCTCAATTTCACAAGAGGCCTCCTTGAGGGGACAAGCAAGCCTACCTTCATTCTGCTCAATGTGATAGGGTACTAATTAAATCCCTACAAAGAGAGACTGAAAAAGGGGAGATAATTTGAAACAGTCAGGCTAAGCCATGTTTAAGAAATGGTTTGATGATAGCCATACATAGTCTTCATAATACGAAAACACAATGGAAACTCTAATGTAATCAAGTATTCAATGAATACATAAAATTTAGGACTTCTATGTGCATACTTCTCATTAGATAGTAATTAGTACTTTTCCTTTTTTATCAAGTGACTATTACAACAGCCTTCAAAAATAAAATATCAGAAACATATGTTTTGGTACCCTCTTATCAACTGTGTTCAATAAGCTTAAGCAATTTGGAAGAACCTAAAATGATCCTGGCCTTTATAACATGGTAAGTTGAAGTCTGTCACTTTTGAGTTATATGTTTCACTGTATCAATTTGCTCTGATAGTCAGTCATGAATGAAGCTTGTCTAGAGTATTAAAATAATCCCTTGTTTGTAAGTTTTCCCTAAATATGAAGGTAACAATAGTAATTGAAATCTTGACTAGGTTTGTTAATGTGAGGCCAGTGTTTTCAGCTGTGTTTGTGCTTTAATATTCTCCATTTCCTTTTCTTGGTTTCTAGTGATTCGTTCTGTATGTATACATTAAACTTCACATTCACTACCTCAATAATACTTTAAGTGATATGCATTTTCATGTCTCTTTTAATCTGATTTTGAGCATTATTATACTTGTTAAAAGTGTCTATATGCCAAAAAAAAAAAAGAAAAGAAAAGAAAAAATTTAGCCTCAACACAAGACAAAACAAATTCTGAGATTTCCCAGTCCAATCTTTGTAGATGAGGTAACTGAAACTCTGAGATATTAAATAACTGACTCATTGTTAATTAGACATTATCTTAAGGTCAGATATTATTATATCAGTTTTAGAGTGATATTTCTATGTTTATAGATTTCAAAATTACTATATAACACATTCTGTGGTCATTGCATAGTGACCATATGTTATATTGTCAGATACTGTGCAAAGCACTGTCATAGATTATCTCTTTTACTTCTCAGAGCAATCCAGCGATGGTATCATTGCTATTATTATCTTTACCTGGTGGATGAAGAATTAGAGATACAGATAGGTAAGGTAACATGCTTAGAGTTGCTGCTTTGTTTGTTTGGATCCTAGAAACACTGGAAATTCTAAAATTTTCCTGCTCTTTTTCTACACTGTTTACAAAACAAACTTAGACCCATGTTTATGACTCATTTTTATTATTAACAAGGTAAACAATTTTCTGGAATTGTTTTTCCATGATAAACTCCTGGCTCCATATTGCTTTCTTTCTCTTAACTTCCTACGGCTCTTTTTTCCACCATTCTCTTGTTTTAATATATTTTATCTTGCTGTACTGTATGCATCTTTATAAACCACTTTATTTCCTTTTTGGTACTAAGCAGGGCATAAATAAAAACATAATAATATTTAAACAATTTAACCAACTTAAAGACACTCTACTAGGAAGCTGTAATGATGCAGATTTATTGTTCATGAATGTGGAGGATAAATGAGAGAGTCCAGTTTCATATATTGAAAAATCCCAAGTATATATAACCACAAAGTTCTACAAGAAGGAAAGTATAGATAGGAGTTTATACAACTAGGCAAGTCAGGATCATTTATAGAAGTTCATTCTAGTAAGTATGAGCAGAATAATCACTGCTTCACAACAAGAATTAATCAGACATCACTTTTTGATGACTTCTCTATTCTTTGAACATAAGGATTCATATGCTAGAAACACAAACCAAAAAAACAAAAAACAAAAAAACAAAAAACACTAGTTAACTCAGGTAAAAAAAATCATTATAATTGCTCATTGTGCTATATAGAGAGAACTATGTCAAATGAGTATTATATTTTCTTGTTATTTTTGGATCTTTTGTGGGCACTGTCTGAATTTCTGTTCTTAATAACCTGTAACTACTGGCAAGTATTCTTAGAAATATAGAAGCAGATTAAATTATTATATGATAGTCACTATACCAGTATAATAAAGAGATTTTATATTTTATGAAAAAGAAACAGTTTATTATATATTTCAATGCCATGCACAGATATTTATTTTGAAGTGGAATTAAGTTACCAATATTTTATTTACCAAACTGATGCAAAAAATGGATTTTTATAAATCTTGTTAAGATTCTGTCTAAAATAATAAGATGAATAAGAAATTATTCATGGTGAAATTAACCTCTCCAGATTTCCATTATGGGATTTCCAAAGGTAATTTATTTTTCATTAGAGCAATTTATTATTCTTAAAACTTCTAGGTAGGTTTGGAAATTCAGCAGTATTCATCAGACAAAAATATTTTGGTGTTTGTTTAAATTATCTAAACGATAAAGCAGACTTAAGTCCTACACTCCCAGGATTCTATGTAGAAGTAGAAATTATTTTAGTTCAAATTTTATTTAAAAATTATTTATAAAGTATGATGCAACTCTATCTTTGAAAACAAATAATTTTCAGTTTGAATAATGATATGTTAATTAAATTAAAATTAATTAAGTCAGACAACATTACATATTTGCTAGTGCTTCAATTTTAGTCAGGAGAGAAATGAATATGCTTTAGTATTCAAATACCACCATCATGTTTAAATTCATTGCTGTGCTGTGGAGAGAGAAACAACAGAAGCAGCTGTCTGCTCCCTCCGCATTTAGCAGAGAATTCAATAACTCTCAGAGTAGGCAAGATTAGATACTCACTGTCAAACACAGTTGCCCAATACTGTGCAGAAGATTTTTTTTTTTTTAATATTCCGCTTTGGAATACTAAAAAGGTTGAAATATGTAAAATATGCAAACATTTCCATTTGCAAGTCACAAAGAGAATACAGGAGATGCACCGGTTCTATTTAGCATTACAGCTTTACTAGTTGAATTCACTCATTTACTAAAGATATGATCTCTGTTAATAACTGAATCAGAATTTACCAACAAAAACAAGTTTCCAAACATGGTACTTACTTTAATCAGTAAGAAAATTTTGCTAACTTTTCACCTTTACTCATTGGACGCTCTGGCTTTTCTTTTAGATTCTACCAACAGACATTAGTCTTCTAGACAATGGGTAAAAACGGATAATGGAGTTAAAACTTTAGCAGTGCTAGCCCAGGAGCATGCTTAAAAATATTACGTTAGAAATATCCTGACAGTTGGCCGGGCGCGGTGGCTCACGCCTGTAATCCTAGCACTCTGGGAGGCCGAGGCGGGTGGATCGCTCAAGGTCAGGAGTTCGAGACCAGCCTGAGCAAGAGCGAGACCCCGTCTCTATTAAAAATAGAAAGAAATTATATGGACAACTAAAAATATATATATATATAGAAAAATTAGCCGGGCATGGTGGCGCATGCCTGTAGTCCCAGCTACTCGGGAGGCTGAGGCAGGAGGATCACTTGAGCCCAGGAGTTTGAGGTTGCTGTGAGCTAGGCTGACGCCACGGCACTCACTATAGCCTGGGCAACAAAGTGAGACTCTGTCTCAAAAAAAAAAAAAAAAAAAAAAAAGAAATATCCTGACTGTCATAACTTCAGGGCAATTTGGGAACTATTTTCAGCTTGATCCAATCAGAAAATTAGCTTTCTCACCAAGATGTTAAATATTAGAAAATTTTTCCCAACAGCATAAAAACATGGGTCAGAATACCCAGGGGCAGCAGAGAGAGGAGGCCATATAAACACAAAAGGGAGGGTCATATTGGATATTGACAATGCCCAATACAAATACCCTTGCCCAATACAAATATCATTTACTAATTGATGAGCATATAGAATGTAATTTTATTCCTAATACTTGTCACCCTTTTATTTTATCAATTATTTATAGAGGCACAAAACAATGTTAAAAAGCATGGCAACATACCTAATGTTGGATCTTTCTAGTAAAACTATATGAAATATTCTCAAGTGCGGCTTGGTGGGTCTAAATAATCTTTGTACTTTTTAGAACATTTTGCCGAGGCTTAGTTTGAGTGATGGTAAAAGAAAGAAGGAGTGAATGTGTAATTTTTCTTTTGCTATCACTGTTTTTTTTTTTTTGAGACAGAGTCTCGCTTTGTTGCCCGGGCTAAAGTGAGTGTCGTGGCGTCAGCCTAGCTCACAGCAACCTCAAACTCCTGGGCTTAAGCGATCCTACTGCCTCAGCCTCCCGAGTAGCTGGGACTACAGGCATGTGCCACCATGCCCGGCTATTTTTTCTATATATATTTTAGTTGGCCACATAATTTCTTTCTATTTTTAATAGAGACGGGGGTCTGGCTCTTGCTCAGGCTGGTCTCAAACTCCTGACCTTGAGCAATCCAACCGCCTCGGCCTTCCAGAGTGCTAGGATTACAAGTGTGAGCCACCATGCCGGGCCTATCACTGTTTCTTGGTAGTAACTATCCTCTTCCTGCATCCACAAAGAGACCGAATTTGTCTATACTCCAGATCTACATCTAGGAGGAATATTTGCTCTGTGCAGTCAGCAGTGTAGAAATTAGTGTATGTAGGTGAGCCTCTGCCATGACTGCTTATTCCACAGAAACAGAGAGGGAGCAGGGGAAAGAGTGATATCAGTGTTCTCCTACACACAATGGCACGGGACAAATAAATGCAAAAGGGAATTTTGCTTAATTAGCTTCAGGTGTCTCAGACAATATAAATAGCCATGTGATAAATGTATGACAGTAAAAGAAAAAATATTGGGAAGTTCAGCAGAGTAGAGCATCAGCTATTATTAATCTGATGAACTTTTCACTTGTAACCTTTGAAAATACTATTATCATAATGTGACACATGGGGAAAAAAATCCCCACAGAAAACATTTTTTAGTATCTTAAAGTGTATAAAGATGGGCAACATTAACCATCTGAAGCCCAATAATTTTTATGGTTAATAATTTTTAATGAATTGTATTATAGTTAGATTAGTACACATCTGGTTACTTTTTAAAATAAATAGAATGTGTGCCCCTGAAAGGTTTTTGTTTGGTAGATAAAAATTATGTTTTACAGATACCTTGGTATATTAAAGAACTCTACATAAATCACCTTTGTAGGGTAATTAATTAGCTCCTTTTCTATCTCTAAGCCTTATTTTTTTATATAGGGTTAGCATTTATATAAGCAAAAGATATCTTTAGTATGTTATATAGAGTGTCTGAAGAGAAATAAAGCTGGTTCAAGATTTCTGGATGATTTCTGCTTCTGGCCATGGTGGAGTAATTGGGATCTGACTTGCCATCCACCCATAAATATCTAGAAAACCAAGCAAAATAGATGACACATCTATGTCCAAAAACGGGCAACAGGCAGAGTGAACTATGACCCCTGAGATAAGGGAAACAAATGAGGTGAGACCTACAATTGTCCTTGCTTTCTGCCTGGAGGCATTCTGCAGAACACAGTGCAGAACTGGAAGAAAAAGCGGAATATAATGGTCTCACTAAAGAAAGAGAGAGAGAGCAGAGCTGGGGGAGGCTGAGGCTGCTGTAATTTAAAGGACATAATATCAGAGCGAAGGGAACTATGCAGAGTAAGAGCTCAAGAAATCTGTGCCCTTGAGCCCATTGCTAAATAAGCAAAATTTGTGTGAGGATTAACTCTATGAAGTCAAATGAAGAGTAATCAGGGAGCTGTAATCTAAACAATTCCCAGAGCTCATTCAAGTTTGGGTGATGTTGATGTTGAAGTCTGACCACCCAGACTGTCAAGTCTTCATTGGAATATCTGAGCACTCTGTAGATACCTAACAACAGTTACACCTTAGTAGTAGGGCTGTGGTACGCAGCCTCTGAGATGCTTCCAATGATCCAGATGTGCTGATACTCATGAACTTTTGTAATGTTCTTCCTTAAGTGTGAGCAGGACATACTAACTTGCTTATAATGAATAGAATACAGCAAAAATGATGAGATGTTACTTTTGAGATTAGATTAGAAAACATACTGGCTTACATTTACTTTCCTTCTCTCTTACTCTCTTGCTGCTTTGCTCTCAGGGAAGCCAGCTGCCATATTGGGAGCTGTGTTATGAAGAGGACTATGTGGCAAGGAACTGAGGGAGATCTCAGCCAACAACTCATAAGCAATTAAATCTTTTGAACAACCACTTGAGCGAGCTGAAAAGAGGATCCTCCAACAACTAAGGTTTGAGATGACTGTAGCCCTGGCTGACACCTGGATCACAGCCTTAGGAGAAACAGTGATCCAGGGGAAGCTGTGCTAACAGCACACTGTCTAACAGACACTGTAAGATAATAACTGTGCATGTGTGTTTTCAGCTTCTATATTTTGGGGTAATTTGTTATGCAGCAATAAATAACTGTCTGGAAGTGGAAGTGGGGTGAAACCATAATAAATATCTAAAATACAGATTTTTATTACAAGAGCTGAATAAGCCTTAGAGTAATAGTTACTATAGACTTGTTAACAGAGGTTAAAACAAGCCTTGACTCCAACTCGGGGTGGGGAGAGGGGCAAGGACAATGTACGTAACCTAAACATTTGTACCCCCATAATATGCTGAAATAAAAAAAAGGGAGAGAAAAAAAAAAACAAGCCTTGAAATGATCAGACTAATTAGCAGTAGCTTATAGATCATCAGAATAAAGTCCAATTTTTTTTAAAGGAAGACGAGAAAACCTGTTCAACCATGTAAAATTCACAATATCCGGCATCCAATCAAGAATTACTAACTATGTGAAGACACAGGCAAATGTGACCTATAAAAGGCAGAAAATTCAGTGAATAGAAACAGACCCCCAAATGATAGCAATAATAGAAATAATAAACAGGACTTTAAAACAACTATGATAAAAATGCTCAATTATTTAAAGGAAAACATGAAACTAATAATAATAATGAAAGAAATTAAAGACATATAATAGGACCAAATAGATCCTATAGAATTTTATGTAACTCATGCACTATATGAAATTTAAAATTTACTGAATGATTTTGACCGCATATTAGACACTGAAGAAGAGAAGAGCTATAAACTTGAAGATATGGAAATACAATTTTTTAAAAAGTAACTCCCCTTTGGAGAATAAAACCTACCTACCACTTTCGATGAACACTATTCTGGTGATGGGAACACTAATAGGTCTGACTTAATCATTATAAACGCTATCCATGTAATAAAAACATTTGTACCCCTTTAATATTTTGAAATAAAAAATATGTATGCCACTAATAACAGAACTTCAAAATGCATGAAGCAAACAGTGTACTGAAAAGCACAATAAAAATGTTTCCACTTATATGTGGAGAATTCAACAATTCTCTCTCTGTAGTTGATGAAATAAGTAAATAAAAAAATAAGGATAAAGCAGACTTGATCAATAGTATTAACCATTGTAAGTTAATTGATATTTGTGATATTTTCTATGCAGCAACAGAAGAATGTGAGTTCTTATTGGCAAGTGGACCAATCACCAAGACGGACCCTATACTGGGCTATATGTGTTAATAGATTTAAAAAGACTGAAATTATACAGATTATGTTTACATGTAACAGAATTATATTCAGTATGTAATAGAATTCAATTTTAAATTAACAACAGAAAGGTATCTAGAAAATTCCCAGATATTTGGACATTAGTCAACATACTTCTAAATAATCATGAGTCACGTAGAAAATATTACGAATTGAATAAAAATTAAAACATAACATGCAGCTAAAGCAATGCTTAGAGGGAAATTTAAGGCTTTAAATGATTATATTAGGAACAAAAGTCTATAATAATCTGTATGACACCTAAGGAAATGAGGAAAATAAAAGAAAAATTAAATTTAGAGTTACTAGAAGGAAGAAACTAATAAAGATAAGTACAGAAATCTGTGAAATAGAACACAAGTAAATAATAGAGAAAAGTCAATAAAATCAAAAGATTTTTTAAAAGGTCAAAAATTGATAAATTTCCAGGTAGACTGGTAAAAAAAAAAAAGGAGTCAAAATACAAATTATCACCATCAGGAATAAAACAAGTTGGATTACTCAAGATTTTACAGATATTAACAAGACAGAAAGGAAATATTATGGATAACTTTATGTCAATAAATTTGACAAATTATGCAAAATTTAAAAATTATTGGAAAGATACATATTACCAAAATTGATAAATTTCTTAATGATTTATTAATACAAAGGAATTAATATATTACATAGTATAATTAGAATCTTTTTTGGCATTGATATCTATGGCTAGTTGCCATATCCCTGTGTTAATATTTTAAGATTGTATTTACTAATTGTCAGGTAGAATAATGTAATATGCCAATATACACATAATTGAAGCTCAACATCATTATTTATTAGGAAATATAAAGTGCAACCACTATATGACAACAATAGACAGCCAATAAAATGGTTGAAATTAAAAAGACCACCAATACCAAGTATTGGAGAGGACATGGGACAACTGCAACTCTCATACATTGCTGGTAGAAGGTAACGTGGTACAACCATGATGAAAAACAACTGACAGTATATGTTTGCCATGGGATGCAGCCATTCCATTCCTAGGTATTTACCCAAGGGAAATGACAATATGTGTTTGCACATATGTTCCAGCCCAGAACTGATAACCAACAGATGAATGGATTAATGATTTTACTTGTATTAGTCCCAAAATAGAAACAAGCCAAATATCCACCAATAAATGAATAAACAAACTGTTGTACATAGACTAGATAAATAAATTGTGGTCTGTATAATGAAATACTGCTCATGAATAAAAAAAGAATAAACTTCTGATACATACAACATGCATAAATCTCGAAAGCATTATGCTGAAAGAAGCCTGAAAAATGAGTATATAATATATAATTTCATTTATATGAATATATAACATGTAAATCTAATTCATAGTGACAGAAAGATTAGCGCTTACTGTAGCCAGGGTTGCAACATAGGGATATTTACTGCAAAAGGGCGAAAGGGAAATGTTCTGTATCTTGATTGTGATGTACCCAGTGTCAAAACCCACATATCTGTACACTTTAAACCGCATGCATTTTATTGTGTATATTGTTCAATAGAGTTGAGTGAAGAATTTTTTTAAAAATACAAAAAACCAAATTCCTGGAATATTTTCTCAGTATTCAAATGTTTGAATATATCAAAAAGTAAGGCATAATCTTTAAGAAAATAAAGAATATGAAATCTACATTCTACAAACAAGATAATAAAGTCAAAATACATTTGTGTTTGTACTATATTAAACATAAGAATCAGTACATGTTTATTTTGCAATAGTCATACACCATAAAGAAAAATGAAAATTTAGTAAACATGACTTTCTCTTCTGCCCAGAAAAGATGCAAGGAATAAAGAAAATTAAAGGAAAGGACTGAGATAAAATGGGTGGGAAAACAAAAAAAGAAACATGGTTTTGGGTTATATGGCTGTTATCTACTGCAGATGATATATACTCAAAAATCCCTTAATTTGGAGAAAATAACAAGAGAGATCATTGCTTGGATCAGTGGCCTTAAGTAAAACACTGATTTTCAAATTTTATGATACCTGGTGCCCATACTTCCAAATGCCTGTATAAATCTCATGTATTCCTCTGGGGTAGAGTCTCCAAAGACAGAATGGCTTACTCAGAGGACAAAGGAGTCTCATGGAAGTTTGCAGCAGTGTTTTCTCAAATGGGGTATGCACACAGTGGGGAGATGGAGGTGATACACTGGGATTTGAAAAGAAACATCGGATCTTCTATTTATATCTGTCATTTTTAATTAAGATTTTTAAGACTTAATATACTGATTGACAATTTTCAAATTTTTCCAAATATGAGTGGTTCTAGGCAGGTCACCATAGTAACCAACATTTCAGAAGGATTATTTATACCTTTCTGCTTCCTGTATTTCTTTACCTTCCTGGGCCCTGCAGGAACTTGACATTCACTGTGTGGACACGTATGGACACAATGATTCATTGCATTCTGAGGGAGACAGTGAGTTTTTGTGGTCTCAAATAGAAGGAATGGAAGATACTTTGTTTAGATGTAGATTTTCCTTAGTAGTGCACCCACTCAAAAGCAAACACCGCTCTTTGATACAGGCCTGCAAGATGCGGGAGCTGAGTGCACACATGCATTGTAATTACTTTGGTGGAAGCAACTCCTACATGCATTTTAAGGTTAATGTATCATAGAAAATTCTTTCCTTAGGGCTTCATCTTTCAAAGCAGCTTCCCTCATCGAGAGTCTATCTTTTCACTCCTGATGAAAAAGGAAAGGCTTGTACAGAGATTTAGTGCACAAGAAAACAGGAAGAATGAGCTCATTTTCTAGAATTACAAACTTTTTAAACAAAGTGACATGAGTCCAAAAAATATATTTTAAAACGACAGTGAATATTACATTATGATCTGTACAAATCTGGACAAAATTCCACTTGCTACTTTAGTTTACTGTGAATTGCAATGAATGTTCTTAAGTGTATCAGCACTCTGACTTTGGAGTTTCTAGAAATAAATCATTTAGTAGAATCAGAAAAGCATATTTCTGTGTTCAATAGCTGTTTACTTAAATGCACATAGCAGTTTTCAGAAGTGGTTTTCCCTCATTGCCTGTATTTGAATAACGTTTATTGCCAGGAAGGTTATTTAAAAGCTATGAAAGTTTGAAGTTCGGGCTGTGCTCTTTAATCAAGGATGTGGTTATGCATCTGGAATCATTTGGTTATTCAGAAAAGTCTAACTTGGTGTGTAATTTTCTGTGAATTTCCACCAATAAGTTATTTCCAAAAAAACGAAGAACACAGGTTTTGGAATAATGCTACTTTTAATTTGTAGTGTGTATGCATTCTTAAACCATTGCTTATTTGAATTGATGATAGTTACATAATTGCAATATGATTTTCTGTAGAAGGTTGCTTGTCATCTTTTCAAGTAGAGGAAGAAAGAGATTTGGAACCAGAAATAAAAGACATTTTATTCTTGGCTCTTCATTTACTCTTTGGAAAATCTTAGGCAAATATAGTTCCTTTTCCATCTATAATCCTAAATGCAAATAGAGCAGTAATATTGTTCATCAGACATGAAAGAGAGTTATCTTGCATTATTTTGATTCTCTGAAAATGAAAACACCATGCAGGGCCTTAAATAAACCCCTACAATTTCTAATCTATTTTTAAATACATACAGAATTCAATTATTGTTTTCTTTTGGTTTTTCATTTGTTTTTATTTGAAAAGATACAAAATCAGAATCTTACATTATACTGCATTAATAATAAAGTTCTAAAATTAGAATTATATATATTTATTTAAAATGTGTGTCATTAAACTTGTTTCCTAAATCTGGAGAATGGAGTAATTCACTCTACAATTCTCATCAAATTTCCTTCTCTCCATGAAGGAATGGAGAGCTTCTATTTGTTATGCAGCACTAGAAACTATGCCAAGGACTGCAGAGTTTGACAGAAAGGAAGCTGATCAATCTATTTAATATATATTCAAGACTTTAGCTAGGTTTGGGGGATATACTTACCTTGACTTTAAGTGAACAAATATAATTTTCTGCCAAAAATATTATTTTCTATAAAAATATAATCTCAAATAAAAGTAAATAGTTCAGGGTAGGAGGCTCTTAAAACACATCTCTGCAAATTATAGGAAATTTCTTCCTTATGAAAAAAAGACCAAGTCAGAAACTCAACTGTGTAATAAATAGATACAGCATAAATATAGCCTTTACTTAAATTTTATGATAAGTGATAAGTAGGTATATTCTAACCTGCTTTATTTTACAAATAAAGGATAATGGCTACATTAATGCATTGTAGTCACTATCAACAATTTTTTTTTACTCAAATATTCTCATTAATTATGATTGGAAATTGTAGCCTGTTTTCAAATTATTTTTTTAACTAAAGCTTTATTAACATATTTGTGGATTATTTTTTTAATTCCTCAATTAGCCTGGATGGATGGAAAGGATTTAAGTAAGCAAATAGAGGAGGAAGAAATCTCAATTAAATGAAGGACTCTAAACTCTATTACCATCTCCAAAGTTGGCCTCTTCACATTATAGATTCCTGCTGATTCTCATGGCTGGCTAGGAGTTCAGTCCTTTTCAATCCTAACACTAAAACAGCTCATCAGTTCTCTATGAAATGAGAAAGAAAATGGCTTCACAGAACTTGGAATAGTGTGCACCTCATAGTAGGCATTAAATACGAGATAGCAATTATTGACAAGTGTGATTATTATTCAAATACAGGCTGCATGCATATGCATACCTTTCCATCCCTCTGCCAAAGCCCCTTTGGGAAATCCAGTTCTTTGGACCAAACTCTTTATTTCATTCTCAAGAGTGATTTCTCTCTCTGGATTCATAATCTATGTCATTAAAATACGATACCATCACATAAGGCTTCTCAGTCTCTAAAGCACTTCTGTAGATATGTGAAGAACCAATAAGAATATAATTCACTGATTTTGTCTTTGATCATCTTTTGCTTGTTTTATCTTTCTATTTTTAGTAATGATAATGTGCTTTCATTAGTTCAGCTACAATCTTAATTGGTATATTCTAAGGCTATGAATTAATTAGAGTGAAGCCTAATCCTGACTCGGAATGACATCTGAACTTTGCCATAATTTATTAAATAAATCAGTGTTTCCCACCCTTACTGCCCCTTAGGATTACCTGGCAAGGTTTTAAAAGCTACCGTTGATAATTAGCCCTTAACCCTCCTGCATTTGGAGCTGGATATTTTTTGAGTTTGCCAGGTGGTCTCAATATAAAGCCAAAGTCAAAAACCAGTGAAATAATAAACTCTCTGGCGAATCTCCTGTGGGCAAGATACCAGTTATTAAAATGTCATTCAGCTTCCTTAATGCAATCACTTAAGTTCAAAAAGTCCATATCACATTTATTGGTTATCTACCAAATTGAAATCACTGTGTTCAGGACTGAATAGACAAAGATAAACAAGGTATGGGTTCTAGCAACAAACAGTACTCCCAATGTTTCTTCAGAAGTAAAGTTTTCTATGTGAATGTGAATTCTAAGGGCAAGCAACATTATGTCAGATGATATTTGGCATTCTGAGAGATGTTTATTATTCACCATTTTAATAACATTATTTGCATATAAAAGGTTTTAGATAGGATAATAAGCAAGGACTTGAACTATTTTGTGGTTCACAAATACAGTTTTATGATTAGAAAGAAGGAAACCCAGAAAATATAGGATTCTGGCCTCACCTGCAGTGATCAGATAGAGTAAGCAACTAGCGTTGTCAGCAGAGTTTTCTAAACATGATGTCAAAAATCACCTCTCTAAAGGGTAACATAGCAGAGAGCTTACATTCTATTCTCTAAAAAATGCTTTCAACCTACAGAATGGGAGAAAATATTTGCATGCTATATATCCAATAAAGAACTGATAACCAGAATCCACAAAGAACTCAAGCAAATCAGCAAGAAAAAAATCAAACAGCCCCATTAAAAAGTGAGCAAAAACATGAACAGAAGCTTTTCAAAAAAAGACAGACAAATGGTTAGTAAACATATGAAAAAAATGCTCAACATAACTAATTATCTGGGAAATGCAAATTAAAGCTACAATGAGATATCACCTTACCCCAGTTAAAATGTTTTTTATTAAAAAGTCCAAAAACAACAGATGCTGGTGTGGATGTAAAGAGAAAAGAATGCTCATACAATGTTGGCAGACTGCAAATTAGTACAACGCCTATGGAAAACAGTATGGAGATTCCTCAAAGAACTAAAAGTATACCTACCATTCAATCCAGCAATCCAACTACAGAGTATCTACCCCAAAGAAAAGAAGTCATTTTATCAAAAAGACACCTGTCCTTGAATGTTTATTGCAGCCCAATTCACAATTGCAAAGATGAAGAAGCAATTCAAATGCCCATCGATTCATGAGTGGATTAACAAAATGTCATATATGTATGCCATAGAATACTGCTCAGCCGAGAAGAAGGATGAGTTAATGCCTTTTGCAACAATATGGATGGAACTTGAGACCATTATCCTAAGTGAAGTATCTAAAGAATGGAAAAACAAACACCACATGTACTCACTATTAAATTGGAACTAACTGATGAGCACACATGTGCACAGAGGGAAGTAAAACTCAGTGCAAATCAACCAGGGGGAGGGAGGAGGAGGAGATGGGTGAAAAGCTACCTAACGGGTAAAATGAGCACTATCAGCATGTAGGCCACACTTACAACTCTGACTCAAGTATTACAAAAGCTATCCTATAACAAAAACATTTGTATGCCCCTAATATTTTCAAATAAAAAAATGCTTTCAACACTAAAGTTCTGTGATCCTAAGGATTTAAGTAATGAGTGGTCTAGACCAGACCATCAAATGTGATGATAACTAGCTACACATTAGATGCATAAAAGTTAATTAAAATTAGATATATATTTTTTAAGAGACTGAGTCCCACTCTGTCACCCAGGCCGGAGCACAGTGGCACAATCATAGCTCACTGTAACTTCAAATTCCTGGGCAAAAGCAATCTTCTTGCCTCAAAATTAAATATAATTTAAAAATCATTTTCATAGCTGCAGTAGCCAGATTTCAAGTGTTTATTAAACACATGCGGCTAGTGGCTATATTTTGGACTGCACAGAATTATAGAACATTCACATCATTACAGAATGCTCTATTGGATAGTACTGGTTTGGATGAATTTTTAAAGCACAAATTAACATCAATAGTAGAGTGAGGGGAAAAATTCACATGGAAGTCCCCAAAATCCACTTCCCATTATATCATATAAAAAAAGAGGTATATGATCAGTGGTAATCTTTATTAATTGCTGTAAATTAATGTTTCTTCTAATGGAATTTTTTAGAATTATATTTATTATCTTTAACTGTAAAATAACCATTGAGAAATGTCAAAATCTGCTGCTATAAGAAAGATACATAGTTTTTAAATTTACCTATATTAATAGGACAATTCTGTTGCTCTAAATTTTATTAAAAATGTCCCCCCCAAAATTGATATTGGGGTCAGAAGCCATAGCTCAGAAGGTGATAAACAGCTTTTCCTAGGTCCAGCGCAAAAGGAGAGGCTACAGCAATAATTTAAAATCTATTTACATTGTGCCTGACGTTTCCATTTAGTCTGTATACAGGCATTTGATATATGGCTTCTCTAACCACAGAAGAAGTGGCCTTGTCTGCAAAGTTGTTCACAGTCTAACATTAGGTCAGACCCTGGACAGTGGTAAACGGCAGGGCATGTCTGATAAACAGTGAGCAATGACTGTTCAATTAGAAGATCAATAAGTTACTTCCCATACACATAAGTGGTTGCAAATGAGAAAATCATGGATATTTATCTTATTTTAATCAAAACAAAATTGATGAATGCATGCTAAGCCAAAATTGAAAATATAAATGATGATAGTGGCATCTAACAGATAATCCTGCTAAATAAAGAACACACCCACATTTAGGTCTGTAGGTAGTTCATTATTGGTAGCAGAGGGTTTTGGCTTATCCTTTCTCATTCAACTACGTTGTTGGGAAGTTGCTGATTTTGAGTATAAAAATGTAAATGAAAACAGCAATTGATCGTTTTCATCTCTAATTCCTGTGATTCTACCATCCCACTGAAAAGGCCAAGAGATTAAAAACTAGCTGAATCACTCTACAATAAAAGCATCCGGCAACAGTGGGTGTTAAGTACCATTTTAAAGGAAGGAGTATGAGTGGGAGAGCAGTGTAATTTCACTGAAGATGAAGTAGTCTTCAGAGCTGCACCTGTCAACAGAATCTGTTTTAAAATGTGCTTGCAGACTGAGTTTAAATGGGTTAGCCAGTACCAAGAGAGGTGTTATTAACAATGGATAATGGAAAATAATCTCTGAAAAGTATTTGCTCTTCTACTTGATATGCACTTTGTGCAGCATCCAACTGGAGTGGCATTTTATGATTCTCATGCCTTCATAATTTAATTATGTCGCATATTTACAGAGCTTACCACAGGATTTTATGATGTATTCAGAATGTTTTGCAGAGAAGGAAATTTTGATTTGTTCTAGTTTGTTTGTAGTAAAGAAAAAATTTACATTACAAATAAATTTCATGACATAAAGGGAGGAATAAAGAAACGAAAGCCCAGACAGAATAATGTAGGTACCAGTCCAGGTAGGTTCAATTGTGGTGTAATAAAAAATGACTCCAGATCTCATTGGCACATAACAGGGAACACTTGGTTCTCACTTATGTTGCACATCAATTACTGCTTGGGGTCCGGTTCAGTGTCACAGTCTCTTGAGACCTAGGTTGTAGGAACAGGCCTCTTGGGGTCATTGCTAAGCCCAAAAGAAAGGGAATTAAGAAGGTAGGGAAACACACAATGGTTTGAAAAACTTCTGTTTGGAAATGGCACATGTCAATTTTCATAGTCCATTTGCCAAAGCTAGTGTCATGACCAAACCTGAAGTCCATGAGTTGGGAAGGTATAGTCCTCCATAGCAAGGGGCTCTGCAAGAGGAGCAGTAAATACTTTGAACAAATATTACCATCTACCATACTGTGGTCAAAAGCTTAGTTACTGGAGTCAGACAAACTTGAATTCAAATCCAAAATCAGCAACATTATGGTCTTTAAACAAAATAATGCATGCAAAATATTTAGCATATTCTCATGTTTATAAACACTCAGTGTTAGCTGTTATTGTAGTTAAGATGTGTTTAAAGGTTTTTTGATGCTTTTGGGTTTTTAATATTATAATAAAATTCTTTAATACATTTGAAAAACAATTGTTTTTCTAAATATTCTCATATGAGTAATGGAAACCAATAAAGCTATTAGTTTCAAATACTCAATAGCAATTCATTAATGAATTATAATAAATTCTAATTCAAAAGTAGCTTGTGGCCACATACCTTTATTTCATACCTCTGTAATAGTTTTGTGATTAAGGGTTTTTTTTTTTTATTCTATTCTTACCAACTTAAGAGACTTTTTTAAATCTAGATTTTTGTTCCCAATTCAAATTCATTCCTCATAGTGCCAAATTAGTAGTTCTGAAAGTTATTAAAAATCATAAGTCCAAAAGGGAACATATGCTAAAGAACCCAGAGAGTGCACTTGGAAGATTTGTTAAATGTCATAGAATTAGTTCTAAAAATTACTTTAAGATTGGTAAATAAAATGGTAAAATTTTAATGATCAATATTCATAAGATTTCTTCAAATTTGACTAATACTAATGAATAGTGTTTGAAATATTATAGGTTATAGTAATTATAAAGTTGAATGGAATATTTTTAAAAACCAAAGAATATCATTCTCACATTTAAAATTCAGAAGCAAAATTTTTATAAAAAACTGGCATTTCTATCTGCTGACATTTAGGTTAGAGTTTGGCCTCATTTCAGGGTAGCTGGTTAATTGTTCAACATCAAAAAGTTTCATCCAGCAAAATAAGGCAAATACAACACTAATGAATACTTAAAACAAGCTTTTGGTATCCCTTGGCTGCCCTCTCAAACAAAGCAACAATCAAACAAACAAAAGAAAGTTTTAGCTTACCTTTCAGAAAAACAGAAATTTAGAAATATGATATTTCAAAGCAGAGCTAATTAGCATTCAGGAAAAAAAAAAAACCCACACATCACAATGACTGTCTTATTTAAACCATTGCTGCTCAGTCACTCAAGCTTCAAGAAATAATCACCAAATTTTAGGCCTCTTGGTATTTAAGGTGTTGTGAAACTGGGAAGATGTGAATTAATTCCTTCTGCTCTGCAGTAAACTCTTCCCTATGGCATACCTCCCTGTCATTGTTTCCACAGCACCTCTGTTTGAATGTAATGACTGCTTTGGTTTGACCGTGTCCTCCTACAGCATGTGTTGGCAACTCAGTGGCCAATGCAACAGTGTTAGGAGGTAGGGCCAAATGAGAAGTATTGAGGTCACGAGGCTCCATCCTCATGAATGTACTAATGCCAGTTACACAGGGCTTGAGGCTGGGAGTTGGATCTCTTTCTCTCTCTACTCTTTTCCCTTCTGCCCTCCCCCATGGGATGATGCAACAGAAAGACCCTCACTAGGTGCCAGCACCTTGATATTGAACTTCTCGGCACCCAGAATTGTGAGAAATAAATTTCTTTTCATATAAATTACCTAGTCTGTGACATTCTGTTATAGCATCACAGAATGGACTAACACAATCACCTTCCAGACCTTACATCTGACCATGGTTTCTTTACAGTATCAAAGGTGTGTGATGTAAATGCCTGTGCAAATGTCCCACAGATCTATGTTTTCCTTCTCCCTGCTCTGCCCTGGACTCTTTCCCTTTCTCTCTCTCTCTCTCCATTGCATCCCTGTTCTGCTTTTCTCTCTCATTCCTATATGTGTATCTCTCTCTTTACTTCATCTTTTTAATTTATTTTGTGATGCAAGAAATGAAGTAAAGTCAGAGAGGCTCATCAACAGAGAGATAGTGAGATGGCGGAGTTGTCAATAATAGGCACAGGGACGCACGGGGAGAATGAACAAAAACAATCTCTTCACTCAGTAGAGCATGTAATCAGCACAGCACCATAAACTTGACTTCCTTTGGCTTTCCTATACTATACGGCGGTGGGGAGTTTTCAATATTTACTTTTTAATGCCTACTCTCTACCTTATATGTAAAAATAAACACATAACTAAAATCACAAAAGACAGGTAGATCCAACTAGAGAAGTTTGTAATTGGCCATATTTGATAATTATGATGCATATTTTTCTGTTCCTATTATGAAAAGTGTTTAGTTGAAATTTAGCATTAATTTTCTAACCTAATTGATGTTGCTAGAGTGTTCCTAAATCATTTGGAAGGTGTTACATTTTTATATTTGAAGCAAATAACTCAAAGCCCAATAATACTCTCTATTTTGAGAATTAAAACTGATTAGAGATCCTGAGAGCCCAGCCCCCAAAAGGCTACATCCTGCCCTGGGACTGACGCTGTCATTTCTGCTGCTGAGTCAAGAAAAGAGAGGGGAGGCCAGGCACTTTCACGTATCCCTGTGTGAATCCCACTGTCACTGCTGTGAGCTGTGGTGAGACTGAGGCATGAGCAAGCCACATACCCCACAGCTGCCTGCCTACTATGCTGCTCCCACTGAGAGTTTCCGTGCCCCCCAACATAGTAGGTCTGCAGTGCAGCTACTGGTGTCCCCAACTGAGCATTCTGCTGACGGCCTGGAGACCACCCAACCCCTGCCTATCATAGCCAGTTCCTGAATGCACTACCAGGGGGCCTGAGGACACATCCACCAGCCCTGTCACATACCCCCAGGAATGAGGCATGCCATCCAGGGGCCTGGGGATCACCCAGCCCAGTCAACCACCATGGGTACCTGAATACTTCTCCTGGGGTCTGAAGTCATGCTGATGCAAATTACTGATACTACCACAGCTGGCACCCACCCACATGCACCACCTGCAGGCCAGGGGACTGGCCCACTCAACCTATAGCAGCTATCAGAACCCCAGCTCAGACCACATGGGTTCCAGTGGGTTTCCATACCCTGCTACTGCCATTGCCCACATCATACCCACTATCCAGGGGCCCAAGCATCTGTTCACATGCCCAGCCTATAGCTTCTATGACCAGCATGCAAGCAAGCCACCTGGAGACCCAAGAATCAGGCCACTTTGACCTGTTAGAAACAAAACCAGCCTACACTGCTCTGTAACTCAAGAATAGACATGCTTAGCTCACTGCTGCCAACACTGAGGAATATACAAGGAACTCAAACAATTCAATAATGAAAAACAATCCCATTAAAAATTGGGCAAAGGACATGAATAGACATTTTTCAAAAGAAAACATACAAATGGCCAACAGATATATGAAAAAAATGCTCACCATCACTAATCATCTGAGAAATGTAAATCAAAACCACAATGAGATATTATCTTACTCCAGTTAGAATGGCTATGATTAAAAAGACAAGAAAATAACAGATGTTGGCAAGGATGTGGAGAAAAGGAAATTCTTACATGCTGTTGGTGGAAATATAAATTAGTACAACCTCTATGGAAAACAGTATGAAGATTTCTCAAAGAACAAAAAGTATTAATAAATAAATCTAACATTTAATCCAGCACTCTCACTACTGAGTATTTATCCAAAGGAAAAGAAATCTGCCCATCAAAGGATATCACATGTTTACCACAGCGCTATTCACAATAGCAAAGATATGGAATCAACCCAAGTGTCCATCAACAGACGGACGGATGAAGATAAAGAAAATGTGGTGTATATATACACAATAGAATAATATTTGGCCATAAAAAAGAATGAAATCCTGTCACTTGCAGCAACATGGATGGAATTGGAGGTCATTATATTAAGTGAAATAAGTCAGGCACAGAAAGATAGATACTGTATATTCTCACTCATATGTGGGAGCTAAAAAAGATGATGTCATGGAGATAGACAATAGAATGATAGATATCAGAGGACGGGAAGAGTTTGTGGAAGGGAGAGGGGAATACAAAGAGGTTAGTTAGTGAGTACAAACATACAGTTAGATAGAAGAAATAAGCTCCAATATTGAACAACAGAATAGGGTGACTATAGTTAGCAACAATGTACTATGTACTTCATAGAAGCTAGAAGAAAAGACTTCAAATGTTACCAGCACATAGTAGGGATAAATACTCAAGGTGATGGATACTCCAAATATCCTGACTTGATCATTACAGTCTATGCATGTAAAAATACTCATATGTATCCCATAAATACGTAAAATATTTTGTGTTAAAAAACTGATTAGAAATTTCTATTTCTATGTGTTAGTGTACAGATATAAACATTAGTGTAAATGACATAGATTTGCAATACAATCTCACATTGACTGAATTTTTAACAAATGCACAAATCCAAAGGAGTTTCCATCAAAATAAAGTTATTTTCCAATTTTTATTAAAATGTCATTTTTATCTTGAGGAAACAGTAGAGGTTGAATTTTTTTAAAAATCGCTGATAGTATACTACTAACAGCAACTTGTTATCACCCAAACTTCAGTATATTTGAAACACTTATCTTTTTAAAAGAAAAATGCTTACCTTATCTTTTAGCTTGACAACTCTTTTAAAGTGCTTTGCCATGAGATAAAAAGTGAATCTCTGGATGTTACAAAAAATAGTCACATCCCTTCTCATGTCATGTTTTGTAAAATCTCTAGCCTTTAGCTTAGCATTTAAAGTACTCTAACAAGACACAAATAAGCTACTATAATTTTACTTCTGCTAAAAATCAATAAAGAAGGGAGCATGCCACCATCAGCCTCTCCATCTTATAAAACTCCCACTCTTCTCCTAGCATTCCATGTATATGTAGGATACTTAACCCGCATACCTGCAGGCTGAGTGAGGGTACCAATGTTAACCTGTAATTAAATGATAATATAGCTTTATTTTTAAATCATTTTGATTAAAACATTTCAATTTTTTCACATTAATTAGCCATCTGTGCATCCTCTGGGGCTTGCATCCTACGTTGGGGCCATTGCTTTACAGACGTGGATTGAGGCATGCTGGCATGCCAAGAGAAAGAAATGTTGACTGCCTAGTACATTAGTGATGGTCCTTTGCTTTTGGCTAAAGAAATCAAATTTGGCTGGTGTAAGCGAATTTATTGGAGAAGTTATTCTAGTGTCTCTTAAAAATCTAGGAAGAGTTTTTCAGTCAAACCTTGAGAAGGATGGGGCCAAGGCAGATGATTATGGGCTACCTTTCACCACAAGGTTGTACATGTTTCTCCATTACCAATTGAATATAGTCCCAGTAACTCTGTTCAGAAATCCAAGTTCCTGGAAATAAGACTGTGATTGTTCCAACTCATAGGCATGGATCTTGTAGGCATGTTGGTCTAATCTTTTATGTATAGAGAGGAGGGTTATATAGCAGAAACATAACTGCTAATAGTTTAAGGCACAGTGTAGATTTCAGAGAAAAAATGGGTTCATTATCTGAGCCAAATTATGTCCCCTATCTCAAGTCTGGATATGGGAAGACATGAGATACGTGGCAGACAGAGTGAGTGAGGTGGTCAGGCTAGAGAGTAGTATACATGTAACTGGGCAGTAGACAATAATCAAGACTGATTGATTAGGGGTAGATTTAGCAGTGTTAAAGACATGGGAAACTGGAATTTATACTAGAAGCATAAGAAGGCACTTGAAAGGACCTGGGTGGGAAGTAACATAATTGCATCAGTCAGAGTTTTATTAGGAACTAATTGGAGACATGCATAATTGAAGAGAATTGAATGAAGAGACTATTTACAAAGACATGGATAGGATTAAGGGAAAACCACTCCGAGGCTAGCAACATTAGACCTAGAGAAGCAAGCAGAGACGTGAACGCCAGAACTTGAAGACAGCTGAAGGTATCTGAGACTGCCATTCTGTAGGAGTTGTATTCTGCCTGCTAAGAAATACAGGCCACCAAAAAACCACAGCCAAGTAGGATGGTGGCCAGAAAAAGAAATATATTCACCTCTCTGTCTTGTTTCCTAATCTCCTGTTGCAAACTCTCATTGCCAACTCAAAGAGAAGTCAAAGAACATCATTATTGGTTGATGCTGTCTGCAATGGTTAACTTCTCTGGGCACAGGGAAGAGTGCATAAAAGGTAAAAATGAATGAAAAGGGGAAAATAGAATACTGCAGCCCAATGCTCAAAGTACTATTATAAGAAGATTTAATGTTTTGACACTGACTAAGGAGTGCAGTACAAGAGAGATTGCAATTAGATAGAGATTAAGAGGGTATTTCAATAGGCTGGGTAAGAAGGAATTAGTTAAGTGTTTACACTAGGGCTATAGGAACAGAAAGAAAGAAGATTTTGCAAAACACATAAAGAAAAAGAATTTAAAAAGAGATTATATTAGCAGCTGATTGGATATGGTGAGAGTCAGAAATAGAGAAAAGTCCAGACTCTCTTTAAAGTAAATTATTTCCTTCAAAGTACCACTCACAGAGAGATACAAAGTAGAAAGGTGTAGGTATAAAGTCAGCGTGTCTGTGTGTGTGTGTGTGTGTGTGTGTGTATGTGTTAGGTGGGGGAGTAAAAGATCTCAATTAGGTGGCCACTAAAATCATTTTTAATTTCCAGTTTGGTAAATAGGGAAATGATATTGATGATGCATAGCCTCTTAAATTTCTGTACTGATTTGTTAATAATAGAACATACAATAGTGACTAATCTGTCTAGGACCGACCCTGGCTTTGATCTTCCGTGGCCCAGCTCTTTGAGACTGCAACCAGTCTGATTCCATTCAGCAAAATATATTATGGTATTTTCCACAAATGAGCTTGCTTTTCCTGAGAACAAATAGCATAAAACAGATATCTTTTCTTATACTGTAGATTGAGTCTAATTTTTGATCTTTCTTTTATGGAGATTATTTTAAGTACACGACTGATTTCCTACTAAGTTTTGATTGTACCATTTTTCAAGGTTGTTCTTGTGTAAACATCTCTTATGTGTGGCATACTATATCAACGAGATTCTTGTGAGGTGGGGTGGGGACAGCAGCAATGGTTATGCATCTCTTGGGTATAAGGCTACGCTGTCCAATATCCTAACTTCTTTCTTCTATTCTCAGAAGAAACTTTTAGACACCTCTACCAATTAAGTCCAGTTACTAATGTTTTCTTTTTCTTACAATAATTCTAAAAGAATTGAGTTCATTTTGGAACCTCTACTCAGACTTTGCACAATTGAATCCCCAAGGTGAAGTTATCTTTCAGAACCAGTTAGGTAACGGCTGGGGAGAAGGTGAGGACACCAACATATGGCATTGTTTAATGTCACCAGGACTGTGTGGGAAGGAGAGCCCTTTGTATTTTTCTTGAACTTTTGAAATGTGGCCCAAGTTTCATTGAAATTTCCATACAAAAACACCATTAAACCAAAATTAAGGGCTCTATACATTCCAATAATAGCTAGATGGTGCAGAATAACATATTTGCTAGCTGAAAAGTACCTCTGAATAGCTTGTGGAACTGCTGGAAGTCTTGTTTTCTAAGCCCATTAAGTTTATGCATTAGAGCACACAGACAGTGGCAGCTGCCTGACATATCCCATTGTGCTCAAGGACTAGAAAGTGACAAGGTTAATGAGACTTTGTATTGATGTTGAACCATTGCAAGTAGAGCTGGGCTATAGGTAACCACTGCCTTACAGGTGCTCCAGTGATTTTAAAGTGTTAGTCAATAAGCTTACAAGAGTGCAAGGGGAAAAGGTCTATTTTTGATGGAAATAATCACCCTTAAAGAAAATACGCTTTACATAATATATCCAAACTTTTAAAGCTATCAATCTATAGCACTATTTAGTAAGATTCTGGGAGCAGAATTGGACAAGATTTCTCCAATTTGGAGAGTTCAAGGAAATTCTGATTGCTGGATAGAGGCATTTTTTTTTTTTTTTTCCTCCAGAGGATTGGGTGACAGCCATACATAAGGTCTGTTTACTACCCGTTGGGATTTGCAGAGAAATGATCCTAGGCTTCGGGAGCCATAGAATAAAGACAACCAGTCTAGCTTCAGCTTTTCCATTATCCCCGATTCTCCAAATAAATGATATTTGGAATGTTAGAAAGTATTGGATTTGGGGAGACTAGCTGTTGCAGGTCCTCTACTAGGAGTTTGACACTCATTATTTCATTTAAACCTCACATAAACATTTTAATTTTGTGATTATTGACTCTGCCTGCATGTACATCAGTATCATAATTATTATTATATTTAACTTTCTTAAAACTGCAAATATCTGGGTCTCATCCTTGAGATTCAGCAGGTCTGGGAATCTTTGTTTGGATTTGTGATGTCGGTATAATTTTTAAAAATTATGTAGGTGAGAAAAAATGATGCCCATAAAGATGCATTGGGTGTTTTTTAAGCCACACTGCTGGAGGGAGAGTTATAATTCAACCAAAGCTTGCATCCTTCCAGAGTCCATGTGGTTCCACATGCACTGGGTCTTCCCTCTGTTACCAACTCCTCGAACCAGGGCAAGTTCAAGGGAGTCCAACTGGCTTTGTTTGCATCAGGGCTCTGACATTTAGGAGGGATATAAATTTTGAATTATGATTGGAAATAACTGTGCAACTTTTTAAATCACACATTTCCAAGTTGATAACGTATGTACTCCTCCAATAACACTCCAGAAAGAGCAATAAGTGGGTCTAGTACTAGTCAGTGATGGTAAGAACCTTTGTTAGAGGCCCTCTACTTCCAGCCACTCTTCTAGGTGCTCCACATATATTAATGTATTTACCCTTTGCAGTCATCCTATAAAGTAGGCACTAAAATTGTCTCCGTTTCACATATGAAGACATTGGAGTCCTTGGAGTTGAAACAATTTGCCTATCTCATGGCTAGCAGGGGCAGACCTGGCATTCAAACCCAATCTGTCTTGTTCAGAGCCCAAGCTTGTAACTGCTACCCAAGGGATTGGCAAACTTTCTGTAAAGGGTTATATAATAAATATTTTAGGCTTTGTCAGCATAGTCTCTATCACAGTTAACTAACTCTGCCATTATAGTACAAAAATAGTCAAAGATAATATGTAAATGAATGAGTATGAGGGTGTTCCAATAGCACACTGAGTAACATACTTATGGACATTGAAATTTAATTGTCATCTAATTTCATGTCACAAAATACTATTCTTATTTTGATTTTTTCAAACATTTAAAAATGTAATAATCATTCTTAGCTTGTGGGCTGTTCAAATACAGGCAACAAGCAGGAGTTGGCCTGTGGGCCATGGTTTACCAACACCTGGACTATACTCTATTGCCATTTCTCATCAGTAAAGTTTGAGGAGCTTTTGGGTTTGGAGAGGAACACTCATCTCTATTTTTGCTTTAACACTCAACTTGTCAGACTTATAAATCATTAAAGAATTTTTCTATGTATTTAGGTACTACTTACATTTTTACTGAATAAAGTACAGATTTATAAATCCACTTCTCTAATCATTTAAAAGTTGATTAAAGCTTAGGCAAGTTCTGAATGTCAATTAAAATAAGTATCTAATATGTGACATCTTTTAAATGCTTCAATTCCTTAAAATAGATCAAACCAATGCAGAATATCTCAATTATCATAAATCTTATAGTTACATGGACACTTAAACCATTACAAAGATATTGGCACTCTGGATTTGTGGGTTTACAAAATTAGAATTTATATTCATCTTCTTGCATAGCATACATAATTGTAACAGAACCCCCCAAATAATTGTATTCCCTCAAGCCAAGATTTTTAGGTTCTAATTTAACTAATTGATTATTGGTCTGAAAACAAGACCCTGTTTTACTCTAGGGAGACTCAGTTTCCAATTTTGCACTGGTTGATCCAGCTCTCCCGTTTTAGTCAAAAGTTTATGAGCTATTTCATGAGACTTTATAAAGCCATTTCTTTTCTTGTGCCTTTCCTTTTTTCTCCCTTATCCATCTAAGTCTTTGCCACAGATACCTCAGATAGTTATTTACTTCGTAATGTGATATTAATGCCTCATTATAATTGGTAGACTGATACAGAGATTTCACCTTCTAGGAAGGCTAGTCTGCACAGTCACCTCTCTTTTATAGACATTTGGTTTAACTACTGTCTTATAATTCACCACCAAAACCTATTTCTACCTGACTATTTCATATGATCATCTCTGTTGACCACTCTCTATTTGATGATACTGTTCTTGGTTTCCCCCCATAGCACAGTTAATAAACACTAAATATTATTCCTAAATGTGCTCTTAGGTGATAATCAGTGAAACCAATTTGATGGTGAGTACATGTGGTGCTTATTTTTCCATTCTTGGGATACTTCACTTAGTAGAATGGGTTCCAACTCTATCCAGGAGTACATAAGAGATTCTATATCCCCATTATTTCTTATAGCTGAGTAATACTCCATGGTACACATATACCACATTTTATTAATCCACTCATGTATTCATAGGCACTTGGGTTGTTTCCACATCTTTGCAATTGTGAATTGTGCTGCTATAAACATTTGAATGCAGACGTCTTTTTTATAGCATGTCTTTTGTTCTTTTGGGTAGATGCCCAATAATGGGATTGCTGGATCAAATGGTAGGTCCAACATTAATCTGGTGTTGGGCAGATGTGGGGAGGAGGGGATGGGTGTATACATACATACACAATGAGTGCGATGCGCACTGTCTGGGGGATGGACACGATTGAAACTCTGACTCGGGAGGCGGGGGGTGGGCAAGGGAAATATATATAACCTAAACTTATGTACCCCCATAATATGCTGAAATAATAATAATTAAAAACAGTAATTTTCCCAGCACCATTTATTGAATAAGCATTCTTTCCCCCAGAGTATGTTTTTGTCTGCTTTGTCAAAGATTAGATGGCTATATGAGGATGGTTTTATATCTGGATTTTCTGTTCTGTTCCACTGGTCTGTGTCCCTGTACTTGTGCCAATACCATGCAGTTTTAATAACCACAGCCTTGTAGTATAGTTTTAAGTCTGGTAAATTAATACCTCCCATTTTGTTCTTATTGCCTAAAATTGCTTTTGCTAAATGGGGTCTTCTCTGGTTTCATACAGAGCGTAAAATTATTTTTTCTATATCTGTGAAAAATGATGGTAATTTAATAGGGATTGCATTGAATCTGTAGATCACTTTGGGTAGTATAGACATTTTAACAATGTTGATTCTTCCGATCCATGATCATGGTATGGTTTTCCACCTGTTTACATTGCTCTGCAATTTCCTTCCCCAGTGTTTCATAATTCTCCCTGTAGAGGTCCTTTACCTCCTTAGTTAAATATATTCCTAGGTATTTTATTTTCTTTGTTGCTATTGTGAAGGGTATTGAGTACTTAATTTGGTTCTCCATTTGACTGTTATTGGCATATATGAATGCCTCTGATTTGTGGCCATTTGAATGTGACTCAGATCCATGGATATAATATAAGACAAATCTCATCTGTTTTATTACCATTTCTTGGGTTTTGTTTCTTTTTTTATTGATATATAGGAGGTCTTCATTTTGTCTAAATATCAACCATTAGTGAATTTTAAGTAACTTTGTCTAGTTTTTGGTTTCTTTTTTTACTCTCTTAATGATGTCTTTTGAAAAATTAATTTCTTAATTTTTGTATCATCCAATTTATCAATATTTTTTATTTATGGTTAAAGTTTTTGTGTCTTATTTAACACATCTTTCCCTATACCAAGTCATGAAGATATTCTCCTATAATATCTTCCAGTAGCTCGACTTTCACATTTGGATCAATACTATAATTAGAATTGATATTGTATATAGCTTATGCCAAATTCAGTGTTTTTCCTTATGGATTTCCACAGAGGCCAGCACCATTCTACATTTTTTTGAGTCTCATATTTTCTTAAATCAAGTGTCCCTACATATGTGTTTCTTTTTCTGGATTCTTTTTGTTCCATTGGTCTGTTTGTTTATCCTTGCACCAACACACTATCACTCCTTTATTACAGTAGTTTTATAAGACTTGATTTCCAGTAAAGCAAGTATATTTATCTTTTCTTCATTAAGACTGTTTCAACTATTCTTTATAATTTCATGTAAATATTATAATCTTATTAATTTCTACCAAAAGTAATTCTTCTGTGATTTTCAATCCTGTTGCATTGAACCATAGATAAGTGAGGGAAATGTTGGAATCCATAATTTTGTCTTCCAAGTCATGAACATAGAATACTTATCCACTTATTTAGGTCTTCCTAATTTCTCTCAGTAATGTCTCTTGTCTTATACGTGGAGCTCCTGTGTATCTTCCATGAGATTTATTTTTGGTATTTAATATTTTTAAAGCAATTATCAAAGTTTTTAAACTACATTTAATTTTTAAATTATATTTAATGCTTGATACTGATCTACAAAAATAAACCTGACTTTTATGAGATGATAACCAGCAAATCTGCTTAACTCAGTTATTAATTGTAATAATTTCATATAGGTTTTATTTTTTATGTTCTATACCACAGTCATATTAGCAAATTATGAGAGTTCTATTTCTTTCTAATTCTTATTTTTTTCTTGCAATACCACACAGTCTAGGGTCTTCAATATGTTGTGGATTAGAAGTAGTGAAAATAGGTATCCTTTTTTCATTTCTGAGTGCAGATGGAAAGCTTTCAGCATTTACCATTAAGTATGATGAACGGAGTGGGTTTGTGACAAATAACCTCTATGAGATTAACAAACTTACCTTCTTTTCCTAGTTTACCATGAATGAATGGCAAAGCCCAATTTAATTTCCTTTTCTTTTCAATAAACCCTTTCTGAAATATATAATTCTTTTTGTGCCCTCATTATTTATACTTACACATTTGTCAATATTTGCTCTTGTTCTCCTGTTTAAAGTGTGCAAGTTTTCTCTCACCATTAAACATTCAAGTGCTTTACACTAGAGACCAAGTTTTACATTTTGAAAAATACACTGACACTCTAAACAGAGTGTTAAATCCATATAAGGATTAAATAATCACTGATAGATTCCTAAAATATATCTTTTAATATATTCTGAGATAATGACTGAAATCCTGTAGATTTATTTTAGATTTTTCCCCATTTTAAAGTCATAATACAAGCAATATAGTTCCATGGTTATAGTTCTATATTACTTGCCATAATAATATGCATGATTTTTTTTCTTTTCAGATTATGGCTATCAGGACAGCGATGACTATTTTATAAAACATATTTCTCCAAATGTAAAGTATATCATTGGGCTGGGCATGGTGGCTCATGCCTATAATCCTAGCACTCTGGGGGGCCGAGGTGGGAGGATCGTCTGAGCTCAGGAGTTCGAAACCAGCCTAAGCAAGAGCGAGACACTGTCTCTACTAAAATTAGAAAGAAATTATCTGGCCAACTAAAATATATACAGAAAAAATTGGCCGGGCATGGTGGCACATGCCTGTAGTCCTACCTACTTGGGAGGCTGAGGCAGAAGGATTGCTTGAGCCCAGTAGTTTGAGGTTGCTGTGAGCTAGGCTGACGCCATGGCACTCTAGCCTGGCAACAGAGTGAGACTCTGTCTCAAAACAAAGAAATAAACAACAAAAGAAAACACCTGGAGGGAAGGGAATTCTGGACGGAGGGGGCAAGGATGAGTAACAAGGCCTACATTTTAGAGTACTCAGTGGCTCCTGGTATGAGAACATGAGGTGGTGTTTAGCTTTAGGGCTTGAAACTGTGTTTCTCAAACCCTCAATTCCCAAAATGCTCCTGAGAGTCTTTGCTTTTTGAGAAGATGATTATGTTAAGATGAATTGGGTCATTAGGGTCTAAGCAGCTCCATTTTGGCAACCCCAGAATAGTTTTGAGAAGCAGAACAAATTTATTTTCAGGCCAGAGAAGGTGAAATTTATTGGAATTTAACATTTCAAACCAGATCTATAGATGTGCGTGTGGCAACCCATGGACAGCTACATCATCTGGCAGCCTAGTAACCACAGGCAGGGAAGAGCAGCCCCACACATTCAGACATCAGCGATGATGTAGGTCAGATTTCCTTTCTTTCACGTACTCCTGAAGGGAAAAATAGAACTGTTCATGAAAGGAAAATCTGGCTCCATGCTAACTGAGTATGTTGTATAAGAGCATTGGAATCTAAAGTGATCTGCAAAAGTAACTTGTAGGATTTGGTATTTTCTGAGGTTTCAGACATCCACAGGGAGTCTTGGAACATATTTCCCACAGCTAAGGGGGGTACCTATTTGCTAAGGAATCCTCAATTATTTCTATTCCACTCTATGCAGTTTTTTGTCATTATTATATCACTTGATTCTCTCCACTAACCAGAGAAGCAGAGGAGGACACATTATGTTATTCCCAATTTACAAGGAAGGAAACAAGCCCAGATACTTAATTAGCTTTCTTTTAGCTAACACAGCAAGTAAATGATATGTCTTGAAGAGGAATCTAGGTTTTTGTTCAAATTTAGTCTAGTTGTGTTTTTCCCATTATTTTAAAGGTGATTTTGGAGAAGTTGCTTTGTAGCTCTGTGCCTCAATATCCTGTTTGGTATTATGGGTATTAGAACTTATAACCCTTTAGAATGGTGCAAAAGTGAAATGTAGTTTTACGTAGATACATGTATGTCTGTGTGTGTGTGTGTGTGTGTGTGTGTGCGATGCTATACACAGTGCCTATACTGCAGTAAGTTAGCAATAACCATTACAAATAAGACCATGGAATAATGAAATTGATTCATTTGGAGCACACAGAGAAATGACTGCCTGTTAAAGTTACATTCCCTTATAACAGTTAACATGTTTAAAATGTCAAAGATTTTTCTAAGAGCTTTATGACCATTAATTAGTTCCTTTTATTGTTGGAACGAAATATAAAAAGTTAGTACTATTTTAATACGCACAGTACAATTGTTGAAATAAAGTGGAGAGTAGCTCAGACAAGATAGCTTGCTGAATATTAGTGGTAAATATGGGAGTAAACTCACACAGGTTATTGCAAAAGCCTGTGCATTTCACCTGTTCTGTCTTCTTGTGTGGGATAAATGTGTATACATAATTGTTTACTAAAGTAGCAGCTGAGGACAATTTGATCAATAATTATATTTGCTTATATTTTGAGCCATGGAATGAAGTTATGACTATGTTTTATGTATACTTTAGAGACATAAACTTTGAAAATTCTATGGAAATCTATTTATAAGCATGAACTTCAAGGCTTTCTTGGCTTGAATAATCAAGTATTAGTATCTACTTATGTTTCATCATCGTAGTTGAAGATACCTCTAATCTGTGATGATACATGTAAAATTATTATACCTGCTTATCAGATCACGATACGTTGTCAAATTCTTGAGCTGTGTATACCAGATACATTACACTAAAATCTAGATATTTCTCCATTTTCATCACTATTTCTCTAATCTAAGATTAGGTCTAAATGGACTGCAGGAGCCTTTTGGATTTAAAAAAATTAATCACAAAATGGCAGATTTAAATTCAAGGACTAACAATAGAGCGTATTTTAAAAATATGTGACTATATAAACAGAAAGTGATGATTAAAATGATATCAGCCCCATATGCCACCCATGTAAATAAATGTTATTTTTTATGTATCTTACTTTTTAACACCAGCTGTTGAAACCACTTATTTATTTTTCCTGAGTCATAAGAATCACAGAACATTCTATGAATACTGATCCTAAGTCAAAGGTCCACTTAGACTTGGTGTAGGAAGAGCTGCATTCTACCTGTTCTGGCCCCGTGGAAGCTTGCTTAAATCCAGCTTCCCTTGCTTGTCTTATAAAACTCCATGGCTCTATGGACTCTAATAGATAAAATCCATTTTCACCAGTGGATGAATTTAGATCTATAGATTGCAGTTCATCAGATTTCCCTTGGAGAAGAGAAGAGAAACAGCCAGATGAGAACATGGGCATATGGTAAATAGCTTGTGGAAATGGTCCAATTACTCCACAGCTTGTGTAATTTATGTTCTAAATGATGATGACAACGAGGAAAGGGAGTAGGAGAAGGTACAGAGACATATTTAAGATGATTATTGGATTTATATTGTTTATTAAATGGCAATGATTAAAAACCTATTTTCCAAGATTGCTAAATTGAATTTAGAAGAATTAGGTCATTTATAAACTTTGATTATATCGAAAGAGTTGCTACTCTTAAAGATGTGAAATTAGATATGAATTATGCCTTCATATCTGGTAACCCAGGGAACAGTACAGTGTTTAGAACATAATGGGCAAAATCAATGTATTATACAAGGAAAAGAAAAATCCTTTCTCTGAATTCAAATAATAGTCTAGATACAAAATTTTATTAGTCTAAAATTGGCTGCCAGAGTTTCTACTACATCTTCTGGCTGAAACCATTTCAATGTTGAGTGACCATGGCAAAACATGCATTTCAAAGCTAAAGTAGTATGCATCTCTGTATGACTCCACAGTGGAGTCTCTCTTCTCTGAATTCTCCCAGGAAAGGGAAGCTCTCCTTTTATTGTGCATTTATCTATTATATCTGGGCCCCACTCCTCCCCTATCCCCAAGAAAATGGTGTCTCCAGATCAATGAGGAATTATTAATAGTTTCTACCTATGAAGGATGTACGATGAGGCAGAAATATAAAATGCATGTAGTATTTTTCAGTTCCATTTGGAAAATGTGACAATGTTGAATTTTATCAGAGCCCTGTGAGCCTGGAAAACAATGAAGGTTAAGAAATCCCTCTACCCTCTCTGTTCCAGGGAATCAGCTTGCTGCAAAGAGGCACTGCTCTCCATATGACTTAGTATCACTCACAGATGCCCCTTGTTTAACAATGACGAGGCTAGACACAGACCTTCTAAATCCCCAATTTTTTTTTGCCCCATAAATGATAGCCGAACTACTTGATCCAATTGATCAATTGGAACAAAATTCTTGTTAATCAAATTTGGTTAAGTTTTTCTCCTTCCCCCAGGTCCCTGAACTTGGGCTCACCCTCCTCCTGAGCTAGCCTACAGCCCCTTTGTAAGAATCCCATCTGAAACTAGTCTGACTTCAAGGTGAAGCATTCTCTAATCTACTATCCCACCATACCTACCAGTCTTTCATCCCACTTCCCTGCACCCTTTCTTTCTAGCCTTATTCCCTCCTCCCTATAAAAGAAAAGCTCTTTTTGACTAACCCCTGAGATGTGTGTTGGTCTATGGTCAGCTTTCTCTCTATTGCAATAGTCCCTTTCAGCCTTGTAATAATCCTTTCATACAGTCTCCCCTTATTAAATCCAGATTTGTTTTTTTTTATTTGACACAGGATTAGTTACTAGACCTGTGGTTAGAAGCCAGCAATTCACTTATTTTTTTTTTTTAAGAAAAAAGTCTTAATTCACTACAATTTAATATAAAAGCCCTTCTGAGAACATTTATGGTTTGTGAAACTTCTCATTTTTCAGCCTGGCAGTTGTGTTTAAAAAGTAAATTAGATGAATTTTCTTTTGTGTTGAAGTCATTTTCCTCAGCTTTTGGCCGGTAGCCTTATCTGTACAGTAGATACTGACATTTCTTGTCAGTAATAATTAGACATATAATCAATGTTGTCTCATGGTCCTCTGAAAATTCTCCAGGATACTTCACTGAGAAGATGAGTTTGTAGAAGTGGTAAGTAATGGAATAAAGAAACTTAAAAGTAATGGCTATGATTCCATAGTAACATGATTATTTTTAGAGTTCCTTCAATAGATAAGCCTCTGTAGAATTAAAAACAATGCAAAAAAATGGCCCCTTTGTAAGAAGAAAACCAATTATGCTAAAAAATCAGCACAAACTATAAATAATATTCTATTTTATCATTTTAAAAAGCTATGGATATAGTGGGTCTTGTGGCATACAGCAGTGTTTCTCAAACAGGCTCTCTCCCAGTCCTCCTGAATCGGATGCTTTTTTGGTGTGTTCCAATGATCTGGGTTTTCAACAACCTTTATAGATTATTCTTGTGCTAACATAACATTAGTAAACTACTAATAGACCATCATGACATTAATAGAATATCAGAGAGGCAAAGAAACATGCAGTCTGCTTTGCATAGATTCTGATGAAATGTGCTGATCTTCTCTCCAGTACAATGTACCCAGAAACCTACACATAATTTCACACAAAATTCTGGGACATTCAGAGATCTCTTCAAGGCTGAAGCCAACATACTTGTTAACAAAAAATTAGTTGTTCCTGAGTTAAGAGCACGTGTTTTAGTCTATCCTATATTTATCCCATAGATGAGGAAACTGTAGCCTAGAGAGGTAATATTTTGACCAAGATCACACATATAGTCTACATACATTTCAATTATTTAAAAGTCAATTTTGCTTAGGTTCTGGGCAAGCAGAAGAAATGATTTTCAAATAACTTATTCAAAGATAACTTTTTTCTCTAATGCAAATGTAGAAATCACAATCAGTAAATTCATTTTGTGAATTTAGTTTGAGAATAAATTAATTTTTTCCCCTTGACATCATTCTTATTTATGGATCTACTTACTACTGACTTTGAAGCCAGTCGATTTAATTCTGTTTGTTACATTTCATTTTAGTCCCAATATAAAATGCACTGACTCGTACTGATGAAAATTTTATTTTGTTTTCTGGGTGTAGCAGGAATTAATACATGTTAAATTCCATTTTCTGGAATTAGAAAGCAAAAATGGGAATTACAATTCCAGGCATTTCTTTATAATCATATTTATTTTTTACCCTAACACTTTCAAATAACTGTTCCTCTTACTTTTTGCAGAATTCATTTTATTAAAAGCATTTGCACTTTAAAAATATATCGGTAAAATATACTCTTAGTCATATTAGGGAAACAATTTAAAAATCCAGGAGGAAGAAAAAAATGTGATGACTTATCTAAATGGGGACAATGTATGAACAGACATGGAGGAAATTTCAAAAGAAGATAGCCAGTGTGGGGCACATCAGTGAATCAGAGAAAGCACTAGATAGAGTTTCTAACGGGGAGAGCGATATGGGGAGAGAGAGAAAACAAACAAATAGGCAAATTGGAGGAACAATGTACACAAAGCAGACATTTCCACCTTGCACTGCAGTTTCCTCTATCATTATTTGGTTGGGAGAGCCTCACATGCCTCTGTTTTCCCATAAATTACTTTAAATTATGTTCCAAATTTAAATTATGCTAAATTTTGGTAGTAACTGTGTACACCTGTGCTTCACTGTTGGATGTTCCTGCTCTGATGTGGTTTATAAGCATTTACAGCTTTAATGAGGCTGTTTATTTGTAATTGGTCCCTATAGGAACCCGCTGCTGCATTTCATCCAATTTGAGTTATTTTCAGTTATTCTCTGGAGATGCCATTTGAAATAAACTATAAGAAGTTGCTTGTGATCATGGAGAAAGATGGTTCATATCAGACATTTGAAAATGATGGATCAATGACCTTCCTCTAATCCTGCCTTCAAAGTTTCACAGTTGCTATTTCCCAGGTCACTACTTTCTCTCTTAATTGGCCACCTCCAGTCCAAGAACAAAACAGGCAAGTGTAGGAGCTCCAAGTCAAGAACAACCAAGTTATTATCTTATACCTCAATTTCTCAACATTCGATCTTGGGCAAGTCAATCTCTATACACCTCAGATTAGTTATCTGTTAAACAGGGACACAATTAGACCTTGTTACCTCACGTGACTGTCGTGAGCGTGCAGTCAGATAAGGGAGGCTAAAAGAGCTTTGTATCTTGGAAATGGATATACAGACATATTTAAAATCCAAGCGTGTTTTGGTTTTTCAAGGGTGCTCAGTATTCCTTACCTTTTTTAAGTGCACACAGACCAACATGCTCAATCATATCAAAGCCGTGGACTCTGACTGCCTTAGACTTTGTCTTTCTCTCTGTCCTCTGATAATCATAAGTTCTTTGGGACCAGTGATAAAATTTTCCCCTGTGTTTGTTCTGTTATGAGACTATATTGTGGTCCTCTCATGGGGCTATTTTGATTCTTATTTTATTTTCTTAGCTGTCCTTTTTTAGATAATACTCTTTAATGTGATTGTCATGGTCATACATTTTTAAATTTGTACTCTAATTTGCTTGCCTTTTAATTTTCTTCTGACCATTCCATTAAATTTTCTTCCAAAATGAGCTCTTTATTGTGTTTCTTTGTTTTTGCTTACCTATATTTCTTTCTACCTTCCTTACCTATATTTCTTTCTTCCTTCCTTTATTTCTCTTTCTTCCTTTCTTTTTTATGAGCAAAGTCTTTATCACAGATAACACGTTGCTGTGCTATATTTTTCATTTGCTTATATTAAGGGCAGCCAGTCTTCTACTTATTCTATTTTGTAAGTAAATTTTTCTTTACGACAAGTAATTCCCAACTCATAGGGAACTGTTTGTCTTCCTTCTGAGCTACAGTTAGAGGGGTATTTTATTCTGTTTTTGTAGTTTGAGAGTGTGGAAGAATCTCAATTGAGTCTTTTGTGCTTTCTTTTAAGATTCTGGCAAAGGGCCTATATCAGGATTTAAGATACCCATTTCCATGAGGAGAATAACTTGGGGCTCTTAATCATTACCACATTTTTGCAAGAAACACTGGCAAATGTCAAAAGTTGATACTTTTTTTGCTTCTGCTGAAATTCTGTGGCAAGTATAAAAGCTCCTACATTAAATAAATTATGTTTGAATTTTCCCCAGAGCATCTACTTATTCTCTTAGTCCACTTCTCTCCAAATTCAAGTGTAATCATGATAATCCTCATGGGTGTGTCATTCAGTCATTCATCTTCTTTCTTTCTTAGTACTAATCCTGGGGATAGTGAGTGTGTGTGTGTGTGTGTGTGTGTGTGTGTTGGGCATGGTGTGGAGGCTGAGCTAATATACCAGAATCTTTATTTATTTTTTGGAAGTGAGGTTGTATCCTTTCCTTTTTGGCTATGACTAGAAATTCCTCCCTTTTATGACTTGTTGCTTTTTACTCATTTTATTAGGCATTAGGGGCAATAATTCTATGATCTGAGTTTCCTCCACCATCTTTTTCGCTCTACAGTGTATTTCTTGTCTTTTTTGTATGAACTCATTGATTTTTTACTCCTTTAATAACTTCTCTAGTAGAATTCTGTGGCTTCCCTCTGACCTCACAAAGAGCTTTCCAGCTATAGAAACAGGGAAAGCATTGTGCCTGCGTATTCTTTTGCTGATGTGCACAATCATTTCACACTCTCCTTTTAAGCACATGCTAAAACGGTCCACACAGGTAGAAGCTCTGATATTGGTGGGGGTTTGGTAAGGAATGTCTCTGGCATCCTGAGATATAAATGGGACGGGAAGCTGAATATAAATTTAGAATAATAAAAGAGAAGAGTTTCTTCTCCTTTACATTTGGGGAAGATGAATTATTAAGACCTCATCTGAGACAAAAAGAGACATGTTACTAAGCATGTTAGTAAATCAAACATTTTCTTTCATTTATTTTTGAATAATATGGAAACAAAATCTGCCAGGTAAATATGTAAAAACAATGCAGGCAGTTTAGAAAGAGGGATCTTTTGGCAACTGGAACCTATTTCCATTCTAAATTCAATTTGCAGTACCACCTCATGTCAAGTGAGCCAGGCTCTCTAATATTTAAAACAAAAGGGAAAAGAAAATCAATATCCCAGCATGAAAAGGTGTCTAGCTATCATGCTTGTGTTTACCTTTAAACATGATGAGAGGCCTTCATTGTCTTCTTTGTAATCTGCATCTTCTTTCGATTTGCTAAGAAATGTTGATTCTATAAGAGAAAAATTTCATTTCTTAAAAACAAAACTTCGTACAGGTGTTTTTTTTAAACCCTGTCAGGTTGACAAGTGCTACAAAATAATGAACTTCTCATCTATTACACATTCTTTCTCCTCCTCTGCATAACAATAGATTGATGTCATGGAGGGAGGGATTGAATAATGGATACAAAGTAGATGCATTTAACATTGTCAACATGGTTCTCTTAGGAGTGACTATGTATGTAATTGAGAACAACATTTCGCTCTGCAAAAATATGATTGGCAAAGGGGCAGAATGTCACCCAGAGGGCAATTAGTCAGCAAAAATGATTCTCGAGTGATTTTTTTTGTACTTGGATAAATTCCTTAATATTCTTAACCAAATGCATTTCTTGATATAATCTCAGTAACATCCCTTTATTATGAAATGTTTCAACTTTAATCTTTTTAAATGTACTATAATGCATATGTAGAGTTGCTGCTCGCGTCTCTGGGTGACAGCTGAACATGAAGGCTGCCTCTGTGGTAGATAATAACATTTATGGCAGCAAGAAGATTGAAAATGGACGGAACACATTTTAACAGGACTTTTAAGTATCCAAAATACTGAGAAAAAATGTTTGTAGGATTTTTTATAGTTATCCAGATTTCACCCCCATGGCCAACCAATTTCTTAGATGCAGAAACATATACTTTGACTATATAATTCAGCATAGAAATATTCTTTATAATATATACAATACATTGCATTATACTCCTGAGGAAAAAAAAGGGCTCTTATTTTGAAGAGAAATTTAATGAAATATTTGAAGAAATGGCGTGTAAGGAGAGAATAATTCAATAGTTCTTGGGAGTATTGGGGCTGTGCAAGGCTAGAGGCTCTCTGGAAAGCCATACATTTAGGGCAATCAACTGCTCTTCCACCGGAGGAAGATGGATGGATGCAGGATGCTTGGCAGTGGCCTAAGGGAAATGTCAGGGCTGTATTTCTCTCTTTTATTCCCTTAAGGGAATGAACCATTAGAATTGGGATTCATAAGATACTGTATCTATTGTCTCTTTCCTTTCTCCACTTTATACACAGCCTCAGGAAGGAGGAATGTATCCTCTCTCTCTCTCTCTCACTCTGTCCATCTATTTCTTTACCATCTATCATCTATTTACTTTTAACAGCAATTAAAGCTACTTTTAAAGTCCTTGTCTTGACTGTGGTTACTAAAGACTGCTCAGATTTGGTTTTCAGCAGCACCTTCAACTTGTTCACTTAAGACATTCTGTTCTTCTCAGTGGACAGTTGTTCATCACATCGGGTGATCATCTGGGGTCTCATGTTTGACATTATTATCAGAAATTCATTATATAAGTAGAGTCAAAACAAAATTAATTCTGGTGACATGCAAATGGGAAAAGTATGGGAGTTGAAGCCAGTACACCTAAGAAAAAATACATTGTTCTGGAAATTTTTGTTTCTTACTCATATTATATATTATATATATATAACTTATTTCTCCAAATATTTCAAGTGTGCATAATTGTCTTTTAAAGAATAGAAGAGTAATGATAATTGTCATTTATGAAATGCTTACTAGTTGGGCCTATAATAGGTGCCTGATATAAATCATCTCTAATCTTTATGAAAAATAAAAAACAGGGAGCCGTTTTACAAAGAGGAAGATGAGATTTAGAGAAGTATCTCAGCAAAGTCTAAACAATTAAGTGATAGACCTAGAATTCATACCTACATGTAGCAGTCACCTAATCAATCCTTTCTGTGCTCTGTTCTTCATCCCAAACAGATTATAAATTCTTTGGGGGTAGCAACTTTGCCTCATATCTGAGGCCATCCTTATCTAGTCTCTCTGTAAAATTGTGAAGAAGAAAAAAGTAATTTATGCTAGTTTTGCTGTCACACCTTAACTGCAAAAGTTACAGCCAGTGTGTGATGGGTGTTGAAGATAGAAAAGACATTAGATTTGCAGGTAGAAACATGAACGGGAATGTGTTCCAATTGATGGCAATTATGTTTGGTACTATCTGTGATTTTAGGCATCCACAGGGGATCTAGGAAAGTATCCCCCAATGATAAAGAGGGACTGCTGCGTTTAGTATGTGTCAGGCAGTGTGCTAGATGCTGGGAATTCACTAGTGAACAAAATCTGACATTTTCTACCCTTATGATTCACACACTATTGGAAAATCCTGGAAGTTATAATACAATAACACAAAAAATGTAAAATTACAACTGAGTGATGATCCAAAACTGGAGTAGACAGCAGAGCTGTAAGAATGGATGGTAGGGAGATACAGCCTAATCTGTGGAGTCAAGGAGAGCTTCCCTGAAAAAGGGATACTGGAGGTGATATTTAAAGGAGTTAAGTAGGAGAAAATGGGAGGCAATGGGATGTAACATCATGTGCAATTGACACATATTTAACTTCAGGAATTAAAAAAAAAAAAAAGACCAACACAGCTAGAGCATGCTGAGTGTAAGGAGAGCATGATGCACGATGAGGTTTGGAGCTATATGGGGGATGTACCATGCAGGGTTTAGAGGCTATACTGAGAATTTTGGTCTTTAATGCAGGAGCCATTAAAAATTTTATAGGTGCATACAGGCAAGGAAGTATTCAAGAAAGGATTCCACTTTAAACTGATTACTCTTTTCATCTGTGATATCTAATCTACTGTTAATCCCATCCTAAATTTTTGTATCTGAGGTGTTATATTTTTCATCTTTAGGTGTTCAGTTGGGTCTTTTAAAAAATATCCTTTATGTCTTTCTTTTACAATGTTTATTCTTTCCTCTACCTTCTTGATTATATGGGATATACAGGGTGTCCCAAAAGTTGCCATGCATAGGGAAAATGGGAAATTGTAGCTAAATGTGACTTTCTTTACAAAATAGTCATTACAAAATTTTATAAAATTTTTCCTTTGTATGGAGACTTTTGGGACACCTGTATTTATAATAGTTTTTTTTTTTTTAGCATCATTATCTTCTAAACCTATATATGTCATTTCTTAGTCTGTTTTTAATTATTTGTTTTTGTCCTCATTATAGGCCTTATTTTTACATGTCCGGTAATTATTTATTGAAAGATATACATTGTTATTTTTTCTTTGTTGTGTGCTGGTATTTTTGTATCCCTTTATACGTTTGAGTTCTTTTCTGGAACACAGTCAAGTTACTTAGAAACAATTTGACGATTTTTTTTTTTTTTTTGATTCCAGATCTTTTTTATTTTTATTTTTTTTATTTTTTGTTTGTTTTTCAGCTCATTAAGGGGGTACAAAAGATCAGGCTATATACATTGCCCATGCCTCCCCATGCCCCCGAGTCTGAGCTTCAGTTGTGTCCATTCCCTAGACAGTGCACATCACACTCATCATGTAGGTGTGCACTCCTCCCCTCCCCCACCCCATCCCCCCCAGTCAGAACTTCAATCGTGTCCATTCCCCAGGCAGTGCGCATCGCACTCATCAAGTAGGTATACACCCATCCCTTCCACCCAGCCCCGACCTCTGTCCGATACCCAATTGGTGTTAATCCCAAATGTGCACTCAGGGAAACCAGTTTGCTGGTGAGTACATGTGGTGCTTGTTTTTCCATTCTTGGGATACTTTACTTAATAGAATGGGTTCCAGCTCTCTCCAGGAGAACCAAAGAGATGCCATATCGCCATTATTTCTAATAGCTGAGTAATATTCCATGGTATACATATACCACATTTTGCTAATCCATTCATGAATCGATGGGCATTTGGGTTGTTTCCACATCTTTGCGATTGTGAATTGTGCTGCTATAAACATTCGGGTGCAGGTGTCTTTTTTATAGAATGACTTTTGGTCTTCTGGGTAGATGCCCAGTAATGGGATTGCTGGATTGAATGGTCTACTTGAATCTGTTTAAGGTATCTCCACATTGCTTTCCACAGGGGCTGCACTAGTTTATAGTCCCACCAGCAGTGTATGAGTGTACCTATCTCTCCACACCCACGCCAACATGTATAGTTTTGGGACTTTTTGATAAAGGCCATTCTCACTGGAGTTAAGTGATACCTCACTGTGGTTTTGATTTGCATTTCTCTGATGATTAGAGATGTTGAACACTTTTTCATATGTTTGTTAGCCGAAGACCCCTAAGGCAATCACAGCAGTAACAAAAATAAATAAATGGGATCTGATCAAATTAAAAAGCTTCTGCACAGCCAAAGAAACAAACAGTCACGAGAGTAAACAGACAACCTACAGAATGGGAAAAAATTTTCGCATGCTACACATCAGATAAAGGACTGATAACAAGAATCTATTTAGAACTCAGGAAAATCAGTAAGAAAAAATCGAACAACCCTATCAAAAAGTGGGCAAAGGACATGAATAGAAATTTTTCAAAAGAAGATATTAAAAAATGATGATTTTTTTTTTAAGGCTGAATTTAAATTTGTTAGGCATATTCACAACAACATTTAGTATAGGGTTAATTTGGCCTCACTACTGAGTCAATACTATTCTGAGGACTCGATTTCATATCCCATATATTGGGAGGTTTTTCCACTCTGACACATGTGTACAGAAAGAAATCTCAGTTCTTTGTGAATTTTGGAGTTTGTTATTCCTGATCATTTCTGATGATGTTTCCCTGGCCTTGTGTAGTTTCCTCACTGTAAACTCTCTCCAAAAAATAAGCATAGACAGATGTAAGGCTCACCTTATTTTTTCACTTTCTTACCAACATCATTTTCCTGCTCTATCTGTAATCTGATATTTGAAAAGTAATATTTCATATATTTTTCCATTTTCTTTAGGTGTTTAGAGTAGGCTAAATTTAGATGGGAAGGGGAATTCAATCCCTGTTAATGCATTATGACCTGAAAAGAAATGGCAAGCAGGTCTGAGATACTAAATCTTGCTATTATGTGTACCTAGGCTATTTAAAACTCTGGTTCCCACTACCTTTAATAGAATGCAGTCTTCACTAGGGCAGGAACTTTGTATAGTTTGCTTACTGCTATGTATCAAGACACTCTAACAGATTATAACACATAGTAGGTGTTCAGTGAGTAAAATTGAATATATTTTACATGTGAGCCTCAAATACACTTATTTTTGTTTTATTCTTAAAATTTTTAACTTTCTACGAAATAACATATTCATTAATTATATCTTCTCAAATTTATCCTGCCCCAAAGTCACAGCATTTAAAATATATAAATTATCAGATGTTATCAGATTTAGTTAATTTCAAAATCTTATCTCTAATAACTTTCACTTAAATTTACTTATCCTCTTCTAATATTTCTTAACAAATTCAATAAAATTTTGCTTACTAAGCCACAAAGTCACAGGTGTATCAAACCAGCTGTGCTCACAAACTTGTAATACCTTCTCCTCTGAGATGAGAAGCAGGAATTATTATTGTCTTTCATTTTTAGTTCCTAGTTTCATCTCAGTGGCTAAAATTGCTTGGTATAAACATGTCTCAATTTGATGTCATTTCTGCACTTCGGTGGAAAAAACAAAAAAGCAAACAAAAATAAAATGAAATGCAGAGAGAAATCTCTGTTTCTTATTATTTCAGAAAATTTCCCAATGAAAAAGCTATTTTTATTATTGATCAGAAAACTCCACTTAGCCAGAAGATTTAAAAATCACAAGAATATCTTTTATTATATGAGTTGTAGAGAGAAAAAAATACAAACAAACCAAGTCTCCTTGGGACGTAATTATTCCATTAACTAGGAAAATCAGCTGGGTAAAGAATTTCTGATCCATAATATATTTTCTAAAACATATATCTTTATAAATTTTCTGGTGATTGAATGTGATTCTCTGGTATATACTGAGTATATTCTTATTAGAGTAATTATTTTTATGACTACCAGTAAAAAAATGAGCAAATTTGACACTAGACAATGGAAATTTTGAAATGATCTTCATTTCTAATATAGATAAAATAAAATTCCTATTGCCTCTTTCTGAAATTTTTGAAGTGCTTATTCTTAAAATTTAGAAAGATCATTATTTGGCCCTCCTAAGAATAATGCAAAAATCTTCCTTTCTTATTTCATGACTATCAATTAGAATGTTCATCAGTTTTACTATGCCTACATAGACTAAGTCCAAGTTAAGAAATAAAATGAATAATTCTTTATCATCATGGATAAATCCAAGTTTCAGGCAACTCACATAAAGATATGTTCATAGTAAAGATAGATGATTTGTTTACAGTCACTGAGTTAAGGACAATATAAAATATTTATTAAGTACTTTAAGTTTTTATTTGTTTGTTTAAAAATATATATGTTTTCTTGAATTGTGAAAATTTCTTGACTGGGCAAAGACATGTAAAATAAACAACATTGAAAATACAAACACTGATATATATTGAAAATACAGACATCTTGTCATTGAGTTTGGGCCCAATATAGATTAAAACTTGTGAGGTGAACTGTTTGATCCTGTTTGATCAACTGGGAAATTGGAATTGGAACATCCAGGTGAGTCCTCATTGTCCACCACAGAAGAGGCAGGTGTGTGAGTGAGGCTGGGCGGGCCTGGGTCAGATGAGCCTGCCCTCGTCTCCACAAAAGCTGATAAGGTCACTGTCTTGGTGGAGGTCAAAGGTCCACTCCCAGGCATATAGAATCCTTTAAAGTCACTATCTTGTTCATCATGATCAGTGAACACAGTCACAGGCTAGAGGTCGTGCCAGGTATGTGCAACAATGTCTTTAGTCATTGTGTTCCGAGTGTTGACAATAGCACATACAGCATTCTTCATGCTAAACTCCTTTTGAAAACCTTCCCCACCCACATGTCTGTTCACTGCTGCTAGCATGCTGTTCATGAAAATGTTGTTATATTTACTGTTCATTAATCTAAGTATACCCTGGTCACATAGCTGAATTAATAAAGTCACATTTTCAGGAAAGTACATGGCATAAAAAGTTTTGATGAGAATTTCAGCTGAAGGATAAGCAGAAAATTTGTTAAGGAATAACAAAATCTTGTAGTCATCATCTAATCTAGCTTCCCTGCAGGGAGAATGAGCTGCTGATACAAAATGTTTATGAAACCAATCAGAAAAGGCATCCCTGGTGATCCATACATTTGCTTAGCATAATGATGGACTGGTAAGAAATTTACTCCCAGAAAACAGTGAAGACACAAGCTTTTGCCTGTCAGAGCAAGTTTACACTTATGCATGCCTGCTGCATTAGTACATCGGGCACAGTTATTCTGTCCTTGCCATCCTTGATTCCTGTAAGGACTATCTCATCAGCTATAGTCAGTGCCTTTCTGTAGCAAAAATGCCAAAACAGTGATATTTCATTGACATTATAGACTTATCCTGGCATCAGATTTCTATCAGCAGTGACCTTGGCAAATTCATCAATGAATTTCTCCACTGTTTTGTGACCAGCAGATGCTTTAACACCATAAATCTTCAAAAATTTGGTGCTGGACCTTTTCTTAAAATCTCTGCAACCAGCCTGTTGAATATTCATAATTTCTTTCAATTTTCATTTCATTGTGATAGATCTTTGCTTGGTTTACTATCAGTATAACATTAAGTGACATGTTTTCACTGTGATGCTGATGGATCTACTCTTTCAATACACAGTTTAGAACTTTATTTTTAGCTTTATACCATGTTTTTTCTATTTTTCATTACTTCTGTTCATCATTTGCAGCAAGACTTTAACAGTTTACCCTTCTGTTTCTTTCATGTTATATGTGGTCATTCCACCACCGTACTCTTCAGTAAGATGTTTTTCACTTAAACCTCTGTCCAGTTTCTACAACAGCTTGAGTTTCTGTGCTATAGATAAATATAAATGCTTCTTATTTTTTATCACTATTACTCATAGGGGTATCTTCAGGCATTTTTGATGTTTCCAACAACATCTTCACACCACAGAGCAGAGAATAAGGAAAAAAAAAAACCCACAGTGAGTAATGAACGTAGGTCTTAGCTCCATGTGAAGCATCGGGGGGAACCTGCTGTTGATGTGTCTGACCTACACATGTGCCATTTTACTACTGTTTTTGTGGGAGAATCTGTAAACACATGGAAAAGATATATTGTAGCTGAAGAAGTTGCTGAGAGAGTCTTTTTATCCCTGAAGGATGCTGAAATAAAATGTATGTTGTGCACCTGCATTTTGACTAGGACTCATCAGATGAGGTCAAGTGTGGACTTTTCCATTTGTGACACTAAAAACTTTTGGATTTTGAAGGATTTTTAATTTTCAGATTAGGGATACTCAACCTGTGTGGGGATGCAGGGAGAAAGACAGATTTATTACAAGGAATGGACTCATGTGATTATGTAAGTGGACCAGTCCAAAGATCTGTAGGTTGAGTCAGCAAGCTGAAGACCTAGGAGAGTCAATAGTTTAGTTCCAGTCTGAGTCCAAATGCCTAAGAATCAGGAGATCTGATGATGTGGTTTCTATTTGAAAGCTGGCCAATTCAAGACTCAGGAAGAGCTGATTGAGTTTAAAGACAGAAGAAAACCCAATATCCCAGTTTGAAGGGAGTCAGGCAGGACCTACTCAAGGAAGGTCAAACTTTTTGTTCTAGTCAAGCCTTAAACTGATTGGATGCTCCCACTCATATTATATACTTTCCTCAGCCTATCAATTTAAATGTTAATTTTATCTAAAAACACCCTAACCATCAGTAATACCCAAAACATTGTCTGACCAACTATCTGGGCACACAGTGTCCCAATCAAGTTGACACATAAAATTAACCATTATAGTATCCAAGTAGAAGTGGGTAGTGACAACCAGTGACAGTAATTCATTTCCTGCCAATTTATATTTGCCATAATAAGCAATGAAGTATCATTGCATAAGTGTTATTCATTCATTTGAAAACATTTATTGAGCCTTCATAACTACGATAGATACTGGAAAGTTACAAAATATATTGTGATATTAGAGTCAATCATGGGATATGACTGGATATGACTAGGCCAGGAAGAGACTTGCAGGCAGAGGAAATGAATGGCCTGCCAATATCTCTTAGGCAGGCAAACAGCCTGATCAATGAAGAAACAGACAGAAAGTCAATGTGGTGAAGTATAGTATAGATCATATTAACGATTTGAGTCAATATTCTAAGAAAAATAAAAAGAAATTGACAGCCTTTAAGCAGAAGATTAACATACCTGATTATCAGTTTCAAAAGACCATTCTAATGTCTATCTGTAAAATAGTGAGAAAGGGTCAAAACTGGAGGAATGAAATACAGTTATAAAAGACAATGGTAATTTGGACAACAGCAGAGATATAGCAAAATGAATTCATGTACAAATAAAAGAAGAATTGAAAGCACTTCACAATTGATTGGATTTAGGGTAAGAGAAAGGAAAATAATGGTTCTTGGTCTTTTGGTCAAAGAAATTGTGTAGATGGTATTAAAATTTGCTGAGATGTAGAACTTTAACAGGAGAAACAGGTAAGAATGAGGGAGATCATAAATGTGCTATTTCAAAAAGTTCCTGTTCACTTTGAGGTATTGAAGTATAAGTTCCTTGGGGTAGACATAAATATGTGAATCCACTGCTCAGAGTGGTTTTGGCTTTGTGCACATGTGAGTGGGCAGGTGGTATTCAATGTCATGGGAATAACTTAGATAACCCAGGAAAAGTATAGAGTTAGAGGAGAAGGACAGATAGACTGAGCCCTGAGAAATATCAATATGCAAGGAAACCCACACAAATGTGAAGTAACAAAGGCAAAATGAAGAGAAAGTTCTAAGCAGGTGGGAAAAAATAACAATAATAATAACTGCAATAACACCAATAATATAACCTGAAATGTATTATTGACCATGTTCCAGGCCCTTTACTGAGCATTTTCTAGGCATTATCTTACTTAATCCTCACAAAACTATGTGAGATAAGTTTCATTACTGTAACCATTTTACACGTGGTATAACTGAGATTTAAAGAAGTTAATCATCTTACCCAAAATCGCACCGGAAATCTGACTTTACAACTCTCATACTTAACTACTTAGTGATGCTAATTCCCAAATGTGATGAGTGGTTACATTACTTAGGAACATTTTCATTTGTAAAGAATAAATACACAAATTCAAGATAATAGGAGATTCATTTGGAAATGTGTATATTATACCTTCAAGTGTGGTGGTATCTAGGGATACAAATACACACACAAAAAAATGTAATTTTGTTGTTTTCTGTCTTTCATCTCTACCGTTCATTATAATAGTGCCCAAGGCAATAAACAAGTGTGCAGAAGGATATAGAAGCCAGAGGCCAAGTTCATGAAGATCTTATTGAAGTATTTTCTCTTTATTATTTGATCCATTCTCCAGGTTTACATCCTCCTTTTCATAAGTCCATAGAAAAGGAATTGCCTCTTTTGTGGTCACTAAGTCAAAATTATTAGTGTTAGTGCTGATGGAATTCAGTCAGTTCATATGCCAACCTATGAATCAATTACTGTTGCTAAGGATTTTGTTGTGTATACTCCACTTAGTCAGGCCTTGGGTACATGTCTCCCTGCTAGAACAGGAGTGACCCTCAATTCAACTCCACATAGACCAATAATGGCAGAGGATGCTATCACTAAGATAGTATGTGGTAAATTATCCACCCTGTTTATGAAACATCAAGTCAGATGGGAAATTTAAAGTGTCTATTAGTTTTTGTGAGTGGTGAGAGATATGGATCCTGTTACATTCTTCTGTATGTGACTACCCAATTTTCCCAGCACCACTTATTGAATAGGGATTCTTTTCTCCAGCGTATATTGGTGTCAGCTTTGTCAAAGATCAGTGGCTGTATGTGGATGGTTTTATATCTGGGTTCTCTGTTCTGTTCCATTGGTCTGTGCCTCTATTTTTGTGTCAACACCATGTTGTTTTGGTTACTATAGCCTTGTAGTACAGTTTGAAGTTGGGTAATGTGATGCCTCCCTATTTGTTCCTTTTGCTTAAGATTGCTTTGGCTATTTGGGCTCTTTACTGGTTCCATGCGAAGTGTAGAATTATTTTTTCTAAATCTGTGAAATACGACATTGGTGTTTTGATGAGGATTGTATTGAATCTGTAAATCACTTTGGGCAGTATGGAAATTTTAACAATGTTGATTCTGCTGATCCATGAGCATGATATGTTTTTCCATTTGTTTATATCCTCTTTATATGCTCAGTGATTTTCTTCCTCAGTGTTTCATAGTTCTCCCTTCATAGTTCTTCCCCTCCTTGATTAAATATATTCTTAGGTATTTTATTTTCTTTCTTGCTAGTATTGAGTCTTTGATTTGATTCTCAGCTTGACTGTTGTTGGTATATAAGAATGCTACTGATTTGTGTACATTGATTTTGTAACCTGAGACTTTGCTGAATTTATTTATCAATTCCAGGAGTCTCTTGGCAGGATATTTGGTGTTTTCTAGATATAAGAGCATATCAGCAGCAAGGAGCAATAGTTTGACCTACAATTTCCCCACGGCTGACAGCCTTCAAAACAGCACATCCAAAAGCAAATCTCAAAGAGAAAATTATGTGGTTCATCCATAGGAGGAAGAGGGAGATCCAAGCTTTTGAACATTCACTAAGGGATCCTTTGGAAATAGAATGTTAAATATTAACAAAGGATTTAGTCTAATTTAAGTTTTTATCTTCTTGTTTTGGAAATGGCAGTTTTCTCAATAGCCCTAAGAAGTATATTTTATACTTTAGCTATATCACATCACATGTCAGCTAAAAATTTTGCTAATTAAACAAATTTCAATAATTGTGTAATCACTTAAAGGCTAACATTTTATTTGATGAATTCACAGCAGCTAGTGTCTCCATCTCTTTTCTAGGACTTTGAATAGCATTATTCATTTGCCTTTAGTTTACCATTTTAAATATTACAGATTTGGGACAGAACTTCAAGTGTTTTCTGCTTAATCTTTATTACTGAGGTCATATGGTATCATTTACGATATATTTGTATCTTTTAAAAATCACTTGCAATAAAAACTCTTTTAGTATTTGTCTTTTTTAACTTTTATATTTTGACTTTTATCAAAATGGGATTCTCACATTTTCATTTGGATTTATTATACCAAGATCAGTCATCTTAGAACTTTCTAGAAAATATGCATAAAGGTAGAAATTGTTCACAAGCAATAAATTTTATTTATGGTTCAATTTTTTGATACTGTCTTCTGATGTACTATTATTGTATCCTGGAATGTATGTCTGTGGCTCTGGCCACCATTATAGTTAAAGGAACCTGGTGTTCAAACCAGAGACAGGGGCTTTGGCATCAGCAGATTCTGTGCTAATAACACATAAATGGTACATATATGAATACACCATTTAGCAGCTGTAAGGATGGATAAGGGAAAGCTCAATCCCACTGCCCAAATTATAGTTGTGAGTGAGAACAAATTGGGAAGTGAGGCTCAGTTATAATACGTGAATTAGTTTCTCATGCCCCACCCCCCCCAGCATTTACAGAAAAGTAGAAACTAGGACACAGCTTAATTGACCTTGAGTTATTTTATCTAATTCATACTCATCTATGTCATTGTTGTGATCTAGATCAAAGTCTGATTTGTTATCAGAACTATTTGACAATTTTCCATGACTTGGCGAACCAATTAATAATTCTCAACCTCCACACCTTCTGAGCCATGCTCCAAGGCAGTGTCCTTAATCCTAGATGCACACTGAAATACACCTGGGAAGCATTTAAAATAATATGATCATCCAGATCCCATCCCTAGAGATCATGATTTAATTAGTCTATAGTTGTATCTAAACACTGATATTTTTAAAAAGCTCTCTGAGGGACTCTAATGCACAGCCAGTGTTAAGAGTCTCTACTCTGTGTATGCAAAACTGTGGTTTCAACCCTGTATATTTTTATGTGCTCAAGAACATATCAATCTGGACTCAAAAATAAAAATTTTGTAAATAATCTTAGAATTTATTAATTTATCCTCCTCAAATAGGAATTTATCTGATTACATTGCTGATGGGTAATCATCTTGTGTTGGTAAAGTTTCATACCATTACATTTCTGACAACTCCAAAGTTCTTTCTTAGTCTAAGCCAAAATATGATTCCTTCTCACTCAGAATTACCTTTGTATTTCTGTTTTTTGGAGAATCTTGGGATCAGAGAATTTTAGTGAGTGCTTTTTCTTACATTTTCAAAATTTCCTGGGAATACTAGTCTCTTTATCCATAGAACATCAATATGAAATATTTTTTCACTTGATATACATTTTGAATTATTTTATTACTATTTGTAACAAATTTGCTTGTCTTTTTTATTTATAACAAATATGCTTGTCTTTATTTTTTCTTTTTTGGTTTTTGACAGGTTTGAATATTCTGCCCCTCAAATTGTAGAGGACTAAAATCTTCCCTAAAGGACAACCACTCTTCTAGTTTTAAAAGCTTATAACTGGTTGTGAGCTGCAGTTTCATTCAACCAAATTAGAAAACCAAAGCTGAATGTGTAAGTTTCCCCTTTGCCGTTAATAAATGAAAATAAATTTATTGAGCATCCATTATATGTTCAGTACATTGATAGTCATCAAGGTATACAGAAGAATAATAATAGAAATAATGACAATGTGTATTTATATAGTTTATTATAGAGAACTACAAACTCTTTGCCTTGAAGGAGTTCTAAATGAGCTGTGGGAATAAGAACACAAGAAAAAATAATGTATGATACAAAGCAAACTGTATAACAATTTCTAAGATCAACTACGGATTCTGTAAGATTTGAAAACAGAACAATTAATAATAATATGTATTGATGAAATCCCTCAAGAAAGAGGAGAGCTTGAGAATGACTTAACTATGTCTTGAAACATTTAGTTACAGCATAGACAGGATAAGGAAGATGTTTTATGTAAGGAAAATGGCATAAGGAAGTATGTGTGTGTGGAGAGAGGGAGAAAGGAGGAGAGATGGTGAAGGAGAGGGCAAGGGAGGCAGGGGGAGCGAGAGAGAGAGAAAGAGAGTGATTGCTTCTAAATGGAAGAAGAAGGTGCTGACATTACGAGAAAGTAAAGCTAAGTAAGTGGTGTGCAAGTAATACTCCAGAGTGATTAAGAACATTGACTTTGAAGTCAGGTTGATGTGGGTTTAAAGTCCTGCTCTACACTTACTAGCTATGACTGATCAAGGGCAAGTTATTTAATCTCTGTAAGCCTCAATTTCCTTATTATTAAAATAGGAACAATACTACCCCTACCATGTTCTGGGTAGTTAATGAGATAATCCCTGTTGAGTACTTAGCTCAGTGTCTGTGCTAGTAAATATTAGCTAAAACTTAAATGAAGTCAAGTAAAGAAACAATACATTTAATATGGTTGGAAATTAGCTCTCCCTAAAGGCTGCAAAGTAGGGGGCCGTATTTGAGTTAATTTAGTCAGGGAGTAGAATACAGAACAAAGGCAGAGAAAGTTTAGAGTTTGGGAGACCATCAAATAGAGTATTTCAGTAATTCATGCTTGAAAAAATAGAGAACAACACTAGTGGCAGTAGAAATAAAAATGATAGGACAGACAGCAGAGATTTTAAAGAAAATGTGCAATATGACTCACCAAGGCTGCCATGGTTCTTTGGAGGAGAAAAGAAGCTGTGGTTAATGTTGAGTTTCAAATGGCAGGAAGACATCCATAAAAAAGAGTCTGAAAGATAATTGAAAATAATGGCTGGAGTTTGAATGGAAGAACAAGAATGAGCTTAGAGAGATGACAACTATCAATATAGAAATAAGAATTGAATTCATAAAATACGATGAAGTCTCTGAGAAAGAAAGTTGTTGAGGCCGGGTGCGGTGGCTCACGCCTGTAATCCCAGCACTCTGGGAGGCCGAAGCAGGTGGATTGCTTTGAGCTCAGGAGTTCGAGACCAGCCTGAGCAAGAGCGAGACTCCATCTCTACTAAAAAGTAGAAAAACATTAGCCAGGCAACTAAAAATAGAAACAAACAAACAAAAAAAAGTAGCCGTACATAGTGGCTAGCACCTGTATTCTCAGCTACTTGGGAGGCTGAGGCATGACGATCACTTGAGCCCAGCAGTTTGAGGTTGCTGTGAGCTATGCTGATGCCATGGAACTCTAGCCCAGGCAACAGAGTGAGACTCTGTCTCTAAAAAAAAAAAAAAAGAAAGAAAGTTGTTGAGCCTTTGGAAAGAGATTGTGAATGGCCATTCAGGCTATTTGATGGTTTTTGGGTTCCTCCTTTTTTTTCAGGACCTCGGGAGTTATTTGTACCAAAGCTTATTGGTTATCGTTACTCTTGTTCACTATTTTCTTCATGTTCTCCTCCTTCTGCATATTTTTCTCTCCCACCATCTTTACTTTCACATTTGCTGGGTTGACATAGGCAGTTACTTTTAAGCAGAAATGGATGCTATCTATTTTCCTTTGCATTGTTCTCATTTTGTCAGTTAATCAAGAATAAAAATTAGCATAGACCAAGCCAAAGACCGAATTGGTTGGACGTTTTGTTCCCACTTTTAGCATTCAATTGTAAAAGTATTTTGTATTATCAGGCACATATTGAAATTCTATGGCTTAGTCCTTCAATGGATATATGATTGACAATTGTATTTTCATTGCTTTTTATTGACTTAAATTTTCTTATTTTGTTAAATACTATCACATTAGTTTTGCCTATAATGGGAAACATAGAGGGAAAAAAATCATATGCATTTTTTTCCCCCAATGTAAAATGAAATAATCTGGGCTCCAGTGATGGTTAAAGATATAGTTTTCTTTTTTTGATATGCCATTATCTGAAGGACAGAGCTTCTCTCTTCTCATTATCATGCTTTGGATCTGTGGTTGTGTTTAAAGAATATGACCACTTTTTCTCTGAGCTGTAATTTATACTTTCCAGGTCAGCAAAGCCCCCAAAGATATACTATTTCTCTTGACATTTTTATTGTTTTCCTTTTCTATTCTGCATAGTAATTTCCATGCTATCTAATTTCTTTAGCACAAAGGATATTGGTGACAAAGTAGAAAACAGTGGGAGAATCTGCTTTTTCACCTTGTCTTAGGTGGGCCTTCTGGAACTGTATACTTGATGGTAAATTAATGTTTATGTAGTTACAAAGAGGAAGAAATAGCAACAAAGATAACTAGCAGATGGTGTGCTTCAGAGGCTGTGTGGTTGTTAAGCCAATTTAATGGTTGTTACTTAGGCTCTGGGCCAGATAGGAAGGCTGCATGGTCATTTTTATTACTTAAGTGATGAGAATCACAACCTGCCTGATTCACAGTTGACTTTTGCCAACCTGTACCACGCACAGCCTAAATTATGGTGTGCCCCGAGTGGTATGTAACAGATGCAAATATGGAGTCATTATGGAAATGAACCTTCACTCTTATTAGCTCATACAAGGTGTTTATGAGGGTCATCACACATTTCATTTGGCACCTATGAGCGCTCTGACTCTTTGAGAGATGGTGCTAATTAATTTTACACAGTGATTTTTACTTTATTCACAGACTGGTCTTCTGAAAATCACCCAAAATTAATGTGAGAAAAAAACAGACAGAGTTTCTTAAAGATTAAGTAAATGACACATGGGAATCCAATACTTTCTTAAATGGATAAGAAAAGGGTGTTTCATATATATGTATGTAAGTGTGTATATATCACACACACACACAGTCTCCTCATTATTCAAAACAGCTATTATGGCATTATTTGCAAAGTTTAGTAGTCAAGACATGTGTGTAGATACAAACTCATTGCATTTATTTTTATGAATATCATTTAAAACTTCTTTTTTTATCTTGGAGGAAAATATAGTCTGGCTTGAACTATGACTTTAGATGGAGATAAACTAACAATCCAATTCTGTTTCAAGTGAAAATATATATGTTTAGAGGCTTCTACAAAATAAATCATAATTTGATAGAGCAAATTGATTAATCAGAATAATTAGCAGTTGACTATCTGCTAATAACTGGCAGAGATTAATTTTCTAAACTTCAAAAGGTATAGAAACAGGGAATTTTCAAAAATCAGAAGGAAACTGGGCTATTTTATAGATTTTAATTGTTCTCACCACAAAAAATGATAAATATGTGAGGGAATGCATGTGTTGATTAGCTTGATTTAGCCATTCCACAATGGATACATATATCAAAACATCATGTTGTACACCATAAATATGTACAATTTTATTTGTCAATTTAAAAAACTGATACACTGCTGGTGGGACTGCAAACTAGTGCAACCCCTGTGGAAAGCATTATGGAGGTATCTTAAACAGATTCAAGTAGACCTGCCATTTGACCCAGCAATCCCATTACTGGGCATATACCCAAAGGAAAAAAGGTCATTCTGTTACAAAGGCACGTGTACCCAAATGTTTATAGCAGCACAATTCACAATAGCAAAGATGTGGAAACAACCCAAATGCCCATCAATACATGATTGGATTAGTAAACTGTGGTATATGTATACCATGGAATATTACTCAGCTATAAGGAATGATGAAGATACGACATCTCTATGGTTCTCCTGGAGAGAGTTGGAACCCATTATATTAAGTGAAGTATCCCAAGAATGGAAAAACAAGCATCACATGTACTCACCAGAAAATTGGTTTCCCTGATCATCACCTAAATACAAATCTGGGAATGACACCAATTGGACATCAGACTGAGGTGGGGGGTGGGGGAGGGGATGGGGGTATGCCTACACAATGAGTGCATTGCACACCGTTTGGGGAGTGGTAACACTTGAAGGTGCTGACTCGGGAAAGGGGGGGTGGGGAAAAAAATATGAAACTATTGTTTTTAACTTGCACTGTTCACTTAATAATTTATCATGAATATTTCCCATATTATTTCATATCATTGTACAAGAAATAATGTATACATTATGAGGACATACTGTATCTAACAAGATATACTGTTAGACTCTTTGATTCTGTAAAACTAAATTGAAAAAAATAAAAAATAAAAAAATAAAAAAAAATAAAAAAAAAAAATAATAAAAATAAAAAATAATAAGAAAAGGAAAACTAAACTTTATATTTTGAGCAAGTACACTTTAAAGAGAGTTCTTTTGACAGATATTCTTATGAAATGTAAGACATTAGAAATGCATGAAAAAATAAGGATTTGGAAGAACAAGAATAGGTAGCTTAACATATCAATTCAGATTTTTCTAACAATGTTGAGGGGAGTTTTGAATTGTCAACATAATTTAAAATGATGTTTTTCCAAATTTTATTTTCAAGTATTAACTTTGATATTTATACATGAGAAAATGATAAACAACTTTCATTAGTTTTATAATTGCACCAAGAATAAAAGGAATATCTTTATTACAGTGTTCTTTCTTGTAAATAACATAATCTTACCTTATGTAAGATGAAGTGCCATAGTTTCTATCTTTAAGAGAAAAAAAAGTGTAAATTTAATAGTCTTTTTGTAAACAATATTTTCTAGTGCCATTAAATGCTCTCTGATTTCAGACAAATCTGTGTTCTATTTTGTATTAATCACCCTATATTTATATATTAACACTTATTTCTATATTTTTATAGTGTACAATGTCAATCATAAAGCATTTATTCATGATATTGATTAATGGAAGGGAAAGATGAAGTGATGTGGACACAGAGATAGACATTATCAGAGTTACGTGGGGCAGAGTTTAGTTGAACAAAGTAGTTTAGACAGCTGAGTTAGTAGTTTAAAATGAAAGTGGATTAATAAAAGCATAAAATTCATTAAATAGGTTTAAAAGATTTAGTATTGAACATTTCAGAGTTTCAAGTTTTTATAAAGACTTTACCTGAGGTTGTTCATATTTCATTAAGTTAGAAATATATTTGACAATTTTGACACCTACTAATTAAGATTTTTTGATCACTAGAAAAATATACATACATAGCCTTGTTTTCCTATTAAAAGGTAGAAATTAAAGTAGATAAGATTTGCTTCTATAAAGTTATCCTTTTATGAAAAGACAATTTTTTTATACTTCTAGACATAGAAACTTCCATTTCTGACTTTTCTTCACTTATGTCCTTATGGATTCATTCATTTGTTCTAGAATTATTATTTTTTTGATACCCTGCCAGCTCTATAAAGTACTTTGGAGTTAGCCCGGGCAACATGAAACAGTGACTTTTAGATGGATCCCACTGTAAAATGCAAACATACAGTATCATCTGCACTACTCTGAATTATCTATTCCCAAACCCAAATATATGGCATATTTTGCAGCTCAGCTTATTTTTGAGAATTTACAAAGAACTCAACACTGCTTAAAGTTAGACATTACCAGTGAGTGCTCTCTTTGAGAATGTAAATTTTCAGATAAAATAATTTAGGCTATATCCAACGACCAAAAATCATGGGATTCACTGTCCTTTTGTCCCAGTATTAAGAGCGAGCTAGGAATAATTTTCTAAGCTAGTCTGGTGTCAAACTTATATTTGTTCTCTTGGCCCACTTCCTGCTGGAATTGAAGTAATCACATATCCTGTCCGAGACTCTTCTCAGCCTTTGGCACCTACATAAGGTTACAACTTTTTCCCAGAATTCCTTTTTCTAAACTGTGGAAAAGTATTAATATTTCTCTTTAATCATTAAAATATAACCTTTATGTTCCAGCTACTATTTTGAGAATGAAAACTAAGGCTGCCAAATTTTATTTTAAGAAATATAATAGGTAATATGAGATTCAAATTTGCTCAAATTCATACTATTCAATTCATAGGTCACAAGCCATTTGTGGGTCAGGAAATTAATTTAATAGCTCCTGACCAGCTTTTAAATATTGAATGATATCAACAGAGAATAGAAAATGTCAAAGTACCTCTCACACAGTAAGGGCATGGTTTATTTCATTATGTGTGTGTGCATATTTATCTATACTAATGTATTTTACTATGATTCATATGCTACTTTATGTTTTATCTTTATATTAATCTAGACCATCATTCAATGGTGGGTCTGAACTCTATGTTCTGGTACCATATAGAAATTATTCTTATGGAATTCTGCTTTGGACTATGGTTATCAGTATACAATAAAAGATATTAAAAAATAACAGCCCTATGAAATCTATTGTCTATTTAATGAAGGTAGTGATGATGCTGTTATTGCCTGAATACTTGGACCATAGTCACTACTTTACAAGAATCCATATATTCATTTCTTTTCTCTATTCTAGGAATGGTTGGGATTATTCTTCTGACAAATTTACTACTTTTTTTTTTTTTTTGCATAGACAGTAATCTTGGAACAAAACTTATAGATGTTTTACTAACCAGTTGACAAGATCTTATCCATTAACTTTATACTAATTTCATTTTATAATTTGAACATTTACTTTAATTTTTCTCTGCTTTAATTTATTTGCTTAAATATTGGCTACAGTTAGAATTTTAAGAATTAGGCATGTGATAAATATATCCATACATAGATACATTGACACATCAACTGTAAGGAATAAAAATAGTGTTTAAAATGATGGGGTCATTATAGTAACAAGCTAATGTTGGGACTAACACCTTCAGATATGGCCTTGAATGCAAGTAATGACAAACTGTATTACCTAAATGTATTGGATCAGGAAAATTATGTTTACAGACTTAGATACAGTCTTTAAGGAATAATAAATACCTGATTTTATAAGGTGCATCCAACATACAAAAATATTATTATTTAGAGTTTAAAATATACTTAGCATAAATCTTAAGATTACAGATTCTATAGCCTGAATTCTTGGATTTGAATTGTTCCCTGTCACTTACTAGCTATGTTACCTAGAGCAAGGCACTCAACCCCACTCTGGCTGAATATCTTATTCTTAAAATGAAGACACTGATAGAAACTAGCTCTTAGAGTTGCTTAGAGGACTGAAGTATTGAGCATCTGCAGTGCTAAGAACACCATTTGGCTCATAGAAATAGCTGTCTAAATGTTAGCAATTATTTCTACCCTATCCCTGTCCACGGCCGTGATGCCTTTCACAAAAACAATTCTTTTAATGTTTTCTCTTTTCTTTATCCAAGTCTCAGATCCTCCTTCTACAGTTCACTGATATAGCTTTAAAGAAATTCAGAAAACCCTGCCATTCAGTTCAGTAAATTGGTTTCCTTAATCCTTTTTTTCTAGTTGTGGGAAACTTCAATGGAACATTGCTTATGTTAGAGAAAAAGGAATCTTAGAAAAGTGAGATAAAGAAGTGACAAGAAAGATTTCCAGATGGAAGGAATATAAATTTGCTGTGAAAGTTCTGGCATCACTTTGATTTAAGTACTTGTCTCTATCTTTTGCTTTTAAACTGAAGAAACATTTTATACTTAATAATTCTATTGATGTCTCTATTGATCTTTCTTTTTGCCCAAGATAGTTCTCAGAGTACAGTGAAGATGTGTGTATGTGTGATTTCCAGTTTTTGCTAAAACTTACTGACTATTAGAGTTCACACTTTTATGGTATTTAACACGTTGACTGCCACACTAGAAAAAAAAAATTTTCCTTGGGGCCATGGTGTTTTATTATGAAAATTGAATAAAAACTTCGACAACAAAATGATCCTTTCTAATTTAATGAAAAATGTGTCTTTTTATTGTTTTTTTGTGCATGAGTTATATGCAATTAAATTGTCAATATTAATTGTAACAATAAGAACATCAACAAGTAAGATTTTCATGAACCAACTGCAGGGTTTTGCCCAGGGGGCCACTTGTCACATAACATGTATGCTACAGCATGGCAGCATGAGTTGCCTGTACACCACGTGGCTCCCAAAATAAAGAGATGTGTGAGTTACATACACTTCATGAGGCCCAGGGCCCAAAATTGGCCTGAATAAAATACAATGGCAGTTAATGTGTTAAAGGAGTAAATATGATTTATTCTCTAAAACGCTCACTATCTCTTCTACCCATCTACCCCTTATTCTTCCCTTCTGACTTTTTTAATTTCTTTTTTCTTATACTTACTATCAAGATAACAAAGATGCCATTCATCCTCTCTCCTAGCTCTCTCCTATATTTTGAGTATATGCGTTAGCTGTGGCCTTATTCTCAGAAAGTCATTATTGCAGTGAATAATACAGATAAGAGAGCACAGTTCTCACCCTCTGTGAAGGAGAAATCAGAAAGTTACGAGATCAAGGTAAGGTGCTGTCTTCGAAAGACACTAAAGTAATAGCGCTATGAATGTCCAGGAAAGACTGTTCCTTTCCTCACGCTATATTCTTCAGAAAAACAGAACTATTTATGGTCTCTTGGATATGATGTTTTCTCTCATTGGAAACCCTCTGCTTGCCTGTCTTCTTGTCCCTCAAGTATTAGCTCAAACACTGCCTTCTTCTCAAAGAAGGTTTTCTTGAAGACCTGAAGGCAAAGTTAGACTGTTATTCTGTGTTTCCATGCTATGCCTCCACCGCAGCAATGTTACACAGTATTGCAAGTGACTGCCTGTCTCTCCCCTGCCTAAAGTTCTCTAATAACAGAGTTTCTGTTTTTCATTCATTGTATTCACAGCATCTGTTGAAGTGTTTGTAACGTAATAGATGCTGTTGAATTGCCTGAATTTATGTATTAATGTGAAATATAATAAATGTGGGCCTTTCTTTCCTTTCTGATTAAAAGCAATAAATATTATTGATGGTCATGGGGAAAATATCATTGGATTTGGGGGGGGGGTCTTTGTTACATTATCCATTCTTTGGAGCAACATACAACAGTAAATAAAATTAGGAAACTCATCGCTATGTATCAAATGAAATTCAAATGGAAAATGGACTGGTTGGATTGAATAAAGTTCATGAGTACTTACTACTAGTATAGTATAGTAATTTACTAAAGATTTTGTTCAATTGAATTAAAATCTAGGTAATTATTAAAAGTTACTGTGTGGATGCCATGATATTAAGTGCAGTTTTTCTTATTAAATGTTCCACACTTTTCAGAGACGAGGATCTGAAACAAAGTAGCAAATAAATTTGGGAAATGCTGTGCACATTATTCCCTGTTGGAGTCTCACGATTTATATTAGCCTATTAAAGCCTCTGAAAAGTCTTAAAGGGACATATAACTATTAAAATATATTTCCTAAATGCATTTGACTATATTTACATCCCAGGGATTAGTGTTTCAAGGAAAACAATTTTGAGACTACTCGTCTAGTGAACAGTTTGCATCATTTTTATGTACAGCCTGAGGAAGGAAAGTAGAAGGTTCTGAAGAGGAATGTGGTGCTCTCTTGCAGGTTTTATCTCTTATGTTAGAATATAGTGAAATTAAACTTATAACAAAATGGCTCATAGGAGCTGTTGCCCTAGAGTTAGGCATCTGGGAAAATAAATATAAAAGCAGATCTGAAAGTGTGAAACTAATAAAAGAAGAAAGGGGAAGCATGAACCTAAGAGTGATTGCTTTTAAGGAGGCGATCATTAGATAAAATGGAACTGGAGGAAAAAAATAAAAACAGGGATAAAGAGTGAAATGAACTTGAACTGTAAGATGTGTACCCTTTACTCCAGGTGAAAGTAACAGAGAGGATGAATTCTACAGCTTTTCTTGACTGTCCTTATCACCTAGTTTTCCAACCAATACATGCAGATTCATTTCTTTAACCCTTTCACCATAAATGATGGGAAGTCTTGGAGACATGTTAGATCACTACAATAAGTGATGTTTTAACAAGGCTTGCATCTAAATATCAAACTATTTTTGAGAACAGCCTTATGACCTTGGTCAGTTCTGCCAGATGGAAGTCATAGTATTGAAATCTCTCATTTTAGTGTATATTTTGGGAACGTGTGATCTCATATGTCCTATAAAAGATTTGTAGTCTCAATGTGTATTATTCCGAAGTTATATATTTTATTTATTAGATACAGTATCACATACTAAGCCTCTCTAAAGCACAAATGAGAATATATTTCATTGGATACATTTTCCAAAAACCATAAGAGAATTCTTGCTTTTATACATACTAATGGTAATTGACAGAGAAGTATTGTTAATTCCTAACATGTATAAAGAATAATAACAATCTAGCAAACAGAGCAGAATTGGGAAACAATGTCAGGGAACTATAGCTGATTATTATAGGATTCTATTATTAAAAACAAAACAAAAACAAGCAAGCAAAAGAATTTTTAACAGCTTTCAAAGAGAGGAATCAAGATGTCAGGATATCCTAAAAATTATAGCCAGAATCTATCGTGATTCTCCAAAGGATTGTCATGAATAGGTCCATTGTTTAGGTACAAAGAGCATTAATTTGTTCATTCGTTATGATTGTTTATTGAGCCCTTATGTGATGGTCATCAGGAGAGGCACTGAAACTCCTAGAGGCAACCTGGCAAATATGGTTCTGGAACTCGAGAATCTTAGAACCTAATGAAGAATATAGAAAAAAGGCAGAAAAATAAAATTTTGTTGAATATATTCAATGACAAGTGTATGAAATTCTCCTAATGGAGGAGCTTGTGAGTCAGAGAAGGATTTTCAGAGAAATTGACATCTAACTTATGATCCAAGGTATGAGTAGGTGTTAGAAACATTAAGGCGAGAAGCAAAAGTGGATTTAATCAGAGAAATGCAAATTGTGTGTATAGCCCTGAAGGGAAGGGATGTCACAGAGGGGAAACAGATGGGAGTATTGAAGACTGAAAACAGGAGACAGGGTACCAAGTTACTGTGGTTGTTCATGAGAAAGATGAGTTGGGATAAACTATGGGAGGGGCAGAAAAGGCAGAATGAGTTTGAAACATATTTAACAATAATAACCATAAAATAGCTAAACTCTAGTGAGCACTGCCTGTTAGACACAGTACTAAATGCTTTTCATGTATTATGATATTTATTCCTCCCAAATTTCTATGAAGTCTATATTAATTAAATGAGGAATTTTATTTAAGATCATTTTTAAAGAAATTTTAAAATTAAGAAATCTAAGCCTTAGAGAAACCCCAGGTCACAAAATTCTAAAAGGAGTAGGGATTTTGATCCAGACTGCCTACTCCTAAAGGCCATTCACTTCTTCACCATTTTAGGAGAGAAGCAATTGATATGATATAGGGGATGGAGGAGAAGAAGGGCAAAAGGACTGTGCTCAGTTTTCATGTTTGTGTAGCTTGGTGGATCATGCCATTCAATGAGAAAGGGAACAAGGGAGGAAGAATAGGATGGGGAAGTACAATGAGTTTAAGGACAGATATTTCATGTATTACATATTCTTGGGATATACTATACTAGTACAGACATAAGCATAGATACAATGTAAGTACAACAGAGATACCTGTACACAAGGATAGATTGTCATTAGATAGTTGAAATACATATCTGGAGTTCAGAAGAGAGAATGTAGCTCTATATGTAAATTTGGGGATTGTTAGCATAAGTAGTAAAGGAATGTCAGAATTTATTTTCATTATTGAGGCCAGAATACTGGCATCATATCTAAAAATGTGCCTTGACTGATGATGCCTATAAGGAATGAACATGTAGTGGACATGTGAGGCATCTCCAAGTGTTTTGATTATGGTCTGCCATTTAAAAGCATGATTTGCAAAACCAAAGAGATGTTCATTTATACAGTCATTCATCCATTTAACCATCCTTTCAGTTGTGATGCATATAAATTAATTTAATAAGCTAACATAAATTCACAATTCATTCACAAATTCTAGTACATAAGATTATATGGTATAAGAATATATTTCTATTATGGTTTGCTCTTAGGTCCAGAACAAATGAGTTGAATTTGCTTCTAGGCCTAGTTCCTTTATAACCATTGATTGGGGAGCAAAGTGACTCATTGAAGCCATGCATATTGTCACACAGGCTAGCATAATGTAAAAGAAAACTAAGGGTGATAGATATCGTAGAACACTAATGGATGAAGTACCCACAAGCAAAAAGTACTTTTTTCCTACAATGAGACATCTCTGAGAGTTTTATGTAGACTCTTCAAAATGTCATGCCATAGTAAAAAAGTGGTAAACTCAGAAAATGTTTGAACTTCTATTAAGACAGAGAGACAAGCAGGCTATGGTTTCTTTTTAGACTTTGTTGCTTTGCAGAATTTTCTACAGCTATTATTAGATGCTATCATTTACTTGTCTTCTATTTCATTGTATGCCCATAAATAAAACAAGAATTTAAAAATACCCTAAATTACTAAGGACATCAATTCAACCAATTTTCCTGCTATAAATTGAATGACAGTTTTTCTCCACTGACAGATTAGTCTCTTTCACACATTCAAGCTCTATATTATTGTCTTACAGAAGAATCTGAATATAGTATTTGACTTTACTTTTACCTCCCACCACCAATATCAATGCAATTATTTTTCTTGCTAATATAAGATTTTGCTCAGATTGTATGTACTTGTAATTACATACTTAATAATATTATACAAACACACATGTCTTATGTGAGGGTTCAACATACTCATAACATTATTCTACAATAATATCAAAACTGACTTACAGATTTTGAAATTGCTTTTCCCAATTGGCTAGAAACCAAATGTGTTTGGTTCCTGAAAGCTACCAAGAATATTTCCTTGAATTAAAAATAAATTCTAAATCGTTCAACAATAATCATAAATCATCACAATTTGTTCAAACACATTTTTCTGTTTGCTTTGGTAATAGTGTTGGGGCAGAGTCCTTACTCGACAGTCCTTCCATGTGGTGGGTTACCTATTAAAGTAGAAATCCTGGTCTTCCCTACCCTCCCACTCATTCATCTATTATCTGACTGGTGACATAGAAAAGGGAAATTGGTTAAAGGTAGCTTAATTTCTTCCTCTTCCTTTGTCTTAGGAGTCTGCGTAGAAGAAGCGTACTTCTGTGCTGCTTCTCTATTCTTTGCAGTTTATTAAAGAAACAGAACTGAAAACACATGTCTCAAGTACAGACTCTGAAAAAGAGAAAGGCCAGAGCTGGCCTATTCATGCCAACCCATGTAACAATGGATTCAATCAGAATGAGAAAATTTAGAAGGTGAAGTTATCTCCATATTTAAGCCACATTCTAGGATATCTGTTTTATTGGTAAAAAAGATGATATTTTGTCCTACATATGATGACCTTTTTCATTTTTTAAAATTAGTTTAGAGCTTGTGTGGAAAGAAGAATGTTATATATTGAGTATCCTTAAATTTTACAACAAAGAGTAAAAAAAAATAATGAGAATTTATGATATACTCATCACTGCTATAGGAAAAAATAAAGTACATCATATCTCCTGATCTCAAAGCATTTATAATTTGGGGGAATAAGAGCAAATATGTATGAAACTAATGAAGACTGATGGATTATGAACTCCGTAAGAATTTTGAGAAAAGTGATGTAGTTTGAGCTGGAGCAATTTTGTATAGTTTTATGGGGCTAACCTAAGTAAAGGTAGCATAAATAAAGAAAAAAAATTTCTCCCAATATAGGATTACAGTTAATAAGCAGGAAAGACTGTGCTTGATTCTGGAGAGATGCATAGCCCCTGCCTGACTACAAGAAAATAAAGCTTTAATTTCTGGTCAAAGATAATTATCAAAATAGAGAAGTACCTTCATTAGGAACATAAAGTGAAAACATGATGTGTATATATATGTTGTAATCTCTTGTTGGTTGTGATTTGATACACTGTTATATGAATCACCATGCTTTTGCATTATTTGTTTGCATTTGTATTGTGCATGGTTTGACAGTAAATATTTGCTCTTCATAATACCTTTCCAAAAAGACATTTTACCTAGGGCCCCTTTTTAAAATAAGTCTGGGCTGAAGTCCTATGATGAAAATGCACAATGTGCCCACAAGATTATTATTTGTACATCACTACCAATAGATTTAATGGTATGCATTTCCCCATAATGGAAATATATGATAGCATTGAAGAAAGGGAACTCTTTGAGATTATAGTAATGTTGTTATTTTAAAACTGGAACAAATTCATTCTAATTTTTACACTTTATTGTTTGTTGCATTGAATTGTCTCATTGGTCTTACACTGAGCTACAACATTTTTATTTAAGTAAATTTTAATTTTGATAACTCCAGGCAAGAGCATGTATATGATGAAGTGTTATTGCAGATGACAAGATGGTGATAAATATGAAATTAAAACAGTCTTCCAATTTTGTAGACAGTTTTCTATTATGCTTACTTGGCTCACGGTGCTGTAAGCTCATAGAACAAGTGGCAGCCTAGTTAATCATCAGCATCATGGGGCAATTTGTTATGACAGAACACCATGTGTGCTCATTAAATACAGTGACTCTTTCATCCCTTTAATCTTGCTTACTTCCTTTTATGATTCTTGTCTACCAAATCTCAACTCTATGCAACAATAGAAAGCAAGAATGAATAGCCATGCCTAACATTATATAAAAGCATTATAGTGATTTTCCTCCATGTAAAATTTAGGAGACAAATAATTTTACTAAATGACAGTGAAATTATCTGCATTTATGCATCCTGAATTGACATACTATGCATTTATCCACAAGCAGTATGATGTGATGAAGCTATTGGACTATATATTACAAATTTTTACTAAAACTGAATGTTATTACATTAATACTGAGGATTCACTTACAAGGCCTTGTTTCACAGTATTTAGACAAAAACTCAAATATAGATTATAAAATCTAAGAATATGAACTTTTATATTTTACAGCATCTGTTCTTTCAAAACTCAAAATTTATCTTTGGATTTAGTTTTGACACATTAACCCTTTGATTGAGAAATTTTATAGCTCTCCTTGAACCCTTGGGCATTACAGTTACTTTCTGCATTTTTTTAAGTTACTCCAATGTGGTTGTGAACATGTATAGGGTTAGTGTCAGACAAACCTAGTTATGAATTCTGGCTATGTTAACTTATCTATTTATCCACAGACAAATTACTTAATCTCTATGAAGTCTTGACAGTCCTTAAAATGACTATTAAAGACTGAAGTTTGCACAAAGCCCTAATACCTAATAGGTCCATACTAAAAAATAATCACTTATTCAAATGCTTTGGGGATATTTATAAGTAAATGATAATTGTGTAGCTGAATGAGAGAAAAACTTTAAAGAATATTTTTCGTGGTTAAGAACAGAAAATCAGAAATTAATAGGTTAAATAAGTATCAGAATTTATTTTTATCTTAATCAAAGGTAGTCCAGAATTAGGTACATTAGCACTGGTGCATCAAAAACAAAGATAATAAAGTCACAAATAATTATTTTTTAGGACAGAAAAATGTGCTTTTATTTTAGAAGCAGAAACACAAAAGCTAATAGGGTGATGTCCTAAAAATCACAATAGATTTAATAATTTAAATGAAATGGAAAAATTTCAACAAAAATGAATCATAAAAAACTTTATGAAAAAATTAAAAACCTTAATAGCTTGTTTAGTAGTCAAAACTCTTGTCATAATGAGAACATAAGGCCCATTTTGCTTTAGTGAGTTCTAACAAACATTCCAAATCTAAAAAAAAGTATATAATTAGTAAAAAAATAGGGCATTTTCTAACATATTTTATAAGGGTAGGCTTTTTTATGACAGCAAAATCTGATAATTATGTAAAAATTGAAATTACAGATTATTCTCAGTAATAAGTATTATATATATATATATAAGTACCCTAAGAAATATATTTGAAAATCAAATCCATAAATACATAAGTTGTATAATATATGTGATGATCAACTTTGGTTTATCTATGATGTAAGATAGCACAATATTAGGAGATCAATCATTAATATCTACTACATTAACTGATTAAAAGAGCAAAGTAAAATTTATGGCCATCTTAAGAGTGACATACAAAGTTTTTGGTAAAAATAAATATCTTCCATAAATTATAATATTAACCCCAAAATATTAGAGGAAAATGCCTTTCTCTGATAAAGAGAATCAGCAAAAACAACTTATAATATACAACATAATTCAGAGGGAAATGTTATTGCAAACTATCTCTTTGAAATCTGGAACAAGACAAAGATGCCATTTATTGCCACTTTTATCCAATACTATATTGGAAGTCTAAAATAAATATCTAACTCTTCAATGCCCATTGATAAAAATCCATAAGCATCAAGACCATCCAGGAAAACATGACCTCATCAAATGAACTAAATAAGGTACCAGTGACCAATTCTGAAGTTATGGAGATAGGTGACCTTTCAGACAAAGAATTCAAAATAGCTGCCCTGAGGAAGCTTAATGAATTTCAAGACAACACAGAGAAGGGATTCAGAAGCCTATCAGAGAAATTTAACAAACAGAAATTTAAAAAAAATCAAGGAGAAATTCTAGAGCTTAAGAATTCAATTGACAAACTAAGAAATGCACTGGAGTCTCTTCATAGCATAATCAAACCTAGCAGGAGAAAAATTAGTGAGCTTGAAGATAGGCAATTTGAAAATACACAGTCAGAAGAGAAAAAAGAATAAATGAAAAGGAAACACAACTAAAATATCTAGACAATAGACTCAAAAGGGAAAATCTAAGAGTTATTGACCTTAAAGAAGGGGTAGAGATTGGGGTACAAAGTATATTCCAACAAATAATAACAGAGAATTTTCTAGACCTAGAGAAAGATATCAATATTCAGGTACAAGAAGGCCATAGAACATGAAGCAAATTTAACTCAAACAAGACTGTCTCATGGCATTTAATACTCAAGCTCCCAAAAGTCTTAGAGAAAGAAAAGGTCTTGGTGAACATTCTGTTTAAGAAGACTAACCATGGGTCCCCAATCCCCTCTGGCTTGTAAGGCCTCTTTTACTAAGTCTGCTGTTAGTTTGATGGGTATTCCTCTGAAGGGTAGTTGTTACTTTCTTCTTGCATTTTGTAGAATTTTCTCCTTCATTTTGACTTTGGCCAAGTTGATGACTATGTGTCTTAGAGATGTCCTATTTGCTATGAATCTTCCCAGTGTTGCATGACCATCTTGTATCTGAATATCTGAATCTCTGATGTTACCAGGAAAGTTTCCCTTAATAATTCCCTCAAATAGATTTGTCATGCTTTTTGCTTTTTCTTATTCTCCCTCCATGACACCCATAATTCATATATTGGCTCATTTCACACAGTCCCATATTACTATGAGTGATTATTCATTCTTCTTTATTGTTTCTTCTGCACCTTTGACTGACTGGGTTAATTCAGATTCCTTTTTTTCAAGCTTTAAGATTCTTTCTTCTACTTGGTGTAGCCTGTTGTTTAAGCTTTCTGCTGCATTTTATAATTCTATAGGGAATTATAAAATGACTTTCATTTCTTTAAGTTCTGTTATATCCTTTCTTGTGATATCTATACCTTTATTTGAATTTTTTGTATTTTTCATTCATGTCCTGAATTTTTTTTTAAATTTCTTCATTTTGGTTTGTAACTTTCTCTTCATTCCCATTCATCTTTTTTGTCATCCATATTCTGAACTTCATTTCTTACATTCTTATAATTCCTTTTGTTTGGGGTCTGTTGCTGTGGATCTATTGTGATCTTTTGGCCATGTTGAACTAGGCTTGTTTTTTCATGTTGCCAGGATTCTTTTGCTGGTTTCTTCTCACTTGAAACTTCTCTCAGCTCAGGGGACATACATTTGCAGTGCATCTGTTCTCCTTTGCTGGAATCTTTCATATTTAATGAGAAGGAGGAAAGGTCCCTAGTTATAGCTTTTGTGTTCCTGCTTTGGAGGAGTGACCCAGTTGGAGAGGAGTGGATCCACTGAAAGCCTATAATGCAGTTGTTCTCCTGTGCCATCCCATTCCTCTGTGGTTTTCACAATCCAAGATGATGCTGGGGGACCTTCATTCAGATTCATTGGTTGTTCGCCAGGCCACTGTTGGGAGTTCTTGTTGGGGACTGGGCAAGTCTTTCTCCACAGACGTGGGTGGTGTGACCTTGTCCAGCACCTGTGTGAGTCACAGGATGCTGGTGGGTGCTTGGATACATCACAGGACTGCAGCCAGTTATGTTGCAAGTCATGAGACTTTGCCAGGTGCCTGGGCACATTGCAGGAACTTGGCCAGTGTCTGGGTAGGTATTCGGATGTTGGCAGGCACCTGTATGGGTTTTATGACATTGGCAGGTTTCTGGGTGGGTCATGGGACTTTGGCAGGTGCCCATACAGGGTGGAAGGACTTGGCTGGTGCCTGGGTGGGTCATGGGACCATGACCAGCAGCAGGGTGCTTGGTCAGGTTACAGCAACTGGGCCTCCCTTGTCTGACAGGGTGGCGAGATGTCAGCACTCTGCTGGGGAATTGTGGAGGCTGGGCTCTCCTTCCACCAATGTGTGACTATGGTAGCTGCTGCCTTGCTGCTCTGGTGGCAGCAGCAGTGACATGAGGATGATAAGATGGCTGGCAAGTGCCTGCTCTGCTCAGATCCCTGGGAGGGGGCTGATGGAGGGAATTAGGGGGTTACACAGCACCCAGTCACAGTGCTTGTGGGAGCAATTGCCCTCCTTGTTCCCTCCTTGACCTGTCAGGGGTAATGGGGAGGCTGCTGTAGGATCGTCAACCCCACTGTAGACCAGGTGCTCTGGGGTTGAGAGCACAGAGAGGTGTCTGTTGCAGACCTGGGACCAGAAACTGGCGGGACCCCACTGTGCCTTCTCTCTTGCAATGCTGCTGCACAGTCTCCAAGCTGCTCTCTGATCAGTTCTGAGGCCTGCTGTGGTGGAGGAGCCCCCTGGAGCTCTAGTTGCCGTGTCTGCTGGGGGAGTGCGGAGCCCGGGAGATCTCTCTCCTAACCCTTGCCCACATGTGGATGCTTCCCCCAGGTACATTTTGATCTTGCCCAGCAGATCACCTGCCTCTCTTTCCCCCACTGTGGCTGTTTCCAGGCACTTTTCTGGTGATTCACAATGCTCTCTCTGAGACAGTCTATTAGCGGATGAACCTCTGTCCACAACCTTTGATCCTCTCCTTGGAAGTGGCAAGTGCAGGCTGCTTCTCACCTGCCGTCTTGGCCCCCTGCCCTCTTATATCAAATCTCAATTCCCTATATTTGTGCCATCCCTCTCACTTTATGTTCCCAACTTCTGAATAAAGGATGTGTTAATAGAGTCATACTTACCTTAATAAACTTAGTGAATTTAGGAGTAACAAAATTATGATAATATTAAGAGCAAATATATTAAGGAGTGTTTGCAATGTGCTAGAACTGTTATGAGCATTATAGGAATATCCGCTCATTAAATATTTATAAAAATTCTATAATTTAGTGCATCAGTTATCTACTGCCGCAAAACAAACTAGCCTAAAACTCTATAGCTTAAAACTACAACCAGTTTTTTTTCTTGTCGAGGATTTTGTGATGTAGCCACTTGAGCTGATGTCACTTGGGACGCTGAGGTTGCTATAGCCTTTTGGTGGTTGCCAAAGCTGTATGGCTTTATATGGCTTCCGTCATATACGTGGTGGTTGGTGCTGATTGTCAGCTGGGCTGTGTGACTCTAGTCAGCCAGTTCGGAACTTGTCACACAACAGCAGTGTTCCAAGATGGCAAGCCCCAGTACACAAGCTCTTTGTATTTATTTTTGGTTATGGTGAGTGGTGAAGACAAATGGGTCCCTATAAATCATTTGATATTACTAGGAAAAAAAACAAAATTATAAAAGCTCATAATCAGAAAGTCTGTTCTTTAGAAAATCAGCTTCATTTAATCTTCTTGTTTGTAATTTTTATATATCCCTTTAATCTTGGAGTTTTGTAACAATAGCCTTGAATATGTCAAAGTGTCTTAATTTTTTTGACAGAATATTTTAAAAATTGTTCCATTTATAATTTTAAAACTTTGTTTTATTTATGTTCTTTCAGAGAGAGGAAGGAATGAGCATATTTCTGTGGCCATTTGTGTTTGTGTTACAGTAAAAAGCAAATAAAACCTGAGGGAGAAAGAAAAACTCAAGGGAAGATGCTTCACTTTCAGAATCTCCTCTCTCTACAAAATGAGTGTCCAGGTCACAGAGGCTTTCATCTTTCTTTTAGTAAACACAATCATTCTCAGTTAGTTAAGAAACCATTACTTCTTTTGTAAAAATTTCTAGCACAAATGTCATAATCAAAACTATAAGTACATCATGATAATTCTCAGCAGAGCTTTTATCCACTATACTGAATGAGTGATATGTCAGCTCAGTAGACTGATTCTAATTGATCAAGCTACTTTGTTTAAATAATTTTTAATTACAATTGTCTTTTCAATTTTAATTAACATGCACAGGACTACAGGAAGACAGAAATTGTTTCTGAATTTTGCCTTTATTATAAATGATCACATAAAGTTGTTTAGTAGTTATGTTGGGATGGTGTGAAAATTAATTAGTTTTAGATAATTATAAAAATGCAGCAGAACTTGCAACTGGAAGTGAAATGGAAACAGTGATATGTAATATTTTTAAGTGCAATTCTTAATTCATATGAGCTAGAATAATGGGAGCATTATAATAAACATTCTAAAATAGTAACTGATGACATAAAACTTTCTACTCTAGTCAAAAATAGTCTTCAGTTTTTTTCAATTTATCTTTTGCTTTTGTGCTTTTATAATTTTGCTCATATCTTACTATGTTAACATGATCATTTCCCTTCTTTCTCTTGACCTACCCTTCTGAAATTTTTTTCACAGTCATAAAATCTCTTAAAATCACTAAATTCTGTAGTGGATTTTCCTCTTCCTAAATATATTGTGTTCAGGATTTTCCTATCTCGTTCCAAATTATATTATATAACTTACACATAAAGTCAACTGGGGATGGAAATATTAGGTCTATGAATAAGAAATATAGATGTGTGAATGCAGGTTGAGCCTAGTGAGGGGCTTTTCTACTCATTCTTCCCTGAATTCAGCTTGCCCATCCAGTCATAGGTGCCACCAAAGGAGGCTGTGGGACGAGTTTGAGAAGACTACCTGCTCTGCTTATCACCTGGGGGCTGGGAGGCAGAGAAGAACTCTGATCCTTGTCGGTGCACAACAAGCAGCAACATAGAAAGCAAGTCAAGAAATCAGGCCCAAGCCATGAACACCTGTGCTTTTTCCCTAATTTCGTCATTTGTCCAGTTGTACCTTTTGGTAACAAATAATATGTATTGAGTGAGTATCTTCTGTGTGCCTGGCATTGTTTTAAGTGCAAGAGATACAGCAGTGAGAAAGACTGGCTCTCAAAAAATTTACAGTTTAGTAGGGGTCAGAAACAATAAATAAACAAATATAGTTGTAATAAAAAAAGATGATCAGAGCAGAGCCATCACAAAATCAACTTATAGTGATAAATAAGCATATATGTATAGTGTGTATATTTATACTGCATGTGTGTGTACATATAAATATATATGAAGCATCCAGTGAAAGATAATGTTCTATCAGTGTATTAGATATTTTGAGGCATTTCTGAAATATGGAAAAATTTTATAAGATTGAAGAAGAAACCAGAGCAGAGAAAACTACAGTCAAATATACTTAAAATATAAATCCACTACTCAAGAAATTTTCCACTACAGAAACTCAGGGGAATGTCCAGCACAGAAGAAATTTCTGGAGAAGAGGGAAGCCACTGGGACAATCATAAAAGTAACTAACTTAAAAACTAGATTCTGAATAGCTGAGTCCATTGGGACATTCCTTTGTAAAGCAATCATAAAAGTAACTAATTTAAAAACTAGATTCTGAATAGCTGAGTCCATTGGGACATTCCTTTGTAAATAGCCTGAGAAGGGTACCAGAGGCACATTCTACATTCTCTAAGGCTACAGCCCTAAGAATAACTTTCCAAGTAAAATAATCTGCTTAAATAGAACTTCTGGCTACACTGGTGGTACTTATAAAAGATGCCAGCAGAGTCTGACATGATTGGAAATCTTCACAGAGGAAAAAACTCAGGAGCAGTAGACTCTGGCATTTGGCCCCAGAACAAACCTTCTTCAAGTTCAACTTCTGAAATGGAAGTTCCAACCCAAGAGACAGCCAAAGTAGGTGCTTTGGCTTTGGAAGTAGAGGTGGGCAAAAGATTGTACGTTTAAGAGGTAGATTGAGCCCAAACACCAGAAAACAAGTTACCTGCACAACCTACTCATTCACATGCCTATAACATTTTCTCCATGCAAACACTCTTATACACTCATACACACATGGAGTAGAATTTTAAAGATGGATCCTACTTTTATGATCAAGAGAACCTGGATTCTCATTTGATCTGAGGAAGTAATCTTTTCTCAATTTTTGGTAAGCCAAGAATTACCACAGATTTAAGAAAAATCGTCATGAGGAAAGATACTCTCATAAAAATTATGTTAGTAATCATTTTGTTTTTTATTTGTAAAAACTCTTACTGTATCAGTGAATTTAGGTATCTATTGGTCTTATAAATGCTAAATATTTTTCTCTTGCATCATTTATATTTTCACTTTGTTTATGGTGTATAAAAAGTTTTATATTTTTAGATACACATACATTTCTTTTTCATTTATGGTTTATTGATAAAGCATCATGCTAAGAAAATATTTGCCCATCAAATAATATAAAAATTCTCATATTTCTATGTTATGTGTTATTATCTCTTGCATATAAATCCATAATCTGCCAGGCATGGTAGCACATATGTATAATCCCAGCTATTCAGGAGGCTGAGGTGGGAGGATCATGTGAGCCCAAGAGTTTGAGACCCACCTGGGCAACATAGCAAGAGCCTGTCTCAAAAAAAAGTAATAAATTTAAATCTGCAATCCAAAAAAAGTTAATTTTTTGTAGAATTTTGTGAACCAGGGATATAGCTTCTTTAAAAGAGTATCATACTAGCACAATGAAATTTGTTGATTAATTTCTTTCTTGGTCACCAATTTGAAATGTCTCATTTAACATATTTTAAATTCTGCTTCCTGATTCTCCACTTTGTTCTATTCATTTATTCTTCATCATCTTTTTTGGAACAATTCTGATGTAAGTGATTTTAATAGGCACTTCAAATGATATAATGATATATAATATCCTTTTGTCTTTAGATTTTTACGTATTTTGCAGCTAATTTATATTGACATATTGTATTTTATTTATGTATATTAATCTCAGATTTGTCTACATCACTGAATTTTGTCATTTGTGCTATTATTTTGTCTTGTTGATTTATTTCTTGGATTTACTGTATAGAGAGGCATATTATTTGCAAACAATGATACATTATTTCATTTCCTCTCTTATTGTGGTGTACCAGTAAGATCCTTCAAAAAATGTTTGATAATATATACCTTTAAGAGGTAGGTTTTTCCCCAAATATTAATGTGACTTCTAATATTTTTACAGTAGATATTTTATACTTATTTTATATCAAGAATGTTATCTATTATATTAAGAGAGTTGTGTTTTGTTTATTTTTTTAGGGGTAAATTTTCTGTTCATCAGTAGTGGATGTTGAATTTTATTTATCAAAAGATTTGGGATTCTATTAAAGTAGTCATATATTTTTCTCATTAACAAATTAATGTAATGAAATACATAAATGGATTTCCTAATATGAAATCACCCTTGCATGCTACACTAAACCCAATTTGGTCATAGAATATTAATCTTTAATACCACACATGGATTCCATTTGCTAATATTTTATTTAAGACTTATGCATCTGTAAGTGAGGTTGATCTATAGAGCTTTTCCCAAAGATATATTCATTAAAACATTGGTTTTCTATAGTAGCTATAAGGTTTTTAAAAAGTGATCTTTTCTTCAGCTTAGTGCAGAAAATCCCAAGATAATTATGAAGAAATAATTAGATGTTTGATTATGGGAAGGTAGTAAGATAAAATAATCTGAAGACTCTTCACCTATAACAACTCAACAGAATATAGCATAATCTGAAAATAACTGCCTATGTTTAAAAAAATTGTAAAACAATAATGAGAGATTTGTCCTTTAAAATGTTATGATATGTTATAAAGTTAGAAAAATAACAATGCTGTAATACAGAGAAGAGTAAAACAGGTATGCAAACAAAGTGCCTCAAATTAGACCCATGTATAAGACCTTTATGTATGGGTGTTAGATAAATTATAAAAGGAGAACAACAAAATTTGAGAAAAAGACAGATCATTTAATAGATGGTGTGGGGAAACTGCTACAACATGATGATATGGAAGAATAATTGAGGTCAACTTTGAATGAATTGAAGAACTATATGTGAAAGTTAATATTGTAAAAATAATAGAAGAAACATCAAATATCATCGTTATAAGCTTGACTAGCAATGATAATGTAAACAATGCCCTCAAAACATGACATGTCAAAAGTATAGCTCTCAGAAACACTAAAAGTAATGAAATATAAATATGAGACAAATATAAATAAAGAAGCTGATATAAGTATTTTGGTAGCAATAAAAATTTACTTTAAAGCAAATAGGGTTATTAGTAAGAAGGAGGATGATTATATAATACAGAAAGTTTACAAGGGACATGCAATAGTTCTGAACTTGCTTGAAGTTATTTAACAACTTTAAGGGCAAAATCTAACAGAATGCACATTGTACTGCAGTAACTAATGCAAGTGACAAAAATTAATAAAGTTATAGACAATATGAGCAGCACAATTAATAATCTATATCTAATGAACACAATTTTTTTTATACAATGTATTGATACACGTGTAACATTTACCAAAACTGTAAATAGGATTAACTCTATTACAGAAAAAAAAGCTTTGCAGTTTGTTTCAAAAAGCAAAACTTGGTTATATACTGTATGCAAGAAACATACCAAAAACAAAATTATTCAGGAAATCTTGAAATAAAGGTATGAGCAAAGGTAAATCTGGCAAATGAAAATAATGACAAAGAAGGGCAAGTGACCCTGATATCAAACGAAGTAAATTTTAATGTTATAAATATCTGTGCCCCAAATAACACAGCAAGAACTTGTATAACCAGAAGCACACTAACAATTAGGGGACCATAATATACCACTTTCAGTAAATGACAGATCAAACGGACAAAAACTATATATATGGATATAGAAGACCTACACAATGCAATCAACAAAATAAATCTTTTGGATAAATATAGAAAGTTATACCCTGATACTAGACAATGCAACTTTTTCTCCCAATCTTTAGATCATTCACAACACTGATTAAGTGCAGAAATATTAGAAACAGAGCCACCAATCACAATGCATTCTAAATAGAAATTATAAACAAATTTTAAAAAGCTTTCTACTTAGACATTACAACTCTATTAAATAATTCTTGGGTGATGGGGGAAATACAAATTGAAAGGACATAATCTCTAAAAAGTAATGAATGAAAAACTACATATCAGAAACTGTAGGCTATATTAAATCAGTGAGGAGATGAATTCATAGCCATAAACATTTATATGAATAAAAGTGAATGAATGAAAATATATAAATTAATTTCCTAATTCAAAATGCTTGAGCAGAGGGCAAAGAATACAAAGTAATACAAATAGAAAGTCCAATGAAATACAGTTTGAAGTAGAAAACCATGAGGTAGATATTAGAAAAAGAGTATAACTAGTTATTAAATTAAAATTCATTCCTTTGAAAAATTAACCAAATATATGTATTAGTCGTAGTTTTCCAGAGAAACAGAACCAAACCAACAGGATATATATTTAGAGAGAGATTTATTTTAAGCAATTGACCCATGAAATTGTGGGGACTGGCAAGTCTGAAATCTGCAGGACAAACTGGCAGGATGGAAATTCAGGCAAGAGTGATGTTGCAGTCTTGTGTCCAAAGGCTGGAAACTCAGGTAAAATTTTTGTGCTGTGGTCCAGGGTGGGAAATTTTTCTTCTTCAGGGTACCTCAGTCTTTGCATTTAAGGCCTTTAAATAATGGTGTGAGTCAATCACAATGTAGAGGGTAATTTGCTTTACTCACTCTACTGATTTAAATACTAATCACATCCAAAAAATACCTTCACAGCAACATCTAGATTGGGGGTTGACCAAAGCACTGGGACGATACACTAGTATTTTATTGGAACAATTCTATAAAGCACATTATAGGACAAATACTGGGACAGTTGTTGACAATATGTTATAAAGCATACTGGCTGGGCGTGGTGGCTCACGCCTGTAATCCTAGCACTCTGGGAGGCAGAGGTGGGCGGATCATTTGAGCTCAGGAGTTCGAGACCAGCCTGAGCAAGAGCGAGACCCCATCTCTACTAAAAATAGAAAGAAATTATATAGACAGCTAAAAATATATATAGAAAAATTAGCCGGGCATGGTGGTGCATGCCTGTAGTCCCAGCTACTCGGGAGGCTGAGGCAGGAGGATCCCTTGAGCTCAGGAGTCTGAGGTTGCTGTGAGCTAGGCTGACGCCACGGCACTCACTCTAGCCTGGGCAACAGAGTGAGACTCTGTCTCAAAAAAAAAAAAAAAAGCATAATACTGGGACATATTACCATAGTTAGAAAATTATACTATATCAATGTTATTTTCTAGATTTCAATTGTTTTCTCAGGGTTAAACAAGATAATGTCATTTTCCTTAGAAAATATTCACTGAAGTATTAAAGGATAAAGGGCAATTTCCTCTCAAATGAACAGATAGATAGAGAAATTGATAGAACAAATTGCCAAATATTAACAGCTGGGTGACATATATACTTTCCTGCAACTCTTCTATAAGTTTGAAATTATTTAAATAAAAAGTTACAAATATAATTTTTAAATTTTTGTATATTAAATCTCTAAATATGAAAAGCATTGCTATAAACCTTTTAGTAAAAAATATTTAACTCTAAAGTATCAGAATAGAGGCCAGACATGGTGGCTCACACCTGTAATCCTAGCACTCTGGGAGGCTGAGGCAGGAGAATCACTTGAGGTCAGGAGTTCGAGACCAGCTTGAGCAAGAGTGAGACCCTGTCTCTACTAAAAATAGAAAAAATTAGCCAGGTAACTAAAAATAGAAAAAAAATATTTGCCGGGCATAGTGGTGAGCATCTGTAGCCCCAGCTACTTCAGAGGCTGACGCAGGAGAATTGCTTGAGCCCAGGAGTTTGAGGTTGCTGTGAGCTAGGCTGATGCCACAGCCCTCTAGCCTGGGCAATAGACCGAGACTCTGTCTCAAAAAAAAAATTAAAATAAAATAAAAAATAAATATCAGAATAGAATAAGATTTCTTAGTCAGAACACAAAATAGAATGTAAATATTGAATAATTTATTTATAATAAAATTTTGTTTTTCTGAAATGACAGGAAAAAGCAAATGAAAACCCATACATTTAAAAGATTTAATATTTTTAATGTTTGCTTCATTCCTCTCTTTTATTTTTAAGAAAATTAATTATAACAAAATAGTAGTCAGCACAACCTTCTTCCCAAACCCTAAATAACTAATTTAGGTCATTAAATATTAGATATCCAATTTCAAATCAAAAGTTTAGTTTATTATATCTCAAACAAGAAGCAGTACAATTAATCAAAGTATGTGCTTAAACTATCAACACAGTTTTGCCAACTTAACAGTAACTTGCTTATGACAGCAGTGAAGAAGCCTGGAGAGCGAGTGGTGACGAAATTGTGTAAGGCATTTTCCACAACTTGTTGAGAATTGCATATTTTTCCTTGCATAAATTGGTCCAAAGCCTGGAAGCAGTGGTAGTCAGTTGGTGCAAAGTCTGGTGAATATGGTGGATGACAAGAGAGTTTCCAAGTCCAGCCCTGTAGTTTGAGCCGCGTTGTTTGTGCGACTTGTGGTTGAGTGTTGTTTTGCAAGAGGATTGGCCTGTCTCTATTGACCAATTTCAGCTGTTTAATCACAAGCACCCCCATCATTTTGTCCAACTGGTTGCAGTAGACATATGCTGTATTTGATTGACCAGATTTCATGAAGCCGTAGTGGATAATACCAGCACCGGATCACTAAACAGACATTAGCTTTTTTTGATGAATATTCAGTTTTGGACTGTGTTTCAGCACGTCATTGTTATCCAACCATTGTGCCAAACACTTGTAGTTGTCAAAAAGAATCCATATGTCATCACATGTAACAATACGGTGTAGAAATGGTTTGCCTTTATGCTGTGACAGCAAAGAAAGGCAAGCTTCGAGATGATTTCTCTTCTGACACTTGTTTAATTCACGCAGAACCCATCTATCCAGCTTCTTTACCTTGCCCATTTCTTTCAAATGGTCCAATATTGTTGGAATAGTAATGTCAAACCTTGCTGCTGATTCATGCATAGGTTGAGATGGATTCGCTTCCACTACAGCTTTCAGCTCATCATTACCCACCTTGGTTTCAGGTCACCCACGTGGCTCAATTTCAAGATTAAAATCACCAGAATGGAACTTCTCAAACCACTGATGTACTGTGTGTTCATTAGCCACATCCTTCCCAAACACTTTGCTGATATTTCCAGCTGTCTGCGCTGCATTGGTTCCATGACAGAACTCATATTAAAAAATAATGTGAATTTTTGATTTATCCATTGTTTCACAAATATTGCTCTAAAAAAATTTGCAAGATAATCATAAGCCAAAACATGTTTGCAAGAATGAGGACATACCTTCACAATAAAGAAAAAAAAAAAAACAACAACAAGTCAAAGTGAAATGTCAGAGATATCAACTGCCAAACATAGTACTTAAGGAAATCGGACATTCCATGCTTAATAACCTAATATTTTCCTGAACTTAGTATCTAAATAAATCCCAGATGGTTTTATATGGTCACCAAATATGTGCTTATGAATAAATATGTATGTCATTGTTTTGCATTATTAAATTGTATATTAATGGCAACATATTGATCCTGTCATTTTGCAAGTAATATAACCCACTGAAGATTAGCATCCAGAATATAAAAATGGCTTTAAATGAATAATAATTAGATAAGCACCCAATTTAAAAATAGACAAATTTTATAGGCAGGCAATTCACCAGATGAATAACAGATATTTAAAAAGATGTTCAATCTCACTAGCAATCAAATTAATTAAAACAGGATTAAGGCACTGTCTTTCTATCCACAGTTTGGCAAAAATTGCCTGGGTTCACAAAACACTGGCACAGATGTGAGGAAGTAGAAACTCTTGTGCACAGCTGATGAGAGTAAAAATTGGTACACATATTTTAAAGTATATTTTAATATGTTTTAATAATGTTTACTACACCTAAAATGTGCCTATCCTTGTAATTTTACTTTAAAATGTTTACCTTTGAGTCACTCTCACTCTTGTGCTTGAGACACTTACAAGGATTTTAACTTAGCAGGGATTATAACAGTGAAAAATTACAATACATATAACTCATAGGAAATGAATGGATCGACTATTTTTTCATGCTTGCAATACTCTACAGCAATTAAAATTAATAAAAAACACTTTTACTTGTATCAACATGGATGTAACTTAAAATATTAGGTTCAATCTTAAAAATAATTTGTAAAGTGATCAGAACTATAAGTTGCCATTAACATGAAATTTAATTATGAAAAATAACAGTATGTACATGTTTATGCATATCTATTTATGTAGTAAAGATACAAAAACATACAGTATTCTTTTAGACAACTTCAGGGTGGCATTTATGTAGATGTTGGGGAAAAGATTATGCTGGCATTGTATTGTTATACATTTATTTTCTTAAAATTAAAAAAGAAAAAGATGTGAAGCAAACATTTAAAAATAGTAACATCTTTTAAATATTCATGTAATGGCAAAGGGTCTGGTATACTATTTTCTGTATGTTTGAAATATTCCACAATTATAATATACAAACTATGTATTACAGTGTTTCCCTCATAACCTCATATTTAGGGATATATCATACTATGAAAATTTTTTGAAAATTAGGTTCTGTTTAACTGCTGTCTAAAGTTAACATACATAATGCTATAAATCTAGTATGCAAAATAATTCTGCTTCTCTGTCTCCCAAGAAACATATTTTATAACATCTTCCCAGAAGATTTTGAAAGTGTCCTTTCTTCAGGCTGTGAAATGCCATAGTTCATCTTGGTATGGGAATTCTCACCATGACAGAACTTTTACTGTAATTTGTGATGAAGGTGTGAGAACAGAGTTATGGCTTGATTCTTAGAAGTGTCAATGTGAGAAAATGAAAAAGGTGATTACACGAAGAGGTTGCAACTCAGAAGTGCCAAACACATGTAATTTTGGAGAAAAATAGACTCCATAGAACTCAATTTTTCATTACAGTCTAAAAACTTTCCTAATACTGTTTTCTTTTATGAATAGTAGATCAAAATAAATTATTTCAATTTTAACCTTGACAGAAATTTAATGCAGTTCTCTTTGAAGGCAGGATTTAATTTTTTTTAAACTATGTAAATAAATATCCCCTTTAATTTGGAAATTCTGATTTGCCTTTGTAACACAGGACTACTTTTACCAAAGGATAGGGAGTATGGTACAGGCTGCATTAGTGAGCCTCTTAAATTATATAACTCTAAATCAGATTCTAAGGAAAGCTAAGTGACAACATGCAAATGAAACTTCTGACCAAGATTTTAGTTTTTTTGAAAAAAATAAAATATGTGAATTTTTATCAAAATTATGTCCTAGAGGTTATATTTATTTTTATGATATATTAATATATATCTATGTATATAGACACATATATATCTCTCCTAAAAATTTTTAATTGTTGGATTTTAATTGAGGTGGTATATATGTATGTTTGTGTTTGCATAGGAGTGTGTGTGCGTGTGTAGTGTTTGTTATGGTCCCAGTGCAATCACATAGAAGATTAATTGTTTAGGCTGAATTACTGTCAGAGGTAGATGTAGGCTCTGTCTTCTCATTACCTTGAGTCGGAGGAAAGATTGTGAAAAGAACTGGAATATTAGGCATTAACAAGAAAATGTAAAGTTGCTTTGTTTTAAAAATGGTATTAAATACATGGCTTAAAAATTAATCAACCAGACTTTGGGAAATGGATTTTAGTAGTATTGCAGTTTTTCTCACAGGAGCAGAAGACATCCTTGTGGATGAAAGTGAATACTCTTTAAGGTAGTTGATGGGCCTGCTGTCCGTAACACTGGGAAGAAGTTACTTCTTAAAGAGATTTCTTCTACAAGGTCCAGAGTCAGTGGGCCACATATCAAGAATATGTCGAGATTCTGGATAGCTGTGAATTCTCATAAGTAGGTGGTGGGATATGGTGCAAAGTGGGAGGACAAGACTGGAACAGAGGAAAATGAGCAATGTATCGCAACGTGGAGGCCAGGCAATGAGTGAACAAGGAGCTTGCTACGAAATTCCAAGGTTTGGTTTTTCCCCCAAAACTCTACATGTAGCCACTTATAAGATTTGTCTATTAGCCTGTGTTGAATTTTTTAAATATACATAAGATTCTGAAATATTTAATTAAAAATTAATCCTGGGAGGAATTCCAATTTTGCCCAGAAAGTAGAAACCTGGAAAGAGCATCCATCACTCTTACACTAACAATGAGGGGGGAAAAAAAGCACACCAACTATAATGTTAGAAGTTTTTTTGATCTTATCAAAGATCTGAGATTGTGGGACAACAAAGAAAGGGCAGGCACCTCAAAGGAGAGGCAGTATGTGCAGATAAGCTCACCTGTGTCAGAGCATAGAAGCAAGAGGGCTTCGCCACCATCAGTGAGCAAGAACAAATCAGCTAAAATTAAATGCCTGGCCACAAAGCCTCCTGTGGGCTATCACAGCAATAGGGAACCACTGGGAGCCTCAGATACATGAGGAGTCTGCACTCAGTTGCTGGATCTTTTCCATAAACTTTCACTTAGTGCCCATGAGAAAGATTGAGGATGGGGTAGAACATCAGAGAAAGCTTCCATCAGTGATATAGAACAGCTGGAGAGGAATGTCTACTGCTGCAGGAAGGCATAAAGCCCTGTGCCCTGACACACACCATTCCCAAACATAGAACTAAGCCTCAAGCCATTCGGGGTGGGAGATCCAATCCTCTCACCTCTAGGTTGAGGGGAAGACCCATTTCAGCTGGGGAAGAGCAGAAGCAGCAAAGCCCAATACCCTTGGGAGAAGGAAAGGGAACAGTCCATGTTCCTATTATCAACAGTATTAGAGGTCTCTTACTGTTAGGGTAGGGGCAGGGACCTCTCTCCCACATGAGACACACCACGGACACAAGGCAGAGTTTGGCTGCCATAAGTAGAAGGGGAAGGTACATTGAAAAGTTCTCACCTACAAAGCCTAGGCACACAGGCAGGGCTTTCCTAAGACTGGCACTGGGCTAGGATAACTGAAAACTCTCCACCACCAGCCTGGTAAGATCAGAGTAGCAGGTGACAGCAGCTGGGGGAAGCTCAGGGGTGTTCTGAGAAACTTCCTCTGTGACACAGGTATGCAGGGATAGCTGAAAACTGAGAGTAGATCAAGGACACTGAGAAAAATCCCCAGCACACCAGGCCCAACCTTAAACACAAAGCAATCCTAGAGGAATTTAAACCCTGTGGTGCACTAGTGGTAACCATAGCAATAGCAAAACCCAAATCCAGTTCAATCTCTCACAACATTGACTTAACTCCTTTACTATAGCCTGACAGAACAAAAATAGTGGTCGTTTCCAAGCACACATATTATTTATATCAATATTTACTGTTATATATATGATATTTAGTATTCAATTAAAATTTATGAGAAAAAATGACAAGGAAAGAAAATCCCATTGTCAGGGAAAAAAAAAACAATCAACAGTACAAACTCGGAAATGACCCATGTGTTATGAGCTGTGAATGGAAATTCAGTGTGTCACCAGGAGGTGACATAGGGCAGTTGAGAATTCTCCACATTCTCTCTTCCTCTGCCACAGTAATTGTGCAGTCAAATGATGAGATCTTTAAGCCATGGGATAGAAAAAAACCTCGATTGCTGAAACATGTGGAGAAGGAACCTGGAAAGTAGCTTGAGTTGAATTGTACATGCAGCACGAGTTGTAGTGTTAAACCACTGAGGTGTCAGAGTTTGTTACTCATCTCACTCATTGTTTTTATTTAGGTTATAGATCTAGCCTCTGGGGTCTGCCTATCACACCTAACTGCCAAACTTTTAATTCTACCTTGACCTATTCCAACTTTTTACTCCTAAAAATAGCTGCCCCTGAAGAGTCATGGTGTGTCATTCTACCTTATGATGTCCCATGGTAAGTAATAAAATTATGAAAGAAATTATAATTGCTTTTGCTGCTCAAGTTCCCCCATCAACTCTACTCCATTCCCTTTGCCCTCAGTAAAGCTCTTCCTACTCTCAGGAGCCTTCTGTTTAATGGTGTGACGGGAATTCTATTTTTATTGTAATTATCTAAGAACATTTTAATAAATAAATGAGACTCTGTTCTTTGAAATTCTGATATTAATGCATAAGGAGGTCATTTGGAGGTTGCATGTTTCATTCAGTCCTAGACCTTATCACAGTAAATATTTCTCATCATCAGATCTCTCCGGTATTGATCTACAAGGGAAAAAGTAAATATAAGATAGTGAAGAGAATGTGCCAACCTGGGACTTCAAAATGCTGTAGAATGTCATTCTAGTCCTCTAAAATTAGAAGGATGGCTTCATTTGCAATCTTTTATTTTAAATCCTTTAATATATGTAAAATAAAAATGCTGGGTTAGAAGAGAATATGTCCATTCTCATACTTATTCACATAATGTAAACCATTTATGGAGGCTTCAATTCCATTGCTTATATCAATTTTTCAGGGGTAAATACATACTGAAAGATACATTTAATGATTTAATAGTAAAATTCCCATGCAACAATACTCCTGTTTTATTACTTTACTCCATAAAGACAAATTCTTAGGCGTTATTGTATAGATTATTTGCAAAATGGAAATATAAAGATGTAATTCTCTCTTTAATTGGGTGGCAGCCAGATAATCTAAATCTAAAGTGCTAAATGGATTTTACTCACTTTTTTGGCATGAGATGCAGCTATTTATGTTCTACAAGGTTAATAAAATTTTTAATAATATGACATTTCTGTTTGATTTGGTTTTTAATCATATTACAACATTCAACTATCACTAAGTAATAAAAGAAATTATTTGCCTTCTTTGGTAATTTATAGAATATTTATTGTCTTCAGAATGTTCCCTATTAGTTAAACTTAATTGAGGAAAAAAAAAAAAACTAGAGTAATGAAGAATCTGTAGAAACCTGTGGAATTTTATAATCCATAGAATTATGACATGAAGAACAATCCATCTTTAAAATTTGCCTATTATATGTTTTAAATTTCTGTCAATCTTCAATTTTTTCCATCCCTAACATGATCACTGTAGTTAAATATCTATTTATCTTAGCTTATTTATCATCCAGACTGAGATTTACTTTTTGCTGTCTTTTTTTACCTTCACAAGTCAACCAGATTCAAATTGAACATTTTCAAAATGTAAATCTGATTATGCCATCGCTTCTCCCAGTCTACTGGCTGTTGTTCATTTTCATACTTATCCAGAACCTGGAAACTGGAGACTACATTTCCTAGGTGCTTTTTTTTTTTTTTTTTGAGCTTAATAAGTAAATTTATTGGCAGTAATTCCTATGTGAACACATTAGCTAAATCCCAAGTCTTTTTTCATAGTATTTGAGGATCCTCCTGACAGAGTTCCCCATCTTTGAACACACTTTCAAAACAAACTATTTTGAAGTCTGTTCCACTTAGCCATTGCTGCCCCAAAACTGAGGGGCTTAAAGCATCAATCTAGTATTTTCTTTCACGGTTTTGGCAGCTGACAGACACAGCCAGGCAGTTCCTGTTCGGGATTTCTCATGCAGATGCAGGCTGAAGCTGGAGTCATCTGAAGGCTTCTTCACTCACATGTTTGGTGCCCAGGCTGGGATGCCTGGGATAACTCAGGGCAAGTTTGAACTCCCCCTCCATGGACCTCTCCAAGTGGATAGCTGGACTTTCTCACTGAATGGCAGTCTCAGTGCAAGAGAGACGTGGCAGCTGGCTTTTCCCCTAACAGGCATCCCAGGAGTCCTGGAGTAAAGCTGAAACGCTTCTTATGACCTCACCTCAAAAGCCTTCTAGTGTCACTTCCACTATTGTATATTGGGTCAAACAGTCACAGGCCAGCCCAGATTTAAAGAAGTGAAAGAATAGTTTCCACCTTTCAATGAGAGAACGGCTTGCATGTGTGAGGAGGGAGGAAGGGATGGTGGCCATCTTATACATAGGCTGACAAAAGGTGCTCAATGTTCTCTTCAAATGACATCTCTTCTAATATATAATTTAAATGTGCCTTTCCCTAACACATGCTTTTTCTCTTTCTTTCTTTCCTTCAACTGAAACTACTTTCTAGATTAACAATGAAGGAACATATTCCTTGCTTTCTTCCACAAAGCAGGCTTTACAATCAAATTCAAATTCAAATCTCAGCTTGACCATTCACTAGCAGAGTGACTTGGGCAAATAACTTCTCCCCATTAGAATGGACTCCCTAATACTCAGTGGCTACCATAAAGCATAACATACGTAGTAAGGTTATTGACTAAATAATTTATTATTTATTGACTGAAAATAATCTCTTTGAAATTTCATTACTTCTTCTATGAAATAGGGATCATAATACTCACCTCACAGTGACGTAGAAATAAATGAACAAGTTAATGTTTATAAAACACTTAGGACTCCTGTACTTTAATACCATACAGTACAGTGAAGGTATGATAGCTATTAGTGTTATTATTATACTTAATAGTCTTCTCATGATATATCATCATGTATTACAGTTGCTCCTCCACATTCCTGTCACCAGTATAAAACTTGTTAGACACTTTCTTCACACCTTGATCTCCTTTGTTTTGCTCACCACAGCCTTAGCCATTATTTTAATGGCTTCAACACTGATATTGGTGAAGCAATAAACATATTCTTCCATAGGTCCTGGACTTTGTCAACCCTAACAATCATATTCTCCACTTTGCTCCAGATAAACACCCATCAAATTCTCACTCAAAACTACCCGACCTCTAAAATCACGCTCTGCCAATTTCCCCTCACAAAGCAACTTGCTACTTTTATATTTTCCTCCCAGAATAACCCAGTCTCCTTGACTCCTTTCTTTCATTCTAGTCTGTCTGTCAGCACAATTCCCTACTCTACCTTGACTCCACAGTCACTCATATCATTGTCAATTTTGATGCTAAACAATAACAAATCCACATACTCCTAAACCTGAATGGACCCTACCAACTGCTTTTCTGACCCTGGTCCTGGCTTTCCTACTTTAATGAGTTGGTCAGTTCTACTTGAAAATGATGGCATCAAACCAAACTTGACCTCCAGGACTATTCCAGAATCTTTGTATTCTCTCTTCTTGGCATCCTTCCACTTTCGTCATGTACCTATTCCAAAATTTTCCTGTTATCTTCTGGCCCCCAGTCTCATTCTTGCCCAGTCATCCTTGCTTTTGTGGACAGTCTTATTTTCCTCTTTAGTGGAAAAAAAAATGAGTACCTTCCAAAATGAGTTTTCTCAAATTCTGCACTTGCTATCTCCAAAGCGTTCTGTGTTTCATTGTTTCACCTTTTATTTCTGCATTTTTCTTAGAGGAAAAACTGCCACTTCTTCTCAAGGTTGTCCTCTATGCCTTTGCCCACAATCTCAATTCTCTGTCACTTTCCTGATGGAATAGTCCCTCACTTCCAAAGCTGTGGTCTCTCTCATCTATTGCTGGTTCTTCTCAGCCTGGGTAAAAATGCTCATCCCTCGTTTCCTAAAACTGTCATTTTCCCCAGAGAGGTTTTAGATTCTGTCTCCATCTCACTGTACCTTTATTGTTGATATTCTCTACTCAAAGGTGTTCACTAACTGCTCCATCATTTTGGCACCCAATCGTCTCTTTTTTATTTCAAAATATTAAGGGGGTACAAATGTTTTTGTTACATGGATAGCTTTTATAATGCTAAAAGGGCTATAAGTGTGTCCATCATTTGAAAGTGTTCATTATACTTCATAGATAGGTTTTTAACCCTTCTTTCCTCCCTGCTCCACCTTCATGATTTCCAGTGATTTTTACTTCCCTCTGCCCATGTGTGCCCATCAATTATTTCCAAATTATTAGAGAGTACATATGGTGTTTTTCATTCTTGAAATATTTTGCTTAGGATCATGGACTCCCATTCCATTCAAATTGCTGCAAAAGACATTAATTCATTCCTTTTTATGACTGAGTAATGCTGCATGATGTGTGTGTGTGTGTGTGTGTGTGTGTGTGAGACACACACACCCCAATACATTTTATTAATCCACTCATGAATTGATGGGCACTTAGGTTGATTCTAGGTGCTTCTGACAATAGGGTTTCAGAAATTGTTGAGGTTCCATCAATATGATGTAATCTTACAGGACAAGGGAAGTAGAGCAGTAGAAGACATTCTACATAAGATACATAAATACATTCTACATAGATACATAAACTTGAGCATGTACGGGTTTTTATAGTGATTTTTATAGTGATTAGTCAGACTTTATTTCCTTGTCCTAGGCCCATGGGGCAGATGTCACATTCACAGTGGCTCCATAACTGTACTAACTTCTATGTTATATAGCACCTTTTTTTTTTTTGGCCTCTGTAGCACAGCTGAAGAAGGGCAGCTGAAAACTGGTAGTGGTCCTTTTTGGATTTTGCTCTTTCAGATTTTCCAAAAGATTTATTCGTGTCAATTTGCCTGTATAAAATCCCTTGTATTTGAAATACATAGACTGTTTTCTATTTTCTTGACTTAACTCTGACTTGTATATCCACTCCTTCTTAAAATTTTCTGCAGCTTCCTATTGTTTTGCAGGTGGAAGACAGAATACAAGGTTCTGCTCCAGCCTTGTCTGGTACCAGTCACTCACATTTTGGAATTCTGTAGCCATCAAAGTCTTCAAAAAGGCTATGAACTTAATTCCAGTTTTCTGACATCTGGTATTGACCAGCATGCCTAACTCTTCCAGTGCTGAAATAAACCACTACTTTCTAACATCTTCATTTCTACCTCAACCTTTACAAACTCTTCTAATCATCTTGCCAAAATTTTCTTAATACTTACCTGCCTGCCCAGAACATTCAATGATTTCTAATGTCTACCAAAGAAGTATTAATACAAAGTTGATCTTCTACGTCAAATTACTGCTTTGCATTCTTCTCATGTGTATAATGTATTTTTGAACAAAACTGGGATGCTGGTTGCTTTCATAAAACACTCTTACTCACAAATTGTTACATGTATGAGATACCTCTTCTGCTCCAAACATCCTCCAAATGCCATCTATCAAAATCTTATCCATTTCCCAAGAGACTTATCAAAAGTGATTTAAGCTTCTCTAATGCTCTCTAATAATATACAAAAAGTATATTATTCTTGATTTAATTACATACACAATTTGGCTTATGAGTATTGTGGTCCTTGTGTTGATGTTCCTGGCTTGACTATTTTTGTCAAAGAATATAGTACAAGGAAGGTTACTATCATTCATTCAGAAAAAATAGTGTGATGCTATGACTAGGGCAAAAAATGAATTTAAAAAAAAAGTAAGATGTAAAATAACAGGTAACCAAATATTTTCAAGACTATCAAAAATATAAGATAGGTAGAAAAAAGACATACCAGTATTTACAGGGCTACCCGGATACCTTCTATGTTATATTGGTATCCAAGTTTCTCATTTATAAATATCTTAATTCTCATCAAGAAAAAGCATATAAAATGTGGTAACTAGTTGAAGGATCTGGAGAGGACCAGTGTTAAGTAAAGCCCATTGTTATCACAGAGCACTGCCTAGCATAACGTTTTGCATAAAATATTAATATGTGTATATTCAGTTATAAAAGCCTTCAAGTTATATGATATTGTATTATTCAGAAAACAGTTCTATAAGCTATATATTATAATATACATATATTTTAGAAAAATACCTGAGCTCTGGAATGTCTAAATGATTTGTCTAAGACCAGGCATCATTGAGGATTAACCCCAATACTTCTTATTTATTTATTTATTTTATTTTATTTTTGGAGACAGAGTCTTGCTCTGTTGCCCGGGCTAGAGTACCGTGGCGTCAGCCTAGCTCACAGCAACCTCAAACTCCTGGGCTCAAGAAATCCTTCTGCCTCAGTCTCCTGAGTAGCTGGGACTACAGGCATGCGCCACCAAGCCCGGCTAATTTTTTCTATATATTTTTAGTTGTCCAGCTAATTTCTTTCTACTTTTAGTAGAGACGAGGTCTCACTCTTGCTCAGACTGGTCTCGAACTCCTGACCTCAAGCGATCCTCCCGCTTCGACCTCCCAGAGTGTTAGGATTACCTCATTTATTTTTGATCCACAATATAGTCTTATAAGTTGGTCGATCGACTCACTTTAATAACCATTGAATAAAGAATTATAAAATTTAAAATTTTCCTTTATTTACTTTATAAATTTTTCTGTGGCAATGAGAACAGTTCGGGTGGTCCAATTCCTATGAAGACATACCACAGGAAAATCTAAGATTGTGATCTAAATATATAGTGGATGTTCTATCGACGATAAACCTCTGTCATTCATTTTTCAAAAGAAATCGTTGAGATTCAAGTCATAAAGGTTTTTAAGAGGAAAAATCTATTTTTCTTTTGCCTACCAAGAAAATAATGAGGCTAAGCTTATTAAAATTTCAGTAATGGGATCAAACCCTAGTTGTTCTCTGTAATCAAACTACATAAACCAAATGAAGTAATTTTATTAAAATAATAAGTAAATAAACCATTACTCAATAAGCTACATATTCTTGAAATTTTCCTACCATTTTAAAATGGCACTTGAATTGAACATTTTTGGTTTTGTAGTTTACCGCAGTCAACCAGTGAGGTGGCTGTTTTATTATGCTTTGCTTCTGGCTGAGTGTGAAAGGAAAAGGAGGTTTGTGGGGGAGACAGCTTTTATTTCTATATAGAAGCTGGCAAAAATAGAAAGCGGAGGATTGAAAATTACTGGTTAGGTACTGTACATCCTGTTTGTGAAAAAGGTCTTTTTTTCACATGAACGTCAATGAGAATTCTCTTTTTCCCTAAATTTTTGGGCACAGAGTTTGAATATATTCTGACATTCATTCTAACCAAAGAAATGTTAAAAGTATGAGAGTTTTTATATAAAATATTTCTTTGTACTAGTCCATCTCAATATGTTTTGTTTTGCTTAAATTATATTTCTTCATATTGAGCATCCAGTCCTGCTCCAGTTTGCATTATTTTTCTTGTTTGGGGCCACTGGAGTTATCTAAAAGAAATAGTAATTTGCTTCTTTTGCCTGATAGTCACCAATATTTTAGGTGACTAACTCCATTTTTTGCTGCATAAATTTCTTCATTAAATATTCTTTGTTTTAAAATTTACTATGATATCTTATTGTGCTCTAACATAAATATGCTTATATACTATACAGATATTAATAAGGTAAATTGGCCACAATGGTAAAATATTTTTAGAATATGACTTATGGAATAGCCTTAAAGTAAAGAACTAGCCTATTGATCCTTAAAGGTTATATACAGTGATGCCTGTATTCTCAGTTAATTAAGAGCAATTGGTTAAATAGCAAATGGATAGCGATGTAAAATCATGATGGAAAAGTATAGCTGTTTCATGAATTGCATAGGGGGATATGTAAATTTGGATGTACCTTTGTACCTATGTAAAAAGCAGATGAGCCATAAAACAGTGTGAAATCTACATAAAACCTAAAAACATTGTTTAAAAAAACCTATCAGTGATTATGTTGGACTATGTTTTATTTCTCTACAGATATGAAAATTAATGTTTGCTCCCCCAAGTGTTCTTCAAAGGAAATATAGTCTTAAATGCACTCACAGTTCTTAAAATAAATAAACACATACACACACATACAACACCCCTCAACACTACAGCAACTAATATAATTCTCTGTCCTAAGAAAAATGCTGTCTACTTTCTCAAAGTCCTCCTTTGTTTGGCTCAATCAAAAATGAAATAAACAAAAATTTCTATGAGTATTGACTATTAGGAAAAATATTTTATATCGAAATATGAAATATACTTTTCTCAAAGTGTTTTCTAAATACATTGAATTAAAATGTCAAGTACTGAAATAAGAGGAATAAAAGGTATGAAGTGCACAAATTTAGGAAAAAGACAACTCTTAAAAACTTATAAAGAAACAACCAAATCATTTTTACAACACCCATCCACTGCCCAGACTCCCTCTCCCTAGTGAGCATAAGTAGAAGATCAGGGAGAATGACAACTGGCTTCAAGGGGGGAAAAAAAAACCCACAGTTTCTTCCTTTCATGCTGAAAGAGTAGGATTTAATCTTCCCTAAAAATCCAATTTAAGATATCTCAAAAAATATGCAATGAAATTGGGATGTCTAAAGCCAAGAGAGATAAATACTCCACTTCCCACTGGCTATGTGCTTGTACCACACACTATGATCTATTTATTTTGCCTGCATGACTAAAGGTTAAAGAGAGCGGGAGAGGGCCAGCAGGGTAGAGAGAGGCGGCAGCATGAAGCTGTCTGCATGCCATGATTTGGCACGGTAAGGACTGTCAGTTCCCCACGGGTTAAGTAGTAGTGAAAACTAGCTGGGCGTGAGATGTCTTGCTGGTAGCCTGCCTAAGAGCACCAAGAAGCAAGAGAGTGTGGTAAGCTGCCAAATGCAGGATCTGGGAAAGGGAAAAGAATCTGAGCTAGAGTGAATTTCCCACATTCAGGAACAGTGCTGTGAGGAAGCCGTTTGCAGCTTGCTCTGAAAGAACTCACACCGGCCCTACAAGAAAGCTGACATTTGGGCACCTGCCATGCAAAGGGCATTGAAAGGCAGCCAGTTAGGTAGGAGCGTACTAAACATACACCAGCTGCATGGTGCGTTGTTCTTTGTATATCTCTTATCTCTCCTGCTCCCTCTGAACCTTGACACTAAGAATTTATTTCCTTTACATATTGAATTTCACTGTAAGCTTCTGTTTTCAGAAAGGGAGCCACAGATATATTTTAAAATATCTTCAAAATTTACAGAATTAATTTTCTGTAAGCAAACAGCTCCAGAACTCTACAACTTTGTACAGTTAGAAATCACACAGAGCAGGGGGAGATGTGTAAGAATTCAATAATTTATACAGATAAGGAGGTATGCTTGTTAGAAGGAGAGACTCACCTCTGATTTTCTCACTGGAAGTCACCTTAGCATGTGGGCATGCTGCCCTGTCACAGTGACACATTATGTCCTGTCACACATAATGTGTGTTTGTTGTATATGTATGGTGCAAATATGTCTTATGCACCGCACATACACAATATTATACAAATATATAAAGCATGTTGGATTATTTTTCAGAGAAGATATAAAAGCTTAGCAAAAATACAATAATAGTTTTACTTTTTTCTTTCCAAAACTTATTTTTAAAAGTTAGGTTTAATGCTTTAATTGATGATGTCAGCTACAAAAGAAAACTGGCTCTGTTGTATAAAATGCAAGCCTTAGAATTATAGAGCCTTATGAAATAAAAGTTTTTTTATTAATAAATATACTTTGCCACATCTTAGCCAAGTCGAAGCTCTTTACATATCAGTTACAACACGAACTAGATAAAAATCTGAAAAATATAACTAGGTTAATTATCCAGGTATTTTAATATATATTTTTGTTTATCTTATACAATTAAAACAGTACACATTTTGACAAACATATATACCCACAACAGACACACGTCTGTGTAGATATATGTTTTCATTTATCTTTCTTTTAAATTTATTTCAGAATATTACAGGGTTACAAATTATTTGGTTACATAAATTGCTTTTTTACTGTGCCCATCCCCCCCGCAGTGTGCATTGGACCCATTAGGAGTGATTTTACCCATCCCTGCCCCCACCCCACCTGCTTGATTTCTGATGAATGTTATTTCCATATGAGCACATAGGTGTTTATCAATTAGTTCCAATATAGTGGTGAATACATGTGGTGTTTGTTTTTCTATTCTTGTGATACTTAGAAAAATGGGCTCCAGCTCCATCCAGGTTAATATAAGAGATATTAGTTCACCATTTTTTATGGCTGAGTAGTACTCCATGGTATACATATGCCACATTGTATTAAGCCACTCATGTATTGTTGGGCACTTGGGTTGTTTCCACATCTTTGCAATTGTGAATTGTGCTGCAAGAAACATTCAAGTGCAGGTGACCTTTACAATGTCTTTCTTTCCTTTGGGTAAATACCCAGTAGTGGGATTGTTGTATCAAATGGTATGTCTACTATACTACTTTCCATAGAAGTTGTATTTAATACTAGTTTGCAGTTCCACCAACAGTATAAGTGTTCCTATTTTACCACATCCATGCCAACATATGTTGTTTTAGGACTTCTTGATAAAAGCCATTTTCACTGAAGTTAATTGATATCTTATTGTGGTTTTAATTTGCATTTCCCTCATGACTAGAGACTTTGAGCATTTTTTTCATATGTTTGTTGGCCATTAGTCTATCTTCTTTTGAAAAGTTTCTGTTCATGCCTTTTGCCCACTTTGTAATGGGGTTGTTTGATTTTTTCTTGCTGATTTTCTTGAGTTCATTATAGATTCCAATTTATCGAATGTATAAAATGAAAATATTTTCTCCAGTTCTGTAGGTTGTCTATTCACTCTGATGATAGTTTTCTTGGCTGTGCAGAAGGTTTTCACTTTGATCAGGTCCCATTTATTTATTTTGGTTGTTGCTGTGATTGCTTTTGGGGTCTAAATCATAATATAATCCTTTCTTTACGTTTTCAAAGGTATAAGCGAAAATACCTCTTCCATTTATATAAGTCAAAAGTAGTAATATCTCTTGACAAATTAATGGCATTTAAAGAAGTTTACAATTTATTTAGTCAAAAGATCTTTGTGTATAAGTGAAATAGATTCTTTGTGAAGTATTAGTATATATTTATTTGAGCCCACACATATCCTGATATATTTTATCCCTGACAAAAGGAAATTTGCTAATGTTCCAGAAATCAGCCATATGCTATTGCTCTGGCTCTCCTGTGGCTTTTGAGATGAAGTCTCAGCCAGTGTTTTAGCAAACTGTCTTTTCAGTATAGCGTTAAATCAACCACTTGAGAAATATTGTGATAACTATGGAAATCATCATAGTGCCTTCACATATAGGAAGTGTGATTCCACTTTATTATCACAATTCCTCTAACACTGAGGTGCAAAGTTCTTTTTTAAATAACTTTTTCTAATGGAGATACCAGCTACAGTTAGGATTAAGAATAGAGTGTGTTTCAGTGGAAGCAAAGAAAGGAGTGTATACATATTTCTTAGAGTAGATGCACTGAATCAGGATAAATAATATTTTGATAAATTTAAAATAACATTCATTCTACATTTTCTTGGTCATAATCTCTTGCCAGATTAAAAAGATGGACCAAATAAACATTTATTCATGATATACAATTTTAATAAGTTAAAAATACTTGTTTATATAGTAACAGTTATTATATTATATAGAAAATTCATTTTTATGTCTAGAAATGTCTCTTGAAATATTTGTATTAATATTTGAGTATATAATGATTTAGAGAATTTCCATGGAGATTATTCCTCAAAGAACTAAAAGTAGAGCTACCATTTGATTCAGCAATCCTACTACTGGTTGCCTACCCAAAGGAAAATAAGTCCTTTTGTCAAAAAGACACCTACACTTGAATGTTTATTGCAGCACAATTCACAATTGCAAAAATGCGGTATTAACCCAAGTGTCCATCAATTCATGAGTGAATTAATAAAATGTGGCATCTGTATACCATGGAGTATTACTCAGCTATAAAAAAGATGATTTAATGCATTTTGCAGCAATGTGGATAGAACTGGAGAACATTATCCTAAGCAAGTGACTAAAGAATGAAAAAAACAAACACTACATGTGCTCACTATTAAATTGGAACTAACTGATGAGCATACACGTGCACTGAGAGAAGTAAAACTCAGTGGAAATCATGAAGAGGGGATGGGGGAGAAGGGGATGGGTGAAAACCTATCTAACAGCCACAATGAACATTATTTGGGTGATGGCACATTTATAGCCATGACTCAAGCATTACAAAAGCAATCCATGTAACCAAAAACATTTGTATCCCCTTAATATTTTTAAACAAAAACATAAAAAATTAGTGGATAGGAAAGGGACGATCTTTTAATTGCAGCACAACCAACACACAGAAAATTAAAATCTGATTAATACGTCATTCTGCAATGTAGCAATGGTGTAGCAAAAACTGGAACAATTCTTTGAAACAGAACTTAATAGAGATTATGAAAATATTTTTAAAAAATGCTTCAACATCCATTGAGGACGAACATTCACTGTAATTGTTTACTAACCAATTAAATCTTAACAACCATATATTTTAAATAACCCTATCACTCCAATTCATTGTGTTGTCATGCTACCTTTCAGCTTATCCTTTTATTGATGGGACCCCATTCCCAGTGTGGGTGAGGGGTCACCCACTCTAGACTCCTCAGGTGTTGCTAATCTCCATCCTCAGCTTACTTGGTTCTTGTTACAGAAACTGTAGCAACCATTTTTCTGACCTCACATAGTGTTTGAAGACTTTTCACATTTTCAATTGAACTGATTTTTCAAAATTTACTTCAAAAGGAAGTTTTTACTCCATTGCTAATTGTATTCTTTATTTGCTATGTTCACAAAATGTGGGGTTCCTGCTTAGAGTGTTAATCCTAAGAACCACGTTATCAGTTTGTGTGACACTGTAGCCATCTTTCTGAGAATCTGATTCTTCATCTAGTACCTTTGGCAATATCAGCATTTTTCTCTGCTGTAATGATCAAAGATAATATTCTGCTCTCTCTACCAGAAAGAATTTCTTCTTATTAGACTCTAAGCTGTAAATGTATTCCCTGTTGTACAACTCCACAGCACTTTCTGTGTAACAGTGTATTTGTTATGGGTCTCAGATATATATTTGACTTTAATTAATGTTTATTGGTCAGTAGATAGATTTTAAAATTTATAAGATGCACGGATTATTTTAACTTGTTTTTATATTTTCAAATTTCTCATCTTAGTAATAGTAATAACAGCAACAACAATAAAAAAAGTGTTCTTCCTAATGTCTCTAAGTGCAATGGGATAATGTATTTCAGAAGTTTCACATCATTAAACCTATGCTCAGGGATAATTTTGATTATATTGTAAGCTCATTTAAATACTCTAGTTTTTATTGTCACTTTCTCTTGTGAACCTTAAGCACTGCAGTAGAAATGATCAGATAGCCAAGGGTGTGTTGAAGAAAGGTAGTTCAGGCTAACAGAATTGAGCCTACCCAGTGGGTTTGTACAGCGCTCACTCAGGTAATAATGGTAACATTAAAAATATGAAGGCAAATAGATGTTAGCCAGTGTGTAATACTATTGGGAAAAATTAAAGAGAAGATATTAATTCAACGGAGAATAAAACCTAAGCATTGCAAATAAAAATCCAATTAACAAAGTGCTTACTAGAAATAAAATGTGTTCAAAAGAAAGATAACTGTACTTCCTCTTGATTCTGAGGAAAAGTTCTAATTGCTAATGCTGACAACTTGGGGCCAGTGGCTATATGGAACTTCCTGAATAAACATACACATAAGAAAAAATAAATTATTGCGTTACATTAAGAAAATTATCCAAGGCATATATTTACATTTCAAAGTACTTAGAATCATGGTTTGGTTCTCCAGACAAGAGTTAAGACTAAAATAGAGGTAAGAAAAGGCTATAAAGTCATCCTTCACATACCAGGTCACTCAAAATTAGAACCAAAATCTCTAAGGCTAGGTTACTTTCTTCATTTTTGCTTCTACAGTGTGATAAATTATATTTGAACTTTACATGTAATTACAACCTGAAGATTCAAGTTTGACTTTAGTTCAAATTGTCTAAAAATATATCTACATCATACTATATACAAACATTTCTTAGGGCAAAATGAAAGACAATTACAGGTAAATTAGGGAGATATAGGATAAAGGAAAGTTGTTTATCTTGAAATTATCTGAAAAAATGTAATACAGGTCTAAACACACCTACAGGTGTGTAGAATCTTCCCTTTCTAAGAAACAGACAAAGTGGCATTTTCTATGAAATAACCTGGTTTGAAAATAACAAGTGATGTCAATGCATGTTTTCTGAGACTAAAACACCTCTCACCATGGCGGAGCATTCGTCATTCATTGAGCTAGAATGCTGCAATGTCCTGGAGGTGGTCAGGTTTCCAGAATCCCAATTTCATATAATATTTGCCCCCAGAAGAAGACACTTTCTTCTAGTGTGACCAGGTATTTAGAAATACCAAGTAACTTGCTATGAGGAATTATAGTTAATTAGAATGTGAGGGAGGGCAGAGAGAAATTCCATCATCCTCTTTTATTCTGCTACCTCAGTTTCCAACCCCATGAGGTCTAGATAAGAGTACTTATAATTGGCCAACCCAGGGGTTCATATGGCTACATACCTAAAATATTCTAACATGCTGAGAAATCAAATAATAAGTAAAGAGAAAAGCAATAGAACAAATGGGTGGAATCTACTGTTCACTTTCCTAATTACTTTAATATGAAGATGGTCCACTAAAGTATGAAGGTGAACCTGCAATTGTGGCTTTTTTTGCTGCCCTTTATCCCAAATATACCTGACAGGCTCTCACCTCTGAAATGCAGGTTAACTTGTTCTTTGGACTTTTAGGCCAGAAAGTCATCAAGGACATGAATGAAACATAGAAAGCATTATTTAATCCAGTCACCTTGTGTTACAAATGAGGAAATTTGATTCCATGTAGTATATATAGCCAATGGAAAGTTACACAGGTAGTTAATGGCCAAACCTATAGTAGCATACTGAATCTTTGCAACCACATTGCTTTTTTTAATACCTCTCCTTTTAAAATGTGTCTAAATAGTTCTCAACTTCTTGTTATTATATTGCCCTGTTTATTCTAACTCTCAGCGTTAGCAATCCTTATGCATTTTGTTCATGATAAACACTTGCTTGGGGCTTTCTTTTTATTTTTTTGAGACAGAGTCTCACTCTGTTGCCCAGGATAGAGTTGAGTGCCATGGCATCAGCCTAGTTCACAGCAACCTCAAACTCTTGGGCTCAAACGATCCTCCTACCTCAGACTCCCAAGTAGCTGGGATTACAGGCACAAGCCACCACGCTCAGCTAATTTTCTTGTTTCTATTTTTAGTTGCACTGCTAATTTTTTCTATTTTTAGTAGAGACGAGGTCTCACTCTTGCTCAGGCTGGTCTTGAACTCCTGAGCTCAAGCAATCCTCCTGCCTCAGCCTCCCAGAGTACTAGGATTACAGGCATTAGCCACCGTGCCCAGCCTTGTTTGCAGGTTTCTGGGTCGTTGAAAAATAATGAGAAATTAGGTCTATAACTGATCAGACTTTCTCTTTACTCATTGAAAAGCATAAATTTTAATGGTACATAGTTGTCCTACTAGTGAAGCTCTCAAGTTTTAGTTTGCTGAAGATTTAGCACTTATTTGTACATCATTTGAAATTGAGAACAGTAAGGCTTATAAAGGTCAAATGCAGTTTGTAAATGCACTTTGAATTTCCTTATGTATATTTTCAAACATCTTGTGCATTTATGTTAATTGGCTCTTTATTTATGTATAGGAACTATGACCTGGATATATGAAATTGCATAATACCTGTATTGCATTATTAAATGTGCTTAAGAATATGGGTCTGGAGCCTCTTAATAGCTCTTAACAGCTGTGAGATCTTGGATAGGTTAATTTTACTTCTCAGTTTTCTCACTTGAAAATGGGAAAATAATATCTCTCTTAAGTATTAAAACACTTTATGCTCATACTAAGAACTTAAAATCATGGCAGGCTCAATAAACTCTGCAAAGTTGTTTGCTATTGATATTATTATTACCATTAATAAGTTTTTAGACTTTAAGATTGATATTCCAGACTTTTTATAGGTTATGTTATGTCCTTACATTTATCTTTCCCTTTCTCTCCCCACTATTAACTTATGTTATTTTGCCATATCATATTCACATATTATAAGTAATTTACACCCCACTTTGAATACAGCAAATTATACCTAATAAAGGAAATAAATTCTCAAAAACATAAAAATGCAGAAAACAGTAGTCTAGACCACAGCATGATACCTGGCAATACAAAAGTGACAGTGCTCAACTGGCAGGATGGGCTTTAAAATATATAGGTGAAAAATAATTGTTGCAACTTACATGCACCTTAAAAATTCATTTAAATAGATGAATAAACAGGATGAATAATTACAAGGATAAATCATTATATTTTCCATTATGTTGGAATATTCTAACACAACTGCATTAATAAGTCAAAAGACCAATTAAAAAGACTAAAAATCTTAGACAAATTGATATATATAATTAATAAGCTTGATTTTCTAGATGTAGGTAGTAACGTGTGCAGCAATTAAATAACATATTTTTCCTCAATACATACAAAACTTTTTTCAAAGTTACATAACTAAAGTATAGAACAAATTCCAAAGAATTATGATCTAGACACCATGAATTATGATCACAATACAATCAAGCTCCATATCAATAGCAACAACAAAGCTAAAGTTTTAATATGTAATATTTAGCACTATATTGTATTGTGTAAACACAACAATGTATGGGTCAAGTGAGGAGGAATAGGACAATTAAAAATGATTTAGAATTACCAATGATGATGACTACCAACATGTCAAAACTTTTATGATGCTGATAAATTAACAATGGGAAAAATATGTAGATTTAAATATCAGAAAAGAATAAAGGCTAAAAATAAATTGAGCCAAGCATTCAACTGAAGAGGCATCCAAGAAAAGTAGAATAATAGAGATAATGATTATAAGAGCCATAAATTAATAATATAGAAAGCAAAGAACAAGCAGAAATCATTAATCAGGGCAAAAATAGGTGTTTTTTTAAGTCTAGAAAAATTTAAAAACTTCTAACAGGAATAATCAAGCAAAGACAGAATGTACAAATGAATAATAGAATAAAAATGGGATACAATTAAATAATGAAGAAAATATAAAAACAGCAAGGAGATGCAATGAAATAGTTTGTCACCACACATTTTAAAATGTAAACAAATCACTAGATAGATATAATTTTAAATGACCCTGGAAAAAGCTAGAAAACATACATATTCCATAATCATGAAGGGAATGAACAATAATTTAAAATCTTTACAAAAGGAAACACTAGCCTCAGTCATTTTTTTAAGGAAGTGATCATTCCAATTTTATAGAAACCTAAAAGTTTCAGTCAATTTTAGTAGGCTAGTTTTATCCTGATCTTCAAAGGGAAAAAGACAACCTCCCCCAAATTAAAAATACAAAACAATTTCACTTAGGGACATAGATGAAAAATGATCAAGAAAATATTAACACATTATACCTAGAAATTTATTAAATTATAACATGAATGAAATGAAATATTAGAAGAGTGCAAGGTTGATTCAACAATAGAAAATCTATTAAATATTGTGATAGACAAGTATTATTTTTCCCTGTATATTCCTTGTCCACAACTTGGAGGAGAACTATACCTCCCCATCACATTTATGTAAGCCTTAGGCATGTAATTTGCCTTAGCTGATGAAATACAAGTAACAGAAAGAAATGTCAAGAAGCAGCATGGCTCCCCATGATTCTTTTTCTGTCTTTCATAAAACCAACAATGTTCAAGATAGAAGCTACCCATTAGCATAAACTCCGAATTGCAGGCAACATGAAGTAGGGCTGCAGCCAACCTTGTGATGGACGCACAGCATGAGCGAGAAGAGTTTAATGTTTGAGCTACTGGATTTGGGGGTGCAATGGTCTGAATATTCGTGACATGAGGCAGAGCCCTCATGGATGGAATTAGTGGCCCTGTAAAAGAGGCCTTTGAGAGCCGCCTTGCCTCTTGTCCCATGTGAGGACACAGTGAGAAGGTGCCTATCTATGAACCAGAAAGCAGGGCCCCACAGACAACCTGAACAGATTAACACAGGGGGTTGTTATTGCAGTTTAATCTAAACTATCCTGACTGACTTAGTAATTTAGCATCTTAACAAATCAAAGGTGAAAAGATAAATAAACAACCCAATTATGCTGTAAAAACTTAAAATAATTCAATGCCCATTCATGATAGAAAAATATGGTGATAAAATAAAATAAAGGAAGCAGCCTTACTCAGCTAAAGGAGACTACCAAAAAACAATAAAAACAAAATACTAATGGTAAAATGTTTGAAACATTCTGCTTAACATCAGGAACAAAACAAGGATGCTTATTGTATAAATATATAAGTTATATATAATTGTATATAAATACACAACTTATTGTATTGGAGCTCCTAGCCGTCTCAAAAGTCAAAGAAACAAAGGCAAGATAAGTAAGAATTATAAAAAAAAATAACTCATTATTTACATGAATATGGATGTTTACATTAAAAATCCTAAATATTCTACAAATATTAAATTAATATGAGAGTTTAAAATGCGACAAGTTATATAAATGCTGACTGCATTTCAATATACCAGCAACAATGAGAAGACATTTAAATAAAATAGGTAATATAAATAGCATAAGAGTGGAAATTATCTAGGAATAATGCATAAGATATTTTCAAAGATAATTATACAACATACTGAAAAACATTTTTAAACACCTAAAAGAAATAGAGAGAAACACCATGCTCGTAGCTGTCATAAATATTCCAGTTTATCTCTAATTGATTTATAAGTAAAATGCAATTCTTATTAAAATTCTAACATTGTGTGGGACTTGACAAGCTGATCTAAAATTTATATGGCAAAACAAAGGGCTCAGAATATACAAAATATTCATGAAGAATGACATATTGGAGAGCTTTGCATACAAGATATGAAGGCATATTATAATACTATAGTAATTAAGAGTGTGTGATACTGACATAAGGACAAAAAAAAGAGATACACTGGGCAAATGAGTGAGCATAGAAATATTTCTGCACATCTGTGAACATTTCATTTGTTAAAGAGATGACATTGCCATTCAGTGGGAAAAGGATATACTTTTCTTTAAGTAGCGCTCTGATAACTGATTACACCTATCAAAAATAAATAAAATGATGGAAGCATGGATGCATACTTCACACCATAAGCAAAAATTAAATTTCAGGTAAATTAAAGACTTAAATGGTAACAAAAAAAGGATTTTATTTAGTGATGCACTTAAATTTCTAGAAGAATGCCCACACAGGATTGGTGCTCAACAAATTATTTGAACAAATATGTGACTATATGAAATCAGAGTAAGGAAAGATCTCTTAAAAATAAGTTGTGTCTAGAATAAACCATAAAGGAAAAAAACTGATAAACTCTGATAATTAAAAGTAAAAATTTCTGTTCATTAAAAGACAGTTAAAAATCTTTAAAAATATAAGCTACAAACTGACAGAAAATATTTGCATCAAATATACTTAAAATATTAGTATATAGACTAACGAGCATCTGCAAATCATTAAGTAAGTGAAAAGCAACTCAATTTAAAAAATAAGCAAAAGATATGAACAGGTTTTCTGATAAAGAGGCAATAGAAATCTCTAGTAGATATGAACAGGAGGGAAGACAAATCTACTGGTAATTTTTTTTTAAGTCAGAGGTGGGAATATCTATATTTAACTTATTAATCATTATATTACATTTATCTACATATGAACATATCTATGTGTATGTATATACACATAAAAATGTTGAGTGTAATATCATAATGAAAAAAGTGAAACAATAAAAGGGCTATGTCTAGGTAGGAACTCTTAAAAAGATACCATCAGAATTGTAAATTAGCCATAACCACAATAAAAACAGAAATAAATTAAATTTATTGAGTGTTTTTTTATTGTCAGACATTGAACTGATAATTTTACATAAATTTTGCAAACACTATTGCATATATGTTAGGTAGGTCTTCTATGAAGTAGAGATCTAACTAGGTAGACTCTATGAAATGTTGAACTTTAAGGATCAAGTAATACACCTTGTTCCAACATTTTGGAATCAAGATAAAGAAACACAAATAAAATGTTAGGTAACTGTGGTGGACATTACCTTAGTGAATTTCAAAGACATTGTCTTCACACATGCTATTCAGGATACATTAACTATCCATCAGGAGGGTACACTAGGGTACATTAGGGAAATAATTCTGCCAGCTGACCTTCATTACTTCCTTCTTCTTGATTCCTTGGTGGTTCAGTATCCATTCATTAGCAACAGCATGAATTCTCTTAATCCTGTATAACAATGTGGAAGAATTACTCACAATCATTCATTCATCTATTCAATATTGAATGTCTATGAAGAGACAGAATCTTTTAAAAAACATAACAAGCTCTCCAATTAGCATTTAATTACATGGAACAATTATTTCTTTTTCTTTTTCAATATTACTGAGAAGATATTTTTCTCCAGAAAATATTTCTTTCTATAATACATTTTGTTGGGAATAATTTTAGACATTGCACAAACATTCCGAGAAACCAAACTGCAAGAACAAAATAATTAACTCAAAGGTCTGCTTTAGTATAGCGCATTTGATTAACCAGAGCTTGCGATACCATAGCACTTTTTCAGTTCCAAGGCTAAGTTCACTCAGGGTTCTTTCCTGGGCCATGTCACAATGAGCAGTTGTTCACAGTCAATTCCTTCTCAATTCCATGTGTAGAAGCTACTGCCTCTGTCACACGGCCACGCTTTCTTTTTAAATCACATTTCAGACTAGATTTTACACCTCTTTTTTTTCATTAATTTTACACTGCTGAATACTGTATAGTGTATAATACTGACAATTAAAATGCTTCTCCATAGGGAGTCCATCAGCCAGCAACATCAATTCAAGCCATGTGTGCATGAAATATGGTAGTTACCATGGTCTATTGGTAGGCAGATTGAATTCATACTTTCTGCCTATAGACACCACTTGCAGCTTATCCAAGCTAGTACCACCATTTCTAGAACACTGGAAACCAGATATGCTGGACAGTTTACCCACACGGTCTGTGTTCTGAACACCAGATGATTTGCTGATTGTTTTTACATATAAGCAAGAAGTAGAAGAGTAGCACACCGAACGGTACATTAAGCACCCTTTTGCCAAGTACTGGACAGTCTTTTTATTCTAATATGGAAGTAGATCCTGTCATAAGTTTTTCTGTTATGAATGTAAATTTAAGGCATAGTTATATTCACTGGAAAAACAGGATGATTAGCGCAGGAACTCATGCCTGCTATGTCATCTTTGCCACTAAGCTGCCCCTATTGCCTTTGCTGGAGAAACTAGAAACTTGTTTGGTTAACAGGAATGAGTCTTACAAGGTTGTTTCATTAATTTCTCTGAAAAAAAAAAAAAAAAGATCAAGTCCATAGGAATACATAACAGATGTTGTTCTCATAGGGTGACAATCTCCAAGATAACCTGTTGTTGTGACTCAGTGGCCTCAGGTCAATGTCTCAACTTGGCAGAATCATTAAAGAATTTCCTAGGAAATGCTGCGATGGGAGGAAGTGCATAAGATCAGGAAAATGTCGACAGTAAATTATAACCATAAATGCTTCCTTGAAGTAAGAATTTTTTTGTCTCTTGAGTAACTACAACACAGACTAAAATATTCATTCAACTGATTTAAGACTTGCGACACATTTTTCCCCCACTAATTATTTAAGAAGCTTATGTCACTAATTCTGAGAATGCTGAAAAGCATTGAGAAAATCTCTCATAAGCATGTGGAAAATGTGGGTTTTCTCACTATTTAAAAGACTGCACGTATCTTTGGAACTGCTTCCTAAGGAGAGTTTAGTGCTCCAGCTATAAGCAATTTTCACATATACAGATAGATATTGTGTGAATGTGTGCATTCTATGCATTCTCAGTGGGTTGCTTAGAAAAATTTCAAAAGGTATAATTGCAAGCTACTGAAAAAAAAACGTCATGATAATTTTAACTAAGTAAAAAACAGTAAACTGACAGCAATAGTGATTTATACAGAAAGCAAACACTTTTGAAATATTATCAAGAAGCACTTTTGAAACGATGTGAAGTCAAAAGGCTTTATTTGAAGGGTAGTGAGCTGTGTCATGGCTAATCATGTCAGTCTGTGATTTTACTGACCAGGAAATCTCCCACTAGTTGTTTTCTTAATAGAAGAAATAGTAAATTAATATTTTTGGAAGACAAAAAGAAATACACACAGCAGATATAAGAAATACTATGATTATTCCTTCAGTGATGTTTTTGTTGAATCCACAAGGCTCTTCTTCATTTCATATTTTTTCTTGCTGATATGAATTACGGTGGATGAAGGATAATTTATAAATAAGGATTCATAAATAAAGCACAAGGGAATAAAGATTTGTCCCAATTAGTAATGTGCTTGTGTAAGTAGCAATTGTCAAAAACCCTTATAGACCAAGGCGACTGCCCAAACCTGCTGAGAACTGATGACACACATGATAAAACTTTCCAAAGCACAGATTTTTAAAAACATGAGAATTGGAGCTTCCAATATCAAAGAAGGAAACCAAGCATTTGGGGTGGGAGAGCCATAGTCAACAATGTTTCTGCTGAATCCACACACATATTGGTACCTAATCTCTTCATGCATTTCCCCTTATTTCCCACCCCCAAACATTTGCATAGTCTCTTCTTTCTGCCCCAATACTCTTCTCCACCTGTACCACTTTCCTCACTTCTCATTGGTTTCACCATTGTATTCGTAGTACCAAATGCACGTTGAGGTCTTTCTACAGTTATTTTTGAATTAATAATTGCACCATAATTGCTGGGGCCAACCATAATTATGATAGGATCTCTGCCTTGAGAACCTTAGAAAATGAGAGTTAAAGTGAACTTCCAGTAAGGGTTGCTTTGTTAGGGAGTTGAAACAATCTTACTACTTGCAGAAAATTTTGATTTGTCATTCCAGTTAGCAATTAAAAAGGTTCTTCATGTACAGGGCATCCTCCTGGGCATAGTCAATGCCATTATTCCATTTCCAATGCAACCTCTTTTGGAGAGGAAGATACATAGAGCAGCCACAATGCCTGTCCCATCTCCCTGTGAGTGGGAAGGAAGGCTCCACAAGGACGTGGTGCTTCTTCCTGCCCTGTAGCAAAGCTCAGGTATTGTCCCTTTTAGTAACAACTCACACCTATTCTCTTAACTGCTCATGTTTTATAAAATAAAAATTAAATGAAATTAATTCATGAAGAAGAATGAAAAATGAGGGAGAAAAAGGACACAACTTTGCAGCCAAAGGCTACTATCCATTTTTCTAGGAAAAAGAAAAGTAATGTTAACATAATTCTGAATAACAAGAATCCTATTTCAGTCTGTTCACTGTGAAGGGGAAAGAATTAAATGGTGATAATAAATAAATTTGAAATAAATATTTCAAACAAATAAGAACATCAATATTAATTATTTACGATTTAAAATCCCATTTCCTAACATAAATTACAAATAATAGTTAATCTAGGAACATTAATATGCACATAATAAAAATTAAATTATAATGAAAGTACTTTGGAAAAAATCACAAAATGAAAATTTTAAAATGTGAGTCATTCAGTACACTGACTCCGCAGTAAAAATGCCAGGTTTGAATTCTGGCTCTGCCATTTATTTACTATGTGATCTTCAGGGGTTATTTAATTTCTCTACATCTCAGTTTTCCCATCTGTAAAAGTGGACAAAATATTAAATGAGTTAATTCATTAAAAATATTTTGAAGAATATTAGCATCATTAAAGAAAAGCTCAAATTATTAAAATTATGTAAGTGATTACTATTATTGTAAACCATGGCATAATAAAATCACTTTCTTACCCCCATCCCCCTACTAAATTGAAATCATCTCTGTTAGAATGGCTTTTCCACTAGACAATAACTAGCTTGAGGGCAGCGATTTTTATTTTACACCCTCGTACCCTTTGAACCTAGCCCAATCAATTCATACTGTTTGTGCTCATGATTTGCTGATGATATTTGCTGATGATAATCTTAATTATTCATTTATCAAACATTTATTGAGGCATATATTGAGGCAATACAAACCAAATCGTTTGTACCCTCGTAATATTCTGAAATTTATATGTGTATATATATTATGGCGAGGAGATCCTTTTCTTGTTTTTTTTTTTTTTTCTTTTTTTTTTCCTTTCTCTAGAAAAGGCAGTAGTTATACATATTTTTAAAAAATTACATTTGGGTTGTGACATAATAAGAAATCTATAGATATTGGTCTCTGCCCCTGGTTCCTGGAAGCTCCTAAAACCCTTGTAATTTCCTAAGTGATAGGTGTGCTAGGAAAATCTTTTGTTCTAATATTTGGTCTTTCATCCTGGCTCCTGAGAGAGCGCTCCTAAATCCTTTGGAATTTCCCCGGTGATAGGAGCATCTGTTGTTCTAATGAATTAACTCTTGGTGGGCTGCTCTGTGGGGCTGGTCACCAGAAAGACCAAACCAGGATTAGAAGCTTGGGACATTTTGCTCCACTTCCATCCTTTGGGGGAGAGGAGAGGACTGGAGATTGAGTGAATAATCGATCATGCCTACATGATGAGGTCTCCATAAAAATCCCTAAAGTATGGGATTTGAGGAGCTTCTAGGTTGATGAACATAGCTGCACGATGGGATGCATATGGCACATCCCAACTCCATGAGGACAAGAGCTCCTGTACTTGAGACCTTTCCATATCTCGCCCTATGTATTTCTTTATCTATATCTAGTTGTTCATCTATAGTCTTTGTAATATTCTTTATAATAAACTGGTAAATATAAAAAAGATTATTAACTGATAAAAGTACACTGGAAGCAAGCCTCATTGTCCTTAAGAGAGATAGTCTCTGTCATATCTAAACCAGTGGTTCTCAAGCTTGGCTGTACATTAGAAACCACAAGAGGGGCTTTTAAAAAAATACCAATTGAAGCTCAGACTCGGGGGGGATGGGGAGGCATGGCAATTTTTATAGCCTGAACTTTTGTACCCCCATAATGAGCTGAAAAACAAAAAAATAAAATAAAATATATCAAAAAAGATAATAAAAAATAAAAAAATACCAATGCTCAGGACCCACCAAGTGAATCATCAGAGTCCCTGAGTATAGCTGCCAAGACATAAATATTTTTAAAAGGTCATAAGTAGTCATATTGAAGCATCATAATTGAGAACTCTGGTCTTGATTTATATTTATTTTTCAGTATTCAGTTGATAAGTATAAGCAAAATTTAAAATTTTCTAAATTTAAATCTCTACCTCTGTGGGGTTGCCTTTAAGAGTTCTAAGTAATAAAAAGTATGTAAAAGACTGTGGAGTTTTTGATGTTATTAATCAAGTTTCCAGCAATTTGATGTGGCTATATCGCTCTACAACCATTGGAAGTTACTTTTTGTTTCTGTCAGGTAACCTAGATGAGTTGAGCACAATTGTGCCTGCAGGTTTTTATTTAGCTGCAGAATTAGGTTGCTAAGATGTCAGTCTTCAAATGTTCTAACTTCCATTTGGGTCATGGTAAAAAAAAGTCCTGGGTCAATAATAAATTTGAAAATGTATGTAAAAGTTCTCTCTTGAATATTCTGCATGCATCCAAAATGCCCAACTAAGGCTTAAGTCACTGAAACTTCTTATTAGTGTTTTCCAAGTTCAAATATAGTCATACCTCAGTATTGTGGGGATTGGTTCCAGGATCCCTGGTGGATACCAAAATCTGCAGATACTTAAGTCCTTTATACAAAATGGTGTAATATATGCATATAACCTACTGTGTACTTTAAATAATCTCTAGGTTACTTATACTATGCAATACAATATAAATGCTATGTAAATAGTTGTTATACTGTATTTTTTAAGGAATAATGACAAGAAAATGTCTGTACATGATCAGTATAGATGTAATTTTTTTAATATTTTTTGATTCACAGTTGATTGAATTCATTGATGAATAACCCCCGGATAATGGAGGAGTCCAACAAATTGTGCTTTTTAAAAATTATTCCTCATTATTTGAATTTTAGTCTTCATTTAAATGCTCACCAAAAATGTTACAGTTGATTATATCCTCTCTAGAACAGAATGAAATGAGAACAGCACAAGTAAAGAAGGAGTTTCTTATTCATAGTTTTATGGTTAATAAGGGTCAAAGTCAGAAAGTTCAGCCAGAGAATTATGTTTAAGTTATAACAATATTTTATGTTATACAAATATCTAATTCAACATAGCAGAGTTCAATTTCAATCCTTGAGATTTTAAAGATATTAGAGTCATAGATCTTGCTTTTAACTTATTTTCAAATACTGCACCTATTTTTTAAAAAGATAATTTTCCATTTCAATATTTTCCTAGTAGTGTAAATTCTTATATTATGGAATTTTTATTCTCATGTCATTACTATTTATAAAAGCTTGAACTCCTAGAAAATAAAACCAATGAAGTTATTTTAGCAGTTTAAATCTTCTTTGTATGTGGAATCTGCATATTTATTGATCAATAACAAATTTTTCTGTTTTCCATACTCAATTTTAAAAGTTGAAAATAAATTTATTTTTTAACATGTGACTAAACTTGAGTGGCCAATATACATATTAAAAAATGAACTGTGATAATCTAGTTTATATTGTACAAAATGAAATTTTCTAAAGGTAAACCAGAAACGCTTTTAAAATTGAAAGACAAAATGTAACTTTGGCATCCAATGTCATGATAAAACTGGAAAGTTAAGAAAAATATTAAATTATTCATTAATAGCTTCAGATCTAAAACTTAAGACTCACTTCCAACTTAGATATCATGATTTTGATTTTGTTTAAAGCATTAAAAAGAAGAAGAAGAAGGAGGAGAAGAAAGGATCGTGGGGATTTCAACCAACCATTATGTTAGCTGTATAATAAATTACTTTTATTTTTCAATGTTGTCTTCTGAGTTTGAGAACTATTGCTATTGTTGGATGGTAACACCCAGGTTACAAATTACACTTTGGCTTCAGAGGACATGAACACCAGCAATTTTATTCATGTTTATATTCAATCCATACTATATAGTCTCTGAATGAAGAGTGCCAGTGAAGTCTGATTAAGTGGCAGTTTGAATATAGTAATTGACATTTTGTAAAAATTTATTTTAATTAAATTTTGTTCACTTACTATAGTATTAGAGAACTTTTTGCCATAAAATTTTAACAGCTAAAAGTTGGGAAAGACCTATTTACTCACACTTAGCTCAGAGGCTCCATAATCTTGCTTGGTACCAATTTGTATTTCAGGACTGCCTGACTGAGCTCGAGAAAACTCGAGTTTAACTAAAGATATGACTTTGCAGTGTTCTGAAAACATAACCTACATTCAAACCATCTAGGTTCATTGTTAAAATGCAGATGCAGATTCAGTGAGTCTGGGATGTAGATGAGATTCTGCAATTGTAACAAGATCAAGGGAGTCACTACTGCAGGGCCATGGAACATCCTTTGAGTAGCAAGAGCAAACTATTACCAGCTTTGTAATTGCCTGAACCTTTCAGTTCCAATGTTATATTACAGAGATAAACAAGTCTTCATTAAGATGGTAAATGTGTTGTTGAGCATACAACATTCAAACTTTGTATACATCCTTTTATGACACCCTTTTCAAACTTGAATTCTCAAAATATCTAAAATTAACCACTTGTTGGCTGGGTGCGTTGGCTCACACCTGTAATCCTAGCAGTCTGGGAGGCTGAGGAGGGAGGATCCCTTGAGGTCAGGAGTTTGAGGTTGGTGTGAGCTAGGCTGATGTCATAGCACTCTAGCCCAGGCGACAGAGTGAGACTCTGTCTTAAAAAAAATAAAAAAAGATATAAGCAATAAAATAATATTTATGGTACCAAATCTGTAAATCTGAAGTATTGATAGTAGAAATGCAAATACCTTACAAACAAACAAACTCCAGAGTAACAGATGAGATACTTAGATTTGGGGTAGATTTAGAAATGGCACTGTCAGCTAGGTACCTTGGTTCACGCCTATAATCCCAGCATTTTGGGAGGGCGGAGGCAGGAGGATTGCTTGAGACCAGCCTGGGCAATATACAGAGACGCACGACTCTACCAAAAATAGAAAAATTAGCCAGAGTGTGGTGACACCCACCTGTATTCCCAGCTACTTGTGGCAGAAGGATCACTTAAGCCCAGGAGTTTGAAGTTGCAGTGAGCTATGATGATGCCACCACATTGTAGCCCAGGCAACATAGTGAAACTCTGTCTAAAAAAAAAAGGAAATAGATCTCCAAATAATAAAAACAAACAAATTTAGCTGCCCCCCTAGGCTCATTTGTGGGAGAGAAAAAAATCTATTTTTGTAGCAACTGTTGCTGCTATTTTTAGCTCTTTAAATATGCATAAAGTGCTGATTATCCCCAAATCTTCCGGGCGTTAGCTGTTAGAAATAGCACTATTAAGTCAAGATTATTATATCCTGAATAACTAAATTATTTTTATTTATGATTTTGAGAAAGGGTCAAGACTCTAATAGCATGAAGGTAAAAGTGTCTTTCCATGGTAAGAATTACCTTCCAATAATTCTCTTACTGATTATTTCACAATGTATGCAATATGTTTCCCCCTACCTTAACAGATTTGAAAAACGCAGCCTAAAAGACTTGCCTCAGGTACCACAGCTAGAGTGTTAAAATAAGGACTGGACGTTGGTCTGTCTCCAGTATCCACTGTTATGACTCTTTTATTATAACAAATTACTGATTAAAAAAACAGGGGCAAAAACAGGTGCTCACTGAGCACCCACCATATTCTAATCCCTATGGCAGCAGAAACTTTTTTCATAATTCATTTCATTGAATTGCAGCTTCATATATTATGAACTCACTTTAGAGAGACAATTATTATCTGGCGCAAAATTTAATATTAATATTTTCAATTTTCTTTATCTCTAAATTTCTTAACCCATAAAAAAGGAATGATAGAATATCTATGCATAGGGTTCTCTGAGAATTAAAGAGATAATATATTTAAAATATTTATCAAAGAATCTGGCATATCATAAGCCTTCACAAAATGTTGGCTATAAAATTACAATTCTATTATTGTTATATTTTTACTGAATTTTTGCAACAGTAAATATGGGTAGGTATAATGCATATATTTGTTAATAAGTAGCTGAGGTTTGCATTTCACATTATGTGTCCAGGAGTCCCAGAGTGTAATGGAAAGGCCAAGATCCAAACTGACAACCACCTGATTCCAGTTTCCTATCATGTGCCTTGCATAAATAAAGCTTAATAAATTAAAAATCCAAATTCGACAAGTTGTATTTGTTTAAAATTTAAAAGTCCTTTAGTTAAATTTTTTTCTGATTTTTAAAGAACTTAACACAAAACACATTGATTAATTTTTTTGCTCCTAAATATTTCCATAAGCATATGTAGGTGTATGTATTTGATTAGAAAACCAAATTGCATGCAGAGATCCATTTTAAGATGGTGTTCCCTCAACCTCCTGTATAGCAGAGAAAGATGTGTTACAGTTTTGAGGGATGATTCTACTAAATGCATTGAGAATAAATCTCAAATTTTTAGGAATAAATATCATTGAAAATTTTCTTTTAACTCAGCAAACTATTTCTAAATCATGTGTATTCTATAGTTTTGTCTTTGAAAAGTCTTAATTTTTAAAGACTATTTGTAGCCTTCTTGAAAAATAATTCCAAAAAGTTCTAGAAATTATATGGTAATGAAAGGTCTCGTGATTTCCATACTTATTTTCTTTATCAAAGATATTGCAATGGATGTAAATATTTTTATTTGATTATTCATTCATCTTTGCTTTGACCTTTTTATAGTTTATAGGCAGTATCAAATTAATAGGCATATTAATAACAATATAATTTAATCCTTTGCAATTTTACCAGTGAACATTCAGACTTAAAGTAATACTAACATAGAGAAAAGGTGATGTGTTGTAAAATGAATATGTACTGATGTTATAATTTTAAGCCATGTTTATGTGGCTAACTCAATTACTCAGATGTTTTGAGAGAATTATGTATCCATCTAGACAGTTCAAAGCAAAAGAAATTTTGCAAATTATGAATCTCTACTTCTCTTTTGTTAATGACCATTTGAGCAGTAGATGCTGAAAATATTCAACCGTGCAGGATTTCATAGAGAATATAAGAATTCTATGTCAGCACTAAATGTACATTTTGTGATTTTCCATACATTTTGCCTTCTATGCTTAAATTTAGTTCTTTGTTTTATATTGTTCTGTTTTAGGGGTTTTTATTTACCCTTGTTTAACAAGAGAAACCTCTTAAACTGAAATAAGCCACGGCTGGTTTGGGATTGGTATTTGGACTAAACTTATGATTGTTTTTAAGTGCCAAGGATGGAGACATAAGATTCAAGGCTTTCTCATGGTACAGCATTCCCATTATTTGAGTGAAAACGATAGCTCTGGACAGTTATGATAAATATTTGTTTGAAATTTCATCAGCTCATACTACATTGGCTCTGTTTCTGACAACCGAGCACTTGCCATAGATGTAGTGGCAGCAGAAGCCAACTAGGAGCACACCGTGCTTTTCATATTGAAGGCATTTTTCATGATGCATGGAAACTGGAGGGGTCTTGAATGTGATAAATGCTTTCTAAATTATTTTTCTTTTACCATAGCCTTCCCTTTAGCACTGATCCGGAGAAAATACTTACTGGCTGGATTATTTTATGAGGAATACTAAGGTTGGACTTTGCACAAACAATACACTTAATCTTACCTACTTTTAGCATTACTGCTCCCCTGTGCAAAAAATAACTGATCATAGAGCCAGATCTGAATATTTGAATGAAATAGTACTGGCCAGAAGCAAATAGGCAGAAGAAACAGCTTTTTAAGATCTATTTCCAGGTAAACAATAGGAGATGAAGGGAGCAGCTGGCAGGCCTTAGTGCCACCTTCCCTGTTTGCCTACCACTCCCATTGCCACAAGTGGGTATGGGAAAGAGCTAATAAAATAAGTTAAAATAATAATAACAAAATTCAAAGCAATTTTTAATTGAATACCAACCATGGACCAGAACTTTTGCTAAGTGATTTATGTTTATTATATTATTAGTTACTTTTAACAATAGAATTTATTTTGAGGAAGAGGGAGACAGGCTTTTCCCAAGTGGATCAAGGTAATATAATTAATTCCGAGGAAGGTAACTAAAAGACAGGTATGCATTACCCTGAAGGAAGCCAAAATTTGTGATTCCACCCGAGTCTAATTCACCACTTTGTTTTGCATGAGATAACCTGTTCAAACAGATATGTTTCAAGTTGGTAGTTCTAAGCTTCAGGAACTGGCCCCAAGAGAGGAAACAAGTATCAAAATAATTTCATTCCCTTCGTTGTTCCACCTTACATCACTCATTCTGTCTCATCTGTCTCTCATTTCTTCTCCCCTGAACTGCTGCTATATTAGATGCTGATGCCTAGCTTGGGTAGTATATTTTCACCCTAAGATTTATCTTCAGGGATAAGCACTAGTTATTATTTACCAAAGTATTACTAAAAACTGTCCATTTTTTCCAGTTAATTCTTGTAAAATATTCATGCAGAAATCTGGCTCTCTTAGAAACAGGAAAGCAAACCAAAAATACTTGGTTCCAGAATCCCAATAAAACATTAGCTACAGTCTTCAAGTAGGTCAAATTAGCAATTCACAAATGTATTAAATAAAACTTTGTATAACAATATTGAATGAAGCTTAATGTCAGTTACTTGCTTGGCTTGTAAAGTTTTTTTTTATATGAGAAAAAGTAAATTTAATACTTTTAAAAAGCACAGCTATTAAAAGAAGAAAATTCGAAAAAGACTTGATTCCTTGTAAAATCCTGACAGTGTTTATTTCTGTCACAGAAGCCCACTCATTAAAATTATGAAAGTGACACCATGAATGTAATGGATTTTGACATCTGGTGCATTGCAGTGAGAAAATGTTATGAAGCAGAATGTCTGAACAATCACTCTTAACTATGACTTTTGTATTACAGAAGTGTCATATGAAATATTAGAAAATAAAGTAATTATATTTTTCCTCTGGAAATATAAAAAATTAAATTCTGAGAATTTTTTTCCAGTTTATTTCTTAGACATTCAAAGCATTTATCGAATGGCAGCTGTTTAGCATTCACAATTAGTAAAACAAGGGCCTGATTTTAAGAAATTATATTCTTAGCATTTCATTTCTCTCATTGGCAAAATATAAGGTTTTGAGATGAGATATAAAGTTGCTTCTTTTGATCTTATAGCATTTCCCAAGTTGATACTCCAGAAGCCCCCAATAATCTAAGAATGTCTACTCTGGATACATACGATTCCATGGTCAGCAATGGCAGTGAATAGAATGGCACTAGACAAAACAAAATTAGTTTCAAGGAGAGATAATTAAACCTGATTATGATGGCAATTACTCTTTCATCACTTTGTGGACCCAAAATTCAATTATTTTAAGTCAAATCAGTAATGTCATTGAGAATTGAAAAATTTCTCATATTTAGGAAACCAACATTAGGTGTGCTTCTAGAAATTTGACCTGACCACTGTAGAATACCTGCAGAAGATGTGTGGGATTTTTAAAAAATGATTGCATGAAATAAGTATCCATATTACGACAGCCCAAATCCAAGGTGACATGTTTTCAGAAACCCTCTATGGCCTTGTAGAACATAAAAATATACATATGACATGTGAATCTGCATTGTTTTGCTATAGAATTTCAATTGTAGTAGTCTCTTGGCAGAATCTTTGTAGTTTTCTAAATATAACATCATATCTCAGCAAAGAGCGAAAGTTTGACTTCTGCTCCCATTTAGATGCCCTTGATTTCCTCATCTTGTCTGATTGCTCCGGCTGGGACTTCCAGTACTATGTTGAATAGAAGTGATATTAGAGGGCAACCTTGTCTTGTTCCAGTTCTAATTTTTCAGGATGATATTGGCTGTGGGTTTGCAGTATATGGCTTTTATCATTTTGAGATAAGTCCTGTCTATGACTATTTTGTTAAGCGTTCTTATCATAAAAGGGTGCTGAATTTTGTTGAATGCTTTTTCTGCATTTATATTGAGAGGATCCTATGGTCTTTGTTTTTACTTCTATTTATGTAGTGAATTACATTTATAGATTTGCATATGTCGAACCATCCCTGTATCCCTCCTATGAAGCCCACTTGGTCGTGATAGATTATTTTTTGATGAGCAGCTGAATTCAATTTGCTAGGATTTTACTAAGAAGTTTTGCATCTGTATTCATAAGGGATATTGGTTTGTAGTTTTCTTCTTTTGTAGAGTCCTTTCCTGGCTTTGGTATCAGGGTGATATTGGCTTTGTAAAATGTGCTGGGGAGGATTCCTTTCTTCTCAATGTTATGGAATAATTTCTGCAGGATAGGCACCAGTTCTTCTTTGTAGGTGTGGTAAAATTCGGATGTGAAACCATCTGGTCCGGGACTTTTTTTTTAGAAAGATTTTTTATTGCTACTTCCATTTCAGTACTTGATATTGGTCTGTTCAGGACTTTTATTTCTTCCTTATGGAGCCTAGGGAGGTTGTGTATTTCTAAGAATTTGTCCATTTTCCTCCATGTTTTCAAGTTTATGTACATAAAGATTTTTACAGTATTCAGAAATGATATTTTGTCTTTCCATGGTATCAGTTGTAAGTTCTCCTTTTTCATTCCTGATTGAGCTTACTAGAATCCTTTCTTTTCTGCTTCTGGTTAATCTAGTGAGAGAAATTTAAAATTAAGAAAAAAAACTTAGATTTATTAAAATGCATGGCAATGATCTTTGGATCTGACTGTGACAGAGTAGTGGGTATAGGTTTTACTTTCCCACTATGAGAAACTATTTAAGCTGAACAAAGTTTAAAAGCAATATTATCAGTCTTTGGACAGCAGCCAACATGGCCTATATAATACTCGAGAGAAGACCGCAAGAGATGAGCTCCATATTTACAAAGACTTTCTGACAGCAATTTACAAATCATAGCAGAAGGAATGAGATCAACAGTCCCGAGTAGAATAAAGAATGAATCAAGTGTGAGTCTTCCAAGGCAACTGAGATTTCAGGACATGATGCCAGTGAGATAGAGCAGTAAAGGAGCACCAAAAATCCATGCAAAAATTATTTTCATGTCTTTGGCCAACTTCTACATTACATTTATGATTCTAAGGGATCTAGAAGTCTAAGGGAGCTGGAAAAAACAAAGCTTTTGTATCTTTTACTTAAGGGGTACAGAAAATTTTTAGATATTAAAATTCTTTATTAAATATAAAAATTATGACCTTGGGGTACAGAGACACATAAAAAGATTAGAGCATGAAATCATAATTTTAAAATTTACCCCAAATATAATTATCATCTCTACCTTTAGTTAAGAAGGATGTACATGTCTCAATATTCTTCAATAAATTATAATAAAATAGAGGAGTTAAGATAATACCTTTTTTCTTTTCCTTTTTCTTTTTCTTTTTCTTCTTTTTTGTTTCAGGATATGAAGAGCTGTACATTAATTGTGTGGACCTGCTCTGTAGTATGGTAGCCACTAGCCATATGTTACTATTGAACACTGGAAATCAGTATTTTCAACATTTTCTCTGTCTGAAAAAAAAATTATATTATCTAGTTTTTGCCTTCGGTGGTCAATATATGATCATTTGGTCAAACTTTTTTCTTGTGTTGTTTATCATATTGTTACTGATTATGATCTGTTTGTTCTATTAAAATATCTCTGAAATATTGTGGATTTGTCTTTGTTTTTTTCCTTACAATTTTAGCAATTTTGGCAATTTTTGCTTTATACATTTTGAGATCTCCATATTAATTGCATAAAAACTTAGAACTCTAGATTTTTCTCTTTGCCTTTAGTCTCCTGCAGAGTTACTATATTTATGCATAGATTTTCTTTCTTTTTATTTGAGAGATAGAGGCTTGCTCTGTTGCCTGGGCTAGAGTGCTGTGGCATCAGGCTAGCTCACAGCAACCTCAAACTCCTGAGCCCAAGCAATCCTTCTGCCTCAGCCTCCCATGTAGCTGGGACTACAGGCATGTGCCACCATGCCCTGCTAATTTTTTCTATATATTTTTAGTTGTCCAGCTAATTTCTTTCTATTTTTAGCAGAGATGCAGTCTCAGTCTTGCTCAGCCTGGTCTTGAACTCCTGACCTTAAGTGATCCTCCCGCCTCGGCCTCCCAGAGTGCTAGGATTACAGGCATGAGCCACCGCACCTGGCCAGATTTTCTTATCTTTATACTTTTAAGATTTGTTAGATTATTTGCTACAGCTTTATATATTTCATTAGATTTGGGTAATTCTCTCACTATCACTTCAAGCCTTGTTCTGGCACAATTTCTCTCTCTTATCCTTTGGGATACAGTTAAACAATATTAGAAATCCTCATTGTGTTCTCTAAACATTTGTCTTGCTTTCTGTGTTTTACTCACTTGATTTCCCTTTGTTACTTTGAATACTTTCTTCTGATCTATATTCCAGTTCATTCAACTTCTTTTTAGTTATTTCTAATATTTTCTTAAACTATCAATAAAATGCATAATAGTTCTTTTTTGTGTTTTAAAGTTCTACTATTTCTATTCAGGTCTTTTTCCATTCCAAAAATCCTTTATACTTTCTATTTCCTTGCTAAAATAGAAAGGCTTTTTTTTTATATTCGTGAAATTTTTAGTCTGTATATGGTAGTTCCATTATCTGGAATATAATCTTTCTTCTGTTATTTACTCTGGCTCTCCTTCATGTCATCGTATATCATCCTATGCCTAGATTATTGTTGATTGTGTTCTAGACTTTGGATCAAAAAGCCATTATTTTAAAAAACAATAGAGGCCCAGAATGATATTCTCTCTTCTTCCTGAGGGGATTTACATTTATTTCTGCCAGATGTCTAAAGAGACTATAAATCTGGCATTATCTTCGTCCAACATTAGCCTTGAGAGTTACAAAGTCACTGAGATATTCAAATGTGGACTGTCATCTGGCAAGGGAATATTTGCCTCTAGCTTACCCTTTCTCCCATAATGCAGCTCTGTAAGTTTCCAGTCTATAAACTGGGAGATTTACCAGGGCTTCACTCTGGGTAGAATCTGGACCTCAACTTGTGTTTCTTGTAGCCAAGTGAGGCATGAAAAGTATTGTTTAGCCTCTAAACTATCTCCTCTGGATCAGGAAAGAGACCCAGAGCAACCATTTTCCTTATAGCCAATACACTTGTCCTCTATATGTCTCCATTTTCTCTTATATAAAATGAGATAAACCTTAGAACAGAATTCCTAAGGTTCTGATGAAGATTAACTGAGTCAACAATGTAAAACATGTAGGTCTAGCACATATCGAGTGCTTAAATTATTTTCTGTCAATATTATTTATAATGTTAGCTCCTGTGAAATAATTTTGGTAGTACCAGTTTACTACTGTTGCCAGGACAGCTGCCCACATAAATCAGAATGGCTTATCAATTTTGTTCCACAAATATTTAGTGAATACATTTATGGATTAAAGTGCTTGTCAAGATAGATATGGGCAGCGCATGTCCCCATGGGTTTTATAGAATATCAGGAAAGATTAATATACAGAATAATGAGGAGCAATGTTGGATATACCAGCAAAGGCTTTCAAATATTTATTAAGTAAGAAACTTCTGAGAAGCCTACTTTCTTGATGATGTCATCCAAATAAATGTGAACTTTATATTTAAAATAGCCATTTCTGAGAAAAAAATTATTATATACAATTAAATAATAAAATGTTGGTGGTAAGATTTAAATCAATTGCAATTGACTAACATATACAAGCTACAATAATCAACTCTTGAATGATGGAGTTTTTTTTTTATTTTGTTTTGATTTTTGCATTTCCTTTTGCTCCACTTTGCTAAGCGCTAAAAGTTCTTCAGTAAATATAATTAAGTTAGATAAGAAAGTAAATACTAATTATCATTACTTCAAACAAATAGTAATAAATTAAATCCATGTATTAATAAAATGTCACATTAAAATAAAGAGTAGTCCTGAAGGAACAGAAAATCATCATGATTAAGAGTGATTTGGAAGAAATGTTAACTGATTAAAACCAAATGCCATTATATTCTGGTATTAGGCATAGTATAATTTTTCATGCTGAGATGTTTTATTCTTTTGACTGTTATCCACTGAACATTTTGATCCTACTCTACATGCTATATAACCAACACAATGAATATTCCGATTGTGTCTATGCAGATTGCCTCTTCAGTATCTGTAGTGAGGAAATCAGCATTCTTTGTTAGCAGAGCTGAGTATCCACTTCAATTTTACAGTTAAGTAAACTAACATGAATGCTTATGTCACCTGTATGATAATAAGGAAAAATTTATTCATGTATTCTCCTGTACTGTACATTTAAATTTCCTGAAATTCTTTGTGATTTTAAAGTAGTTAACGGTGAGATGTAGGACACTTCAAGGTCCTCTATAATTCCGTCTCTCCTAGTGTTGGAAACTGAGTACATAAATTCCTCCTCTGCCTCCAAGGAACCTGAATGCCTTGTCTATAATAGCTAACCTATTTTTAGTCACATTAGCAGGGGTATAACAATGGTGATGGGAGCTGGTCCAACCAAAGTGTGAGCCATAAGTAGGAAATTTAAAAACATAATAAAGGCAACCAAAATTAGTCTACTTTTTATTATCACAATGCATTAACAATTCTAAATAATGTCAATGATAGTGTTCTCCAGCCCAAAATATTTTTGTTAAGATAAGCTCTAAACAATTGCTGTCATTATCTCTGTGACGTAATAATTACATGTAAGATTTAAAGTACCAGATTTTTATTTTTGTACTTCAATAAATATTAAATACATATGTTATGTTCATTTAGAGAACTCCCATTTACACAGAAGCCCCTGACACACAAAGACATTGCTACATATGATGGCTTTGAACACATTTGGCTTTGAACCATTTCTTAACTGAAGGGTTTTAAGTTCATGAAGGTTTTAATTGTTTAGAATTGTTCAAAATTACTTCGAATACTTCTGCACTCCTTTGGTTCTTTGCTTGCAACCCCGCTGAAGTTCTGGTTCCACTGTGCTTTGAATGACATCAGTAGTTGTTTATGAGTTTATTTCTCATATTTCTTCTTGTGGATGCCAGTTACTTCCTTGTCTGTATTGTCCCATAATACTTGATTGCATTCTTTGAACATTGTTTATGATTAATAAATACCTATTAAATAGATATATATAAGTTCAAGTGAAAGAAATCATTTCTTCCACCTTTTTACCAGGTGTTCTTTATACTCTAAAACACACAATATAAAAATAAAAGAGACACAGATTCTAGAGGCAGGTAATACTATTTGCATAATTCAAATTATTGTTTTTAAAATCTTATTGTGAGCAAGTTCTGTTCTTTGGCAACTTTTGTCTACATTTTCTTGAAAATCCACACAAACATGAAAAACTATTCCATAACATAACACCAGAAACTGTCCCTCAGGATGGTAATAACCAATAAAGTAATGTTCTTGGGAATCTTTATGAGTGTTTTTTTACTGTTGCATGTTCCAGCCTAGATTTTCATAAAGAAATATATTTAGAATGCATTTTGTTATGCAAGTCACCCTGTGGAACCATTTCTTAACTGGATTTTCTCAAGGAGTTTGCTTTATTGAAAGAACAGAGAGTAGTTTGTAACTAACATAACCATCATGAATTCTGCATGCCTCTATATTTTAAATTAATGCTTCCCACCGTCCTCCACAAATCATAATGTTTTTTAAAGTTTATGACCTATGAATTAATCAAATTTATAATAGTTTTTTAATAGTGCTAGTTAATCTGAGTAATTAGAGGAGTAAGAGGGAGTTCTAAGGCTGCAAAAATAAAATAATGAGACCAGTATTTTTAAATTTTGAAATAACTGGCTTCTGAGTGAGAAAAATTAAATTGATACAGAAAAGAAGACATATTCACTGGTATTCTTCCAACATCACCAAGACGGTTTAAGTTTTGTGAGCAGTGGTTTTGTGTCAGAGACCATTTAAATTGCTTTATTTGCATTATCTTTTCTAATCCTTATTAGCAACTCCATGAAATGGGAACATTATTATTCTCATTTCATGGAGCAAATGAAGATGATAGTGAAGAACTTGCCCAAGGCAACATGGTACTAAGTAGTTGATATGAATTCAGCAATCTGACTTCAGAGCTAAATACACTCTGCAATCATTTTGCAAGTAATATATTTCCAAGTTTAGCGCTGAGATTTCCCAGAGTGATATATCAGTGATAAAAAATTAGTTTGTTAGTATTTGTGTTATAGTTATTCATCATGGGAAAAATAGCAGTCATTCCAAACATCTGAATAGAAATCACCAATTAGATTATTGTTATCTAAGAATTGACTTCTGTGACACATTGAAATTGAAAATCAAGATATATTGGACTTCTGGGTAACTGAAGTCAACGGCAGCTGTCTAGAGCCATCTCTCTCAATATTTTGTCTAAAAACAAAGCTGAACAAAAAGAACAAATAAAACACACACAGACACATACACACACACATGGCCTCAGCATAGTGTGAAGACAAACAAATGCAAAAACTTCAAAATAACTATGATTAAAAAAATAAATCCCACCAAATCTCATTAAGCAACCTCTCACACACCTATCTTGTCATGCGCCTTTGCATAGAATAAGGACAGGCAAAGAAAAATTGAGGGAAGAAAAACAAGCTAACAGGCCTAGGGTTGATGTAACACCACAGATAGAAATGGTAAGTCTACTGAAAATGGGAAAACACAAAACACAAAAAGAAGCCCCAGGAGAGCATAGCACAGATGACAAAGCAGGAACAGAAACGTGCACATGATTTGAAACATATTTGGGAATAACACCGATTGGGTATCTGACAGAGGTGGGGGGAGGGGGGAGGGGATGGGTGTATACCTACATGATGAGTGCGATGCGCACTGTCTGGGGAATGAACACGATTGAAGCTCTGACTGGGCGGGGGGATGGGGGGAATGGGCAATATATATAACCTGAACTTTTGTACCCCCATAATAAGCTGAAATTTAAAAAAAAAAAGGAAGAAAAAGAAATTAAATAAGAAAAAAGCACGACTTCTTGGAGGGGACGGGGGAGAGAAGAAATCAGGTGAGAGGTACTCTTCTCATTGAAAATATGGTGGTGAAGGGATAATGAAGCACAAAAAAAAAAAAAAAAGAAAGAAAGAAAACTTGGGGTTCAACAAAAGAGAATAAATAAATGAAAGGACGCACAATACCCATCACCACCAACAAAAGTATCAAACTAAAGAAGCTGACTTTGCCACATTTTTATAGAAGAGGGCTTCATTGGACAAGGATTCTTGGAAACCATCTCAAAATCAAAAGACATAAATGAAGAAAAAATATACCTCTGCAAAGTTATAATAAATTTAAAATAATGAGATTCAACACACTTCAACTAAAAAATTCCCCTTGCCTTGCTTCCAAGAAAACAACCATGAAGCAAAAATAAATAAAAAAAAAAATAAACAAACTGCAGGACAATATTCTCAACTTAATAAAATACAGGCAAGCAAACATTTGTGTATTTAAAAAATAGTTGAGCCAGAAATGCAAAAATTAAAAAAAGAAATAACTAAAAATTAAGATAGAAAAGAGAACTTAAGAAATGAAATAAGAAGACAAAATTATATCAGAACTAATTACTAAAGTATACTGTGACCAGGAATAATAGACTCAAATTAAAAGTTAATGAAATCATTGAAGAAAGACAAGAAACCACCTACAGAATAAAATTGAGGTAAGAGAAGGACTAAAATGAGCCAGAGAAAAGTGGTGAAAATAAATGTAAAGAAGACATGCAAAGAAGAAATAATATTTGTATTACTGCAGTCTGTGGAAAAGAACAAAGCAGGTGAGCAGAACAAACATTTAAAACTATAATCCAAGAAAACTTTGCAGTAATAAGAGATCTGAATCCAACAATTGAAGAAGTTATGCAGTAAGTAATTTAATCCAAAACTACCAATGCTGAGATACAGCCTAGAAAAACTACTTGTCTGTAACAATGAAGAAGTCATGTTTAAGGCCTCCAGGCAAAAATATATAATTTACAAGGGAAAAAGAATTAGACTGGCATCAAAATTTTTAAACCAACATTGAAAAAAAAAAAGACAACATTGGACAAGTTTTTCCCAAAAATCTTAGTGACAAAGTGTGAAACAAGTATTTCATATGCAGCTTACTTTTCTTCAATTATCAAGGCTGTAGAAAAATACTTTTTAAATCTACAAGAATTTAGGGAAATCTGTATGTATAAAATCTTTTTGAGAATATACTAGATGATGAGTTTGTGTCAATCAAGAGTTGAATGTGAACACTTCAACAACAGAATTGCTTTATATGTGTGTGTGTGTGTGTGTGTGTGTATGTTTGTATGCACATAAGACCAAAAAAGATAAAAACAAGGGTGGAATGCTAGTGTGTAAATATTATATGTGATGACACAGTAGAAATGATGCAACTAAAAATGGAAAAGGAGAGAAGAAAAGAAAGTAGAAGAATCGCATTGATATTGTACAGGTGATAAGTGTGAATTAAAGGCTAATATTAAAAACTGACAAAGTAAATTGTAATATTTTAAATAATAAAACAGGACTAAGATCATTAAAAATTATGTAAATACTAGTGTGAAGAAAGCTACTAATTAGTAAAAAGCCTGTAAATACAAAGGTAATTACTAAAACAAAATATAAACCCTAAATATCAAGTTAGCTAAGTGAAAAAACAAAAAAAATGTGCATCTTGGAGAGAAAGAAATATAGCAACTATGTTATAATGCACATAATTTAAACTATTTGACAGAGTTGAGAATAAATATATTAACTCACCTACTCAGAGAAAAAGCTTTTCAATTTAACTCACAATGCAACAACTAAATTTTATGCCTTGTACTAAAAACATTTAAAACAAATCAATTCTGAAAGGCTAAAAATAAAGAGAAAGACAAAGGGTAAATGGAGACAATTAGAAAGCAGGTGTAGTGATTTTGAGTAGAAATCAGGCAAAACAGATACATTTAACATGACAAAGAAAGCACATTTTAATGTTAAAAGCTACAATTCACAATGAAGATATAACACAAACCTACAAGAGATGAAAGGAGACAGATAAAAATACATTAGTAATAGGAGATTTTCATGTACCAGCCTCAGTACAAGACAAATCAAATAGATAAAAAATAAATAAGTATAGAGAAGACCTAAGCAACACAGTCAATCTGATAGATTTTATCAAACTTTACACCCTGATAATTAAAAATGAAACTTCTTCCTAAGTTCCCATGTGAATTTTACAAATTTTATTGTATATTAGGTCACAAAAAATCATCGAGTTCTATAAAGTAGGATTATTAAAACTAAAATCTCTAATCATAATGTAACAGAACTAGAAATTATTAGTAAAATTGGAAGTTTTTAACCAAATCAAAAGCAAAAAAGGAAATTAAAAGTCTTCTATTAAAAAACTCAGTTAAAAAGGGAAATAATACTAAATTACATGTATTTATGGTATATATTAAGACAATGATCAGAGGAAAATTCATGGCACTAAGCACTTTTTTTAGTAAAAATGAAGGCCTTAAAATAAACTTGAGAAAATTTTAATTGTAAATATGTAAACATTTATTGAAAACTGATTTGACTTTCAATAAATTTAATATTATTTTCAGCTCAAAAACTGGAAAAGGACTAACAAGTAAATCAAAAGTATGCAAAATGGGAATAATCATAGATAAAAGCCAAAATTAATGAAGTAGAGAATAGAAAAGTAATAGACCCAATTAATAAATAAAAACCCTGTTTTGTTGTGTTTGATAAAAGTTAATCAACTAGACAAACCACCACATAATTTGATCAAGAGAAAAAGTGAGAAAGCACAAACACAAAAATGAGAACTGTCAAAGGGGAAATAATCATTGAAAGAGAAGACATTTTAAAAAAACCGTAAGGGACTACTTTGCAACACATCGTGCAATAAATTTGAATGATGATTAAATAGAGATCACGATTTGGCAAACATCACAAGAGTAATTGTTTTAGGGACGAATCATCAATGGACACAACTTTGTGGATTAAGGGGAATAAAAACAGAATATTTACATAGTCTCAAATATTTCCCCAGAGCATCCTTATTAATTGCAAAGGGGCTGATGCAACCTTATAGAGGAGAAACCTGCACCACACCACTTTTACAAAGTGATAAAAATTAACATAAAGAATGAAACAAATCAGTGTCAGGTTGATACAGTGGCCTGAGAAAGTGGGACATTGCTTTGGTTGTATTCTTGTCAAAAGCACTTAACCTGAATTTAGTCACGAGACTAAATGAGGCAAGACCAAATTGACTATCATTTTACAAAATAACTGCTCAGAGCTTTTAAAAATAAGATAGGCACAAAGACTAAGAAATTGTCCTAGATAAAAGGAGACATAACTGACTGCGATGTGTTTGCCTGGATTAGATTCTGATCTAGCAAAAGAATGTTGGAAGCACAATTGATGAAATTCGAATAGGTCTATATACCACTTGTTAGAATTACATTGTTGTAAATTTCTTGGCTTTGAAACTGAACTGTGACTAAGGAAGATGCTAACATTTAAAGAAGCTATCTGGGTGGCAGGTATCTAGACATCCTTTGTAAAATATTTTGCAAAGTTATTGTGGGTCTGATTTTATTTCAAAACAAAAAGTTAACTAAAAACATATTTTAAAAAACTTAAGCAAAATAAAATCTTTGTTAAATATTGTAATATAGACTTATGAAAATGCTAAATTAATTTTAGATTGGGCAAGCAATTGTTCTAGATAAACTCAAGAATTGAATAAATGAACTATGAGGTAAATATAAACATTGATTTAACTAATTACCTACTTTTATTTCTGAGATATACATAATGCAAAGGAAAAAAAGATTTTAAGAATGAGAATATTTTAATATATAGATATGTAGAGTGCAATAACTTCACATAAACCAATTTCTGTCAGGAGATATAAAAGTAATTCACTTGAGAAAAAAATGAAAATAATTGGTAAAATATATTTAAGAAATTTTTATACCCAAAGGAAAAAAGGTCATTCTGTAACAAAGGCACGTGTACCCAAATGTTTATAGCAGCACAATTCACAATAGCAAAGATGTGGAAACAACCCAAATGCCCATCAATACATGATTGGATTAGTAAGCTGTGGTATATGTATACCATGGAATATTACTCAGCTATAAGGAATGATGAAGATACGACATCTCTATGGTTCTCCTGGAGAGAGTTGGAACCCATTATATTAAGTGAAGTATCCCAAGAATGGAAAAACAAGCATCACATGTACTCACCAGAAAATTGGTTTCCCTGATCATCACCTAAATACAAATCTGGGAATGACACCAATTGGACATCAGACTGAGGTGGGGGGTGGGGGAGGGGATGGGGGTATGCCTACACAATGAGTGCATTGCACACCCTTTGGGGAGTGGTAACACTTGAAGGTGCTGACTCGGGAAAGGGGGGGTGGGGAAAAAATATGAAACTATTGTTTTTAACTTGCACTGTTCACTTAATAATTTATCATGAATATTTCCCATATTATTTCATATCATTGTACAAGAAATAATGTATACATTATGAGGACATACTGTATCTAACAAGATATACTGTTAGACTCTTTGATTCTGTAAAACTAAATTGAAAAAAAAAAATAAATAAAATAAAAAAAAAAAAAAAAGAAATTTTTAAAGACTGGATTTTTTGTCAGTTAATTAACCAGTGGAGGTTTAGGTCATCTATTATTATCTAGTTATTTTATGTTATTATTTAGAAATACATTTGTGTATGATTTAAATATATCCACATATATAGTAGTTAGGCTTTGTAAAGGACAAAGACTTCACTTCTTACCAAAATATATCACTTCAGGGTATTTTTTTTTCAATTTTTGAGGAAAGAATGGATAATTTACTTACTTATCTATAAAAGAAACATTATAAAGATGAGAAGGACTATGTCTTTGGGGCAGCTGTATCCTATGAATCTTTATTTAGACTTATTGTGAATTTACAAAAACTATATAGTTCTGAAAACAACAAACAAATTGAACTACCAATTTAAGTAGCAAAAATATCTTAAATTTATATTCTAAAAAGCGTTAATAAAGGGTTCTCTCTAGCTGACAAATTACTGTATGCCAGCTTTAAGCCAGTTAATTGTGCTGGAAAACAACAGCCTTTGTCTCATTCATACTGACAACCCACCTGCAGGTAATTGAGTTTAGCTTCCATTGTTTCCCTTAAGACTTAAAGGATTTTTAAACTGTGCATTATAGTGTGATATTAAAGTTGATGCAATGCAATTCTATGCACATAAAATTCAGCCAGAGGATTTAAAAGTAAATCACTTTATATAAATGAAGATGATTTTAAGCAAACATTTTTATTGGCTTTTTAAGAATCATGAATTTACAGTAAAATCCAAGGTGCACAAGGCAAACTATGAGCATATAAAGTTTATCTGTAAGGCCAAGCTTTTAATGGTGGCAGAGTGTAAATCAATATTTATTGTGGAATTAAGCTATATCCCTTATGTGAAACCATTCTGTGTAAAACAATACAATGACAGTCAATAAAATATATTTGAATACATCAGTAACACTAAACGTGTAACTTGAACACCATCTACCTGCATGTGTAAAAAGACAACAGCAATTCATTATTATCCTGGCATAACTATTATCAGGATAGAGGCTGAAAGACACTGCTAAGGGTGCATCAAAAGACATTATATTTTAACTTGAACATGGAGATAATATGCACATCTTTTTCTTAGTAAATATAGAAGAATTTCAGTCCAAAACTTGAGGAAAATTACCGTTTCAATCAATTATTAGAAAAATTGAATACTCTTGTGCCAATAATACCATGAAAGCTTAGACCAAATTATATTGTACACGTGCTTTAAAAAAATGAGATTACAGAGGGAGGCATTTTTAAAAATTTCTTATCATCTGAGGACGAATTTTTAAAAATTTATGAAGAAAGAAAACAACGTTTATAAGCACATAATAATGGGAAGAAATAGCAGTTAGATGAGCCATTTTTTAAATTAAATTTTTATATGGTAAAACTGAAATAAATTGCCCAGAGTTGTTTAGCATGATGTCACTATTAGTGGGGTGAACATATTTCTTTGTTGTTTATTGTGCCAGCATAATTTTTAAAAAGTACCCCCTTTTGTTATCAAAATGTCCCAGTTTAGAAAACGTATTAGTTATGTAATCTCCATACTGTAACCTTTCATAATGGAACATTTCATTGACACATCAGAGTTGAAGAATTGCCAACTAATTACACATGCCATTACCATGCTCATTAGCCCACTTGTATGTTTAAAGCCAATGCCTACATTCTATTTTATATTACTTAAGAAAAAGCCCAATTATTGCAAAATAAACAAAAAGAACATAACTTCTTTATTCCATTGAGACCCTGGTCACTTATCTTGTGGTAAACCAATTGGCTGTGTTGGAATCACTTGGAAGCTTGTTAGCAATGCAGCTCAGACCATCCTAGACTTGCTGAATCTGCATTTTAACAGGATTCTAAGTGATTTATACGTGCATTACAGTTTGAGAGACACTGATTTACAGGCCCCCTAAAGAGAAAGATGACTGAATCCAAGCTTGCTTCCCCTTGGGACCGTATGGGCTACTGATACCACTAAGTTAATGGCTCCTTCTGGACTGGCAATGGCTGAGCAGTGTTGGTCTCTATCATTTCCAAACCAAAGATTACTGAAAGTGAACGATTTATTTTCAAGTTCAAATTCTAGTGAGCTCAACATAGTATTGTCTGCCAATGCTGCAGTGCCTCTCCCAGCTCTGGTGATGGGCACAGTCATCATGCGAAGCACTTAAATAAGAAGGAGGGTGGGAGGAGTGCCAGAGGGCACCTCCTTGGCTTGTTTCCCGAAGACCCACCCATGAGTGGGAGTGCTCTGACTTATCCTGGATCACTGACTTTCTTATTTAGGAAAACATATTTTATGAAGCAGATTATCCTTTTGGATGAATAGGATTAACTACAAAACCATTTTATTTCTGTTCATGATACGTTTTTAATTAAAGCCACCAAGTGTTCCAGTGGAATCCATTTCCACCTCCCTCCCCAAGGATGGGTACAGATGAGGTTGCCAGGGCTAAGTTCAGAAGATGGGTGGTAAAACTTATTATTTTCAAAGGAAGATTTGCCTTTGGAAAATGAAAAAAAAAAAAAAAAAAGCAGCTTCCAGTTTCACAAACCTTAAACTGCACTCCCTTTTTCTTTCTAATTCTCCAAAATAGATAATCATAAGAAGAGCTTTAAGAAATACTCTTAATAACAGTAAATTTGCAAGCTACCATTGTTGCAAGCTACTTTTCAGATCCTTTTTTCTTCCAGGCTTCAAATATAGAGAAGCTATTCAGCAAAGGCTTTGAAATGCCTCTTATAATCACCACATGCAGAGAAATCATTAAAAAAGAGAGTGACAAGTCTAAATAAAGCAATTAATACACAGAGAAAACAAAACAAAACAAAACAAAACAAAAACCTCTCCAATCAAATGGACAAGGAAAAGCAGGTAATAGAGAATGTAGACCTAGCATTTGGAGGATCATTAGAAAGAAACAATACTTTTATTTTGTTGATAAAATCTCACTATGATGCCTCAAGAAAAGTTATAAGCAAAGAGTTAACACAAGGTCAAAGTCTCTGCGAAGATGATCTTTTTTCCAGTGGGTAAGAGTTACTACTACTAGTTTCTTAATAAAGAAGACCTGAATACTATTATCTAAGTTGTATATATGTGGAAAATTGTATAATTCTGGCAATCTTTTTGAATCTAGTTGTGATAGTCATCAAGTGTTGAGTTAGAGTCGATAAATGATCCTGTATTTAAATATTGGACCATTTATGTCATTAAAAATACATCTCTGTCAGTAGCTTGCCTTAGAGAATTCAGACTGAATAAGGCTTGTTTACTACTGAGGGCTGTACATATTATATTAAATTATTGAAGGCATTTTATTGTGCAAGTTAGAAAATTCTGCCCATGTCTGAGTATCAGAATTACAGTGCATTATTTCCCAATTGCAACACTGCCATTCAGGCTCTTCTCTTTATCTGTTATTCAATAGGAAGGGGACAATGGTAAAAACCTATGTAAGAAAAAGAAGAGGAAGACATAAATGCTGTGAGGATGTTGGGAATGATAAAAGATACTTGTTTAAACCAACATAAATATCAAATATCAAAACAATGATTAATCTAAATAATGGGCTAAGAGACTGATTTGTTTTCAAGCCACAGACATCATCCTAAATTCAGATATGAATAAGTTTCCTATTTTGTCTACTTTGATGCTTTTAAAGAAACTGATGATTTCTCTGGTAAAATTCTGTGCTTTAAGAACCAGCCATGAGTTAAAGCTATATAGCGTCCCTCTAGAGGAATAAGAGGGATTATATTTCTATTTAAAAAAAGGCAAAACAACCTAAATTCTAGGTCAACTTGTACTCTAATGTAGGTTACTAAAAATTTTGTTAGCAACGTGAGACATAAATAACAAGCCTGGAGTGAGAGTCAGGGCTTAAGAATTAAGGAGAATCCCCCTTCTTTTGTTGTACTTTGTCTTTCTACTTTTCCTTTACAGTGTCAGATGTTCCTGCCCCAATTCTATTCCCTTCCTTTGACGCTCAATCATTTTTATCCTATACATCTCTCACTCTGCTCTCCTTATTTCTTCTCACAGTCATTTCCCCTCTTACACCTTACATTTAGTGCAAGTTTCATGCTGGGATCTGGCCTCTAGTCTCATCTTGTACTCCATTTTTAGCCAGAAACAATTTTTTACAACTCCAATAGGGAGACACACATACACACACACACACACACACACACACACAGAGTAAGGCAGTTATGCCTTCTTCAAAGCCTAACCCATTCTTGGTTTCTAAAATATAAGCTGAATTCTATGGAGAGCTAATGAGAAATATCATATAATAAGAAAAGGTGACATACAACATAGATAAATATTTCAATATCAACTGATAAAAGTGAATTAAACTTCTCATTTTAAGGAGATGTAATGATTTTATGATGTTATCAGCCCTTAATAAGTCAGCTTTTTCTAGATATTACATTATACCTCTGCATAGTTAAAATGTTAATTCACCTTAAAAATAAAATTAAATACTATTTTTCCCCTTTCACCATAAAATATTTAAAAATATCTCTTATAATGATTTTGCTAAATTCTAATGCTTATTATTGCACATCAAGCTTGCTGTTTAGTGATTCAGAGGATCTTTCTCCTTTTAAAATCACTTATTCCAAAAGTATAATCAAGTATGTCAATATACAAATAGTATATTTGAACCTCGTGTCATCCATCAGATTTTATCATCCACCACCATTTTTTGTTGCTGTCGTCTCCTGGCCCTCATTTTTATCTTCTGGTTCATTATCATTCCCTCCAACATTCTTTGAGATTTCAGCATCCTCTAGTTTATTTTTTAGTAGCCTACCTCTTAGTTCAACGGACCCTTCTGCTCCAGAGATAGTATCCTTTGCATTACCTGCATCATTCTCTTCCATGTTATGGTCATTACCAATATCTGCAACACTTAGTCATCCTAATTTCACCAACCTGACTCCACACGACTCACCCACTATAATATATCAATCCCACTAACACTTCTGTGGCACCTAAACATCCAATCCACTGATGCTATTACCTTTTCTTTTGTCACTCACTCCATTAGCATCCTCTTTCCTACTTAGCTTAAATTTATGGCTAATAATTATAATCGATCCTTTGCATTCACCCTCAATGATGCTGACTTTCTCTTCGTTTGTTTAGATTTTCTCTGCAAAACCTCAAACCTATATCCACATTTCCACCTATTCTCTGCCGTACCTGAATGTGTTTAAAGAAAGACATAACCAGGCTTAGTCTTCTTATTTTGAATTAGTGATTATGATGTGGCAATTTTTCTCTTAATGATGGAGAACAATCATACTAACCCATATACTTTTCCACCGTCTTAGAAAGCTATTTACATCTCTGTCTGTTCCTTCAAACCTCGAAGTCCTACTCTCCATTCAAATGATCCTGGCTCATATTGCACTGAGAAAACTGAAGCAGCCAGAAGAGAACTTCCACAAACTCCTAAATTTATATCTACCTGCCTGTATGTCTATATAGGTGTTACACCTTATTTTGCCAAACTACACATCATCTATCAAAATTCAATTATCCTTGTTTTTAAAGTAAAATTAGGGAATGTAAATAAATATTTGACTACAATACAGAGGTCTAAATAAATAGAAACACCCAAAAGATAAGTGAACATATTTTGAGCAACTCTAGTCCTTAGATGGTATATATGACATTCAGAAATGTGACCATATGGGAGAAACTTAACAAAAAACACACTCCTTAAAAACATCTTATTTTCAAAGATACAAAATTCTTGATTTAGCTAGGGATATACAGAACAGTGTGACCTAATTTAAAGTTAACCCTAATTTAAAATATATGAGTAGATTTGAATATTTCTAAAAATATGGAATTATTTGCCAGTGAGAAATACTGCAAATTGCCGGGTGCACACCTGTAATCCTAGCACTTTGAGAGGCTAAGGTGGGAGGATCACTTGAGCTCAGGAGTTCGAGACTAGCCTGAGCAAGAGCGAGACCCCATCTGTACTAAAAATAGAAAAAATTAGCTGGACAACTAAAAATCCACAGAAAAAATTAGCCGGGCATGGTAGTGCATGCCGGTAGTCTCAGCTACTCAGGAGGCTGAGGCAGGAGAATCACTTGAGCCAAGGAGTTTGAGGTTGTTGTAAGCTAGGCTGATGCCACAGCACTCTAGCCTGCGGAACAGAGTGAGACTTTGTCACAAAAGACAAAACAAAACAAAAAAGAAATACTGCAAACCAAAGAAGGGTCCACTCTTCTGTTAATTTCTTCTCTGGGAGTAAGACAATTGTCCAAAGTCTAAGGAAGACAAGGGAGAGTGGACATTCCTAACACCTCCAGTTTGAGCTGTGAAAATAGAGCGAGACATTCCAGCTCAAACTGCAACCTTGCCCAATTCAAGTTTAGTATTAGCAAAAAAAATCAGAGCTCTATGAAGAATCATAACATAAATCTTAACAGATAGCTTTGACCTTTCCTCATCAATAAATTTATGTAGCGTTATTGTTCTTAAATTATTGTGTGTATATATATATATATTATGTTTATGTGTTTAGATGACCTTTATAAAACAGTAAACTTGTTTCTAACTACTGGATACCATTTTAACTAAATAAGTTTATATTACAATCATTTTCAAACATTTATGCTAGTGTTGTTTTAATTGCTGTTTGGTTTACGTAGCCTATATGCTTCTATTATTCTGACTAATATAAATTTCACTCTATAGCAATTACATCTTAATGTTTTTATATCATATGTTAACTTAAATATAAATATATTTAAAATAAATAAAATCTGGATAAACTGTTCATTTGTATTTTGAACAAAAATATTCTGTAATAACCATGGTAAAGTGGAGTATACTTCTTCTAATCAGTACATTTATTGAGCACCTACTGTGTGCAGGGCACTATTTTGGACACAGTTTGGAATTTGAAAGCCAGATAGTACACTGCATTGGATTCAGTTTTGTAAATAAAATATACACAAACATTCATTAAAATAAAAGGTTATCTAAGGCATGAACTAAAAAGGTGATATAATTACCTCTGACGGGTTTCTTCAGCAGAAAGGTAGTTCTTCTAGCTAAGAAAACTAGAGGAGAGGATTCATTTATATCACATGCCTATGATATTCCAGAAATGTGCTATGTATGCATTTTCTTATTTCGCATAAAAACACTCTGAAAGAAAAGATAGGTATTAGGTCTACTTTAATTCAGTTCTTACTCCAAATCTACATAGGTACATGGAATTCCAAAACAGTTTAGTTTTACTTCACAGCTCATGTTGTTTCACATAGTAGAGTCTATAAAGAAGTTATTATTTGAATTAATTTTGAAATAAAGGTGAAAGTTGAATGTGTAGAACAATAGAGAATTTTAGGTTTAGGAAGGGCACAAACAGATCTGAGGTCAGAAAATTTCAGAGATGATGTGGGTAATAATAGGTGTCTTTTTCTACTTGGATTTAAAATACGTGAAGGGGAGTGGGCTGATATATCTCGGAAAAACTAATTTGTCCCTAGATCAAATAAATATGCTTGGGTGGTGGAATAAAGACTGTACATTATACTAGAGGTAATTGGAAGTTCTTGCAAATTTTTGATTAGATAAAAGGAAATATGTAAAGCTGCACTTAAGGTGTAGGGAAAAAAGAATAGAGGTAGGCAGATTCTGAAAGGGAGATAATTAGGACATGAACCAGAGTAATAGGAATGTACTGAGGAGAGACAAAGGAAAGAGCAATTTCAAAGGCAGAGAGATTCTCAAATAGAGAAAAAGGCATATCATTGCACCTTTGTCAGATGTTGTAGAAAATGAAAATTAAGAATTAATGGGCAAATTGTTTGACAGATTGTTTAATTCTAGATTACTGGAATAAAAAAGAAGAAAATATCTTAAAAATTCAAAACATTTAAGGAAACTATAAACAAAAATAATCATTGGAAACTGAATGATTACTCTCAAGAATAAAAACAAATATAAAGAGGTACCAAAAAATATTAGTAGCAAACTTGTAAGTAGAAGAAAAGATTGAATAAATTTTAGAAATGCATTATGTTTACAAGAGAGATTCATTAGATGAAATAACATTTCAGACTTAAAAATAAATATTTGCAAAACATATAGAAGATAATTGCCTCAAATTTAAAAACTCAAAAAGAAAGCAAGATAAAAATATTAAAATGATAAGCCACATTTTTTCAAAATGTATACAAGAAAGTTGTGAGAATTTTAAATAAAAATTTTCAATGATACATTTTAATGGACAATGTCTATTGATATTCTCAGTTTTGAATATCATGTTAACTACAAACACCACAAAATGACAAATACTTCTTCAGAAACACAGATTTTCAACCATAGTCAACTATTGATTATCTAAGAAAATTAACCCCTATTAAAGCTAAAATAATTGCAACAGTGTAATAAAATATTGCAACAGTGTAAAGAGATCAAACTAGCTACAAATCAATTAAATTACTATTATTTCCCCCATCAAGTCACTTGGGATCAGGAAACTTCACTCTAAGCTTTGTCTTTTTTCCCCCTGGGTAACCAGAGTATTATAAATATGTTTTTTATTTGTACAAGTTTATGGGATACATCTGCAATTTAGTTACATGCATAGATTGTGTAATGGTAAATTCAGGGCTTTTAGGGTGTTCATCATCAGAGTAACTTACATTGCATCCACACAGCTTCTCATCCTTCTGAGTCTCCATTGTCCAAGTATTTTAGCTTCCACTTCGGAGTGTGAACATGCGATATTTGAATTTCTGCACCTGGTTTGTTTCACTTAATGGTCCCCAGCTCTATCCATTTTGTTGCCAAAGACATGATTTCATTCCTTTTTTGGCTGAATGGTATTTCATTGTGTAAATATACCATTTTCATTCCTCAAATCAACTGGACACAACGTTTATTACATACCTTTGTTATTATAAAGAGAGCTGCAACACACATACAAATGCAGATATGTTTTTGAATATACTGATCTTCTTTTCCTTTCGATACAAACCCAGTAGTAGCATTGCTGGATCAAATGATAGATCTATTTTAAGTTATTTGAGAATTCTCCATACTGTTTCCCATAGAGATTGTCCTAATTTACAATTCAATCAACAGTGTATAAGAATTCCTTTTTCTCTTCATCCCCACCAGTATCTGTTATTGTTTGTCTTTTTAATAATAGTCATTCTGTAACGTGTAAGATGGTATATCATTCATGTTTTGATTTACATTTATCTGATGATTAGTGATATTGAAGATTTTTCCATATACCTCTTGGTTGTCTGCATGTCTTATTTGGAAAAGTGTCTACTCATGTCCTTTGCCCATTTTTTAGTGGGATTATTTGGGGTTTTGTTGCTGTTGTTGTTTGAGTTCCTTGAATATTCTGGATATTAGTCCTATGTCAGATGAATAGTTTGCAATTTTTTTCCCATTCCTAGGTTGTCTATGTACATTATTGATTCTTTCTTTTGCTGTGCAGAAGTTTTTTAATTTAATTAAGTCATATTTGTCTAGTTTTGCTTTTGTTGTGATAAAAATCCTCAACAAAATAGGCATAGAAAGTACACATCTCAAAATAATAAAGGGCATATATGACAAGTCCACAGCTAACATTACACTAAATGGGAAAAAAATTGAAAGCATTTCCTCTAAGAACTGGAACAAGACAAATATGCCCACTTTTTCACCACTTCTATTCAACATTGTACTGAAATTCTTAGCCAGAGCTATCAGGCAAGAGAAGATATAAAAGGTATCCAAATTGGAAAAGGGAAGTCAAATTATTTCTGTTTGCTTATGATATGATATTGTATCTAGAAAAACCTAAAGATTCTACCAAAAAACTCTTCAATTTAATAAATGAATTGAGTAAAATTCATTTTAGGACACAAAATCAAAGTATAAAAAATCAGTACTGCTTCTACGCACCAGTAACAATCTAGCTGAGAAAGAAATCAAGAAGTCAATCCTATTTGCAATATCTACAAAAAAAAAAAAATAAAATACATGGGGATAAATTTAACTAAGGAAATCAAAGATATCTACAAGGAAAACTACAAAAAACTGATGAAAGAAATTGTAGATGACACAAACAAATGGAAAAATATCCCATGCTCAAGGATTAATATCATTAAATAACCATACTGCCAAAAGCAATCTACAAATTCAACATTATTCCTATCAAAATGCCAAGGTATTATTTTCACAAAGTCAGAAAAAGCAATCCTAAAATTTATGTGGAATCATAAAAGAGTCTGAGTAGCCAAAGCAATCCTAAGCAAAAAGAACAAAGCTGGAAGTATCACATTACTTGACTTTAAATGATATTACAAGGCTATAATAACCAAAACAGCATGGTACTGGTATAAAAATAGACACATAGATCAATGACACAAAATATAGAACCCAAAAGTAAAGCTACAAATTTACAGCCAACTGATCTTTGACAAACCTGATAAGAATATACTTTGGAGAAAGGACACCCTTTTCAATAAATGGTGCTGAAAAAATTGGATAGCCACATGCAGAAGAATAAAACTGGATCCCTATCTCTCACCATATACAAAAATCAACTCAAAATGGGTTAAGGACTTAAATGTAAGACCCAAAACATAAAAATACTAGATGAAAACCTAGGGAAAACTCTTCTGGACATTTATCTAGGAAAAAAAATATGACTAAGACCTCAAAAACTCTAGTTTTAATTAGCTTGTTATAAGATTATGTCAGTTTCTCCATAATTTTCTTTCTATATGTGTAGAACTTGGAGGATTTGAATTAAGAGGGTTACGTGGAAAAGGGATTTAAAATATCTTAAAAACCTTCCAGCTAACCATTATGGCTAACGAGGATACTTACATATGAAAAATTCAGAAAGCATTCATTTAATTTTACAAGTAAAAATGGATATCCCACTTTGGTTGCCAAAGAAAAATTCTTCCCATAATGGGCAATTCATTTCTATTGATGCATGTAACTAGTCCTTTTTTTCCTGCTTAATATTATGTTCTTTCAGTTCAACCATGTTAGTGGATTTGACTATAGATCATTCACATTCTCTGCTGTATATTATTCAATTAATGAACACACCATAATTTACCCACCATCAAACTGATATACTGGATAGGCTGTTGAATTGCTTCCAGTTTCAACATTATACATATTGCTGCATTAACCTTGAATGTCTACATCTTCTGACCATTTGCAAGAATTTCTTTGGATATGTAGCTAAACCACTGAATTTTAAGGTATGACCCTTTTTCAGCTTTGCTAACTGATGCTATTCAGTTTTACACAATATTTCTACAAATTTACAACACTACAGGGAAGGAATGAGCATTTCTTTGTGCCATATCCTTGTATTTGTCACTGTTCTGCCAGGATAGTGGTTAACCTTGTATCTCATTGTGGTACTAATTTCCAATTCCCTAATTTGTAATGAAATTAATAACTTTTCTTGGCAAGCTACTTGAACACTTTTCTACTATATTTTTTCATTGTTATTTATAAGATATACACACATTCATTTAGGGCTTCTTCAATGTTTTCCTACAATATTATTTTTATCAATAAAGATATATATATTTTGATAGATTAAATATTTAATATTGAAAAATCGTTGCTAGTCTTTTAAAAAATTATATTCTCTCCCTTTTTTCTAGTTGAATGAAGTGTAACTGAACTTATATGTTGATTTTGTCTCCAAAACTTTGCTAAACTCTAATTAATCCTAATTATTTATCTACCTATTTATCTAGGCTTCTAACTACATTATATCATATGAAAAGAATGACAGTTTTATTTCTTCTTTTCCAATATTCTAATATTTAATAAATACATTTCAGCAATTAAACCTAACTTGACCATAATGTATTATTATTTTTCAATAAATTGCTGTGTTTGGGAGATAATGTTTTGCTTGCTAGGTATTTTTGCATTTGTATAATATTTATGATTGAACTTTAACTATACTGCTTTAACTTAATGTTTTTGACTGATTTTGACATTAATGTTATGCTAGTCTTATAAAATAAGCTGATGACTCTTCGCTTTTCTCTTTATTCTTGGCAATTTGTATGGTATCATTATTTATTATTTAAATGTTTTTAGAACTCACTGGAAGAGCTATTTGTGTGTGGTATTTTATTTGTGGGATGTTTTCTTAAGGTACTGATTCAATTACCCTAATGGTTATCTCCTTCAGGTTTCATATTTTATCTTCAGTTAATTTGGGTAATGGAATTGTCTATTTCATCTAAATTTCAAAGTCACTGACATCAAGTTAATAATATATTCTTATCATATTTATCTCTGTAGCATTGAGCATTGTGTATTTCACTTACTTTCCTTTAATGAACCCTGCCAGAGGTTGATCTAGTTTATTTTATTTTACATTTAAGAACAATGTAGGATAATATGATACTAATTATGATACTTTAATAATTAGTTAATTTCAGCACTTTTTTTCCATTTCCTAGAATTTATTCATTAAATTTCACCTTTTTCTCTTTCCATGTTAAATCTGTCCATTTCTTTAAATGTTACCTTACCTTCATTCCGTAAGTATTGATATGGAGTGTTTTTTTTTATTGGAAGCTATGTATATGTTCTAATTTTCATTATGATTTTAAATTCAATAAGAACTTATATCCTATTTTATTTTCCAGAATAGGTGAAATAATTTTTACTGTCCTTTATGATTGAGTCAGCCTAATTATATTGCTTTCAGGGAATGCCACTTGCAGATCAGTCATGAAATTTGTTTTTTCTTTATTTTGTTCATTTTTTATAGACAAGGAATATTTTTTAATTGACAGATAAAATTGTCTATATTTACCTCATAAAATATGATGTTTTCAAGTATGTATACATTGTGGAATAACTAAATCTATCTAATTAACATATGATTTATCTCACAGTTATTAATTTTGTGGCAATACTACTTTACATCCATTCTCTTAGCATTTTTCAAGAATATAATATATAACTGACTACAGTCATCATGTTGTACACTAGAGCTCTTGAACTTATTTTTCCTATTTAACTGAACTCTTGTATCCTTTAACTGACATCTCCTAATGCCCCTCCTCAAAAATCCCAGCCCCTGGTCCCCACCATTCTCTCTACTTCAATGAGACCAACATCTATATATTTCACATATGAGTGAGATAACGTGGTATTTATCTTTTGGTGCCTAGCTTATTTCACTTTACATAATGTCATCTATGTTCATCCATGTTGTTGGAAATGACAGGATTTCCTTCCACTATGTATACACACACACACACACACACACACACATACACACACACCATGTATTCTATGTATTCTTTAACCATTCATCCTTTGATGAACACTTACTTTGATTGTATAGCTCAGCAATTGTCAATAATGATGCAATGAACATGAGAGTGTAGGTGTCTCTTCTTCATACTTATATATAAACCCAGTAATTGGTTCACTGGATCATATGGTAGTTCTATTTTTACTTTTTTTAGGAAACTCCATACTGTTTTCCATAATGGCTCCACTAATCGACATCCCCACCGAGAGTGTGCAAGAGTTCTTTTCTCCATATCCTCACCAACACTTATTATCTTTTGATAAAAGTAGGGTATGATATTTCATTGTGGTTTTAGTATGAATTTCCATGATAATTAGTGATGTTAAGTTTTTAGTATACCTTCTAATCATTTGTATGTCATCTTTTTAGAAATGTCTGTTTATGTCCTGTCCTTATTTTTTAATCAGGCTATTTGTTTTCTTACTACTGAGTTGTTTGAGTTCCTGATATTTTTAAAATACTAACATCATATCAGATGTATAGTTTACAGATATTTTCTCCCATTCTGTAGGTTGACTTTCACTTGTTGATTGTTTTCTTTGCTATACAGAAACTTTTTAATTTGATGTAATCCCATTTGTCTATGTTTGTATTTGTTACTTGTAATTTTGAAATCACATCCAAAAAGTCATTGTCCAGAGAAATGCCATGGAGCATTTCCCTTGTATTATCTCCTAGTAGTTTCATAGTTTCTGGTCTTACATGCAAGGCTTTAATTTATTTTGAATTAATTTTTTAATATGGTGTGAGATAGATCTAATTTTGATCTTGTGCATATGGTTATCCAGTTTTTCCAACTCCATTTATTGAAGAGACTATCTTATTCTCATTGTATGTTCAGGGTGCCTTTGTCACAAATCAGTTGCTGTAAATGCATGAATTTTTTTAATGGGCTCTCTATTTTGTTCTGTTGGTCTATGTGCCTATTTTTAGCTAATACCATGATGTTTTGATTACTATAACTTTGTAGTATATTTTGAAGTAAATTAGTGTGATGTCTCCAGCTCTATCCTTTTTGCTCAAGATTGCTTTGTCTATTCAAGGTCTTTTGTGGTTCTATACAAATTTAGAACTTTTTTCCTATTTCTGTAGAGAATGTCATTGATATGTTGAGGCAGATTGCATTGAATATTTATATTGCTTTGGATACTATGGATATCTTAACAATATTAATTCTTCTGATCCATGAATATGAGCTGTCTTTTCATTTGTTTGTGTCTTCCTCAATTTCCTTCATCAATGTTTTATAGCTTTTATTGTAAAGATCTTTTGCCTCTGTGATTATATTTATTTCTAAGTATTTTATTTTCTGGTAGCTATTGAAAATGGGATTATTTTCTTGATTTCTTTTTCAGATTTTTCACTGTTACTGATTTTTACATGTTGGTCTGTGTCTTGGAACTTAGTTGATTTTTTTTAATTAGTTCTAAAAGTTTTTGGTGGAGTATTTAGAGTTTTTTGTACGTAAGGGTTTTTTGTATGTATCATGTCACCTGCAAAAAGAGAAAATTTAATTTCTTTTTTTTTCAGTTTGGATGTTCATTATTTGTTTATCTTGCCTAATTACTCTGTCTAGGACCTTTAATACTGTATTAAACAGCACTGACAAAAGTGGGCATCCTTATTTTGTTTTGAAACTTGGAGGAAAAACTCTCAACTTTTCCACATTAACTATCATGTTAATTATTTTGTCATATGTGGCTTTTATTGTGTTGAGGTACATTCCTTCTATTCCTAATTTGTTTACAGTGTTTATCATAAGGAATAAATATTTTCTGAATATTTTTAAATGCTTTTTCTGCATTTATAGAAATGGTTATAAGGTTTTTGTGCCTTATTCTGATATTGTGTATTACATTTGTTGGTTTCTGTGCATTGGTCCTTTGTCCCTAAGTTTAATCCCATTTTATTGTGGTGAATTATCTTTTTAACATGCTTTTGAATTCAGTTTGCTAATATTTACTCTTGCTAATATGTTCATTAAGAGTATTGGCCTGTAGTTTTCTCCCTTTTGTAGTGTCTTTTTCTGGCTTTGGTGTCAGAGTGATGCTGGTCTTGTAAAATGAGTTTGGAAGTATTTCCTCCTCTTCAAATGTTTTGAAAAGTTTGAGAAGAATTGATATTAGTTCTTCCTTTAAATGTTTGACAGAATTCAACAGTGAAGGATTAGGTCCTGGGCTTTCCTTTGATTGGACACTTTTTATTGCTGATTCCATCTTCTTACTCGTTATTGGTCTGTTAAGATTTTCTATTTCTGTATGATTCAGTGTTGATAGATTACATGCATTGAATTATTCATTCATTTCTTCTAGGTCATCCTGTTTGTTGGCATAGATTTTATTATAATAGTTTTTTATGATCCTTTGTATTTCTGTTGTATCAGTTGTAATGTCTTCATTTTCACTTATTATTTTATTTAATTCACTCTTCTTTCTTTTTTTTTTTTAGTCTAGCTAAAGTTTTGTTAATTTTGTATATCTTTCCCAAAACCAACTCTTAGTTTAATTGATATTTTCTATTGTTTTTGGTCTCTTTTTTATTCATTTGTTCTCTGATCTTTATTATTTCTATTCTTGTGCTAACTTTAATCTTAGTATGTTCTTGTTTTCCTAGCTCCTTGTGGTGCAACATTAGGTTGTTTATTTGAGATCTTTCTTCCTTTTTCATGTAGGTGTTTATTGCTGTAACCTTCCCTCTTAGAACTGCCTTACTGTATCTCACAGGTTTTGAAATGTTATATTTCTATTTTTGTTTGTATCAAGACATTTAAAAATTTTTTTTCATTGACTCACTATTTGTTCAGGAGCATGTTGTTAATTTTCATATATTTGTGAATTTCCAAAGTTCCTCATGTTATTGAATTCTATTTTTATGTCCTTGTAGTCATAAAAGATACTTGATATTATTTTAGTCTTCTTAAATTTGTTAATACTTGTTTTGTGGCCTAACATATGATCTATCCTGGAGAATGTTCCTTGTGCAGTTGAAAAGAATATGCATTCTGCTGCTATTGGATAGAATGTTCTATATATGTCTGTTAGGTCGTTTGATATAGAGCGTAGTTATAGTCCCACAGTTCCATATTGATTGTCTGTTGGGATGATGTGTTCATTGCTGAAAATGGGGTTTATAAGTCCTCTATTCTAATCGTATTGCAGTCTATCTGTCCCTTCAGATCTATTAATATTTATTTTACGTAAATAAATAGTATGGTGCTTTGATGATGGATGCTTATATATTTACAATTTTTATGTCCTCTTGCTATATTAACTTTATCATTATATAATGACCTTATTTGTCTCTTTTTCCAGTTCTTGACAGAAAGTCTATTTGATCTAAGTATAGTTATTCATGCTCTCTTTTGGTATCTGTTTCATGAATTTTTTTCCACATTTTTTACTTTCAGTCTATATGTGTCCTTACAGGTCAAGTCTTTTAGGCAGCACATAGTTGGGTCTTGTTTTTCTATCTATTCACTTACTGTATAACTTTGATTAGAGAATTTAATCCAATTACATTAAAAGTAATTATTGTTAGGTAAGAACTAACTATTGCCATTTTCTTAATATATTATTTGCCATATTCTATTTTATAGAAGCAAATCAGTAAATGCAGCCCACACCCAGGGGACATAATTACAAAAACACTTGAATAACCAGGTGATAGAGATGATTGGAGCCCATCTTAGTGGCTGCCAGGATTAATCTTTAGCTTGAACCCAGCATCAAAAAAATGCCCTCTGGTAAGAAAATTGGCAACAAGCATCAGCTCATTTTAGAAGGTGTCTTTCCTGTCTAGAATTTTAATTCATCTAGTATTTGTGTCCTTTACAGATATCTTCAAATATTATTTTTGTAAAATGTCTATGTTTTCTAGTGCACTGAGAGCAATAGTCTGCCATTACTTGCTGCTTCCTAGCTAGAAGTGAAATGTTTTCTTTTAGTTAGTATGTTCTTCAGCTCAAAAAGTTCAATTTGATTCTTTTTCAAACTCTTTGCTCATTTTTGTGGTCTTTTTCCCTCTATTTTATTTGAAATTTTCTTATATTTTAAAACAATATTCTTAAAATTCTATAATATTTTTAAAGTTATGTGGGAAATATTAATATGTGTGTATGTATGTATGTATGTATGTGTGTATATGTGTTTATAGTGCTTCACTCTAGTTGCCAAAAAGTTTATAACCCTCAGAGATTAAATATGAAATAAAAGCAGGTATGGAAACTCTAAAGTTGTCTTTTTTGAAAAACAGAATCTCAATTTACATTTTAATAGTTTACATTCTATTGTATCAGTTATAAGTAGAAAATACCATTAAGAAAAGGGTGTGTGAAAAATAGATTGGCTGAGGGGAAAAATGTTTATTTCCAATCATAGGCCATGTATTCAGGAACATAAAACACACCCTGTGTGCCATTTATTCTTAAGGAGAAAATCTCATCATCCATGAAACCAAATACATTGATATTGGAATACAGACCCTCTAGCCTCTCTCTACCTATTCCATCTTTCTAGTTTTCAGTTCCTCTGTTGTACTTAACGCCATAGTATCAGTACTTATATTTTCTACATATTCTATGCTATTTCATATCTTAGAAAATTTGTTTATTTCTTCATCCTGCTATTTCTTTTTTATTATTTCTAATGGATAATTCACACTGTGTATATTATTACTTAACATATATTGCAACCTCCCTCTATTACGCCTTCTTGACCTTCTTGAATTGCAGAACCTAGAAAGTTAATGTGACATTTCCCTAACTTCCTTGCCTCTCATGTAAGCCTGATAATCATGCAAACTTTGAGTTTAGAACTGAATTAACCAGGGAGAGCAAAAGCAGCAAATTATGAAACAACAATTTTGTTATAATCCATAGAAAGTATCAGCTTTCTTATTCAGGCAGTTTCCTCATTATAGTAGAACAGTATGGTTCTAGAGTTGATAGCTGTAGTATTGTAATAATTACTCAGATCAGCAGATGGCTTCCTGATGATGGCAGGTGTAGCAACTTCATTAGCAACCCTGTCCTATGGTGTGGTTATAAAAAATTTTTCTGGGCCGGGCGCGGTGGCTCACGCCTGTAATCCTAGCACTCTGGGAGGCCGAGGTGGGCGGATCGTTTGAGCTCAGGAGTTCGAGACCAGCCTGAGCAAGAGCGAGACCCCATCTCTACTAAAAATAGAAAGAAATTATACGGACAGCTAAAAATATATATAGAAAAAATTAGCCGGGCATGGTGGTGCATGCCTGTAGTCCCAGCTACTCGGGAGGCTGAGACAGGAGGATCGCTTGAGCTCAGGAGTTTGAGGTTGCTGTGAGCTAGGCTGACGCCACGGCACTCACTCTAGCCTGGGCAACAGAGTGAGACTCTGTCTCAAAAAAAAAAAAAAAAAAAAAAAAAAAAATTTTTCTGAAAGCTCAGACTAGAGTCCATTTCAGCAGCACTCTTAATGATTAAATGTCATTTAATGGTCCATTATAAATCCCTTTCTTTCAAACAATCTGGAGAGGATTATACTCTTTGCACAAGAACCCTGATTGGCATAACCATGCTTCAAAAGTTGGCTCAGGTAATATCTCATCTCATTCAATATTTTAACAAATTATTTGATTAGCTTTATATAAGTCCTCCACAGAAGGACTTACATGATGTTCTAACACTGCATTAATTTCCATTGTTGCACTTACTAGATTATACTGACATTGTGTCTTTTTAACTGTTTCTGTCATTTGATGTAAAACTCTTTGAAAATACAGTTTATTTAATATCCATATCAGGAAAACAGCTTATGTAAATAATAACCATAAACTGAATCTAATGTGGTACAAGGTCCTTGTCCACTGGTGTTGCCTTCATGCTGCCTCTCTTTTCACTCATTACATTTTGTTAATTGACTATCAAACACTGACTCTACCTCTTCTTCTCTTCATTCCTCAAATTTGATTTTTTTCTTTAGCTATATATTCAAACCTATAGGGAAAATCATTTGAAATAACCATTTCATGCAGTAACTTGCTTACCTATATTTACACTATATTCCTTCTCTAATATTTAAAAGTTATTGTGTTAATAGAAAATCCACTAATCTAAATTGCTACATTAAGTATAAGATATTTTGATTAATTATTCAATTTAATCACATTTTAAACTCTATGCAGTAAATTGCACTATTTTCATTTTAAAGATGAGAAAATTGAGGCTTCTGGGTTGGAGCCTAAGTAATTTTAAAACCAAGCAGTAAGAGCTGAATTTGAAAATAAGACTAATTGCAAAAGCAGTGATATCAATAAATGTCAGAGCTTCTTGTACAAACAAGCCTCTGGAATTTCTTGCAAGAGATCTCAAAGACTGCCAAAAAGGAAGAGGAGCTCTAATAGGTGGTTAACCATTTGTGACTATCCTCTGGTTCAAACAACTATATTTTTATTTATATTATATATTGAGCTTTGACCAAAAAAAATCTCTCCTTGACCGATATTTAGTCAGGCTCCTCTGAACCCTTTTATCCACTAGGCCTCAACCTTTGGACTTCTGTGTCTACCTCTGTATTTCTCAATTTTAGGAAAAATTCTGCAAAGTAGTTTCATGAGAATTCTTCACTCTTAATACTTGACCTTCATCCCACATCCTTGGTATCTGATCACCCTGATCCGCCCTCAGCAAGAATCCTGTCAAAACAGTTTAGCCAGAATTCTTTCCTTGCCTCTGATGTCTACTCTTAGTAATTTTCCACCCACTAACCTCCACCCTGCTCCTTGGGTATAAATCCCCACTTGTCCAAGCTATACTCAGAATTGAGCCCAGTTCTATACTGAACTCTTTTTTCCTCTAGTATAATAGTTCCTGGATAAAGCAGGTTTTTACCACTTTAACTACTGTCATGCCCTGGTTTTCTTTAATAATCTCTGTTTAGGATTTAATAGGAAGAAAGTATCATAAGTTAAACATTATAATCTATTGATGTTTGTTTCATATGTAAGATTTCTTAACATGGTGTATCCCCACAAGTAATTAAGTTTTGTGCAGTAGCTGCTTGTAATGTGTGTAGCATTCGATTATTGAATAATCTTGGATTTTTTTATAACATAATTATAAGTAATTGAGATTTGCAAAGCAATGTGCTACCTTAAATTCTTTCCATGTGGAAACTGCTTTTAAGATGGCCCTATAGGGAATAGGGGCAGTCAAGCAGGTGTGAGAAGCATTCCACGTGCAAACCAAGCTTAGCCATTGGGGTTATTAACATAATAACTATCAAAGCTTCGAACATCTGCTTGTTAAACCATAGCCTTATTGCTGATTCCCTTGGAAAATACCTTTTAAAAGTGACTGCTACTTTTATGGCTTTGCTGTTATGTGGTAAATATATTACCAAGAATTATATAAGCCATTAGGAGCCATAACATGATATTGCTGAATTACCGTATTGAACATTTTACTTTAAATTGAGGATGATTTGCTTAGTATTTTATATTACATTTTGCTCTTAAGATCATCACGTACAAATAATTACCAACTTTCTAAGTGGAGAAACCATAACATGTACATAGCCTTTTATTTAAGATCATAGTGGATTTGATGTAGCTTTACATAAGCTCAAAAAAGGCAACATGAGATCCATTGTCTATTGATGATTTCTTTGTAGTATGTGCATTCCTAGTGATAAAAAAAAAATTGTAATGGAAAATTTTGGACAAGTGGATAAGCTGTAACTCTTATCAAACTTAGTTTAGGGACTTCAACTCTCAGACTTCATTGTATGAGCTTATATGAGTGCCATAAAATAGTAAATTGCTCTAGCACTTCAACATGCTGAAGAGATTTTAAGATGGCAGACTACCACTCAAAAGAATAAAACAAATGCACGCACCATTGAAAAATTTCATGGTTGTTTATTGCTCTCAACTTGCCCACACCAAGGAAACAAATAATTCTTCAATGTTTCTCACACTAGAGATTGTCAATGGATCTAAAATATTTCTGTTGTTAATTGCATCACTGTCTACATTAACACAGCTTAAGTCAATCCATTGTGTTCTAAACTGACTCAGAGACAGGTTAAAAAATCATATCCTTTTGTCTAGGACAATATTCATTGGTACCTTAGGTTGCAAAACACTAACTGAAGATTAGTGTAGTAAATCCTTTCATTTAAAGTCCAGTTTGGAGGATAAACCAGGAATTCAAATTATCTTAATATGGCCAGTATTTATCCAATAATGATGCCAAAATTGTGATCCCTGCAACTTCAAGGCTAGCAAAGATTTAATGGATTAAAAGTCATTTGCTTTCTGACCTTTCATAAAATATTCAATTTCATTGGTAATTGAATAGAATTCCACTGGGACTAGATTGCTTTGGGAAAGTAGTGTGATGTGTACTCTTTTAGTCACCGTACATATGTTATCTCATTTAATATAGTGAATAGTATCCATTCGCTTACCTTGCAGATGAAGAAAATGAATCCCATAAATTAAGATCCCAAACAGCAAAAACAGGCAAACTTACTCTAATGAGCTTCATGAAACTTGGAAGTAAGTCTACTCTGTTTTGTCTCACAGAATATCCCAACTCTCTTTCTTTTTTCTCTATTCTTCCTAAGTTTTAATTGTAAATAGAAGCATAATATAATGGTTAGACTGAAGAAAATAACTATTATCAGGATCAACAGTGGGAAGGTATCTTAGTTTGGCAACTATAACAATACCATAGACTGAGTGGCTTATACAACAAATATTTTTCACAGTTCTGGAGGCTGGGAAGTTTAAGATCAAGGTGCCAGCAGATTCTGCTTTTGGTGAGGGCTCTCTTTCTGTTTTGTAGCCAGCCAGCTTCTCATTGTACCCTGACTGGCAGAGAGAAAGAGGGAGCTCTGTTTCATCATCTTCATAAAACGGCACCAATCCCATCATAGGGGCTCCACCTCCATGAATTCATTCAAACCCAATTACCTACCAAAGGCCTTACCTCCAACCACCACATTGGGAAATAGGGCCTCAACATATGAATTTTGGGGAGACACAAACATTCAGCCCATGGCAGAAAGAAACTTTTCAATATTCACCTTTTAATACCTTTTGGTGTTTAAAATTTTTGAATGTTTATTACCTATTCAAAACTTAAAAAAACTCCTCAAGAATAACAGAGATGTATGGTATCTTATCAGGTATTAAAACCTGAATGAATAGGTGACATGTTCAAATTAATCTCTCAGAAAAGAGAAGCAAGAATTTATAGAAAGTTCAATGGGATATCCCATCCTTTTGTAAACTAATGTTCTTATTGGCATTTGCTATTTTCTTTTAGTCATTGTTCAAAATGGTTAGATTTTGCTTGTGGATGGTCTTTCTGTCCTTCAAGTAGTCATACTTTTCTGAAACCCTGGGATGTTTATATTTTATTATTAATTTAAATTATTCAAAAAATTTTATTTACATAATTCCACAAATGATGAAAACCAAATATTTGTGTATTTTAAATATGTATATATAAAGAAGATGCAAATAATGAGTGGATTATAGAACAAAACATTCCCTCAGAAAGCAGCATTCTGAAAGTAACAGGCCGTTGTGTTCTCCATGGGCTGGAAACCCCAGATGGCCAAGCATTCTGGAGAGGGGAGGAAGTGATGAAGTGTAGGAGGTGATAGAAAGTGATATTTTGGGAGATTTGAATGGAGGGAAAGCACTGAATCATTTGGCCCCTGGTACTCTGTATGCATATGAGTGTACGTAAACCCGATCGACCCATGAATACAGAGAGGAAAAGAAAGAAAGTATTATTTACTTCTAAATTTTCCATTTTAGACACAGTCATAGGGATTTCCCTCTCTTCTAAAATGGGAAAAGCATTTGAATAAGTACCTCGTACAAACCTGAAAGTTCACAGTAGAAAAAATAAAGATTTTTTAGAGAAAGTGACTCCAGAAGGAATATCTGAGCTGAGAGAGAACAGATGTGCTAAGTAAATTATTTCTGAAAATGTACTGAACTTTCAATCATCTAATGCTCAAGCAAGAGTATTAAGTTTACAAATGTAAACATCTAGATAAGTCAACAAATTCTCAAATGTTTGAAAATTACCCTGTCCATTGTCAAAGTTTCTAAGGTCATGGAGACTGAGATCTTTGTCAGCAAAATATTAGAAGACTTTTGATTTTATATATAAATATAAGGAAACATAAAATTATATATAGTTGTTATGAATAATCTTGCTAATTTACAAAGTAGCTAGGATTATCAAAAACAAAAATATGATCTTGCTCTTTTATAATTTTCTAGAAATTCTAATTAAAGATGATAAATGCAGTTTTTACCAGACTTTTATTCACACTGTGGTTAATTTCTTCAAGTCTAGAATCAATACGAAAGCAGACAAACCAATCTCAAATCCCATGATTCTATACAATTCTTCACTTATGTTGACTGTAGACAAGAAATTCATGGTTGAAAAAATGCATATACCCCTACTGATAGGCTCAAGTTTAAATTTATGATTGCTAATCTTCAAGGGTCCTAGAATGCTACAATCAATTTTATCATGTTTTCCTAGTATTCTGATACTCTCTCCCACATTTTTTTGCCTTTAATTAGCTTATTCCCATCACTATTCAATCACGCTACATCTTCTACTTAAATATCCCCCTCTTGCAATAGAATCCTTCTCCTCCAGGTATCGCCTAATTTTGTTATCCCCTTTTACAGTAAAATGTCTTGAAAGAATTGTCAAAACTTCCTGTTTTTTATTGTAGCTCCTTCTGTTCTGTAGCCAAATATAATAGGATTTACCTTCCAATAATGTTTCTCTTACTCAGATCACCCGTTATTCTATTGCCACATCCAACAGTCATTCTCAGTCCCCCTGTGTATCAATCTTATATCAAATGGCATTTAATGGAATGTATTACATTTAATTACTTGAGTACTTTCTTCCTATGTCCTCCAGGATATCACACTCTCTCAACTCTCATATTTCATTAGTGGCCTCATCTTCTTATTTTACTTTGTCCCTTCACCTTCCTCAACTTTTATGTATCAGAGAAGTCCAGGGCTCAGTCTTGGATATCTCCTCTAGCTAAACTCATTCCATATGCGCTCTCTTATGTCCCATGGCTTTACATTTCCTCTGTTTCTATGGACTCAAATTAAATCTGGACTTCTACCTAAAAATCAAGGTGCAAACTTCTACCATTCAATTGGATTTGAAACAGTATTCAAAATTTCAAGTGTACAAAACCAATATCTTGGTTTTGATCTCCACTCTCTCATAAACTAGCTTCTTTCTCGTTCCTACACATCTCAGTAAAGAGTAACTTAATTCTATCATTTGCTGAGACCAAAATTGTTGGAGCTATCTTTGATCCTTTTTTTTCCCCCTCATGCCACATCTATTCTTCTAACATATCAAGAGGGCACAAGAATGGATGCACAATGCCTCAGAGCCTCTCACTGTTTTCTCCTCTGCCTATAATGCTCTTTCTCCAGTAGGCCTACAATGTGCTCTGATACTCTCTTCAGATTGTGCTCACATATCACAATATCAGAGCTCTTTCCTGAACAATCTGTAGTTAACTGCACCTTTCCTATCATTCTCTAGTGTCTTTAACCACCTAGTCTGCTTTCTCCCTCCCTCTCTCCTTCCCCCTCTTCCTTTCTTCCTGGAAAATACAGAATAAAAGTGAGACAACACCAGTGGGCACAAGAATTTAAGCCCCAGGAATAACATAGAGAACTCAGGGAGGCTTGGGTCTATCTAGTCGTTTGGATTTGGGGTTTTGAGATACTCCTACATAAATGTCAAAGTTCAGTGAAGGTTCCATTAGCATATGAGCAGCAGGTCTAAAAATACTTTCTGATTCATTGGCTGGTATTCTATCTTTCTTTCTTTTTCCCTCCCGATTTGAGCTCACCCTACTTTTCACTCTGCTTTCTTCCAATTGCTTCCCTGTTTTAGCTTTCCTTTATGCTTGTATTTTTTCCTCTGTATTGGCAGTCCCAAGCACATGGTAGGCAGATTGAAATGAATTGCAATATTTAATAGTTAGTCTCTGATAGTGTTTCAAGCAGATGAGGTTATAGAAAATGTCTACAGTTGTAAAACCTACATGAAATATCCTTCTCAGAGACCTTAAACTGGCTATTAATATTAACCTAGGCCAGACATCTTGTTTCTGGGCTCTTGGAACACTGGCAAGAAATCATGCATGGTTTTAAAAAAAATCACTATCATTGAAAAGAACTGCTATCTTTCTCATAGTAACAAGTGTAAAAAGAGCAATCACCCTATTATCTGGGTGATAAGTAGTCTACAGCAGTGATCCCCAATCTTTTTGGCACCAGGGACTGGTTACGTGGAAGACAATTTTTCCACGGACGGGGATGGGGGGTGGGTGAGGCGGAGCTCAGCCGGTGATGCGCAGCCCAGTTCCTAACAGGCCACGCACCAGTACCGGGCTGCAGCCCTGGCGCTGGGGACGACAGGTCTACAGAATAAAGGCACATTCTACACCAGATTTTTGGCTTTGATTGATGTGTTTAATAGTCTTTCAACACTCTCGCAAATAAGAAATTAAATTCTTCTTATTTGTGTTTAAGTCATTTTGGGATTTTTTTCCTTTCCTTTTTCTTTATATTGTGGCAATATAGGCAGAAATTAAGCTCTTGTAGCTGATGCTATGGGGTAAGTCTCTAGATTCCTTTACAGTGCAGCAGGTGTTTACAACGGTGCATCCCACTGGCAAAATATCAGAGCACTTACACAAATGCATCTTTTACTTCATAGATTAGTGCCTTGTGGTGAGCCAATCAATATATAGCTACAAAATAATTTATTCTTGCAGATAAGTTTATTTTGAAAAAGGTGGCATAATCATTTTCAAAGAGGACAGACTGTGGTCGTAATTTCTTCTGCCAAAAAATGAATCATTTTGGGGATCTTCACCGCCTACATTTTCCATGTTACTGCTAAAGAAAGAATTTCTTGACAAAGAAATAATTTTTATATAAGCAACTTTTCAAATATTCTAAAAGAATTATCTCTGTACACTGCATTGGGTAATTATATCACCCAAATAATTTATCATATTCGAGCACAAATCAAATATAATTTTCAAAGCTACTGAACCTTTACAACAAAATGAGAGCACATATAGCAGGTGAATGTTTTTGCTTTATGTCAATTACCAACCGTTCTATAGCAACACCTACTAAAAAATATTTTATCTTTAAACTTTTGTGGCAGGGAGTGGAAAAGCAATTTTGCCACAAAATCTATCCCATTGATTTGCCAAAAGGAAAATTAATGTAAGCAAAAGAAAGAATATAAAGGCATACCATCCTTTAGATGAAATTTGTCTGATGTAATGGTGCTAAGCAAGGCATTAGTTAGTCCTGAAGAGTCTATATTTAAATTGTACTATGGCAAACAACTGACTCAAACGGGGAACAACGTGTGATTGGGAAGAAAAGACGACATGTACTGAAGAAGTGTTATTTGGAATAGGATCATCTGGAATTCACTGTGAGGGAATATATAAGGTAGGAAATAGGTCTTTGGTTAATCAGCTATGATAAAGGATTAACTGCTTTTCTCATGTCACTGAGTTTCTCATTTCCTTTAGAAGTCTTCAGACTTTGTCTGAAATACTAAAATGTATTGGATCACTTTTAGAAAACATGTCTTTCTTACTTGTTCTTCGAAGCCTACTGAAGTGTCCCTGGGCACTGCCCTTTGGATCCTTATAGACTTACCCTTCTGTCTTCAAGGGCTTCTTGAAGAAATAGTCTACAGCCCTCTACATGGCTAATGCCACAGTGCCTAGCAAAGTTCCATGCTGGAGATGTCCATTAAACATATTTCTACTTTAATTAAAGTTCATTTAAAATGTTAAACACTTGTTCACATTAATAAGCTTTGAAAATCTCAAAAGGAATTTCAGATTTTTATCATAACTATTTTAAATTCCTCATGGAATCCTTATATATAAGTTTATCAGTTAATGGAAGTATGTTTGGTAGGTAAAATGTACCATTTTTTCTTGTTTTATAATGTTTAAAAGCTTACCAACACACATAATTATTAGTATTATATGACTTTAAGTAAATATAAAATATATCTTTGTAGTTTTTTTTTTTAACTGACAAATTCCTTCAGGTGAATTAGCTCTCTTGATAATCAAAAGAGCCTCTTGAGATAGGTATAAAACATGGATATAGTGTATAAAGAAATTTGAGATTCTGAGGAGTTGTAGATGGTTTTCCATAATTAGCTGGTACCTCTAAGTAGGGTAAACAGTTCAGAGAAAATAATATCTCCCTACCCACCCTCATGGGCCCATCAAATTGAATACAGACGCAGACACAGTGAAGTCAATTTCAAAGAAGTATGTGGAGGGACCAATCCCCCAACCTCGTCAATTCTGCCAGCATTGGGACCCTACACAAGCTATTCCCACAAGCTGAGCATTGGCCCTTGCAATCAAAGTATCTGTTTACCTGCTATTTCCCATTTAGAGGAAAAAGAAAACTGACTGCCAGGTTCCCCATTTTAACCACTTGTTTCAAAAGGGAAATAACTAGGAACCTGGTTAGATCTAAAACCCCATGGAATAAGCAAGATAGGTTTCCCAGCATCACACTCACTGCCTGTTCTTTGCTTCTCATTCCTGTCCTCAAACATTTATTTGTCAAAGCTTTTCTAAAACCAAGAGTTGCAGATTTATTTGTTATTCCCTTATTTTTTTCTAATATCTATGTGGAGAGAGTGCAGAACTAGAACTCTGGAGACCTGTTTGCTGTTTTGTTGTTTTCTTGCCTCTTTTATTATCACTAGTTAGCTATGCTAGTCTGACAGTTCGCTTTATTTTCTCTCTGTCAAATCCACTTTCCTTATACGCAACATTAGAGAGCTGATTGGTAAATTTCTAAAATCCCTCCAATGTCTCTGAATCTGTAAAGAAAAGATAAGAATATGATAAACCATTTTCAAAATGAGATGAAAAGTTATCGTAAATGATTCAAGTCACGACACTAAGTAATGTCTAATTCGGGGCTTTGCTAAAGTGTCAATTTGAAGAGAAAATGTAAGCATCCAATTTTAGCAGCCTAATGTAATTTGAGTAAAATGACAGACCCACTGATTCAATACCATTACTAAATTAGTTTGTCCATAACCTCCAGCATAGCACTCCATTAAATCACACACTCATTAACAAGATACTTGAAGACATGTTTGTAGAAAGAACCCTTTAACAAGGTAGTTACTAACCACACTGTTAGCTTTATATCCCAATATTCATTAACACAGATCTGAAGTCTTAACCAGACTAAACTATTGCTCTGACCCATGCACAGAGAGGACATTGCTCCCCTTACACTGGCCATGCCCTTCATCTGCTAGATGTGTTCTCTACTAACCATTTCCCTCTAAAATGTTCTTTCAAGCACAAACTCAAATTGCACCTGCCTTAGGGGAATCACTGCAGCTGAGAGTGATTTTTCTCCTTCCCCCACCCAGTCACCTCTGTGCACCCCACCTTCCACTGCACAGGTACCAGTTTGTCTCCACCTTCTCCTGGCCCAAATGCTTTAAGTCTCCTCTACCCACGTAAACACCATGCTGTCTATAGTGGCATAACTAGCAGTTTGTTTCCTAAGGATTTGCCTCAATGATTTCTACTGTCTGTTACCTCACTAGTTCCCAAATTCTTTACACTCTAATCATATCTTCCGTTAGTTCTGAATGTAATGATTTTAGGCTAGCTCTTATCCTCAGGAATTTGTATTTCTACCTGCTATTTCAACTATTTGAATTTTAGGGTTTTTTTTCTGTTGACTTTTGTTTAACTCACCCAAACATTTTTTTTTTTTTTTTGGCATTTCTGCTTCATTTTTCTGTACATTAGTATGTTGACATGATATAAAATGATTATCTAAATTACTTAATATGGAAATTTACAGGAAAAACATTTTATTCCTATCTTTACTTTTGGGTATCTGTATCTGTATTTATATATACATACATATGTTTGTATTTGGGCAATAATAGCAAAATATGTTATCATATGATTTATATACTAACATAACTACTAATAATCTGGTCCAATATTTTATTATTTTTCACAACCCAGAGAAGACCCTTTGATTACTATATAAACTTAAATTTTTTGTTTTCTCTCAAACCACTTTTACATATTAGTATTTAATTAAAAAGCAATCAAACTGGTGTAACATAGAATATATTTTTTAATATTTTTTATCTTAAGTGCTAAGAAATATTTATGTTCTTAAATACAACTGAAAGATAAATTTATAATGTATAAAGAAGCAATTGTTTTCTAACTATAGCCTAATAAATCAGTACATTGTAACAGCTGCCCCAGGAAGTAAAGCAGTGGTAATAAATATGAGTCATGAAACAATATGATAACTTTAATTATGCCTGACTGTTCAAGGATATTGTTGGATATTGTTGTTTCTTCAGATCTAATTTTTGTAAAAGATAGTCTAATAACTTAGTTCAGTAACATAGACACCTGTCAGTCTGACAGTTTATCCAAATAAAAATAAAAAGCTAAATATTTACTGATGTACAGAGATATTAAAAATAGAATGGCTGCTATTTATAACTGATAAAACTGTTACAATATATTAATACATTGAGATACTTAACTCTCTACCGATTATAACTTTAAAAATACATAAACTAAATGTAAAATGACATTTTGGCATTTCATTCTAATTTCCTATAACTTTGTTCTAGAATCTATGTCCTTTTTTTTTATTAAACATGTCTAATTCTAAATTCTTTGGTGTCAGACACTTGTAGGTTTTAGTATTGGCTTTGCTACCTCCTTTATGAGTAGTAGGTAATAAAAACAGTCTCAGAGTATAGCTGAGGGTATTTTAAAAATTAGATATGAAATTCATTTCATATAGCATCTGACACATAGGAAGTGGAGGAAAGCATTAGTGTTTGGGGTTTCTTTTAAGTTGCTATAAGTATCTAAGTTTCTTTTTGTTCCCTCAGTTCTTTATACGTATGCTCTTTGTAAGCATGCCCTCTTGAGTATTACATGAGAAGGTCTAAGGAAAAAAAGAATGGTTTCTGTCTTGTTTAGTGCTGTTATCAAGGGAGAAGCAAGTACATTCAATGAAGTTTTTTAATACACTATCTAGAAGTTAATATTAACAGTAAAAGATTCCTCTCTCCTGATAGTGCAATCCTGGCAATTTTATTGTGCCTCAAGAACTGACTAATATCTGACAATTTAAATGGCCTTTTTCAAGTTCCCACCTTGCTGCTCCTCTTTAGCCATTTTATTTTTTTCTGAATAAAGACCTTACCTAGACCTGTCATTTTGGCCAATGACCAAATCACAAGACTCTGTGTAGGCAATGAAGATCACAAAATTGAAAACTGCTTTAGCAGATATTTTGATCCTCTTAACTGAATGAGGAAGACTGCACAAATGATTCAGTTACCTTTGGAAAAAATATAAATTATTTACCAGGAAAAGAGAGCGCTATATGTAATTTGAAAAAAAATAATTTATAAAGAATATTTTTTTCTGTTAGTGATATCATTCCTTGTATACATTGTCCAAAGGATAGTTTGAGTAACTTACATAAACCTTATTTTTGCCTAAAATGTTAATCTATTCAAAATTGTTTAAGTAATATATGAATGCATGCTTGTTATTAGAAAAAAAAACACTCAAAAAATATAGAAAGGACAATATAAACCCACCTCTGCACCAAGCCCCTGCCCTCATCCCCTCACCCCATCCACAAAGGTATCATAATGGCCCTTTAGAGACGATTATGAATGACAGTTTTGAATGCTTCCTTCTAGGCTGTTTCCACACATTTATGTTATCTGTGCCATTGCTGGAATGCAGAATTCTCACTTCATAGACATGGAGAAGATGTAAGAACTATATGAAAAAAATCTTTCTGGGAGATTAAAGGGGCAAAAGAGCAGAAGCGGAACACAAGCAGTTTTCTATACGTGAGTCAATCGACTCCTCACAGCAGCCCTGGCAGGCACGAGCAATTCCCAGCTTTCATCGCAGTGAGGTACAACTCAGACTGAGACATTTGCAAGGTCATGTTATCAGCAAAAGGTGGAGCTGGAATTCAACCAAATTCTATTTTTTCCAATACTTCAAATTTAGTAGTAATATCATATTACCTCTCCATGTCTTTTTCTTTCAGAACTCTAAATTTTTGAAACAATGCGAAGTTTCTTCCAGATACACAAAGAGATGAACATGCACACATAAACATATACACACACACACACACACACACACACATGCATGTGAATCTTAGGGATACCCGATAAACAGAATAATAGCTTTGCAGGGAAATAGATGAATAATTGGAATAACTTTTTGAGATCATCCATTATAATAACCTTCAGGAGACCAGAGGGAAATTATCTTTTAATAGATTTTATTTTTAGAGCAGTTTTATGTTCACAGGAAAATTAAACAGAAGGTACAAAGATTGCCTCTATACCTCCTGCCCTCACATGTGTATAGTCTCTCCTATTATCAACATCCTCCTCTGGAGATTTTTTTTTTAATATGCTGAAATTCCACTTTTATAAACAAATGAGAAAAAATAGCAGTCTGTATTTATGAAATATTTTGGCACAACAGGTGAGCCAGTCAGTTGTAGAACATTATTGTTGGATGAGTATAGGCAATATATTCCAAAATTTCTACTATTTCAATTATTTAGCATTTTCAGAGCTTTGGGTATTGGGATCTCAGTAGACTTTGAATTGCAGCTGATCAGTAAGTACCACTGGGCACTCTCTCAGCATGACAAAGGATAAACCTGATTCTGGAATGTTTCTAGACACAATCTGGCCATTCACATTCAGAATGTCCCTCTGGTCAGTCTCTCCTGGCTCTGGAAAGCATCTTACAGCTGTGGGTACCAGCACTCAGGCCACTCCCAGGCTCTCTCTTGATGGAGGCACATTCCTTAATGAAAGGCCATAGTTAATCTATCAGAGATGGAAATTGAATCTCTTTTCCTGAGCTTGAGCCTACAGCATAACTAAGAATGAAAAATCTTGTCCATTGCAAACTTACAGAGCCAGAGTCCCTTTTTCTATGTAACAGGTTCAAATCTATTAACAATCAGAATACATCATTTGATTAGTTCCTCTGTATGTTTCTAAATCAAATAGTCACTTATCAGCTATGAAGTCTATCTGGACAGTTTCAGTAACATTCCAAATTTAGTAAAAAGAAAAAAAAGTAATAATTCTAAAAATTACCAGGAGAAAGGACAAACATGAATATTTAGGATAGATGACATAAGACACATATACTTTCAGTTATTTAATAAAAGATATTTCTTCCACCTAATATATTCATTAACGGTTTCCGAGGGCAGAGAAAACAGGACAGGAAAAGAAAGAGGATATAGAAAAGAAGCTTTCAGAGAAATTCTGACTATATTATGAATTTAAAATATAACTGCAACATATCTAAAATATATACATTTATAATTTTGCGCTTTTTGGCGCTTAGAAAACAACACCCCAAAATGAAGGGTTCAGCAGCAGCCTCAGAAGCAAAAGTTTTTCTCTGACCTTCTCCTGCCCTCCTGTCTCTCAGCCCCATTCTCCCCTGAGACTAGCCATGGAAACTAGAATCCCTCTTCCCCAAAGCGGGTCATAGAAACCAGAACAATTTTTTCCCAAAAGCCAGCCATAAAACCTAAAAATATTGCTCCAACTTTCCCTCTGTCTTTCTGTGTAAAAACTTGCCATAAACAAATTATCTGACATACCTTGTTTGACTGTAGGTCCTAAGACCCCCATTTCAGGGAGGGTTCTGACCCATACCCAAAAGGAAGGATGTTGCACAGAGAGGCCAAGAAGAATCCAGACAGACAGGCCTTACCGGGTTTCCTCTACTCAGTCTGTTAGCATTAGATCATACCATTTTTATCCAATCAGATCTCTACAAAGCTGTCTATACCTTGTTAAACCTATGCATAAAAATGGACAATTTCCCCTGTATATTTTGGTCTTCATTCTGAAAGTTCCTGTGATACACGTTAAATACACTTGTATGCCTTTTCTCCAATTAATCTGCCTTTTGTGAATTACTTTTTCAGCAAAACTTCCTCTACATCCTATATAGTTTTCAGAATTATTAGAAATTCCAAATGATTTATATTATAATAAATAAAATTAAACTGAATACTAGAACTCTTAAAAGCACAACTATTATATGTGATTAATAAAAAGTCTGGTTTATCATTATTATTGTTTTTACTTCACAATCCTTTGCTGCTGACAGAAAAGAGGAAGAGTACTTTTCCTGGTTAAGTGTGCTATGCATCTCTCTGATGTTTGGTTACACTTACACAAATTATTGAGTAAAACTTTTCATAGGCTTAGTTGATAAAATGCTCAAAGTTCAAAATATAACATGTGCTTTCTCATTAATATAATTTTGTTTAAACTCCCCATGAAATATTTAGTGGATTATTTCTTATTCACTTTTTTTTCTTCTAAAAGCATACAATCCTTCATTTGGATAAGGTCTTATGGAATTGTCCAGAAGGAACAAATGCATAATACCAAATGAAGTCCTGTAGGCAATGCATAATTCATATTAGAAAGCAGAGCTTTTTATTTGAAAAACTCAGAGATTTATTTGTTGCTGGAAATGGTATTTTTCTTTTCAGTTCAGTGAACCTAAGCATCATTCCTAAAACAATTTAGCACCTTTCTCATCTGTTTCTAATTACAAAGCTCTTTTACTATAAATTACAGTGAATTGATATTTAGCACAGACATATACAATCTCCGGAGTGTGTACACCACCTCCCTCACCTAGCACGTGCTTTCCACACCTGAATATGTGAACAGGTGCACTTCAAAAAATAAGTATGCACACATTTTCCTATGGCAACAACTGTTTTCCCCTCGTTTATTTCATTTTATAGTATGCCAAAATATATTAAACATAATGTTTTAGGAAACAAAACAAACAACGACCTGCGGTGTAGGCAGGCTTTTAATTTTTTAACTGTTTAATCATTTTTTATTCTGAGACTTTTTTGACAAGTCCCAAAGAATTAACTAATAACTTCTGACATATATTCCTTCCCTTCATCATTAGAGTCAATGGAACATGCAAAAGAAAAAAAAAAAGAATCATAGAACATATATTTGTCTCTATTTGTCTTATTATTTTGCTGAGTTGACCATTTTTTCTCTTGGCTCACATTTAAGCACCTTTTTATTAGGCCATTTGTTAATTTCACTTTCTAGATGAGGCTTCCCCTGACCACGCTAAAGTTGCCACTCTTCCATTCCATTCCCTGAACGTTGCTCTTCTTTATCTTTTTGAGCACTTAGTAACATCCTAACAACACATTTGGGTAATGATCTATGTTTAGTACATTGATATATCTTGAGCATCTAGAGCAAGAGGTGGCACATAGCTTACAGTAGCTAATAGTTGCAGAATGAGCAAAGGTTCATTTCAACGATGAGAAAATTTAGGCATAGATGAGTTAGCTAGTTTGCTCAAGCTCATACTGCTCAGATGATATTGTCTGGTTGCAAAGTCTCAGTCACTACACTCTCATACTTCCTGTACTTGGGACGATCAACGTTCACCTGCTTAAGCAGCCTGGCACGCCACGCCACTAACTCTCCTTGGGACAAGCAAAATTGTGCATTGTCATGGCACAATCTTAAGAACAGACTGATGAGAAGAAAGAATGCCAGCTCTGAGGAAAAATGATTCTGAGGAAGGGTTTCCTGAAGAGAATAAACTGAAGAAAGTTTTCTTTGGAGTCTATCAGCAGCATACGTAGCATATGTCACAACTGATTTGGATCTTTTTAAAAATAATCCCTTGCTTATGTGCCAGAGTTTATATGCTGAAGTCTTAACACCCAGTAGCTCTGAAAGTGACTGCATTTCGAAATAGGGCTTTTAAAGATGTAATTAAGGTCATATAGGTAAGATTGGTTCTAATTCAATCTTACTAGTGTCCTTATAAGAAGAGGCGATTAGGACACAGATACACACAGAGGGGAGAACATGTGAGGACACGGAGATGGCGGCCATTTGAAAGCCAAGGAGGGAGGCCTCAGGAGAAACCAAACCTGTCAACACCTTGGTGTTGGACTTGTAGACTCTAGAGCTGTGATAAAATTAATTTCTGCTATTGAATATAACCCGACTGTGGTATTTTGTGATGGCAGCTCTAAAAAACTAATCATGAAAAAAAAATTATCCAGACAAGAAATGCAGAGAGAAAATTTTCTCTTCTTGACATTTGCATGTGTGTGCAAGGAGGGGGGGAGTAATTAAAATGAAATAAAAATTTAAAAACTATGAATTAATATTGTTAACCATATTAATATGTATTTTCTTTAAAAGGAGGGAGAAGTTGTATGAAGAAATGCTTTTAAAAAGAGAGAATTGGCTCAGAAAATTTTTTGCACAAAGAATGCCAGAATTGAAATAATTAAAGTTGTCTCTTCTTCTTTAGGATTAGTACGCTACCGTTTATCTAACATCTACTGTTTGAACCTAAGAATGTGTCACAGCACAAGATTAGAGACACAAGCTCCATCCCCCAAAATAGTCCAATTTGTTCAAAATCATTAGAAACTTATTCTCAAAGCAAATGTGTGCAGCCCAGTACACATGTATCTAAATTATTTAGAATTTAGACCAATAAAGGACCTTTTGGGAGAGGATTATTTTATCACTGATAGTGTTTAAAACTGCCAATGCATTGTGATGATAAAAAAAAAAGCCATCATTTAATGCATGTTATTGTGTTTAATCTTGTTTCAGCTAATGCTGCCCCTTGTTGCTGGCCTTCCTCCCATGCTAGCCCAACTCCTTATTTTTACCGATATTTTGTTTCTTCCTCCACAATATCCTTTCCTACTTTCCATTTTGGTATAACTAGAATCATTTTTCAAAAAAAAATTTTTTTTTAATTTGTCTACATAGTATATCATGTGTTTTGCCAGTGTAAAAATGAGGATGTGGAATGGCCTGAATACTGGCAAAGTGAATGATTCCAAGGTCCCTTTTGGTTCTGTAAAAAGATGGCCTATATTTTCAAGGAATTATTTTTTCCAGGGTAATTAAAAAAATTTCTAGGCATTGGCACAGGCCTGAGATTCAGTCCTATTTGGACTCAAGTCAGCATTGACCTGGGAGAAATGTGTTGTGCAAGGAATTCCATATGACGCTCTCCTCCCTAGGTACTTGGGAGGCAGGTGCTGTTGTTGCCTTCCTGTCTGTGTAAGAGATTCTCAGATTCCCCATGTTTTCCTCCTCATCCTGCTGATAGGAATTCTCAGAAATCACTTTGAAATAACAGAGAGATGTCTCCCTCACCCTGAGTAACACTCAACCAAAGGACAGACGGGTTGAGAAAACCAAGAACAAAGCTGCATGATGGTAAAATGCTACAGTCCTTTGTGTTTATTTATGTAGTTGACAAACACTAATGTGCCAGGAATTGCTCTCACAGTAATTTAGATATTAATGCTAATATTAATATAACATTAATCTAATCTATATTACTAGTAATATATACCAATGAATATTAGGTATTCAATGATTTAATATTTGTCACATCAGTATGTGACAGATACTATTACTACTGCTACTACACAAATAGAGAAATTGAAGCACAAAACTATAAAGTTATTTGCCCAAGGCACAGCTAGTTTGTAGCTAAACTAAAATTTAGAACAAAGCCACGGGTCTCCAGATACTGCTCCATCAGCCTCTAAGTTATGAAACCTGCTGCAGACACACAGCCACTGCCTCCAAACACCACATGTAGCTCTCATTTGCTGAGTTGAGATGGGTTCTGGAACCATGCACAAATTTCCCCTGATCTTTTTTAATGATCTATTTCTTGGTGCTGAATCCTGCTTACTGCTCCCCACTCCCTCCCTATCTGTTACAACTTGTTCTCTTCTGTTTGGAGACAGTAATCTCCCTTCTGCCATCTGTGTCCTTTCCTGCAGTCTGGTCTCCATTTGGTCCACTCAACGCCCATAAAGTGTAATAACTGCCTGACTATAATAGCTGACTGACTGTGAGTACACAGTGACCAGCCATGATGGGACTGTGGGGGAATTTGAGTGATAAACTCCTTGAATATAGTTAGGGATTTTAAAAAAGAAATTTAAATAAATTTCTAAGGTGGGAGAAAGTTGCCAAATGTCTTTGGGAGATTATGAATGCTGTCAGATATAATTTAAATCCAATACAAAGTGTGAAAATCTAATCTTGAATATCTTAAATATCTATTTATTCCTTCAGTGTTCTCTAAAACACCAAATCTATGCTTTTTTTCTTCCTTGACACCCATAAGCCTAATCTGCTACTACATATGATTTCCTAGTTTCTTGATGGATTAATTTAAACATATTTGTGTTGTATTCTTTTGACTCACATTTTAGAAATAAAAGGAAAAAAAAAACAAAAAAAAAACCCTTTTGTCTCTTCTCTCTTAGGAAGAGGTTGAAAAAATAAACAAACAAAAAAAAATGCTAAAAGCCAAGACAGAACAGTTCACCGTGAGAACAATGGAGGACCATAAGAAAGTATCTAAGAAGTGAGAAGTAGTGTTATGTCTCCTAGGCTAGAAAAGACACTTTCAAATAGAAGGAGCTTCTCTGATGTCAAGTCTCCACAGCTGCAAAATAATTACATAATCTAGAATCTCTTAAAATTGAAACAAGTATACAGAATGGTGTTAAGGCTTACACAATTAGAGAAGGGGGAGTCAGAAAGATAGTTTTATTTTTCTATTATGAACTCTTTGGTATGCCTCTTTAAAAATATATTTTATTAAAAAATGGATAAATTGAATAGTTTTATGCAGTGTAGTTGGATTAATTTTTTAAATTGTTTCATAATTCTTGGTGATAGCACAATGTCAGATTTCCAAACCAGATTCACAAGAACCAGAGACCGTAACCAGTCCTGGATTCTATTAATATTGCAAAGGGTACCGGCAACCACAAGGCACAGGCAAAACACGGAGACGTCTGAGATCATCACCAAGGCTCCCAGACATCACCACTATACAATTCATGCTGCTAACCAAAAACCGCTTGTACCACTAAAACTACTGAAATAAAAAAATGTTCAAGGGACTGATTGATGGGTTTGGATTTTATCTGCTGAGTTGTCTTTTGGAAAGGCAAGAGGCATAGACATTGTTCGGATGGGAGGAACTGAAGTATTTCTAAAGTAGTAAAATTTCAGGTTCTCAATTTGGTTTCTTATCAGTCGTCCACTGTTCAAATCTTCTAGGTGGTGAGGGGGCAAATTGTTAGGCAGCCACTCTGGTTCCAAGGCCTCCCTCTGAGACATGGCACTGGGCCCCTTAGCATGTTTATGTGCAGTGGTACTTAATGCCCGTGCACAGTGGCTTGGGGTTTTACATTGTCTGAGTAATTAAGTCACTTAGGCCGGTGTTTGGGGGGGATTCTGGAAGAAGGAATTCATTCTCTTGTGCCTTTGGAATGAAACAGTGGGCCACTGGTCTCTGTGGGTGTGATCATGATATTCCTGGGGGTCTGTGGTGCACAAAGTTTGCTAGTAACAGCAACATAACAGCAAGTTTGCTAATATGCAGCAGAAAAGAGAACGAGAGAGGTTCTCTTTTCACCTGAAAAACATTTGCAAGACCAGGATAATACTTCTCTACTCTGAGGGAACAAAACCAACACCTTCCTTCACAATCGGTGGCCTAAAACCAGGGTTCTGCCCCAAAGAGTAATAAATATTAACACCCAGGAAGTAGCAGGCCCCTGGGATAGACCTCTGTCAAACACAAGCTGTGACCAGAAACACACAGGAACTCCGACCCCCAAAAGTGTGGCTCAATTAGTAAACCAAAGGCGATCTGCCCAAAAGCTTTCAAAGCATCGGTAGTCATAGCTATGCCGTCCTACCCACCATACTAAATGCTTTATAAGATTTAAAGATTCTTTTGATGTGGCAGGATCCAAGACAGTGACACTTGGATAGATGAAATGCAGAATTCTTTGATACTTGGAGCACAAAATGAAAGGAAACTGTCAGTTGCACCCAGGAACAGGCGCACCAAAAATAGCAACTTGGAGAATGCAGCTTCTATACGGCAAGCCAGATGGGGTTAGCTAGGCATTCCAGGCTCCTTGTGGATTGGTTAATTTGAAAAATTTCATGAGCACCCAGGGGATAGGAGCTGTCCCTAGTTGTCTGGTACCTGGCCCCAGAGCGTGGGACCCCAAGAGGAGAAGTGTTGGTGTACAGGCATCAAGTTCCCTCGAGAGTGGAAGCCTGGGAAGGGAAGTGACTGGAGGTAGGGGCTTAGAAAACTGCTTGTGAAAGGAATTAAGAGTTTTTAGCCACAACTTCAAAACTGGGTCAAGACAGCACTTGTGAGATTTCATATTACAGTAGGAGCCCTTGATCCCATTATTCCATCCACTTTAATGTATTGGTGAAGCTTTCACCATAGAATTGGAAAAATGCTGTATATCATATTCCCTCTTGGATTTGTAGAACATCAGTTTCCTGTTCTCAGGATTCAAAAGATCCAGAGGTAAATAATCTGAGAAAACAAAAGGAGTATTTTTTTCTTATCTTATTTGTCTGTTAAATACCAAAGCAATGGACAATTTCTCCTGCATAAGGGATTGTATCATATCAGAATTTGGATTTTGCTTAGTGTTGTACCATGTTGACTTTTTTTTTTTTCGAGACAGAGTCTGACTCTGTCACCCTGGGTAGAGTGCAGTGGCATCATTATAGCTCATTGCAACCTCAAACTAACTCCTGGGCTGAAGAGATCCTGCTGCCTCAGTCTCCCCAGTAGCAAGGACTACAGGCGCACACCACGACACTCAGCTAATTTTTCTATTTTTAGTAGAGACGTGATCTCACTCTTGCTCAGGCTGGTCTTGAACTGCTGAGCTCAAGCAATCCTCCCACGTAGGCCTCCCAGAGTGCTAGGATTACAGATGTGAGCCACGTGCCTGGCCCCGCGCTTACTTTTAAAATTGGTGCTAAAGTTTTTTGTGTGCGTCTTTTTGAGTGTTAACTAGTTTTGATTTTTGGATTCTGTCAGGTCCAAAACTCACACAACTCTATTTTGTTTTCTTCTTTTAGGCATATTACTTTCCCTATATGCTTTAGAATATTCCAGTATTGTATTTTAGGTTTGCAAATGACCTTGGATATCGTATGTTACAATATTCTCATATTTACATGAGGAAACTATTACATAGGTTTTATCATTTATTCATTCAAGTTAGATGGCCAATTATGTTACACGTTCATAGCAGCATTATTCACCATGGCCAAAAATGGAAACAACATAAATATCCATCAGTGAATAAATGGATAATCAAATTGTGGTATATCCATGCTATGAAATGTTATTCAGCAACAAAAATCAATGAAGTATTGATATATGTGACAACACGAATAAGCCTCAAAAACATTATGCCAACTGAAAGAAGTTAGACAAAAATGACCATGTGATACCATTTGTATGAAGTGTCAAGAATAAGCAAATAGAGACAGAAAGTGGATTAGTGGTTGCCTAGGCTGGTGATTGGAATGGAGAGTGACTGTAAAATGGTGGGAATTTTCTTTTTGCAGTAACAGAAATGTTCTAAAATTAGATTGTGGTGATAGTTGCACAACTCTGTAAATAGAATAAAAATCGTTGAATTATAAACTGAAAACAGGTAAATTTATGCTGCATAAATTACATTTTATTAAAGGTGTTAGAAAGGAATTATGGCCTAATATAGCCTACATCTGAATAAACAGACCACACAAAATAAACTATAATGATCCAAATTATAGTAATAGTACTATGATAAACAATAATAAGCTAAAACAGTCATGATACCTGCTTTACTGGAACTTACAGTTCACTTGAAAAGACACATTTATAACAAATATTAACATAAATAAATCCAAAATTGCCACTGTGACACAAGGCTATGCCAAAGTGCGCAACGTCTTTGAAAACCCATGAGAGAGAACTGTGACTTAAGTCAGAGGGATCAACAAAATCAAGGAGCATTTGTGCCAAGATCTGAAAGATAGAAAACAATTAGGCTGAAATGAAAAGACAAATATTCCAAGCTGAGGGAACTAAGTCATGCAAAATGAATTTATAAAGATGGACAGAAACAGCTACAGAGCAGAGATTAGAAGGAGATGAATCTGGAGGGTAAGATAAGATTCAGACCACAGTCTAAAAATGATTTCACATTATATTAGATTTAATCTAAGATCGTCATAGTATTTTAAATAGAGGATGTGGCAAGATCAAATTCATGTTTTAAAAAGATCACCATGACTGCGATGTAGAAAATGCATTTCAAGGGTTTCAGAGGGAGAAATGGTACAAAATTAGAGGATAACTACAGTAATTCAGAAGTTAGAAGTCATAGTACTTCTACCACCCTGGTACGAAGTGAAGATGAAAGAAGTGGCCAGATGTTTAACTTTCTAGGAAGTAGAAATCAGTGAGTCTTGTTGATTGATCAATCACACACTTGACAAAGAAGGAATCAAAGAGAATCGTCAGGTTTCTTGCCTGAGAAGCAGATTGAGTCGTGGTGGGATTGCCTGAGATTGGTGACATTGGAAGGAGATGGACATGGGTGAGGAGATCATAAATTTCCTTTAGTGTCTGTTGGGTTCAAGGTAGCTTAAAGTTCTATTCTCTATGTAGCATCCTGATGTCAAAAACAACTTTGAAAATTTTTGAGTGAAAGCTTAGATATTCAAGACGTTCTTATGTACACATGAGAATTGTATCAACATATGTCAAAAAAAATCGAAAATACTCTCATTAGCACATGCTAATATTGTGCTTACAACAAAAACAACAAAAATGAATAATTTCATGGAGTGTTTTGAAAGGACAAGTGAAAGCAAACTAACAAAAATAAAATTCTACCTTTCCTGTGTGCTCTCCCAGGCCCTCCTTGTTCTGTCCTCCTTTTCCTGTCTCTTTTCTCTACCTGTATTGCTTTTTATGTTTCAGAAAAAAATTACTTTTAGTTTCCCGGAATACACCATGCTATCTATTCCTTCTCTAAGTGCTTTTTTCTTGCTCCCTCAACAGCATTCTTCCTAAGTCCCAACTTCACCTATGTTATTGATTTGTATCCTGTAAGATTAAGCACAAGCAGTACAGCTCAGGGAGCTGAATTAGATCCTATTTTTCCATTGCACTTGATGCCTGCTCTTCCACATACTACGTTTAACAAATAGTTTGTAATCATCTGTTAATATTTCTATTGGCTTCATTACTCTTTTAGCTCATTGTGTCTTATTCAGGTTAGTACGATAGCTGTTAAGAGTTCATATGTATTAGTTTCTTCAAATGGAATCTCCAAAATAATGCTATTCTTCACGACCTAGAAGAGGTTGAGAAAAAGCCCTCTCCAAGGGTAAAGGGTAAGGCCAATATAACTGTCTTTATTGCCAACAGTGTTCAAGTTGTTGGATGCTTATATACATAGGCAGATGGACTTACAAATGCCAAACTCCTAAATGAGACAGACACGTCACTCAGTCACTGGAAATATTGGACTGTGCAGATACTGTAAACTTACAATGTATCTTTTTGATAAAATGACTTCTTTTCCTTTGGGTAAGTACCGAGTAGTGGGATTGCTGGATCAAATGGTAGTTTGGAACTAACTGATGAGCAAATGTATGCATAGAGGGAAGTAAAAATCAATGGAAATTCAACCAAAGAGGGGACAGGCAAGGAGGGGATGGGCAAAAACCTACCTAATGGGTACAATGAACAATATCTAGGTGACGGACACTCTTATAACCATGACTCAAGCATTATAAAAGTGATTCATGTAACCAAAATTATTTGTACCCTATAATGCTTTGAAATAAAAAAAAGGAAAGAAAGAAGGAGAAAAAAATACTTACAATGTGAAGGAGATGAAGCAATCCTGGAGTTACATTAATTGAACTTTATTCACAGAATGAAAAGACCATGAGTGGGAAGATGTATTCTTTATTAACAGGGCACAACAATTGTGTTGTATAATTGAAAACAAAGCAGTGAAACTTGCCTTGAGGAAAAATATAAGACTTCTAGCAGGCAAGAGGAACAACGCTACTGGAAAAGAAAGATATAAGGATACTATCAACATTTCATTTCAGTAGGTACTATTAATTTAAAATATGTATTAACATATTAAATATTAATTTACTAAAATGACTTTCATCCCCTACATAAATTGAATTTCCTCGGTGGTCACTCATGTATAGCAAATGTAACCTTCTAGCAGGATTATGCTTAGAGTAATCATTTAATTTTAGGCTTCACTGTTTTATTTTATGTTTTCTCCTCCTAACAAAGTCTTCAGTTTCTATGAACCAATAAGGAATTCTGTTAACAATAAATTCATTACAAAAGCCTAAAATTATGAACACAGCAACTTGCAAGTTGCTTAGCAACAATCTAGTATACTGAATCTCAATTTTAGATCAGTTAACCCTGAAGGAAATGCAAAATTAATTTTTCTTATTGCAATATCTTTAAAAGGTTACCAATCCATGTCTAAAACATGTTTTCCCTCTCAGTTATTCAATCTTTCATAGCTTCTCTCAAGCATCAAATTATGTTGGTTATTTTTATATTTCCCAATATTTCTCAGTTAGAAAAATGAAAATTTTATTTTAGATGTAACTGACCAAAACATTTGAGTAAAATCAGCTCAGTTGTGAAGAAAATATTTTAAAATGTGGCATTTTTCCATTGATGCATCTCACAGCTGGAGAGGATGTCAAGAAATAGTTCACTAAAGGCTATTCTTATATTATATCCACCACAACCACACGTTTAACATCCTACAGGAACATATGTTCTGAAAAAATTCTCCTCCATTCTTTGCCAACTGGAGAGACATTGTTCAGAAAACCGAATGAAGTTAGAGACATCTGTCCAAACCCACCATTTTAGCTGTCAAAACTGCATCTACCAGAACAAATTCTTCCTTTCTTGGCTTTGAATTATGGTAACAAAAAGTATTTCAAGTTTCTTTGTTATTATCATCAAAATATAAAAATGAGGTCAAAACTATGTAGCTGATAATCTATAAGAAAATTACAAGGGCATTTCTAAGATATAAACTTTTAAAATGTGTATAAAAGTGAATTTATGTATCAATGTGCTCCTTGCAAAGACTAATATATATATGTATAATATTAATATAGATACATATATATTAAATAAATGTAAAATAGCATTTTGAAGCAGCTAAAATGTGTTGTTGAAAAGATTCCACTACAAAGTAGAAGTAATTTGGGTAAAGGCAATTTCTGGGTCTAGGTCTAGGTTTTCAATTTGAAAACTTGTTTTTAAATAACGTGTGTAGGGTTGTTACTCAGAGGTTCCAAGAGAAAAAAATGAGGAATCAACTACCACATTAAATAATACAACAAAAACAGATTGAACTCTAGGCTGAAACATCATCAGGAAGCATACTATATGTGGGATTCCATCACAGAGAGCAGGGATCTACTGAAAGTGCAAACGTCTCTTTTTAAGAGACTTACTATGTATGAAAAGAAGTCAGCATTAAAAGTAAGCTTCTAAATACATAGCAAATTTTATTTATTGAACATAACCCTCTTTTTATCATTAGGGATGGGACTTCAGCTGTTCCCCAGGAAACTTTAGAGTCTGATACAAACTGTGAAAAAGGATGTTCTTTTAAAGATGGAGCTGTGCTCTATGACAGAGCATTATACAGAAATTATATATGCTTCATTTATATGTGGTCAGAATTAATTTTTACTTATACTGTCCTTGTTAGAGTTTCATTCTTCTTCAGCAAAGCTTAGGCAGTAAGTTGAAGGTAAGGTTTCTGCTTGTTATAAATATAATGCATGCTCAACTTGAATAATCATAAACCAAAAACAAAAACAAAGAAAAAAGGAAGAAGGAAAAAAACACTAGCCACAAGTGAAATACACAGAGATGGCCCCTTAAATGTAAATATTTTATTGGAAAATGCATATTTATGTCTTATTCAAAATGATGACACAACTTCTTGGTAGTATTTCTTCCTTGTCAAAAAGTGTTCATGTTAAAAGTCAATTCTATTGTTGCTAAATATGCCATTATGTGAACATACCAATTCTGCATTTGACATAAATGTTATTTCCAATATTATACTATTTGAGATATTATTGCAATAAACTTTCTTACAGATACTTCTTGGCTTACATTGCTATTGAATCTGATTGGTTTATTTTTTCTTTTTTAAATTTTTTATTGAAATAATTTTAGACCTACCAAAAAAATGAAAAGTTATTTTTCCTGTTTACCTTCCACCCACATTCCTCTAATCTTAAATCTTGAATAACGATACAACAATATCAAAACCAGAAAACTGACATTGAAATAACATTAACTACTCTATAATATACATTTATATTGTCCCACTAATGACCTTTTTATGGTGTGGATTCAATCCAGAATTCCACATTGCATTTGCAGTCATGGTTTTTATTCTCCTGCAATGCGTGTCAATTTCTCAGTCTTCTTTTCTCTTTCATGAATTTGACACTTTTAAGAAATACTAGTCAGTTATTTGGTAGACCAGACTTCAATTTCTGTTGTTTTTCTATTTTCTTATTATCAGCTTGAGTTTATGCATTTGGGGCAAAAATATCACAGAAGTGACACTGTGTCATTTCAGCAGATATCAGAGAAACATGTCAAAGTTTCTTATTCCTGGTGATACTACCTTTGAGGACCTAGTTAAAATGGTTTCTATCAGATTTCTCCACTGTAAAATCACTATGTTCCCTTTGTCACTAATAAGTGTATTGTGCAGAGATTTTTGACACTGTATGTATGGTATTTCTCATCACAGGCAGTGGTCCCCAACCTTTTTGGCACCAGGGACCGCTTTTATGGAGGACAATTTTTCCATGGATGGGGGCGGGCAGCTCAGGCAGTGACGCCAACGACGGAGAGCGGCTGTAAATACAGATGTAGCTTCCCTGGCTCACCTGCCGATCACCTCCTGCTGTGTGGCCCCCACCCCCAACCCAGTTTCCTAAGTTTCATGGAAGACAATTTTTCCATGGACGGCGGGGCAGGGTGGGGGGCAGTAGCTGAGCTCTGCTGCCCAGTCCCTAACAGGCTGTGGACCGGGGATGGGGGACCACAGCTTTAACCACAATGCAAAAACCTATGATAAATTCATTAAAAATAAAAAATCGTGCATTAAAGCATAGTATCAGAGAAAACCAATTAACTGTAAAGGAAACCAGGAAGAAAGGAAGAGAGGAATTGCAAATCCAGCATGAATAGATCTAAAGGGAGAGACAGACTATAACACAATACTAGTAGGAAACTTTAACATCCCACTGTCGGTAATGGACAGATCCTCCAGACAGAAAACCAACAAAGAAACACATTCTTTTCATCAGCACACAGAACATTCTCTAGAAGAGACCATGTCTTAGGTCACAAAACAAATCTCAACAGATTGGTGTGATCAAGGAGGCTTATTTTAGAACTCCAGGCATAATTTTAAGACACAAAGTATAGGTTTAAGAAATGAGTTGTGAATTTTACCATAATGAGACACCATTAGCTGTGTTCACTAGCTTATAGAGGGAGTTTGATAAGCTCTAGCTCAGTTCTTTCACTGCAAAATGAACAAATGAATGAATGGATGATTAAATAATTGCTCAAGTTTGTCAGAGGAATTCATAGTGTGAGAAGCAGGAGGTTACAAATAAGGTTGTACTTTTTTTCATAATTTTTATTCCTTCAATGAGAGAGATTAATCATTCAGGAGAGCCCAAAGGATAGAAAAAAGAATCATGAATAAAAGTGACTTGGAGGCAGGTTTCGGGGCAAACTATGGAAAAGTTACAGCAATTACAACCACACAAAATGGAAATGGCTCACCTTAATAATAGTAATAATAACCAGTATTTTATGGTGCCTCGCAGCTTACAAACCATTTTCATATGTACTTTTTGGTATCAGAAACAACTTGACGGCAGGCACTATGCTTGCCGTGCAGATATTAACAAAACTCAGCCTCTTACTTTAGAGAATGTCAAGGTTTTCAAGACGGCTGATGTACCAGAATACCTCAAATCACAATATTACTTAGAGTATGACTGTTATGGAAGGATTTATGGCTGGACAATGCCTGAAGGGCTTGCTGGTAAGAAATCATTGTTCTCACAGCCTGGCCAATCCCTTCAGGAATCAGTCCTGTCAGGGGGATTTTTTTATTATCTCCATTTTATAGAGCAGGGAATTAGAGAGATTAAGTTCATTCTCTAAGTCATATCTAGTAGAGATGGAGTCAGGGCTTAGTCACAGAACTAATATCAAATCTGTGATGGAATGATTTCCTTGGCACTGATGTAATTCAAAAAGAGGCAAAAATCAATTGCTGAGGATTCTTTAGAAGGGACTTAACCATGAAATATAAATTGGGCATTCAGCTTGCTTTCAACTAAGAAATCAAGAATTTTATGACCCTTGAGATTTAGTGGCAATTCTGATCCAAACGAAGAGTTCAAGTTTTCTTAAATTAATGTTCCTTATATTTATATCTCCTTTTTCTTGTGTTGAAAATATCATTTCCTACCAATATCAAGATTAACTTATTTGCATTTTTAAGGTTTATCAAGCCACATAAATAGCATAACTTCAAAATCATAATACAAATACTATTATTAAAAATTCAATAATTAAATAAAGTTAAAGGTTTTTTACAGTTCTTTTTTCCTTATGAGATATTCTATTTAGAACTTCCATCTTCAGAACTTGGATCAATTTCATTTTTTATGATATGGTACCAGTTTAATATAAGGTTAGGGCTTTTGTTTTTATTTTAAATTTTGCAAAGTGCACCTCTTCTTTAAATTTTTGCATAAAAATATAAGTATTTATAATGTAAAAACATTACTGGTTAGAATGTAAAATAGTATACGCTCTATGGAGATGAATTGGCAATATTTAGCAAGTTACATGTGTATTTACCCTTTGCCCCAACAATTTATTCAGAGGAATCTATCCCAAAGTTATGCTGTAAAAATAACTAATAGTTTTTGCATAAATTTATTTATTTGGAAATTACAAGAGAAAAAGAATTGAAAATATCAGATTGAAATAGAGAGAAGGCTAACTAAAGTAAAGTAGAACAATATATAAAGTTCCCTTTCCCTACAGCCTTGTGAATGGAGTATGTTTTCAAAGTTTTGGATTTTTGCTAATATGATAGATGAATTATAACAACATAGTTTTAATTTATAATTTTTAGGAGTGAAATTGAGCTGAATTTACAAGTACAAATGCTTTTTACATTTTTTTCTATGAAGAGTTTATTCATACCTTTTGTATATTTGGTTATTCAGTTGTTGGTTTTCTTGATTCTTAATAGTTCCTTATGTATTTGAATAATAGTCCTTTTTCTATAAAATATATGTCAATATCTCCCCCACTTTTTCATTTATTTTTTGACATTGCTTATGGCAATTTGGACATGCAAACATTTTATTTCTTTGTTTCAATAATGCAGTCAAGTTTAACATGCTTTTCTTATTGTTTATGGATTTTGAGTCATAGTTATGTGGGTTTTCCACACTCTGCCAGATATGAGACTAAGGTTGTTTACTACCGTTCTTTATCTGATGGCTCACAAATGAGACTTCGGGCCCATGAACATTCCCAGCAGAGGTTAGTCGATCAATAGAGGCTTCCACTTGAAACCTGGACTTGGGAGCAATAATAAATTTTTAATTAAACTTCTGAATTTTAAATCAAAATAAGTTTGGAGCTGCTTTGTTAGAAGAAAAAGCTAACTATTATATAATCCAAGGTTTCTAGTAACATTTGTTTAAAAGAATTTTTCTCTCACTGATTTCTCATGTTACCTTTATCATATACTACATTCACATAAAAACATGAGTCTATATGGGATCTTCTAGTCAATTGGTTTGTCTCTTTATATTTATTCCATTATTGCATTGTGCAATACAGAGGTTTTTGCATGTTTTAATATCTATAACTGCTGTGTGGAATTATATTGCTTTTCAAATAGTAGCAAATCTTTGATGAAACTCCTACTTTGCCTGGATAAATTAATATTATATAAATCATCATCTCTAAAATGTTATTGGGCAAGATGGTGGACTAGGAAGTATCAGGCTCTACTCCCAAGTTTAACTAGCAACGATATACAGAGGAGAACATCTATTTGAAAACCCTATCACTTGGAAACAAACCTGAGACACCCTTCTGGTCTGCAAAACCAAATCCAAACCAAATTACACTGCATTTAGTTTTCATATTTCCTTAGTTTCCCCCAATTTGTGACAGTTCCTCCGTCTTTTTTTATCTTTCATGACCTTGACATTTTTGAAGAATAGTGGTAAATTTAGAACATCCCTCTATCTAGATTTGTCTCATGTTTTCTTATGACAAAATTCAGATGATGTATTTTTGGCTAGAATACCACAGAATCAATTCTGTGCCTTTTTCATTGAGTGTCAAGGCTACATATTGTTGTCTTATTATTGGTGACATTCCTTCATTAAAGTGTTGTCTTCAAGATTTCTCCACTATTTTGCCTTTTTAATTAGTAAGTATTTTGTGGGAAAACACTTTGAAACAACGTTAATGTTTTGTTTCTCATAATACTTTCACCTACTATTTTAGCCTGTTTGGTCTTGCAGCAATAATTTCTATATTATTTGCCTAATGAGAGTTTTCTATCTCTACCATTCTTTCTAAATTCAGTAACTGGAATTATACTGTAAGCAAGAGTTATCACTTAGCCCCCATTTATCAACTTATACAGGTAATTATATGTGAATTTATAGATATTTATTTTATTCTATGGGATAAAATCAAATGCTGCCATAATATATTTTGCCATTAAAATTATACCAGTTATATCTGTGAGTTTCTTGAAGTTGACTTCTGTGTTCTTTTTCATTTTTTCAAAGGGCTTTTTACTTCGTGGCATCTCAAGAGATTTCAGGCTCATATTGTATTCTGTCCAATTCCAATATATATATGCTTGTATTTATATACACTCTATCAAATTACATACCAGATGTTGAAATTGTTGTGAGCAAATATGAAACTACTTTATGCAAATAGGTAAATGCATTGTGGATGACGAGAGCCTGGTTTCTCACTGTCAGGGCAAGGAGTTACAAATAAGGAAAGGGGAAAAGCTATGATATTATAGTAGAATGAACTGGAATTGGAATAGAAAATGTGTCCGAGTGTTATAAAACATGAGAAAAAATGGCTTTTGGATTCATGTATGCAAACTCAACTTTCATATTGTAAACTACCAGGTCATCAGGTGAAAAACCACAATGTCATCAATAGGATGATAGATGTAAGGTGACAAAGTACACATTTCTGTTCTCTTCTTCACTAGGAACATATCCAAACTTAGTAAGTAACACAAAACAGAATACAAAAATGTAGGAGACATCTGCAACCACAAAACAGAATATGTAAGGAAAAGCTGCCAAATGTCTGAAGATGCAACAAGAGTTTGGCATGATACCATTCGTGCTGTGTTCAGACAAAGCAGCAGTGTGCCTCTTTCCCAAGAGAACCCTTTATTGGAAGTAGAAGAGTAGGAAGATATTGTTGGTAGGCATCACCCCAGGGTGTTTTGGTAGTAGGAGAAGGAGAGGAGGCAGGGTCAAGTGGGTAAACAGATATGTGGTCACTTTAGAATGCCCACTATCAGCAAAGCAGTGTGCAAAAGAAAGGATGAACTGGAGGTAGCACTGCAGAGGTGACTACTATTGTCTGGCAAGAAACAAAGTCTGAAGGGCACATTTACACACAATGATTTTCTGTGCAATTCACGGGGAACTCTCAAGGATTCCTGATAGTAACACTACCTTTGTGCTTCTTTCATATGAATCTCTTAAAAACAGTGGTCTGCAAAAGAATTTATCTCATTCAAAGATGCCTGTATTTAAAAAGAAGCCAACATGGGATCGATGTTTCTCAAAGAACAGAAAAGTAAAAGAAAAAAAACACATGAGCAAACAAAGAATATTGATTAGGAACAAATTGTCATGAAGCAGATAAAAAATATGAACAAATACATTGTTCTGAATTAAAACAAAATGCAGTGATTCATCTACTTTTTTTTTTTTTAAGAATAGCTTAAATTAGTAATCAGGAAAGATCAGTGAGACAACAGATGGGTCGAAACTTGAGTTTGCATAGCTCAGGAAATAAAAGAAAAATAAAATCATCACAGAAATTAAAGTTATATTGAGAACTCTACAAAGGAGTATTTAAACTACTGAAAACACAGGAAGGAGCACCAAGTACAAATATGAGGAAAACAAAAAAATACAAAAATAGAAATGACGTTAAAATGATTTGAAGGATGGCAGAGATAGAAGAGACAAAAGGGAACCGATGTGCATAGAGTCAATGTCCCTGAATAAGAAATCTAATAAGTAAAATAGAAGTGCTCAAAGATATGAAGAACATATTTTTACAAATACTATTATCCTTGGAACTAAAAATATAAAGGGAGGTGGTTTCCTAGGAACAATTTGATTTAATCTCTCATATGTCCTAGCACAGTTCCTAAACTTCAAAGACAAAAATCTTTTAGACATCCTGACCAATCACTTGCTAATAAAAGGAACAAAAAAAAGCTTGACCTTAGCCGTCACTGAATTAACATTCTATACTGAGAGACAACAAATGAATGGCTCTAGAGTAGCCTGGAGAATAATTTATGACAAAATAATTTATATCCAGCCAAATTTTACTTTTATTATATATAAAGATGACATTTTTATTCACTGTGAGGGAGGATCCCATGAGACCTTTTGGAAGAGAGAGGATGAACTTCAGGCATCAAGCCATGAGACATGAAGCTACCGTACATACATGTGCATGAGCATTCGATTTGTTTAACCATAGGGCCAAGTGGTTGCAATCTGTAAATGTTCAGTAAAAAACAAAAAGTAATACAGCTTAAATGTGTTTAATATTCTTGCTGGCTCAGCATCCACTTTTCGGCTTTATATGTTATTTAAAGCTCAGTTCTACCCCATTACCTTTGGCCTAGTTAAAACTTCCTCTCCCTATGTGATTGTTTATGATCTGGCTTTCCACTGACCTGAAACCCAGCACACCCCACAGCTGCTAACCACAATAAAACCACACCAGAGTCATGTAAATAGGTCCCTCATCATGTGTGTCTTCTTTAAACAAGTCAATCCACAACCTCTGAGTAAAAGTCTAAGGCAGCAGTCTCAGACATTTTTGACACCAGGGACCAGTGTCATGGAAGACAGTTTTTTCACAGACAGGGGCAGAGGGGATGTGGGGGGTGATGGTTTTGGGATGATTCAAGCACATTATATTTATTGTGTACTTTATTTCTATTATTATTACATTGTAATATATAATGAAATAATTATACAACTCACCATAATGCAGATTCAGTGGGAGCCCTGAGCTTGTTTTCCTGCAACTAATGCTGTGGCTGATCTGACAGGAAGCGGAGCTCAGGCAGTGATGTCAGTGACGTTGAGTGTCTGCAAATACAGATGAAGCTTTGCTCCCTCACCTGCCACTCACCTCCTGCTGTGGGGTCTGGTTCCTAACAGGCCATGGACTGGTACTGGCCCACAGCCTGGGGTTGGGGACTGCAGGCCTAAGGGATAACACCCGTGGATCTTAATAAAGTCCTCTCTTTCTCATTCTCCACCCACTGGTTAATTTCCCTGCCACCTCTGGACTCCCCTAACCTCTCTGGTACCTGTGAGTAATAAATTTCTTTTGTTTGATGCATTTGTTTTCACCGCCTCATTATGTCTCACCTGACACACACACTTGAACCTAATTTTTCTCTGGTCAGGATTTTTTTAGAGAATAGCTGTCTAGGCTTCTGACTACTCTTGAAAGAGAGAACACAAGACCAAATTTAAAAGAAATCACAATATAAAATAAAGTCACAATATAAAAAATAAAGTCACAATATAAAATAACCAAATTTTGAAAAGAAGTAGAAGGTAGCATATCATTTATAAACAAGTGGTCAAGAAATATAATTTAAGGTTAGGATATTATTAAGACAGAGGCTTAAGTGTATTTGAACATGTGGTGGCCAAATGCCAGTCAGATCTTCTGCTACAAGAACCAGCTGATGGCGTTAGCTGCTGCTGTTTTGTATCCTCCATCCATTCCAAGTTCATGCTTCCTGCAGCATGTTCCAGCAAATAACGGAGCACGGTAAGGTCATAATGCACATCCTTTCCTACGGGGCTCCCTTAAGGAGTGACTGTCTCAAAACTTTCCCTTTAGTCCGCCTGAAACTTTGTTAGAGCTGCTCTGCAGCCTGAGACATTTTTGGTCCAATCTCTGGCTGCTCTCCTTCACAGGCGTCAGACAGCCTTTGTGATCCGAACCCTCTATCCTCCCCCTTCCTCTTGCTGCCTCCCCTTTATTCTTCAAAAGTGTTTCCCCGTGAATCTCACACACATATCCCATTTTAGCAACCACTTCTCTCTCAGAGGATCTGAATTAACCCTGTAACTAGTGACAAATAATAATTGCATTTAAAGTATATGGTGGAGAGAAGAGGGAGAAATAAGTTCAGAGCAAGCAGAAATGGATTAAATTTGTTCTTGTGCCTAGCGAGAACTCAGTAAGTAGTCTAAATAATATAGTATCAACAACATTATAATTATTACAACTACATTTTATTGTAACTGTGTGTTTTATTCTATTGGAGGACACCGCCTTTCCCTCCCCCCCCCACACAGAGCACACACACATAGAAAGTAAAATCAGACCGTAATGTAATAGATATCAACAAAAAGACCATAAAGAAAAAAAGACAAAATAATTTTTTTAGTCAGGACTAAAACAAAAACATTTGTAATTGAGTAAATTTAAATGAAATAAACTTAACTAAAAATGAGAAAGAGAGAGAGAGTTGGATAGCTGGATAACTTCTATATCTTAGATTATTTCATGCTCAGGATTTTTTTGGTATATTTATCCTTCTTTTCTTTAATTAATTAGATAATGGTTTATCTATTGCCTAGTCTCATTTTAAGCAAAGATCTCTTGTATAAACTCGTGAATTCCACCAAATATCATTATTTCTTGTACAGGTATTTTGAGTCTATTTTCTATCTTCATGAGTAGAATGTAGAATTTACTTATTATCCTTTTTCCTTGCAACTATTAGGGCTAGGAGATTTCCTCTGAGTACAGCTTTATTTTTATCCTTTGGAATTTAATATATATAATATTTAATACTGTATACTTAGAATATTCCATATTCTAAAGATTATTTGACTTGTGCTTAATATAATTTTTAATATTTTTATTTCCAGGTATAAGAGTATTTTATGGACTGAATGTTTGTGTCCCCCTCAAATTCATGTGTTGAAATCCTCCCCCCAATGTGATGCTATTAGGGCTTTGGGGAGGTAGTCATGTCATGAGGGCAGAGCCCTCGTTACTGGGAAGTGGTGCTCTTATGAGAAGAGACATGAGAGCTTGCCCTCACTCTCTCTGTTCTTCTCCACGTGAGGAAGCAATGAGAAAACAGCCACCTTCAGACCAAGACGTCGGCCCTCACCAGACACTGGGTATGCTGACACCTTGATTTTGGACTTCCCAGCCTTCAGAACTGTGAGAAATAAATTTCTTTTGTTTAGGCTACCCAATCTATGGTATTTCTGTTATGGCAGCCCAAACTGACTAAGACAGGGTTTATTTTCTATTCTCTCATTTTGTTAGTGAAATTTTATTAAATTGTGATTAGAGGATGTTATATTAATGTATGCATTTTATAATGTCCATACGTTAATATATGTACAATTTTATTTTGCCAGTGTTAATGAGCACTGGAAAAGAAGGCACAATACTTTGAAAAGCTGCAAATTATGGATTATGTTTTTTGGGGACCTCTATGTACTTATTCATCTTTTTTTCAGCTCCACATTTCCTAGTTTGAAAGGGAAAAAATAGCACTGTTATGATTAGCAAGTGACTATTGTACTAGGAAGTCATCCCCACAGCTGTCACCTTTAAAACCTCACTAGCCTAAATTGATAGGAAGGCAGCCAAAATTTTCAAAATACCCATAATCAAAAAACCACATCCTGGGAGGTCACTGAAATTGTGAAAACTGCCATAAACAAGATACCAACAAGATTACAGCTTACTCTAGAAAAACAGACATTTCCTGGACAAAAGATAGAAATATCAAATACACAGTCCTCACCGCACTTCTGTCTTTTTAATACCCACATACTTCTGACTGCTTGAACCTACATGCTGTCAGGACCCTATATGCAAGGGGGTCTTTCAAAATAGAGTTTTAGCTTGCCATTTTCTGCAGTACATACAGGGTCACTTAAAGAAGAGTGGAAATCATGCTCTGCGCCAATCCATCATATCTGCCAGAGCCACTTCCTCTAGGAAAACTGAACGTTCTCATCTACAAGAGTAGCATGCTCTTATCTAACATCATGCAACTACTCTATTAGCATGGAACACATATGTATTCTCCCACAGTAGGAAACCCAAAGTTTCAGTGATCACTATATTCATGTCCAGGTGATAATTATTTCTCTGCTAGATCAAGCCCAATTACACTTTTTCTGTACCAGTGGGACAAATTATGCATACAGTTCAAAAGTATGAAGATTTTTATAATTATATAACATTCTGTAATTACATAGAATATTGTGAGAAAGGTACCTAGGAAAAAAGATACTGGAAATGATAGATTAGATAGATATTAAAGCAAGGAAAAAGTGATATATAGCTCACTTCCAATGTCACGTCTAAAATTGTTGATGAAACCAAATTGTATATATTTAATATCTTTCTTTCTCCACTACCCCGTTCTATGTTCCTTTTCACTCAAGCACTTCACTGCAAATTGTATTCCTATGATAATCACTGTGTTACAAGTTTCTGACAATCAATAAACCTGGTGGACACTTGGTAGGAACCACTGTATATCACACCCTCTGGTCATTTATTCTCACAGGAAAAGTGAATACCCTCATATGCAAATCAAATTTCTACCCACTGGGAGAAATGACATTCCTGATTGTCCTTCAAACTTGTTCCCTGAATGAGACTGTAATGTTGCTCAGCCCACTTACAGAATATGTTACCTAAAGTTGACTCCCACCCTGGGCAACTGGTCATTATGAACTTTTGAAGAGCCGATAAACTTAAGTGGAGGAAGAGATAGCCATGCTGTATGTGCACTATTGTAATTAGCTACCGACTCTAATGGAATAATGTCCCTCCAAAAAAGGAGTTGCTTATGCTACTTCCACTTGTTCTGCCTACAAAGTAATATAAACTCTTTTTGCTCGAATCTAAATCAACCTCTATATCCTGACTTATTCTCTTGTAGGTTCCTTTACAGATTCCTTTGAATAGTTAGAGCACTGTGCAAGCATATTTCTAGATCTTTGATATACATCCCTCATGGGAAAACAAAACATTTAGGAATTAAAATTTTCTGTTAAGCCAATGATCTCACATGAGCTGGAAAAACACGAATTAATTTCATAAATTCAATATGCTGTGTAAATAAATAAAACTACAGTTTTGTAATTTAAACAGATTAAGTTCTACAGCAGAATACTTTGAATAAGTTTCAGCATGTATTGAAGATATGTCTGAAGTATTACTCTACTATTTGATTTAGATTTAGTTTGTCTGTCAATAGCAATATTTTAAGTTACATAAGAATACTAATAAAGTACAATACAACAAGCCTATATTGGTAGTGAATTATTTTCTTGGAGCAAATTGGATGTTAAAGTGGCTCAGATGGTGATCTATAAAAAGATAAACATGTTTTAGTAGAATTCAAACACAAATTTAAGTGGAAAATATCAAAACGTATTTCAAATAGTACAAAATTAAAAATACAGTAATAGTAGCCGGCACTATAAATATGTAAACATTACAGTTTTACCTTTCTTGTTGGCATTAAAGGTAATAACCTTATATAGAAATTAAAAGGAAGTGATTTCAGATGATAATGAATGGGTCTATGTAATAATAATTAATGTCACATTTATGTACACAGTGAAATACTTCACTCTCATCAACAGAAACTCTTGAAATTTTATCAACATAAATTATTTTTAGCATGATTCACTTATTAAGATTTAATATTTTACTAGATATAAAGGAAATTAGTGAACTTCTGACCTTTAGAATTTAATATGACACAATCATGGAGAAATGTAAGATTCACAGAAAATGATGGCTGTAAAAATAAGTGGAATTTTTCTCCCATTTAATGAATACTGAAAAGCGTGTTACAAATATCCTAAGTCCTTTCTTAGTATGTAAATCCCTCACATAAAACAAGGTTGCTGTCTGTGTAGGCTGGCATGCAATTGCGCCTTTCTTTGGTAGCAGCATCTGCATCCAAGTGCACACTAACACTCTTTTTTTCCTTTTTCAATGTCCTCTGGTGCTAATTGAAGATTTCTGTGATGAGCTCTGAATGTGCAGGAAATGCCTAGTAGGAGTCCAAGCATTTGCAAATGGAATTTCTGGCTAGCTTATTACTCCTTATCTGTGCTAGCATTTGAGCTTTATTTTTATTAAACTTAAATCCCCTCTGTGCTGTTTAAATCATTATTTGCTAGTTTAAAATTGAATATAGAAAATATGTAATCTTAAATATGTGATTTTAATGTGTTTTGTTGCAGACCCAATGGAAGGCTCAAAGTTGAAATATTACAAAAACAAAAGTCAGTAAAATGTCTACTTCAGGACAAAGCTTCAAGGTCATGACATTTATTTATGCTGGAATTTCCATGAGGATCATTAACATATTGCATTTTAAATGATGTGCTCTTTGTTATAAAAATAAACCTTTCCATTATTATTGAAAGAATAAAATACCTGAACTGAAAGGTTTGTATTTTTAGCTAACAAGTTTTATTTTTCAGCACTGGCATGTAATGTAGCCTTTCATAAGCTACAATGAGTTTACTAATAAAACAAAGAGCTCCTACATCATTTAAAAGCAAAAAGAATGTGCTTCTCTGTAAGAGACAGAGTAAGAACAAGGGTTTTACTATTATCAAAGGCATAAGCATGTCATGGGAGAGTGGGAACTGAGGCTGCGATGGAGGAGGGCAGGAAAGATAAAGGATGAATACATGAAGAGCAGAGTAGGTACATTATGGTTTGCCAGATTAGTGCAGAGTCACCAGCTCCCTTCTTGCTTCCCTTCCCACAGTTTTTCATAAGGAATTTTTACTAACCTACAGGATGTTATGAGAAATCAAAATTCTCTATTAATTCCATATAACCTAATCAATCAATAAATCATCAACCCTATCAATCAATAAATTGACAAATCAAGAAGTCAATAAATTGATCACCTACTGTGGATAAGCATTTGCTGGCTGTGTTAACAAAGGTCTATTAACTGACATTGATGGCAATATGCACACGGGAATTCCCAACAGTAGTATTGTAACCATAGCCTCCCGGAGTGATTACTTTGAAAGAGGAGACACATTTGGATTTTTTAAATTATGGTAAGAACATTTAACATGACAACTACCATCTTCACAAGATTTTAACTGCACAATACAGTATTGTTAATGATAGGCACAATGTTGTACAAAAGTTCTCTAGACCTTATTTGTTTTGCATAACTGAAACTTTATACTTCTTAAACAGCAAAGGAGGGTGGTGGTGGTAGTGTTAAGTGCTGTCTTAAGAACAACTATAAAAAAACATATGTATTTAAAAATAAACACACAAGGTTTAAAACCTTCAGAATAATCTTTCCATTCTCCCTTTCTTTCATGCCACCATCAAAAGCCTACTTGATTTCATTTCTTAAATTTGTCTCAAAACTATTATCTCCTGTTGATTTTCAGCACTGCTTTTCTAGTTCAGGTATTAAATATTTGTCATCGCTTGGTAATCTATGACAAAATGTCTCTGCTCTGATTTCCCTGCCTATGAATTGAATTACTCAGGTCAAAGCCATACTTTCCACTGCTAATTGAGAATTCTTTCTTTAATTTATAGATAATCAAGCGACTGCCTTACTGAAAAGCCTGCTGGCTCTAGAGGAAAGCTGCTTCAAGTTGTTCCATATTCACCTTTTCAGCACCTTCTCCTCTTCCTCTTGATTTCATTGTAGCTAGAAAGAACTGATCTTAAGCAGAGATGTGAAAAAAATTAAAAGTTACAATTTGTGGGCTTGCTTTCAACATATATGTCAAGCATTAATGATACATTTAGCTTGGAGGAGGGAAGATGGCTGACTAGGGACATCGGTCACCATATCTTTCCAGAGGGAAGGACAGGTTTCAGATACAGGAGAAAAGAGGGGGGAAAAAAACAAAAACAAAAACAAAACATAGTTCAGGTGTAGTTCAGAGGGAAAGGTGCTAGAACTTACTGGAGATTCCATGGAAGAAGTTGCAGGGTAGAACAAGAAGAAACAATGTATCGGCAGAGATCAACCTCGGAAAAGCCTGATGCAGAGGGTAGGTGGGGCTTTTGTTTCTCCTCCACTCACACCTCTGGTAGTCAGCGTGCTCCCGAACCGCTGGAGAGCTTTTTCTACGCTCACAAGCCCCAAAGCCGCTGCCACCACTGAACTGGGATCTTCCTGAAAATAAATCAAGGGCTGCCAGCCCACTCAAGGTCACTGCCTGTCACCACAGACCAGAGCTGAGAGGGTGGGCCCCATAAGGCTTCTCCACCCATAGTGTGCCTTTGTCCTCCCCAGGGAGCTCCAGCCCTTCAGTTTTCACATCACCTATTCCCACAAAGTTCCCAACTCCTACCCAGACTGCGGTGGGCACCCAGAGAATTTGTGTTATCCCAGAGCTTGGACATTCCATGCAGGCTTCCTTCCAGGGCTTGAGTGCTGGCTCTTCTCTATCCAGAATCTTTTCCTCCCTCTCCCCTCCCACGCCCACTGCTGCAGAGGGGTGAGTGGGGCATCTCAGGAGCAACTGCTTGCCTCTGTTGGTGTATCCACTGCACTGAGGGTCCCACAGGGAGTGGGGCCCACACTTCTCCCCTTGAGGACCTGCAGTGGACCCAGGGGTGCTCAGACCTTGAGCTCCCTGCCCACCAGCACTCCCCAGTGATGCTCGCCAGCACACCCCAGAACCGGCTGTCAGCGTTCCCTGGTGCAGACCATACCCCGAAGCAGGGGGGCATTAACCCTGCTTGAGCCTCCATGGGCAACTAGGATCCAACACAGTTCTTCCTGGCACAGTCAGGGATTGAACCTGGGAATCCAGGGGACAGGACTGCCAGCTGGATCCCTTACCCCCAGAGCTAGATGGTGTTGCTTGGGGCACGGAAGGAAGATTTGTGAACTTAATTTGGGAGGCGAGGGAGCCCATGTGGGCAGAACTGACAGGAGAGTGGCTGAGGGTCTGAGCAGCAGTGCTCAGGGGGAGCACCCCTCCCCCCACAGGAAAGTCACGCTTCCAGACCAGGTGGGATCCCAGGTAGGGAAGTTCCCAACCTGCGGCACCAATGCAGTCAAGCTCAGCAAGTTCAGGCTCCTGTTTGCAGCCAGACACTGGAAGGAGACCCATGGGGCAGGGGAGGATGGAAAACAGTGAAACACGCTCTTGACAGCCACTCTGTGAATCCCAGATGGCCCCTCCCCCATGAGCAGACTATTTAGTTTGCGGAGGCCACTTTAGCACCTCTGAGGCCATCACAGGCCCCAAAGAACAACACTGCAGCTGGCTTTTTCCTGCAAGCTCCAACTACTGACAGGCAGAACAACTTGTACAGCCTGTTACCATTACAGCATCTACTGACTCCATCAAACAGGGCATGGCTAATTCTTACCCACAAGCACCACCCACCAGCTCAAAGATTATTCTGGGTGTCCCAATAAAATTCACAGTGCTGGGGGAGGGGAAGATAGCAGATTAGAAGCAGTGGGTATGAGACTCTCAAGGAGAAGTTTAACAGTTGCAGGGGGTCAAGCTGTGAGGGGACTCCCCGACCACTGCGGACCTCTGGACGGTCCGGGAGCTGCTCAAAGTCTGTGCAGAGACCTTGCATGGGAGAGCAGCACAGCAGAGATCTGGTAGCAGCCAGTCCTGGGTTTCTGCAGCTGACACCACCGTAAACTCTCAGGTGAACAACACAAGGTCTGCTCAGGAATCAGCTATCCAGCAGTAGCCTTCGCATCACCCCCAACAAGCCGGGGAGGGAGCAGGCAGAATGAAAGCTCCCCCGTGCCACGCACTGTGACCGGGAGCTGACCACCCGTCCCCTGCAGGGTGGGATCTGAGCAGAGGAGGAGCCACAGCACCACCTGCGAAGCCTTGGGCAACTGCCTGAGAGGGACCTAGGCAGGGAGGAAAACCCCAGCCAGCCAGCAGCGCTACCTCACCTCCACAGTCCCTGGGCCACTGGAACAAACCCCTGCCTGCATGACTGGGCATCAGCAGTCTTTGTGCCAGTGGAATAGTCCCCCATCTGTGTGGCTCTGTCCCTGTGATCATCAGATCCAGCTCTGAGACTCTTGCTGTGCCTGGGGCCTGAGGCTCTGCCCCTGTGGCTCCAGAGCCCCCACTGGGCCTGTGACACCACCCCCAAGATTTAGAGTTATGCCTAGGCCCCAAGACCCCACCCCTGAGTCTGCTCATATGATGCTGGGCTGGTGGAACCATTCCCAGGTCCAACGCTCCACCAGGCACACCCCCAGCCTTCAGCAGCCATTACACTTGACCCTGGTTTGAACAAATACCCACAGCTTGGTCACCCATAATTACTACCCAGATAGCCTTACCTAGATGCTACTGTCACCTTCACTGGGTGACCCCAGGAAGAGCAATAACCCACAATGCCAGCCTCTGTGGAGAGGGTCTCTCCCTGCCCCCTAACTAGAACTTCCCACAATGAGTTAGGAACAACTCACCGCCCCAGGAAATGATCCAGTACTAGCTTGAACTGCAGCAATCACAAGGGAAATGGTGAAAACAGAACTGAACTATGGGTTCTCAGTGCACCTGCTCCTCCACTGATGGGTCAACATTCCAGTGTAGGACCTAAAATCCCCACCGAGTGTCCTCCCTTTTTCCTAACTAAGCAGGAGAGTTCACACCAAAGGGGAACAAGTGCCCTACAATCCTATTGGCCCTGAGCCGAGAGAAGAGGAGTCAGATGAGAAGACAACAGCAAAGGAACCCTGGCAATATGAAAAAACAGAATAGTTTGACCCACCCAAAGGACCACAGTGGAGCTATGGTAGTGGACATCATCCACAAGGAAATTACCAAAATGACAGAAATGAAATTCAGAATAGGGATGGCAAATAAATGAATGAAACTGAAAAGAAAGTTGAAAACCAACAAAAAGAATCCAAAAAAAAAATTTCGGGAAATCAATAAAAAAAGTCACTAAAGAGATAGATGACAAAAGAAAGGATATAATCGGACTTAAAGAAATGAAAGAGTCATTTAGGGGATTTCCTATGTAGGGAACATGTCCCAAGTCTTTGTACAGTTCACTAACTTCGGAAAAATAAATGCTATAAATTTACCTCCCAAATCTCTTGAAGTTTTAATTATGTACATTTATTTTATACTTATTTTAGTTTTATGGGTGTTGAATAATGAATTATTAGTTTTAATTATTTGAGTCAGCACCTCTGATTGAAAACAGTAAAGGCTGACTTTAAAACAAAAAAATTGCTATTTAACATTCATAAAACTAAGTGTAAAGAAACATTAAGTTTTATATCTGGGTTAATGTAAGGCAAAGACATTCTGTAGATAACATCTATTTGAGGATATATGTGATCCTGAGAGTTTAAATGTCTGGGTACAAGCGGAAATTCCAAGTGGTATGTCAGAGTTTTGAGGTCCAAGTTAAGGGCTCCACAAAGTAAAAAGGGGACTCAGGTAATATCTGGATTACAGATGAAACCAACAGAAAATTTCACCGAGGCAAATATATATGAAGAAAGGGTGAAGTTAGAAAATAGGATGGCAGGGGAGGGCAGAAGGACCCAGAGGGCCCAGGAGGGGCAGAGGGATGTACTGGGCTGTTGGTGGGGGAGGGGCTGTGGCCACACTCTGCTCCTGTATTCCCCTCCCCCACCATCAGAACCCCTTTGTGACTCTCCTATGCTCTGTGATACGGGCCTGGGACTATTGCCAAGCACAGACACCCTCAGCACTCAGTTGGTTCAGGCAGACCTTGACTTCAGGTGTCACTCGACCAAGCCTTCCTTCATGTTGAGCTGATCAGGAGGAGCGCAATGTCCAGAGCCTCCAAGCTCTGACCCCAGGACACAGGGTCCTCTGAGGGAGCAGAAGTGACAGCTGGCTTGTGATTGTGTGTCCTCTTTGAGCACAGGACTTCTGAGAACATAAAGTGGGGATTTCACAGACAAAATCTTCCTCTGAGTTTTTCAACGAAGGAAATATTGGAAATAGTATGTCACTTTTAAAAACTGATAAAAGGAACATATTTCTATTAGTTAAAAGGGAGAGTCTCATTATTCTCGGATAATGAATGTCTGAGCTTCTTAGAGAAGAGGAGTAAGAGAAGTGAGTCCCAGCCTCTCATTCTTTTCTTTTTGTTCTTGGAGTCCAGGCAGAGCCAAGAGGAGAAGGAAAGGCGGAACACTGAAAGGTAAGGTTCTGTCAATTTGATCTCGGCTCTTCAAGGGTGAGCTTTCCTGTTCCTTCCATGAGCTCCCAGATTCATGGTCTCTGAGGATGTCAGTTGCCAGTCTGTCTGAGAAAAAAGAGTCCTCAGAGAAAGGCTCATATGAAAACAATTGGTCCTGAGATACTTCTCAGAGTCTCTGCTTGGCTCATCTGCGGGCATGAAGCAGTGATGGAGCTGGGCAATGGGTGTTGCCCAATAGGTGGCCATGGAAGATGTCAAGGAAGGACTACTGGTTGGTTTGGAGTCACAAATTTTGTCTCTTGACTTTGTATAAGTACCTTGACTTCTTGGATGCTTAGATTCCTCTTTGATGGAACCTCTGATGTCTATGCTTTACATGGTGGTTTTGAGCAGCATATGGGATAATGTATGTGAAAATATTTTATGAATGAAACCACATACACATGTAAACCTTGTTAATATTATTGTTGACTATTTGACCTTTGCTGATCGACGTTGGCTGCTGATCAGAGTTTAATATCCCAAGAGTCTCCCATAAAGGGACCTGTGTATGATCTCTGTGCTTCCACCCTCCTTACATATAACCTACTCTCCTGGTTTCCCAGGTTGGAGAATTTGCCAGAGGAGCAGAGGAGGGAAGGAAGCTGCTTTCTGCTCTAAAAAAGTGATTAAACTTTCACCTTCTTTCCTGGTCCCTCTTTAAAGCATGTTCTATGTATTTCAGGGATTCAGTGCACCCTGCCATAGTCATGGGAGGGGTAACCATGGAAACGGTATGTGAACAAAGGCCTTGGGGAGAGGCTAGAGAGTGTACTGTGAGGTCATGGGTGGGGACATGTGAGGCGGGTAGCAGGCTTCAGGTGGCCCCACCCCCACTAGGCGAACAGGCTCTCCTTTCCTTGCTCCAGCTTTGTACCTCCTATCTTCTGCAGCCCTGGAGCCAGCACCATGTTACCATCCACTTTCTTCAACTGTTTTGCACAGACCCCCTCTGTGAAGTGTGTAATAGAACAACAGCTGAAGCCAAGCAACTGCAGTTCTGGGGATCCCTGGAAGATGCTTCTCCCTCTGTGTCCCTTTTCACTTCTACCATTTCTGTGACAGATTCACCACACACTCTGTCCTCTGTGCTCTCAGTAAGCCCTCCAGGAGACCTAATACCATCATCCCCTCTGCCCGAGCCTTCGCCATCTCCAATCTCCCTTCTCTCACATATCCTGATGGCCCTTCTACCTGACTTACTTTCACCCTCACCACTCTCTCTGGGTGACTCTCTGCCACCAGAGTCTGTTCCTCCCTTGGATTTCAAATTCCCAGTGAATGACACTCCACCCCAGCCACTTGCCTTTCCCTCTCTCCCACCACATCACACTCAAGGAGCAGATCCTGTTCTCTGACCAGAGGCCACTTTCTCTCTAACCACCACCTTTTTATTTGACTCCAGCCCTTCCCAAGATGTCAACCCTTACCAATTTATCCCAGGCAATGGATCCCATTGATGCCCGTGCTCGTCTTAGTGCACTGCCAGCCCTGTCTGCTTCACCACCGCCAGATGGTGCTTTAGCTGTGACTCAATCTAAATCTATTTCCATTTTATTGAAGCCTGTTCTGGAGATGTTCTCTCCAGACAGAGCTAGAAAATTGTCCACTTATGTTCCAACAGTTAGAGGCACTGACCCTCCGAGCCTTGCAATTTCTTCTCCGGGAAGCAGCTTCATGCCAAAGACTTGTTCCCCTCCAACTTGGCACAATGTTGTTTCAAATAAGAGCTTCTTGCCTTCCACTCTTCTGAGGACTCTTTTGCAGGAGACCCTACAGCCAACCTTGTAGTATCTGGTTACCTCTCCCTGCCCAACTCTGATGTTCTGACACTCTTAGAGAGACAAGTTAAAAGGAGGGATGATTTTCTGATGTGGAAGGAAAAGGAAAAGAAAACAGGATCTTAGGCCAGACTACCAACTAAATTCTTCAGGAAAAATGTTTACATCAATTGCCGATGAATGTGACTCAGCAGTTTTCCTTCCTTTTTGGACCAACAGAGGCAAACCAGAGGAGCTGCACATGCATCAGCAGCCCTGATATTCTAAGACCTTAGAGGATGATTTAGAGCAAAAATATGTCCAGCTCTTCTAACATCTTCTATCTCTGCACAGCAAATCCCTGCACTCTATTGTCCTTGTCCCAGGACAACATCTGTGTTCTTCAATAGAATCTCATATACTTTCATAGCCAAAGAATCTTTAGTATTTAACCATCCCCAACCTCTGTCCTTGCCTAAAACCCTGCCTGAATCTCAATCCCTAACACTCACTTAGGTCCAGTCTTGGGCCCAATTTCAATACCTACTCGAAATCTTATCACCTGGTCCTCTATCCCAGATTAGGATCTGTGGGGTGTGTTTTCATAAACCCCAAAGTGAGATACAGTATCTTATGCTTTCTGAAATTTACCACCTGGAAACGGATGTGTTGCAGAAAGAATAGGAAATGGTGTGGGCTTTATCCTCTGGGATCAAGAAATCTCAGGAAGACTTCTGTCCTCCAGTTCCCAACCTTACATTGGTCAGCCAGTCCCCCAAGGTGTATGTTCTAATCTCTATTCCTCCTGGAGATTTTTCTCTCAGCAGTGAACTTCAGAAGAAAATAGAGTGCCACCTTTGAAAGAGGCTCATCCAACACTGGTGGGGCCTGCCCTGCTGCATCCATGGGTCCCCTTTCACTGCTAAATCCTCAGAGACATCTGAATCCAAGTGCCATCACAGACTGCATTGGAATCCTTTGTTTAAAAGCCAGAGCAGCAAAGTTCTAGAGAACTTTGGATTTAACCAATCTGGAAGCTTCCAAGAGAGATGCTCAGAAATGCTTCCAGTTAAGAAGGATGCAAGGCAGGATCAGGGACATGGCCTGAAAGAAAAGGTGAGAACAACAAATTACAAACGTGGGATCTCTAAGCCCCTTAGAAGAAGCTCTAAAGCTTTTCTGAACAGCAAAATCAGTTCCAGCGTGGCTCATCCCCTCCCTGCCTCCTCACTTGTGGGCAAAAAAGGACAGGGAGCCCTAAGAAAATAACTCTCTGATACTAACCATGAGCTGACAGAGAATGCCCAGACAACTGAGGATGGCAGACAGACTTTTTGCACCCCACCCCCATAGCAGCATAGACAAATCCAATCAGAAACACACTGTACTAGCCAATAGATGCAGCCCAAAACTGTCCATAAGGCAAGCTGGGTGTGGACACTAGCCAATGGATGAGAAAGTGAGTTACAATAATGGATTAGAAAGGCTTCAGGGTAAAAGGATGAAGAATTAAGTATATCTTCCCACTCCCAGCATATCCAGGGAGATATTCAAGGCAGAGGAGCTCTGTGCTCTTCAATCACAATCTAGTAACAATCTCAAGCCAATAAGTTGGAAAGCTCCGCAGTAATAAGTATGAATGCAAGTAAAGCAGAAACTACCCTGACCACTGAAAGTTCCCCACCAAGATTATCAGCTCCCCAACATCCTAAATCATCAGACCTTCAAAATCAGCTGTTGAGTGAATTAAAGTTTAAATTGGAGAACAGCCAAAGCTCAAAGCCACCCCACTGACATGTCCCTTGCCTAAGATAACTTGATTTCCAAGGCCTTGCTGACTCATGCCCAGGGCTTCTCCCCTGGAAACCTGACATCTGGATGTCCACTTGGAGGACAGAGAGATCAGCATGGAGCAGTGGCAGGACCCCTGTGTCCCTAAGCATGTCTTTATGAAAGTGCCAGGAAGAGAATTCTCACAAGCTTCAGAATGAGGGAACCCTCTGGGACCCAAAACAGGAGATATCAGTGAAGAGAATGTAGGGGTTGGGGACATCCTAACTCAGGAGGAAAAATCACCCTGCTCAAGATGAGACATTAGAGGAGATACTTGGGAGCAAATCTTTCCCAATCTTGTCACAGAAGATACAGCCTCCTTCGCAAAATCATTTCAGAAAACCAATGAATCACTTCTGGCAATGGCTTTGTAAACCTAGAATAAAATACAAAGGGCAAGAAATTTCTCTGAAAAAGAGTAGCTTCCTACCATCATCTGTGCAGAACAGAGGCCTAGATAAAAGTAGAGCTGACTTTACTGAGCCTACCGAAGCTCAGAAAATTATGACAGACAGTGGGAAGTTCCTAGGGAAGAAACTGGAGTATAGGCTTAAAATAGATGTCACTGGCCCTGAAGATCCCCAAAGAAAACTTTATAAAAATCTAAATCTGTTCTGAGTTAAAATTTAAAAATTTTATTAGTGCATGCACACACACACACACACACACACACACACAAGGTGTCTGGAATACAGGTACCCAAATGACAATTACAGTTAAGACAGTCATGCTTTAAATGATCAATCTTTATAAGAAGCAGCCCTTTTAGAGACTACCCCATTGCCGAATCTGATCTTTTTCTGTCTGTATTCTGTATTGCACTAATGTACAATAAGTTCCATTAGGTATCTACTTCCACTTTCAAAATAAAAGCAATTTGTTAGTATGTGGGCTCATAGGAAGGAGGCAAGTGTGACATAAATAAAAGAAACAAAATGAAAAAAAAAATTAGATAAACATTCCCGGAGAAGTTGGTCTTTAACATTATGAATTTTCATTCTTTTCCTCTATCCATCTAGTTAAATTTCATCAGGGAAGAGAACCCAATCTTAATATTGTGAAAGCCCAGCTCAAACCCCTAATTTATTAACCCAAGATTCCTTGAATAAGCCTTTAATCACATTTCAGTCCAGAGTTATTTCTTTCTCTGCACAGTCTCACACCATGAGCTATTTGCATTTTGCACTTTTACTCAATTTTTATGTTTATCTAATGGCCATTTTTCACAAAGATAAACATTTGCTACAATTTCATGACTGATAGTGTGTATGTGTAGAAATCATCAAAGCTACACTGAAGCAGATGATAGAAGGATCTCCTAGGCTTCCTCTCCAAATAAAATGCTCCAACAGACTACCCTCACAGGGGGTATTAATTCAAACAGATGCCTCAGCAAAATTATAAATATCCTTATGGCACATTCTTTCAGGGTCTTCCAACTGTTGGTTTAAACTAAAATGTAAATCTGAAAAAGATAAAGTTATACTGTCTTTTGTAGCTGGAATTTTATTTTTTTTAACTAAATAGTTACTTGGAAGAAAGAAAGTCCCTAACCTTAATGTATTTTAACAACACTGGCTTTCTCTTTCCTAGCATTATCCTTATTATTACTATTATTATTTTAAAGATCTATATTATAATTAAAATGAAAAGCGTCCCATGTGTTCCCTCTTCAGTTACCTAAGAACAGTTTCTCTTTCCTGGGCATGGAGTGGGGTGAGGGAAGAGAAGGAACTATCAGGAGAGCCCTCATGTTAATCACACGTGGAGTTATGTACAATAACTATGCTTCTTTTACACGGGTCCACATTTATGGTGTGCGGCACTACTGGTATGCGTTTCTACACCCACGTGGCAGCACTACGTGACAGGATAATAGCCACAATAAAGCTAATCTTATTTCAGTATCATTTTAACACTATTTCCACACAAAGATAATTTACAAATTAAAACCTAGGAGGACAAAAATGCATTTCCCATGGCACATTTTTACTTTATCATGTTAATTGATCTATAATAATATTCCACAGGCTTGAACTCTGCTTCTTACCTCTAACTCTTTTTCCTAAATATGCACGAATATTTATACAACACTAAGCATCAGCTCTGTCATTTTCTTCTGATTTATTTTGCTTGCATCTGTATTATTTTGCAATCTGCATTTTTACAAAAATCTTCTTACCCATTTTCCAGTTTTATGAAATAATCTGGCATTTACTCAGAATTGCCTGTGATCTGCAGTTAATTATAAAATGATAAATACACCATTGAGTATCTGGTCATACTTCAGAGCAAACAAAATTATTTGATTTCCCCATTTGTAATATTGTTTCTGTCTCATTTGCTTGACAGCTATATTTCATATTGTGAAATAAAAGAGCTAAAATTATCAGAAGAGATTCTGTTACCCAGTAATTGTCTTTTATCATGAGATTCTGTTACCCAGTAATTGTCTTTTATCATGACTTACATTCAAAAAATTATATTGATAACCTATCTGAACATGATACTACTCAGTATTACATTTAAAGAGAAGTAAAAAGTTCCTTCCTTTTTCCCTAAGTAACAGTTTATGATAGACTATGGCCAAAAATATATGGCTTTAAAATTTCCAAGGAATGTTTATATGTATTTTCTTAGTAATATACTTTATACAGATTTTTTTTTCATATTTTGAACTTTGTGGAATAAATACATACATTGCTACTAACATGGTTTAGGTACTTAGTATCTCCCACCACAACTATTTCAATAGTCTTCTAATAGTTCTCACCTTCCCTCAGCACATTCTGTAGATTTTTGCTAAAGGAGGCTTTCTGTAACATCAATCTCACAATGAAACTACGCTCCTTACCACTCTTTCATCCTGAGATGGGTAAAGTTCATGTGCCTGATTATGATAGGAGAGGCTCTTCCATGAATGGTTAATGTTCTCACTAGTCAATGACTTATAATTTAAGCTGCAACCATACCAAAGTCTTTATAGTTTTATGTGTCAGCAACTTCCATATGTCCATATGGATTTCTTGGCTATGAGTTTTTTCTGCCTTACTCAGGGCCTGTTTCTGCCTCCCTCCATAGCACATGCCCATTCATCAATCTACTCTTATTTCAAGATAAAGTTTACACTCTATGTACATACTCATTTTATAAGACAAATCCTTACAGAGACAAAAATAAGAATAAATTTCTTGACCTAACTCATCCATTTACTCCGATCCTTAGTTAGGCTCAACCAAACCCAGCTGGAATATAGTAACAGAAGTCCCGGGAAGATGCTGCTATAATCTAAGCAAGAACATGGTAAAGAAGTGTGGAGAGTAAATGTAGAGGCGAAAACAGAATATATTTAACACAATACATAAAATTTGCATGCTGTGCTTGACTAGAATTTGATTTATAAAATAAGAAGGATAAAATTTTGCCATATAGTTTTCAAATCTACCAATGTAGATTGAAATATTTTAAGCATAAGGTTTAAAACATTTTTCTTCCTTAACAGTAAAAATAAAGGAAAAATAACTTAAATATGATTTTAGAAATTAATATTTAAATAAGAAAGGATTAGTTTTGGGAAACAAAATAGAAGGCTTTAATTAAGGCATAGAGTATTTCCAAAGAAGTTTCAATAAATAAGAAAAATTTGTGGGGCCTGTAAGTATTTTTACTTATTTATTTTTTCTTTTTGGGTCCTAGTAATTCAATTCTTTGTTTCAGTCTTGGTTTCTTATATAACTATGTAATCATCATTAGGGTTATTCATTAGGGTCAATTATGATTTATACTTGGAACTAAACAATTCCAATCTCAGAAAAAAATTAAAAAAAGGAAAGATGTAGCTGGATGTTGGCTAAGTAATTGATTGTGTTGACTTTAATCATTAAGTTCTTAAAAATATTTCCAGTGTTTCTGATTTCAATCAGATCTAAAACTGAAAAATGTGTCCATTATTATGACACAGTCATTTACAATAAGACTCTGATTAATTTAATGCCTCAAACTGGCTTATAGTAATGACGATATGACAGGAAATAACAATAGACAGCTGCTCATTATTAACATAAAATGATACCTGCAAGTTACCCTAAAGTACTAAAGTACTTCACGATACTCCCTTACTTTATGGTTAGCATATTTGCTATATCTCACTCGCTACAATATCACTCAATTAACTTTCATTAAATGTGAATTTCTCAGTTCTGGTTCTGCTGATGCTATGTAATGGCATTAGTCCATAACTTCTGCTGACTGAAATGAAAAATGTTGGAGGAAATGCAAAAACAGTGACCTGGGGACACTGAAAGAAGATAAAAACAAGCTAAGGAGAAAGGTGTCAAAACACGGAGAAGCAACGTGCACAGAGGTGAGCGTCCCAGTTTTCTTTTCCCTCTCAAGACTTTGTCCCAGTGTGTGTGTGGTGGGGGTGGGGTGGTGCCGAGCTCAGCAGGGACACATGAAGGATAAAACTTTAAAAGAAAGCCATGCTTTATTGTTACACAAAGCAGAAAAAGGCTCTCCTGTGGGCTGCAGAATGTAGCTGCATTACTTTAGAGGAAGAGCCCATGAAGAAGGTTCCCTCAATTCAGTGTATGCACCCTCATAATTCTCAGTATAAGCCTAAACTATTCATGTATAAGACAGATCCAAATCGGCATAGCAAAAGCTTGGAGAGCTACACAGAGATTTCAATCACTGTATGTAGAAGGCAAGTCAATTTATGATCTCAGCATAACCAGTTTGATTTTCTGTTCATACAAAAACATCAACATTCTCCAAAGAAGTATAACAGGACCCAAAGACTAAATAATATAATATTTGCAATATCCAGATACAATTCAAAATTATTCACTGTAAACAGAACTAGGAATATGTAACAAAATCTTACAGGAAAATATGATCAACAGATACCAACCCCAAGATGACTGCGATGTTGGAATTACCCAACAGATAATTTAAATTAGTTGTAAAACTGTGTTTTATGGGATAAATAAAACACACCTGAGATGTCTGAAACAGGAACTTTTCGGGAAACTAAAGAAGAATCAAAAATTTTAAAACTGAAACATACAATGTCACAAATAAAAACTCAGTGGATGGGCTTAATAGATTATAAATGACAGAGAAAAGAGTTAACGTACGTGAAAGTATCTCACTAGAGATTATCCTAGTTGAAGAATAGAGAGGAATAAAAGATTGGAAAAGATGAACAGAGCCTGAAGGATCTATGGAGCAACTTAAAAATGTCAAACATGTGTAATTAGAGTCCCAGAAGAGAGGATAGAGATTGAGGCACAAAAGATATGTGAAAAAATAATCAGCCCAAATATGTCAAACTTGGAAAACACAGAAATTTGCAAATTCAGCAAATCTAAGCAGAATAAACTTATAGCAAACTATGCCTTTTAGATGCATCATAATCAAGTTAGTAAAAGCCAAAGATTAAAAAAAAAATTTGAAAGCAGCTAAAGAAAACTATACGTTACATATAGAGGAACAATGAATTATTCAAATGACTACGGATTTCTCATCACAAACCATAGAGGCTAGAAGACTGAGGAATAGCAAGTACTGAAAGAAAAGAACTTTTCTTCAAAGGAAAATAAACAAATATATCCTTCAAGAATGAAAGACAAATAACTACATTTTTAGATGAAGAAGAGTATAGAGGAGAATTTGTCCCTAGTAGACCTGGATTACAAGAAATACTAAGGGAAGATTTTAGTGTGAAGGAAAAATGATACTAGGAGAAACATGATTCTTCAGAAAAAAGGAAAAGCAACAGAAAGATAATTGTCAGGGTAACTATAAAAGACTTTTTTATGTATGTTTTAATATTTTAACATGTTGAATATTAAAACAGAGTGCTCTGGCATGGTTTTCATTATATATAGATATAAAACATATAAAACCATACTTAAAAACCAGTCAGGTGTTAAACTACAAGTCTGCAAGTTTCTGCATTTTACATCCAGTAGACTATAAACTTTTAGGTATACATTTATTGATCCACAGAGCAACCATTAAAAAATAAAAAAGCATGATGAAATATAGCATGAAACCCAATAAATTAATTAAAATGAAATACTAAAATACATTTATATAGTACAAAAGAATGAGGAAATTGAGAACAGGGAAACAAAAACAGAGACAAAAAGAACATAAGTAACAAAATGGTAGATCTAAATCCAAATATATCAAACATTATATTAAATAGTAATGGACTAAACATTCTAATAAAAGATAAACCATGGCAGCATTTTTAGTAAACCAAGATCTTATTATAAGATGACTATAAAAATTGAAAATAAATGGATAGAAATAAATATCCAATGCAAGTAAGAAGCAAAAGAAGGTTGCAGTAGCTACTTTATATCTGGTACAATAGACTTTGAAACAAAAGCTCTCCTCAGAAATAAAGAGGAGCTGTTCTTTATGAATAAAGGAACAAAGTCATCAGAAATATATATAATATTAAATGAGTATATGCCTAATAAATGAGTCTCAACATATGTTAAACAAAATTAAATGGAAAATGGATAAGTCTCCAGTTATAGCAGGAGATTTTAATATTTTTCTCTTAGCAACTGATAGAACATCTAGACAAAAAAAAAATCTGTAAAACTAAAGATCTGAAGAAAACTACAAACCACTTTTGTCTATACCCAACAATTTCACAATATACAGTCAGTTCAAGTTCACATGGTATATTTATCAAGACATGGTACATTTGGAAGAAATAGAGACTGTTGAAATGGTGGAAATACTCAAGAGAGATTGCATACGAGATATAAAAGTGGTTCACAAAAATCTTGGTAATCATTGGGGTAAGGACAGCACATTTACAAAGGAGAGGGAAAAATAAAAGAAAAATGCTAAATTTAATCTTGAATGACTTAGAAAATGATAATGCTGTTGACAGAATTAGAAATTTAAATGAAAACACCTGGTTTGGTAGAGCGAGGTGAGTTTTAGGTAAGTGGAATACAGGGAAAATTTTTTAACATTTAGGCAATAGCTCAGTGTAAGCTTAAGGCAAAAGCCAGACCCAGGATTTTGATTTGAGTATTATCTATATACTTCACATTTCAATGTGACTGAACATGAGGAATAGTGATAAAGGTGAGTTTTGTCTTTTTCTATTTCAATATGCTCCTAAGCACAGGCAAAATGATAAAATGGGAATTTTAGGAAAACACCCTAACATGTTTCAGTTAATTTTACTGTAAACAAAGCACTGTATTATGGGATAGTTCAGGTTGCTTTGATTCACAGTTTTAGTCTGAATGGAATAATATCAGCACTTACATTCAAATTCATTGGGTGTTCCAACAATGTGGGGTTTATAGTATTAAAGGCTTTATCATTCAGTGTGGGACAGTACGGGCTAAGGGTTGATAGTGGCAACAAAAACTATCAGATGGTTAATAAAAACAAAATCCTACCATTCCATTCTCATCATGACTATATAACACATAAAAAGTTGGCTCTGTTGAAATACCTACAGAAAAGTAAAATACATAACCATTCATCCATAATAACTCAGTCATTTTAAAGTTAACCTAAGTAGGAAAAGAGAGTTTAAAGAAACCATATGTAAATCCTTTCCCTCTTTGATCCCACTCTGAGCAGAGGCTTACCAGCTAAAGGGTACTTCTGCTATTGTAGCACTCTACACGGTGGCGCAGAGATAGACGGGATAGAATACATCTACTGGGCTAAACCACAGCACTTAGAGACAATGCCTCAATCAATATGGAAGTTCTCTGCGAAAATTGAACAATATATCCTTTTGTAAATGTGCTTATCATCTTCAAAAGGGTACTTTGGATGGAGTTTATATCAAAGATATAGAAATGGCTGAGCATTTTAAAAAATATTGTACAATATTCTGATAAATATATTATTCTGTTTCTCACCTCTGTATAATTGTTACAGGGTTAGGGTGGAAGTGGTATAAGAAAGTGACCTAGATGGCTTTATTTTAAAACAACAAAACCACTGTAATGGCCTGCAAATCATTATATTTCTATTACGATCTTAAGGGCATACTAAAGATAGCTATAGCCTCTGAAACTGCCAGTCCGTAGCTCAGCCTCCAAGGACTTGAAAACACTTACAATTTTGAATGCTGCAACTTAATCTTCACTAACCTAGACAATATAACTATTGAAAGGGGAGTTCTAAACTTCAAAACAATTTTCCAACTTAAGAAACTGATATGTTATATAAAGACTAATTTGTTACTTATTTCTAAAGTCATATTATCACTTTCAAGCAGCTCAAGTGCAAAACAGTTTGGGAGGAATGTTGCTCTACGTTGACAAAATGTATTATTGTACATTGTAGAGACGATCTATCCTAATTGTTATAAATAAATAAGCATTGTGCACAAGAATATTAATAATATTTTCTTATAATAACTAGTAATGTATAAATATTTAAGAAGATAAATTGGAGGTCTGGTGTCATGGTTCATGCCTGTAATCCTAGCACTTTGGGATGCCAAGGCAAGAGGACTGCTTGAGGTCAGAAATTTGAGACCTTGTCTCTACAAAAAATAGAAAAATTAGCTGGACATGGTGGTATGTGCCTGTAGTTCCAGCTACTTGGGAGACTGAGGCAGGAGGATTGCTTGAGCTCAGGAGTTTAAGGCTGCAGTGAGCTATGATGACGTCAGTGCACTGTAGCCAGGCCACAGAACGTGATCTTGTCTCAAAAATAAAAAGAGATAAACTAGAAAGTTTTTAGTAATCTTCTTCACACTACAAAAAGTAAAGTATTAAAAGTGCATCTTGGTGTGAAGAACAAATGCCAGAGAGCCCAGAATCTCTGATACTGTGTGGTTTTGGCAAATACCTCCAACTCTCTTAATCTCAATTTTCAGGTAAAGGTTGTGGTTTAGAGCAACAGTCCCCAACTTTTTTGGCATCAGGGACCAGTTTCATGGAAGACAATTTTTGCATGGACCGAGGACAGGGGATGGTTTCAGGATGATTCAAGCACATTACATTTATTATGCCGTCAAACCTCTCTGCTAATGACAGGCATAAAGAGTGAGCAACTTAGATCCCTCGCATGCACAAGTTACAGTAGAGCTCCTGTTTCTATGAGAATTTAATGCTACTGCTGATCTGACAGGAGGTAGAACTTATGTGGTGATGAGAGCGATAGGGAGCAGCTGTAAATACAGATGAAGCTTTGCTGGTTTGCCCACCGCTTCCCTCCCACTGTGCAGCCCAGTTCCTAACAGGCCACTGACCTGTACTGGTCCATGGCCCAGGGGGTGGAGACCATAGGTTTAGAGGATGCCTAAGAGCATTTTCACTCATAACATTTACAACCCCCTTGATTCTAAATAAACTTTTGTAATAATGTACCACATTGAGTAAATATATTAATAACAAGTGAACAATACTGCCATTAATGAATAGAATTTGTTCATTTTCATGAACATTGCTACAAGGAGTTGAAATAATAATATTGCCAGCCCTAAGATGAATTTCACAACCTAGAGTTCCTCTCTCCATGAGCCCTTAGAGTTTACTTCCTTGACTTCAATAGAGAACTAGGCTAATTTTTTTAAGTTGTCTTTTATTTTATTTTTAATTTGCATATAATTGTACATATTTATGGAGTACAGTGTGACACTTCAACACATGCATACATTGTGTAATGATCAAATCAGGGTAAGCTTGTCCATCACCTCAAACATTTATCAGTTCTTTGTGGTGAGAACATTCAAAATCCTCTCTTCCAGTTATTTAGAAATATACAGTACAGTATTGTTAACTTAGTTATCCAGCTGTGCAATAGAACACCAGAACTTAGTTCTCCTCTCAATGTATAATTTAATACCCATTGACCAGCCTCTTCCCATACCCTCTTCCTTCCTTTACTCGCCATCCTCTGGCAACCACTATTTTATGTATTTCTATGAGATCAGCTTAAAATTCTACAAATGAGTGAGATCACTTGATATTTATCTTTTTGTGCCTGGCTTATTTTACTTAACATAATGTCCTTTAGGTTCAGCCATTTGTTGCAAATGATAGGATTGCATGCCTTTTTAAGGCTGAATAGTATTCCATTATACTATTTTGTATAATATTTTCTTTATCCATTCATCTGTTGATGGACGCTTTAGTTGATTCCATGTTTGGGTTATGGTGAATAGTGCTGCAATAACCATGGGAGTGTAGATATCTCTTCAACATGCTGATTTCATTTTCTATGGATAAATACCCAGTAGTGGAATTGTTGGATCATATGGATCTTATATTTTGAATTTTTTGAGGAAACTCGCTGCTGTACTATAACGGCTGTACTAATTTACATTCCCACCAACAGTGTATAAGTCTTCCCATTTCCCTCTATCCACTCAAGTATTTGTTATTTTTTTTTTCCAGTAGTAGCCATTCTGACAAGTGTGAGGTGATATTGTGATTTTGATTTGTGTTTCTCTGCTAATTAGTGATATGGAACATTTTTTCATATACTCATTGACCATTTGTTTGTCTTCTAGGTTGATTCTTTAGGTCTTCATTGAAGCAACTTTCTTTTTTCAGAAATGTCCATATACTTCCCATATTAAGTCTCTGAGATAAGATCACAGCTTCATCCTTGGACATTTCTCCTAAGTACTACCAAAGACACAACATAGTCTAGTGGTTAAGAATGTAGATTTTTGGGTCAAATTAGCTTGACACTCTCACTTTATATCTTGAAAAGTATTTCTCATATAATCCTCTCTCACCAACTTGCAGAACTGTTAAAATCATAACTTTCTAGGATTTTGCTTGGCATTGTATTGAATCTACAGATCAATCTGCACACAACTGACATTTTTATAATGTATCTTTCAACTCATGAGCGTGATATATCTTTCCATTTATTTAAGTCTTATTTAATTTCTCTCAGTAACATTCTGTTGTTTTCTTTATAGAAGTCTTTTACATCCTTTGTTAAATTAATTTTTAGGAGTTTTATGTTTCTGACACTATTATAAATGCTATTGATTTTTACTTTTTTTCGCTATTGTTGGTTGCTAGTATATAAAAACACTATTGGCTTCTGTATATTGATCTTACATTCCCAGACTTGATGAAAAATCACATATTAGATCTAGTAGTTTATATTTGCTTTGTTTGGAGCTTGTTTTGGATTATATATATATATGCACATATATATATGTATATATATACACACATATACACACACATATATACACATAGATATGTGTATATATGTAATTATATCATCTACAAATAGTTTCACTTCTTCTTCTAAAAATATTATCTTATAAAAATTGCAAAAATGGAGAATAATTAATAGATGACTAAATAAAAAAGGTTTTTATAGACTTTGATTCAGTCAAAGAACTTAATATACTAGACCCATCTACAATGAATGGCCTTATGACAGAGATAGTAAACTGTCCATCACTAAAGGTGTATAGTTTGAGGTATGGAGAAAATCAGATATTTAGTGGTGAATTGGAGTAGTCCACTTTTAAAATCCCTTCAAAATTTTGTATTTTATTTATAGATCCATCTTTTCCTGTTATTCTGGGCAAAGATCCTAGCTAAAATAGATGTTGGTGCTAATTAGCAGTAATAAAAACAAGATGTTTCAATGACACATTATCCTAACTAGCACCCAATTATGCTAAATTCTTTCCACTTGAAAAATTCAAGAGTATTACTTAGTGTGCCAATTATATACCTATAGAAATTTTTAATTTTTTTTCTTATTTTATAACTTTTTCCTTTTTGCTTTAAAAAACAATTAGAATACACATGTTATATGTATTCACATATACATCTACTTTGAAAGGACAGTTTTCTAAGTGAAGATGGAACAATAAATAGATAGAAATTGAGCATTTAAAATATTATTCATTTTGAGCATATAAACATCAGGTTCCTGTGTAATAGATTTTAAAATTTAGCTAAGGCCAAAAGTATGGTCAGCCAAATTTAACAATTTCTAAAATAGTTCATTCTACTGACTTGATAATTTCCTATATTCTTCAGCATTGACATATCAGCAAATACTGAACAGTATAATTACCTAAACTATGAGTAAATATATATATATGTGTGTGTGTGTGTACATGCCACTTGAGAGAGAGATAGTGTGTGTGTGTATATTTGTGTGTGTTTGCAAATTTTCACAATCAGCTCCTTAGGGTAAGTTTCTCTAAGTAGAGTTACTGTATCATCATACCACATATACATGCAACTTTTGGATACATACTGCTTAATGACCTCCAGGAAAATGTAAATATGCCTATTGCCAGTACATTAGAACATCTGTTCATTCACTTCTGCTCTGGGCATTATCATTCATTGTAGTCTGAGAATCTGGTAGGCAAAAGATAACTTATTTTAAATTTGCATTTGTTTTCACTAGAAATTAATATACTTACTGACCATTGATATGTCAAATGTATTTACTGACATACATAATGTATGAATTGCCTAATCACACCCTATGTCCCTGTTTCCATTGGGCTGTTCAACTTACTTTTGTTACTGTTGATTTTTTACTGTTTTTATATATATTAAGATGTTAATATTTTGTCATTTACTATTTTATTCCATATGACTAATATAATTGTTCAATAACATTTATGAATTAATCCATCTTTTCTGCATTGACTTTAAAAATGACATTTTAATCAAATGCTAAATTCCCAAAAGTAGTTTGTTCTATACTTACTTTTTTTTTTTTTTTTTTTTTGAGACAGAGTCTCACTCTGTTGCCCGGGCTAGAGTGAGTGCTGTGGCATCAGTCTAGCTCACAGCAACCTCAAACTCCTGGGCTTAAGCGATCCTACTGCCTCAGCCTCCCGAGTAGCTGGGACTACAGGCATGCACCACCATGCCCGGCTAATTTTTTCTATATATATATTTTAGTTGTCCATATAATTTCTTTCTATTTTTAGTAGAGACGGGGTCTCGCTCTTGCTCAGGCTGGTCTCGAACTCCTGACCTCGAGCAATCCACCCACCTCGGCCTCCCAGAGTGCTAGGATTACAGGCGTGAGCCACCGCGCCCGGCCTATACTTACTCTTTATTTACTTTTTATATAGTTAGGACCAGTTTTGTTATCTGTTTGGAGTTTTTTATGTGTTTGAATTTTTTAAAAAATTTGCTACTTTCTCGGATATAAACCACATGAAATATTAAAGCTATCTTCTAAATAATTCAACTCAAAATTTATTTTGAAATATTCACACAATTGAAGGAAAAAATATACCTGTATACCTGAAATCCACGTATCACTTACTTGTAAAATGTTATTCAAATTTCCCATACAGGTTTGGAGCATTTTTTCTCATCAATTATAAAAACAAATTACAATGATAAACACTATACTTGTCCAAGTTTTAGACACATCAACAATTCTAGTTTTACTAATCCCAAAATTCAAAATAAATTTTGGAAATAGTGAAGATGATGATATTTTTGAAGGCTAACTTTGTGATCAAATATCCACCAGTGTAAAGAAACTTGAAAGAGAATTTTTATCAAAAGTGTCTTTCTGTCCCCAGAAGAATGAATTCTGAAAGTAAGATCTAACCTCTCAAAGAGTTGACAGAAGCAAAATGTACACTGAGATTTGGGCAAAAGAACTATTATTTCTACTTGCTATAAAATGTTCAGATTAATAATTGCATTCTAAATTTAAAATGATTACAATCTCAGTGAAATATGATATAACATTAAATGCTTTGTTATAATTTTTAATTATTAAACAATGCATAAGTCTGTATCTATACTTGTTAGTTGAAGGGGAATCTAAAGAGTTGAATAAGTTATATGAATAATTCAATCAAAAAATGTTCTCAACTCAGCTGAGCTGCACTTATCTTCCATCTTCTTATAAAAATAAAATCAGATGTTCTTTGCATACATAAATATTTATAACATATATTTAAATCACTAAAATTTCATTTATAACTTTAGTCTGTTGAAATAAATCAGGAGACATGGAGGAACTAAGAGTTTCTTTCTTTTAGTTGATGCAGAACAGAGAAGACTGTCTCTGAAGAAACTTCAAAGAAGTTAAATATGGAATATATTTTATGAAGGTTATAAAAGGGACAGAGCTACGCTGAAGACAATTAGGAGAATTTGGAAAAAGAAAACCAAAATGTTTTGATTAAGCACTTTCACATGCAACTTTTAGCACAAGAGCTTGCTGGTCATTATGTATAGGAGCAGAAGAGCCCTCTGCACTTCCATGATAAGGTGTGAATGGTTAATTCTCAGTAACTTATGTCTAACTTAGGGAGTTTCAGAGCTCACCTGAATCAGCAAATCAAGGCTCAGCTGTATTGACCAATCAAAACTAAGCAAGTTTCAGACCTTCATTTGAATAAACGACCAGATTGGGAATCTGGGCAGGAACTTTTGCCATGAAACTAGCTCTTCCTTTGTTCTCTGGAACACTCGCAACCTTCCTGGTCCATCTGAGGTTGTGTCTCCCCTAACCTTCATGGTATACCTCAGGCTGTGTTTCCTGGGTTTGCAAATGGTTCTCTGGAATAAAGTCCCTTTCTTCCAAATTCCTTTTCGGAGAAATGTTGTTCACAAGAGTCATTGGTTGAGGCCTAGAGACTATGTGTTAGCAATGGCTTTAAATTGGTGATTTGCCCTCTCGGGTTTGTTGAGATTAAATTGAAGCTGCACAAGGGCCACAGAGATTTAGTTCCAGACCTCTAAATAACATGTTTGTATGGCTAATTTTTTTCTTTTCCAGTTTTAGGCATTATATATGGATTTCTCATTACAAAGGATAAGGTTTTAACTCTTTTGCCACTCCTCACTCCGGAAATCCCAATTTCAGAATCTTAATCTTTTCGATGGTGTTATACGTGTGTAACTATGGCTGGGATCGACATTAGGTATTTATTTTATTGTTGCTATGTAATCAATATTCATGACTAGGCCATGCAATATTTTCTGATATCTCTTTCTTTTCCTCCACGACGTTTTATTTTCCCTGGAGTTAATGCCTTTGTTTCTGCTTAGTGTGCTGTGTGCTTGTAATTCAAAGCGCAACTCTTCCCAGTGTTGTTAATCTCTCTCAATATAGTCAAACACACTACAGTCTACCCCTTTCATCTCACTAAAGAAATCATCCCACAGTCGTCTTTCTTTTCCAGTTTATCTTGGTGCACAACTGTTGTCTTCAGACCTCCCTTCGCCATCATTCTAGGGATTCTCTTCTTTCTGTTCTGTAAAGTCATTCATTTTCTAGAACCACGGGCCTTCTCATTTGTCTATTTATTCTTCATTAGCTTCCTGAGAAAGGATGTGAGGAAAGTAAATTTTCTTAGTCTTTGCATATCTGAAAAATATACTTATTCTGCTCTCTTATTTGATTGACATTTTGATTGGTTTTGGAATTCTAGGCGGGAAAGAATTTGCCTTCAGAATTTTAAAGGCATTGCTCGATTATCTTCTAGCTTCTCACATGGCTGTGGAGAAGACTTTATTTAGCCTTTTTGATTTCTGTTTCTTTATATGTAAATGTTTATATATTCTGAGTACTAGCCCTTTATCTGACATATGATTTGCAGATATTTCCTCCATTCTGTGCGTCATCTTTTTGTTCTTTTGATAGTGTCCTTTGATACTCAAAAGTTTTTAATGTTGATAAAGTCTAATTTATCTATTTTTTTCTTTTGTTGCTTGTGTTTTGGGTGTCATATCTAAGAAACTATTATGAAATATAAGATCATCTAGATTTACTCCCATGTTTTCTCCTAAGAGTTTTAGCACTTATGTTTAGCACTTGCATCCATTTTGAGCTAATTTTTTATATGGTGTAATTTGCATGTGGGTATTCACATATGTCAGCATCATTTGGTGGTGATTATGTTATTTCTCCATTGAATGGTCTTGGCCCCATGTCAAAAATCAATTGGTCATAGATACATGAGTTTATTTCTGGCTATTCATTCTATTTCACTAATCTATAGTGCTATTTTTATTCTAGTAGCACATTGATTTTTATAACTTTATAGAAAATTATGAAGTCAGGATATGTGAGCCCTCCAAATTTGGTCTTGTTTATCAAGATTATTTTGTCTATGCAGGACACCTCCTAATTCCATATGAATCTTAGCATCAGCTTTTCCATTTTTGAAAAAAACATCATCAAGATTTCAATTGGAATTTCATTGAATCTAGATTTTTCTGGGGCATATTGACATTTAAACAATATCAAGTCTTCCAATCTATACACACAAGATGTCTTTCAATGTATTTAGGTCTTCTTAATTTCTCTCAGTTTTCAGTGTACAAGTGTTGTATGTCCTTGGTAAATTCATCGCTATTTTATTCTTTTAGATGTTATTGTAAATTTTTAAGCTATTTTCTTAATTTCCTTTTAGATTGTTTATTGCTAGCATGTAGAAATGCTACTGATTCTTTTTTGTTGATCTTGTATCCTGTAAATTTAATTTCTTGAATTTGCTTATTAGCTCTGAAAGTTTTTGTGTGAATTCTTTAGTTTTCTACATACACATTATGTCATGTTTGTAAACAGAAATGGTTTCACTTCAATTCCAGTTTGAATTCCCCTTCTTTTTTTCTTTTTGCTGAATTACTCTGTCTAGTAAATCCCAGGAAATTATGGAAAAATAATAAAAATAAGTGGTCAGAGTGGAAATCTTTGTCTTGTTAATGATTTTAAGGGTAACTAGTGTTTCACCTTTGAAATGTTGTTAGTGATGGGTTTTTTTAATAAATTTTCTTTATCAGGTTCAGAAAGTTTCCTATGTTCCCAGTGTGTTTTCAGTGTTTGTTCCATGAAAATGTGTCAAATGCTTTTCCTATATCAATAGAGATGATCATGTCTTTTTCCCTTTATACTATTTATATGTTGTATTACATTTATTCACTTTTATATTTTGACCCACCCTTGCATTTCTGGGATAAATTGCACTTAGTGATGGTGTATAAGCTTTCTAATATGTTACTGGATTCAATTTGCTAGGACTTTGTTGAGGATTTTTGCATCTATATTCTTAAAGGATATAGGTTTTTAGTTTTCTTTCCTTTTGATATTTGGTTTTGGTATCAAGGTAATATTGGTCTCATGAGTTAGGAAGGAGTTAGAAAGTGTCCTCTCCTATTCTATTTTTTAGAAGCATTTGAAAGGAATTGGTTTTAATTCTTTAAGTGTTTGGTAAAATTTGCCCATGAAACTATCTTGTTCTGGACTTTATTTTGTTGAAGTTTTTTAAATTACTGATTCACTCTCTTTGCTTGTTATAGGTCTTTTGAGATTTTCTGTTTCTTCTTGAGTAAGTTTTGATACATTTTGTGTTTCTAGGAATTCATCCATTTCATCTAAGTTGCCTTATTTTTTACATAAAATTGCCAATAATATTCTCTCATAATTTTTCTTATTTCTATATTATTAGTAGTAATGTCCCCACTTTCTAATTTTCATAATTTGAAGTACATTTCTCTTTTTTTGTGTGGTCAGTTTAAGCTAAAAGATTTGTAAATTTTGTTGATATTGTCAAAGAACCAACTTTGGATTTTGCTGAATCTCTATTATTTTTCTCTGTATTCTCAATTTTATTTATCTTCTCTCTAATCATTATTTCCTTCATTCCGATAACTTTGGGTTTAGTTTGCCCTTTTTTTGTTACTAGTTCTGATAGTGCAAAGTTAGCTTATTTATTTGAAATCTTCTTTTTAAATATAGGTATTTACAACTATAAATATCTTTCTGAGTATGTTTGGTTACATTCCATAAATTTGGTATATTATGTTTTTTTAATATCCCTATATATTTTCTATTTTTTTTTTTTATGAAATGGAAATGTAGACTCATCAGTTTCTTTGACCCATTGCTTGTTTAAAATATGTTGTTTAACTTCAACATATTTAAGAATTTTCCAATTTTCTTTCTGTTATTTATTTCTACTTTCATTTCTTATGGTTGAAAACAGTACTTACGATTGCAAACTTTTTAAACTTTGCTGAGACTTGTTTTATGACTTGCATTTGACCAATCGTAAAGAACATTCCATACACACTTGAGAAGAGTATGTATTCTGCTGTTGTTAGGTGAAATGTTCTGTGCATGTTACGTCTAGTTGATTTATAGTATTGTCACGTTTTTTATTTCCTCTATTACTCTCCAAAGGCTCTTCACATAACTTCCCTCAAGTGTGAAGGACAGACTTCCAGAAAACTGAAAGGCAACAGGAAACAGGCATTGTTGTCTCCTCTTTCACTCCCTTAAACTTGTGGGTTTACATATTTATAAAACAAAGAGACAAACACAAATTTTTTTTTTTTAAAAAGTGAAACAAGTCCTATCTTATAGTTTCTATGAGGTTTCAAGAGAGAGCAAATGAAGATTAAATTTACCATCAGTTTTAATCAAATAAATCTAAGATGTAGCTTTTGACACTTTGATTTATTTAAAAAGTAGGTTATATACTTTTTAAAATTATTAAGCACAATTATATAATAGGACCAAATCTTTTGTACAAAGATTTTAAGATTTTCAAACTTAGCTAACATTTGAATCACCTGGGCTACATCCCAGATCAGTCAGAATTTCTCAGGGTGGTGGCTAGGTATGATTATTTGTACAAAGCTCCAGGTGATTTGAAGTTGAGAAGCACTGATGAAAGAAATTGTGCAGATTATTGGAGTAGTTATTTAAGTGGTTAATGACATTCATCCACCTATGTATTTTTCTGGGAGAAAATGGATGGCTTCTGATATATGTTGATGAGTCCCTGAGTGACTTTTTCAGTTGTATCTATTTATGTTGATCATGACATTTATTACTAACAACCACCAACAACTTTTCAGGGAGATACTACTATTAATCCTGTTTTATAGATGAGAAGATGAAACTTAGTGAGGATAAGAAATGTGCCTAATGAAATCCAGCTAGCAAGTTGAAAAGCCTCAATTAAAACCCAGCTAATCCAGAATCAATTCTAACCTTAATATGATAGCCATTAAGTTTTGTTAACCACTGTCTTTACATAGTTTCCATTAGGATAGCATTTTTATCACTCTCAAATTATCATTTAGCGTATCATTTTATATTCAATCATCCAAGTCATTCTTTTCCATTTATCATGAGAAATATTGCTTTCCTGAGACCAATAAACTTCAATAAGGGAGATTCCTGCCATTAAAATTCTAAGTCAATTCACTGCAATTTCATCATTTACGTTTAAAGTGTGGATGAACTAGTGTAGTCTCATCAATTTGATCAACTGAATGTTTAGTAATGGAAAAGTTTAAACACTTAAGAATAATTGTCTTTGGTATCATTTGGACTTTATTTTAACCTATATTTCTGAAGGGAAAAAAAGGCAATTAATTCCTGTTGGCCAACTATTAAAGTAAAACCGAGGGGCATCTTTCCATCCATTAATATCAAATATTAAAACATCACAGACTGCGAGAGGAGTTTGACCTGGATGCTGGGTTGCTGGACCTTGGAAAGGGCACTCAAGAATGAGTAATAACGTGAAAATAAGAAGAAATATGAGACTAGCTGTTACCTAAGCCAACAATAAAAGAGGAGTGGAAGAACACAGAGAATCAGATCTTATCCAGAGGAAAGTAATACTAAAGACACAAAAATGATATCTTGGATAATCTTTTGGTCCATGAAATTCTTTAAAAAAGTTATCATTAGAATAACACCAGTATTTATTTATTAAACTTGATGTTAAAAGAACTGGCCAAGAGCACTTAATAATTCAGTATAGATTTTAAAATGATCAAGAGCCTCTTAGTCCCTAAATCAAGGAGTAATATTTTCTAGTTATTATGTAAAATCAATGTATTTAAATTTTCAACCTGTTATTTTTCTTATCCCATGTCAAAGTAGGTCATCTTATTCAGAAAAAACAGACATTTGTAAATTTCTTTCATGTCTCTTCAGTATCAGAATTGTTGCCAAGTCACCAAATATAAAATCAGAATCTGCTCCTATTAAGAAAAGAAAAACAAAAATCTGTGTGTTGATCCCAGTGGGAGGAGAGAGACAGTGATTAGCAATGCCCTCTTACTTATGCCTCGTATTCTAGCATCAGGGAGCTTTGCTCTCCAGTGAAGTTTTCAACACAGGTTACAATTCATTATTGCTTGCAATAACTTAGTCAACCTGGTTTACCTCATTGGAAAAGTTAACACACAGGCTAAGGAAACCTTATTTTTATTAATATATCCTATTCATTTAAGGGTAGGATAGAAAAATCAGTTGAACTATGATCAGTTGCTGAAATTATCTGTATTTCTGTCTCAGAATCATGGGCTGCCTTGAATTTTACTTCACAGCTGGTACAGGCCACTCTGACTGCAGTCATCAGAGACAATGTGGCTACTCTTCCCGCACAAATAATGATTTCCAAAATAGTGTACAGAGATGTTCTTCGTTTATTCCCACAGAACATAAAGCCCAACAATCCCTTGGGCCTCAAGAGCAAAGCTGGAAAGTTTCAGTGTTGGGAATTTAGTGAAAACCATTCTGAAGGCCCTGTGGTTTTGGTTTTCATTTTTTCTTATCTCTAGGTTAATTCTTCTATATATCATTTTTTCTTCTTAATGGCAAAGCTGTACTTTTTAAAAGCAGTGATGCCCAGTTTTGACTCAGGGACAGGAATAGTTTAACACATAGCCCTGTCTCATTCCTTGTTCCCAAGCCTCATCAACTTCTTTTTAAAGACTTATTCTTCTAGGTTACTTACACTTTCTTCTGACAGAATTGGTCCAAATTGGTTCTATTACGCTCCCCAAAGGTACACAGTGCATAATTCGACCTTTGCTGCTTTATTGTAAATGCAGTCATGTCAAACTTCACGGAGCCTTGACAGAATTAGCTCTGCTAACCCTGTCGGGGCAGGTTTTCACCACCAGCATACAAAGCTCCCTTGTTTGCTTAAAACAGCAACCTTTCCTCCCTCTCTCTCAGTCTCCGTGTTTCTGTGATTTATACCTTAATGTACGTTAATATCTGTATAATTCATTCATGCATCTATTGCCATAAACAGAAAATAAATCATGCTTATGTTGAGGGACTCCTTTCTTGGGAGCAAAAAGATTACAGTTGTTCTTCCATGTATTTATTCACAAGGACTCATTAATCTCTTGATTGGGTTCACCTATAAGGCAATGGCCAAAATGCCACGTGAGAGTAAATATAAATAGGCAAAGATTTTGTCAATGTTATTTGCCTTCCTCTAGGCAGTAAAAAAAAAAACAACAACAACAACACAGGTATTTGTGTTCCACTTTTATAAAAACAGAAAGGAATAAAAGGTAGTTTTGAACAGGTAAAGCTTTTAAAGATGGAGTCTTAAATTGCATGGGAAGAGTTTGGTCCTTCACTTGATCTTTTTAAGTGGTTTTGGATCCCAATGAAGAGTAGAGACATTTGTAAAAACGTGCAGTCTTTGTTGGGGGGGGGGTGTATTTGCCAGATGTGGCACAGAGATAGAAAGGAGGCTCTTCTCCTTTCCCTCTGAGCAGAATCCAACTCATTCGAGCACCAAAATGATGATTCACTTGAGGAGTACACCAATGTCACTGTCTTGACCAACATCAGCATTTCAGTCATGGGCCAGGACATCGCCAAGAGATGATATGCAGCTGACAGGGACCTTGAGCAGGAGTAGAAGTGGCAGGCAGGGACAAAGAACGAGGTACAGGGTGTTTGTGGCAGGACTTAGACAATAATAATCAGGAAGTTGTCTGAGAGAAGGTGGTACTATAAAACCTGTATATATCTCTGTGGTTGTCATAGACATGTTATTTATTCAGATCCCTTTTGCCAGACAGAAAAGTTGTCATTTTAGTCTGTTCTTTTCAGTGCAAACACACTTCAAGATAAAAGTGATTTAATGGAAAGTGTAGGTGTGTCGTGACAATGCCTGAAAGAGGATAGTATAAAATATTTGTTCGTATGTCTGTTGAAAGAATATAGGTCAGACAAAGCCAAACTATTTCATAAATTATTTATGCTGATTTTCCAATTTTTCACTAACGATCATTTTTTACAGTTCATTGACTTCATTTAGTTGATATTTTTGTATATAGACATTTGTTCCAAATATCTGTGTATATGATTTTACATAGGCAGGTCATACAATGTATGTTACTTTCAACCTTTTACACCCTTAATATGTCATTAGCTTGATTTCACATAATAAAAAGAGTTCTTGATAAATAACACATTTAACAACACATGATATTCAATAGCATGAATGTACAATAATTCATTAAATAATTCTGTTGTTGTTTACAAATTACAAACAATGTTGTGATGATCATCTGTGTATGTACATTTATATCTGTGTTTTAAATTAGTTTTAAATAAAACTTTTAGACAAAAAACTACTGGTTCTGAAAAAGTGACCATTATAAAGTCATTGATAAATATCATTCAGATAGCTTTCCAGAAATGTTGTAAAAACTTATAACTATAACATTAGAGTTGTTCATTCACTGAAGCCTTATTTATAATAAATGAGTATTCTAATTATTTAAAATAACCTGTATATGATAAATAATTTCATTTTAATTTATATTTTTGTTCAGTAGTAATATTGAGCATTTTCCATATAATTATTCCTTTGCATCTTTTTATTATAAATAGTGGCTTCATATAAATATAGACATAATCATGCACTACATAACCACAGATGGCATATTCAACTATGGTCTCATAAGATTATAGTACAGTATTTTTACTATACCTTTTCTTTGTTTAGATATATTTAGATACACAAATATTTACCATTGTGTTACAATTGCCTACAGTATTCAGTACGGTAACATACGGTACAGGTTTATAGCCTAGGAGCAATAGGCTGTACCATAGAGCCTAGGTGCATACTAGGCTATACTGTCTATCTAGGTTTATGTAAGTACATAAGTATCTGATACTTATGTATATACATAAGTATCTGATACTTATGTATATACTTAAGTATCTGATAGTCATACAATGGGAAGTTACCTAACAATGCATTTTTCAGAATTGTCATTAAGTGATGCATGACCATATTTGATTTTTTATTCTAAACTTTTTGCTTTACTTGAATTCATTCCATCTTCTTTGGCATTTCTGGTTGATACAGTGTATCTAACAAATGGTCTGTTTTTCTCTAGATGACTGTGAGATAGATAGCGAGCCTTCGGAGGAATAACATCCACAAACTACAGAGAAAGTTATCATAGCTGAAAAGCATTAAAAGATGCGCAATTCCAATTAAGTGAAGTGCATAACATATTTACAGGTATATTATTGTACCATGTTTTCCCCTGGCCTGCGATCACAATGAATAAAGTAGGATGGAGAACAAGTGGAGGCAGCAGAACTTGCTATAGATCAAATTAAAGGGACTTTGGATGAGCCAACTAGTCATGCATTGCTGCTTCTTCATTTATACTCATTTACTCACTTTCCATTTCAAGGAACTAAGAACTTAACTTTTATTTTTATTTTCTGATATAATTTTTTCTGCTAAATCAACTTTCATCATGGCTACCCATAGGAATTTCATTAGAAAATTCTTTTTTTAATAAGGCACAGATAATTCAGCTAGTCTTTATCTAAATAGTTTTTCTTCCCACTTCTCAAGATTTCACCACTTCCGTTAGGTACAGATACAATTTCATCAATTAGTATAGAGCCTTATGCTCAGTCCTCCCCAGGTATAACTATATGTGCATGTTTACTTTTATAAGAAAGTGCCATATTGTGTACCAAGTTGTTCATCCTATTTTGTAAGTTGTACAAATAGAAAAATCACAGAGAATCTATTTTGAAAAATAAGTTAATTAGATTGATTTTCAAATATTGAACTAGCTTGACATTGTCAAGATGAATCCAAATAGCTCCTGATACATTATCTTTTTTATATATAGCTGGGTTCAAATTGAGTATTTTTGTGTAGGTTGATCTGTAGTTTTCTTTTCTGGGAATATATTTGTCTTAAGTACCAGTGTAATGCTTGCCTAATACTGCTGTTTTCTGGAAGAATTTGAGTAATATAAGTATTATTTTCTCTTCATATATTTGATAAAATTCACCAAAAAAATCATCTGGGCCAATTTTCTTTGCTGGGAGAATATTAAATATGAATTCAGTTTTTTTTTAATAGAGATAGGACAGTCCAGTTTTTTACTTCTTAATTAGAAAAGTTTATTTTGTGTCTTTCAAGAAATTTGTCCATTTCATGTAAGTTGTAAATGTTATGGAAATAAAGTTGTTGGCAATATTTTCTTATTATCTTTTTAATATCTGTATTAAAGTTTCCTCTTTCATTCTTGATATTGGGAATTTATATTTTTTCTCGGTTAGTCTGGCTAGAGTTTTTCAACTTTATTTTTTCAAAGAACTGCCTTTTAATTTCAGTGATTTTCTTTATTTTTCTGTTTGCAATTTCATTATTCTGTTTTCAGTATTATTATTTCTTTTTTCTGCTTGCTAGGAGTTTGATTACTCTTTGTTTTCTAATTTCTTAAGGGGAAAAGTTGATCATGTATTTGAGACTCTCATTGTTTTCTTATACTATAAATTTCCAAATTGATGCATCCTATCAATTTCGATACATTGTTGGACTATATAATAAGTATATGCTTAATTTTCTAAGAATTTTTCAAACTGTGCAAGTGTACATTTTTATCCAACTCAAATCATTTTCTAATTTCCCTATTGACTTCCTCCTAAAACCATAAATCATTTAGATGTGTGTTGCTTAATTTCCAAATATTTAGAAATCTAAATTTTTCATATATCTTTCTATTGACTCAACATGTACCTCCATTTCCAACTTCTCTACTTTATGCTAATACTATATTTTTGCTTTTAGATATGCTATAAACATATTTGGTATTCATTTAAATCAAATATTTCTATTTTCAATACTTTTAAAAAATACAGATCAAATTTTCTATCATATATTATATTCCTTCTGCCTGAAAAACTTCATTTCATATTTCTTGTAGTACAGCTATATGGTATATATAAATAACTATATTTTATTTGTGTAAGATATTTTCTGCATAGGATGAAAAGAGGTAGTTAGAATAAACGATTGCTGCTAATGCTAAATATATAATTAGAATAGTGGGGCACCTACAGCACAGAGTCTTAGTTGAATCATTTATGAAAATATATGTTTTATAAGGATGTGACACTTGATTATTGATCAGAAAAGTATATCTCACAGACACTAATCATAGTTTACAACTGATGTCTATGAAGTTTTTAATTTTTTAGGTACTCAGAGTACCGTATAAACAGCATTCACGGTTCAAGTTTTGGCTTACTGTTCTACCAGATATAAGCTTTTCTTAAAATAAAAGGGAATTAAAGAAAGAGAGAGAGAGGTGATGTCAAGTATCTACTGTGCTGCTATCGGAAGTCTAGTTATTTTAAGCACATTCTTCAGTGTGGGAACTGACTTCACTTTTTTTCTTCCAAACAACTTCAGATTTAGAATGCTCCAGTTCATTAAGTATTTTTAAATGTTATCCAGTTGAAAAGAGGCCAATATCACAAGTAACTTCTGGGTAACTGAACAATTTGATTCAGATTTTACCTCCTCCAGATATTTCCTGTTGAGATTTCTATACTGAAACTTATTTAAAGTGAAGAAGTAATAAGAATTCCAGTCATCCTATACTGTTCTCTTTTGCTTGCATATAGGGATTCTTTTATAACTGGTCTCTAGGCAGGATATAATTTCTGTTTCCCTTAATATGTCATTTTTCTCCTTACAATTTTGTATTAATAACATAAATCTGAAAACATTTCAGAAAGGAGATATCTATTTGATTTTACCTTTAATAGTGCTTAACACAATGGGTCTGAAATACACAAAGTAACATTTTGTATTTTCTTTAATAGCAAAGTAATAAGTTTTGCCTTTAAATAAATTATGGAAATTTTATGTTTGTAATCCTGGATCGAAATCTACAGACAGTTAGATAATACAACCAAAATCTTAATTAACCTATGGTGTGAGATTGCAGAGTAAAATACTCTGCATTTTTTCCACTTTTAAAGCAATGAAAACAATGGGAACAAGAAATCAAAATAGAAACTGCATCTCTGATGACACTAGAAGACACCTTTGTTCCTGACTTATAATAAGAATGAAAGATTGTCAATGATAATAAGAAAAAATGGACAAAGATGGGAAAGGACTCTGAGAGACACTGAAATTCATAACACCCAGAATTTAGAAAGCTTATTTAATAAATCTTCTAGGAAAAATACACAGTGTGCTTATCTTATTCCAATATGCAAATAAATTCTACAAAGATTATAGATAGAATATTTATTAAAAAGAAATAAAATATAGGTCATAGGTAATTATTGAGTAATAACCAACTGGACAAGACCTTTTAAAGTTAACCAAAAATAAAATAATGTAAAAATATTATTTAAAAAGTATTCTTCTCAAAAGACAAAACTAATACTGGGGAAAATACTGGGAAATTATTGGGGACAAAAGAAATGCTGGGGAAAAGTAATAAGACAGAAGAAAGGATATGTTAATTTGAAAGAATTTTTAAGTGGCAAATAATCAAATTAAATATCAGCAAAAACACAAATACCAAGATAACGGGAAAAATAAAACTCAGATTTCACGTGTAGATTCAAATTTACTAAAATTTAAAGAAATACAAACAATATATATTTTTTACCCACCAAATTGGCAACAAAGATAAATACTGAAAATACTCTCACAAAAAAGCATTTTGTCTTTTGTCAGCTGGGGTATGAGAGTCACTAGACACATATAACAAAATATTTTTTGTCTATTTGTCCAAGGATATTTAGTGAAAATAACAGATATTAAAGCTTGATGTATTTTAGATACCATGTCAAAGGTTAGGAACTCTGGTGCACTGTTCTTTCTAGTTTAATTTTTTAAAAATAATTAAATAGTGACCAATGTACAATCAGAATATTTTCGTAAAATTGAGCATGGTGGGCTTTACACACTTCAGTTAACATGCATATGTTTTATTTTCAAATAAATTCTCATTCCAATTTAAACAAACTTTGCTGCAATTTTATTCATAAAATATGAGATATTCCCCATGTCAGCCATAAATAATAAAATTTCCCCATGTCATTTAAAGTTATTTTAGAAAAATTCTTTCTGCATTATTGTATATTGTTTATTTCATTTGCTATATCACAAAAATTCATCTCCAAGATATTATTGAAGTTGACTGGAAAAAAAAAAACAATGCATTTGAGAGACACAATACAGATTTACCAACCAACTTGTTCAGTGAACCTCTTATCTGGGTTCAAGTTCTATTAAACTGACCAGAAGAGACTAATGACAAGGGTCTAAAAGACAAGTTTAAGACTAAAGATCCAGAATTCAATCAATTTCCTGAAGTGCTGAAGAGTTGTTGGGGCTCAAGATCTGTATCAGTTAATGAATGTTCCATTGGATCTCAAGTAAGATGGCAAATTTCAATTTACTGTTACTTACTCAGGCAAAGACAGCCTTTTAGTGGTAGGAACCTTGACCTGAGTCTCTTTCGTCTCTATGAGTTCAAGCTCTGAATTTTGTTTTATGGCCATTCAGTAACATGTCATTTCACCCATGCTTTCTAGAAATTTTTTAATAAAAAGCATCTTAGTGTATGTACTTTACTTCTACACTTTTTATAAGTTCAAGGTATGTCCCGTTGAATTTATAGATCCTTTAATTTTCAGTTACACTGATTATTCAGCTCATTAACTTTCCCTTGTCCTTGTTGACATATATAATGTAACTAAGCAAATATACAAGCAAAATTTATAACTCACCATGATAATTAATACCTGATTAATATTGTCCAGCATTGTATAAAAATTTAACTTATATTGACTTTATTTTATGAAGCAAAGAAGATAGATATTATCTTGAGAGACAATTTTGAGTCATTGAATTATAAGCAAAGTATTTTTTCCTAATTTTTTCAGACAGATGAACTCAGGGATTAAGTAAAGGAGGGGAGAGATTATTTAATTGTGCCAATATATCCTTGGCACAAGGTTGCTCTAATCTGCCAGTAATTTCAAATAAAAGAAAATAAAATGAATCAAACTTGAGAGAGAAGTTCAAGATGTTATGTCACTTCCTTTCATTTAGATATGCTATATTCCCCTTTTTGACCAGTAATTATTGTAATGATAGTTCTCACTTTACTGCCAAATTTCAGGATCTTCTGCATGATACATAAAACCTATGTATTTTTATTAAGGATGCAAATGTAAGAGGTAAAAGATTTAACATGTTAGAAAAAGAGATAAGATAATTTATTTTTGATTTCAGAGTTGAGAGGATTTGTCAATAATATGACTTAACAAAATATGTGGTTGAAGACTATATAAAGAATTCTTATAAATCAATAAGAAAAGACAAATATCGAATAGAAAAATCTATGAAACAAACAAGAGCATTGACAGACAATTCATAGAAGAAACCAAATGGCCAGTAATCATATGTAAATCTGATCAACCTCAAGAGAAATCAAGGAAATGCCAATTAACAATGAGATATAATTTCACAAACATCAATGAAAAATGAAAATGTCTGATGATGCCAAGAGTGATTAGGATGTAAAGAAAAGAGTACTTCATGCCCTGTTGGTGGCAGTGTAAAATTGGTACAGCTATTGTGGGGCAGTTAACGGGTTAGCTCAAGGAGATCCTGAAAGCACAGACGATGTGCATGAACATGTGGTTCACACACCTCCAGTAACTATTCCCCGGCAGTTCTTTCCCTGGTAGTGTTTTGCCCACAATGTGGGATCTCCCCCAGTCAAAGTACAACCTAGTATTTGGCCAAAGACTCAAGAAGTCTCCTATGCATATTTCTTCCTTTGCACAACTGTCTTTTCTTCAGTAGCCTCTCTGTAAACTCCACTCACCTTGATAATGTCAAACTTGAATTTCTTTCTTTGCTCAGAGAGATTATTTGCATTGTTTGGGCTCACATAAGTACACTGCAGCCTAGAAGTTGCTCCAGATAAAAAGCCAGGACTATTCTCTTTTCAATATTCCTAGATACTAAGTCCTGCACCATTTGTCATCCAAAATCTAAAGAAAGTGCTTCTTATGTTTACACATATCAAACAGATATTTTGTGTATTTTACCCAGGTCAAACTTGGATATGAGAATTTAATACGAGGTAATGACATTCCTAAAAAGGAAATTGACATATCTGCTTATATAAGCAATATAATTACTTACTTCCTCTTTGATTTGAAACGTCTAATTATGATGGTTAATAATTTCACAAGATTCACTGATCTAGTGCACGAAGAACACCATGTAAGAATATAAAAATGGAAACCCTCACAGATTAACTTTTTGTTGACTCTCCCACATCTACATGCTGATTAATCTATGAGCCAAGTCTTCTGAAGCAAGTCTGCTGCTCTTTAAACCACATAATGATCCAATTAAACAAATTTATTTTTTATTTCCATTTTATCTGCATTTTATAAAATATATGTGGTGTTATATAACATATTGAGATTATATTTTCTAACATGAATATTAAGTGATGTGAATAAAGAATGAAAGCAGTTAACAAATTGACCAAAAATAAGTATTACAGGAGTAGAAATTAATATATACTAGGAAAAAATAATTATATTTATAGATAAGCTTATGCATGAAAATTACATTGATTCTGAGTAAGAAATCACTGTATAGTTGTGTTTATAAAAGAAAATATTAAGTGCTTTTGTTTAATATATACCTTCTCACTTTGCAGTTATAGCCAATGCTATTAATATATGTGGAACTGTTAAAAGCTTTCATTAATTTGTCTGACAACAAGGACTATAGTAATAATGTTTTGTTTCCTTTACCAAAAAAAAAAAAAAAAAAAGAAAGAGAAAAAACCCACAACTCTATAAATAGAATAAAATTAATCAAATATTTAAATTATTGTCTCACTTTAGAAGAGGGAGAAACATGAGAGCAAAGTTATAATAGCATGTCTTTCAATACAAGTAGAAATTTATTGGATGTGCAGTTTAATAACAAATGACACTGATATTAGTCTGAAAGATGTGATAGTAAATCATTTCAGTCGTTTAATTTGAATGTGTCATGATTAATGGCCATAGAAAAATGTTTATCTAAGGCATATATTACTTTTGGTGGCTCTAATATATTTAGTTTGATAAGACCTTTTGATTAACTTATAATTTATATCTTTTAGAAATCAATTTTGAAATAGCTTTTTAAATCCAAATAAATTGTAATTATGTGGAAATCAATAGACAATCTACAACAACAAATGGTATATCAATATATACTTGTGTTATTGTGTGGGCTCTTGATTTTTGTTAATTAACAATAAATTAGAATGTGAACATTTAATTCAGTATATAAGATATTTCAGCACCTATGGTTTAGGACCCAGAACTCTTTTGAATAAACTATCTAGTCTGTTGACGTTGTTTTTAACATAATCTTTGGTGACCTATAATCAACCTAGGCCTTGGAATACTGAAAAAAACTTTTAAAAGAAGTAAGATAGTATAGAGCACTATAGAACCACGTAGAACTTCAAAATTTGTGGAATGCTGAAAGTGAGCATGGAAGTTTGGGTTAGAACAATAGGATTGACTGAAAGTCTCCTAAGAAGCAGTTAGATCTCCATATCACATTCAGACCCTTTGTGGCAGAGTGACGTGTTGCATCTTACCAGACAGAAAGCAAGAAAGTAAAGCACAGTGTCTCTGTAATGGAGGACACCAGGCATCCTGGGAATATTGTACTCGAAAGAGGGGAAGTGAGAGTCTGTATGCACCATATTAACCTATTTAGCTCCCAGAAAGGAGTAGAACATTTTGAAACTGGAATAATCTTCCCTGAGAAATCTGACCAGCTATAGTAAAGGTCATGGATAATCAGTTCCACGCATGTGTATTCTAATAAGCTTCTTAACACCTATTCATAAGTATGAAGAGAAAACCATGATCACCAGACATTTGAGAAAAACCTCATCTATGAAAGAGACCCAAACAAACAAATATAAAAAAACAACTCGAGGAGAAATATTATGCAGGTTGAAATAAACTTTCTTAAAAAATCACTAATTAATGAAAGAGAAAGAGCAACAGAGAGAGATTTTTCATTATTGAAATAATAATAGAATACAATTAAAATACTTAAAAAACAAAAAGTGCTCTTGGAAATTAAAAATGTGAAAACAGAAATGACAAATTCAAATGAATAGGAAGAAAGATAAATTTGGAAAGTCTTTCAGGAAGTAAAGCAAATTTTTTTTGTATGTGTGTTCTAATAAACTTTATTTACCAAAACACACTGATTGTCTGGCTCTATAGATGAAAACATACATTTATCAATGCATACACATCATAAAACTTCAAAACACTGGAGATAAAGAAATTATACTGCAATTCTCCAGAGAGAGAGAATTTAACCATAGAATATAATTAGGAAATAAGCTTTCAGTATTATTGCATAGTAGGATTTGAATTAAAAATCTAATAAATCTTTTCTGTCTTTGTCTTCTGTGTAGGACTTGTTCCTGTTTGGGTCAGTTGGTTAGAATCCACAATCTATTGTCATTCCTGTAGAATGACACATGGCATTGAATGATGCTAATGAGTCTATTAGTCAAGCAAAGTTAGTGGAAAAGAGATACAGCAGAATGACAAGGAGAAAAAAAAAATCAGATACAGGCGTCTAGGCTGGAGGAGAAATTTCCTTTAATATTAACAGTTTGCTTCAATTCCCTGAAAGTATCCTCAACCATTTGAATGAGTTTTAAATTTCTCTGTGTAAGAAAAATTGTTCTGAAATATTCATGGGGAAATGGCACATTATAAGTTTCCATGAATATCTGTGCAAAAAAGAAATAAAAGAAGAGAATAAGAAAGGAGTAAGTGGGAAGAAAGTAAGATAATTTATTTTTCATAATGAAATTATATTTTCTTTCTTGCTAAGTTTGCTCTTGTACTCCTATCACAGAATAACCAAGAGAAAATTCTAGATTGTTTCCAAATATCTAAGCTTCCAACTCCAAAGTGTACAAAATATACAAGTAATAAAATCATTATTTTATTTTCACAATTATATAACAAAATGGTTTAACCAGCTTCGTGCAAACTTTCATTTTGTTTGTTTCTCATTTAAAATCACCAGATTGTTTTTTAACTTAAGAAATATATAAATTGGCTGAGTTGGGGAAACAGGAATTTGGTAGAATATAATTCAACAATCTAACCACCTTGTAAAACTTTATAAACTATACCATTTTCAAGTCTCCATGTTATGCTTAATGCTCAAGTCCTGGTAACCCCTATTACCTCAAAATGTCTTTGGAGACTGGGCCCTTACCAAGTTAATTAAGTTAGAATGAGGTCTTTAGTTTTAGGGTGGGCCCTATTCCAATATGATTGATGTTCTTATAAAAAGAGGAAATTTGGACACAGACATGAGCAGAGAGAAGTTGATGCGAAGACATAAGAATAACGGCTATCCATAAGCCAAGGAGAAACAAATCCTTCTATGGGGCCCTCAAAGGAACCAACCCTGCTGACACTTTGATCTTACACTTCTAGCCTCCAGAACTGGGAGAAAATATATCTCTGTTGTTTAAGCCACCCAGTCTGTGGTACTGTGTTATGACAGCCCTTATAAATTAATATAATAACTAATTGATCTTTGACAAAGGAGCAAAGGCAATTTAATGGAGAATGGATGGTCTTTTCAACAAATGGTGCTGGAAAACTTAGATGTCAATATGCAAAGTAACAAAACTGATCCAAACCCTATACCTTACACAAAAATTAATTCAAAATAGAAATGAACCATCAAGCCACGAAAAGGCATGGAAAAAAACTTCAATGCATATTACTAAGTGAATATGCCAATCTAAAAAGCTACATATCATGTGATTCCAATTATATCATATTCTGGAAAGGATAAAACTAAAAAGACAGAAAACAGAGCAGTGGTTGCCAGAGATTTAATATACAGTGGGGGAAGGGTGAAATAGATGGAACACATGAAATTTTTAGGACAGGGAAACTATTTTATATGATACCGTGATACTGAATAAAAGACATTAGACATTTGTCAAAACCCATTGGAATTAAGCATCAAGACTAAACCTTTATGAATGCACATTTTTTAGAAATCATTTACGAGATTAGAAGATTCCAGGATGAAATGCAGAATGTAACACAGTAATCTAAACGTATTACAAATGTATGAAACAGCCTCACTGAAGTGAGTAAAAGAATACGTTGCTGGCCTAAGTAACTTTGGAAATTAGGGGACTCTGTAACCTAAAGGCAAAAGAACTGTATGTAAGCACTGTACTCTATTGATACAGTTGATTCCCATAAGGCTAACTAACCCTAAGTATAAAATAAACATCCATGAGTCAGTCCATACTAATATAAATAAATGATTGAATAAATAAATAAATGAGAGAGAATAGGCAAGTCTCTTTGAGAGAGAATTCCAAATAATTTATGTAGATATGCCCCCTTTAAGAAGTGCAACATAACTTCTCACTTCTAAAGTGAGGTGAGGACTGTGCCTGGGGGGTGACTTTCTTCCAAAGAGTAGAGTATAGAAAATTAGAAAAATAAAAAGAAACCTCACAAAGACAACCTCACGCTAGATGACCAAAGTTAACATCAACTGCAGTAAGTCACATTGATAATATGTACCCCTGATATAGCGTGATGAGAATGGCATTTTACCTCTGTGGCCTTTATCCCAAAAATACATTATCTAATGAAAAAAAAATTTAAAAACTTATTTGAAGGACGTTCTATAAAATATTTGGCCAGTAATCCTACAAACTGTCAAGGTCATCACATCAAGGAAAATATGAGAAATATGCCCTTTCTTAATAATAAATCAATACTAGTTTGTTGTGATGAATGCTCCAAACTAATGTAAGGTGTTAACAATAGGGAAATTGGGTATAGGATATAAGAGAACTCTCTATACTAACTTCACAATAATTCTGTAAATTCGAAATGATTCTAAATAAAAATGTTTATTTTAAAATGAAAGAAATGGAAGCTAAATATAAACTAGAGAGGATCAACACATTAAAATGCAGTTACATGAAATAACATATAAACTTGAAATATTAAAACTAATTAATTTTGCAATATTAAAATTAAATATTGAATAAATATGGCTAGAGTGAATTATAAAGGATATGAAAGCACAAAATATTTATATAAGAAATATGAAATAGAGCAGTGATATTGATATTTAACAAATAAGAAAAATTATAGTACATATGCAGAATGGTATATTATTCTGCCATAATAAATAGTGAAATCCTGTCATTTGCAACATGTATGGAACTGGAAGACATTATGTTAAGTGAAATAAGCCAGAACAGAAAGACAAATATCACATGTTCTCATTCATATGTGGAGCCTAAAAATATTGATCTCATGGAGACAGCAGAGTGATGGTTACCAGAGGCTGGGGACGATAGTTGGGTGGGGAGGACGGGGGGAGGATGGTTAATGGGTACAAAAGTACAGTTAGATAGAATAATACCTGGTGTTTGGTAGCACAATATGGTGACTATAGTTAAAAATAATTTACTACGTATTTCAAAATAACTAGAAGAGTAGAACTGAATATTCCTAACACAAAGAAATGATAAATGCTTGACGTGTTGGGTACACCAATTACCCTGATTTGATCATTACACATTGCATACTTGTAACAAAATCTCATATGTAACCCATAAATATGTACAAATATTATGTATCCATAAAAATTAAAACTAAAAATGTTAAAAATAAAAATGATAAATAAAGACGATAAGAGGATCTCATGAGCAACTATATCACTATGTTTGAAAACTTGGGACAAATTTAAAAATAAGTATAAAAACAAGCAAAACTAAACAAGATTACATAGAAATAAAGACATATATTGGCCGGGCACAGTGGCTCACGCCTGTAATCCTAGCACTCTGGGAGGCCAAGGTGGGTGGATCGTTTGAGCTCAGGAGTTCGAGACCAGCCTGAGCAAGAGCGAGACCCCATCTCTACTAAAAATAGAAAGAAATTATATAGACAGCTAAAAATATATAGAGAAAAAATTAGCCGGGCATGGTGGCACATGCCTGTAGTCCCAGCTACTTGGGAGGCTGAGACAGGAGGATCGCTTGAGCTCAGGAGTTTGAGGTTGCTGTGAGCTAGGCTGACGCCACGGCACTCACTCTAGCCTGGGCAACAGAGTGAGACTCTGTCTAAAAAAAAAAAAGAAAAAGAAAAAGAAAAAGACATATATTGAAGACACATTCATATTGCTTATAAATGAAGACATATAGGGGATTAAGCCATAAAAATATCTAGCATGGGCAGTATTATCACAAATATCAGGATAATGTCATCTTGAGAAGAGGGGGAATAGTATCACAAGGAGAGGAGCCACCATGGGTTATGAGAAGAGCTGGAGAAGATGTTTTGTTTCTTGATACAGGTGGTGATTTTGATGATGTATTCTTTTTAATTATTCTTATTTTTATTTAGTTATTCTTTACACTATACATATACATTGTATCCATATGTATGATACAATATACAGTGCTAAGATTCAACAACCTGGTTTAATTTGAAATGACTGTGAAGAGGTCTAGTAGGAGATTCCATACACTTATCTGAAGCTCAGAAGGGAGGTCTGGCTGGGAACAGTATCTGCTAACTGCTAGACAAGCAGTTTCCTCAGCAACTGAGCCTGTCCCTATTTCCATATGTTACCCTAAAATAGTTTCTTGAGAATTCTGTGCCCTAGTCCAGAGTGTGAAATCACTTAATTGATGAATAGGTTTTGAAGAAATATTCTGCTCTTCAAATACATTTTTCCTTTAGATTTGTTCTGGAAATAGCAAAAAATAACAGTCCCTCAAACAGCTTTGAATGAGAATACATAAAATTGTGAAAATTGATAATGCAATAATTATTGAATATTTTAGTGAATGATTTTTTGCAAGTATACAATTATTTTGGTTCTAGCATCAAAAAATTCATTCTCCCTGAAAGAAATGTTTTTTTTTTTATTTTTTACAAGATTCTGTTTTCTATTCAATTAGAAATGGAGGAAATAGTTGAAATGCTTTAAAGGAATATTCCTATCAGCATGTAATCATGACTTCCTTGTACATGATATTTCTGATAAAATAATTTGATTCTCATCTTCAAGAGATAGCCAAAGATAAACGTTTGGATGCAACACATTCATATAATTCTTTTAACAAGATAATCCTTTTGGAAGGCAGTCATTTAATGTTAGATTTCTGCAGATTTGCTCTGGTGAAAATTTGCTTTGTCATTCCTATCAGGTGTTCTCTGCTTGTAGGGTTTCGGTGTGGGGGTGATTTTCTCCATGTATGTGCAGCAGTGAACAGCTCCTTCAAGACTTTGGTGTCCTCATTTCTTTTCTCACTGTTTAAAGGAGACATGTTTGTTTCCATTCAGAAGCGTGAGTGCCAGTGAACGGGAGGCACACTATGGTGGTGCTCCTGCCTGCTCTAGGGTCTTGGATTCTTTCTAGAAAGGCTCTTTATTAGACAACAAAAGAAAAGATAGAAATCAGAGCCATTTTTTTAATACAGGTTAGTCTCAGAAAATTCTCTTGGTACAATTCTTGATATATTTAACAGAGCTATTGGTTTCCTTTATGCATTCAATTTAATTTTCATCCCAGATTCAGTATAAACCAATTTGTGTTTTAGGAAATAGTTAAAGATTTGTGGGCAAAGATGTCCATGTCATGCATATGTGTACACAAACACATCCACACAAATCAACTCCAATATCTAAATTAAAAAATGGAAAAGTAAGATGGAAAATTCTGCAACCATTTTAAAGTTTGTGTATGTTTTTAAATTAACATTTATGGAAGTTGATTAATACATATGCACAAAGTATATACATATACGTCTCTGTGAATTATCACAAAGTAAGCACATTCATGTAACCACCATCACAAGAAATTGAACATGAACCAGCATTTTTATTTTAAAAATTTACCAACTTTATAGTCAGTTTAAATTTTATAATGCATTTTTTTCTGGTTTATGTTGCCAATTTCTCTTTTTTAATGTTTCCTTAATATTGCTACTTGATCAAATTAATATTCATTTTTTTACTATCTCCCATGGAAATTTGGAATTTAGTTTGCAATTCCTTTATTGGTTACCTTGATTTTCTATCATCGTCAAATACATATATACCAAATGCAAGCATGTTTGTCTTTTTGTTAACAGTATAATCCAAGTGTTTGGCACATAGTAAAAACTCGAGAAACATTTACAGAAATAATGAATATATCAGTATTATTAAATAAAGCCAATATCCCAAATATTTTGCCTCATCAAAAAGCTTTATTCTCTTGATTTCCTCTGCAATGCTTTTACTTCTCCATTTCTGCCACTTTGCTTTTGCTGAGATAACTTTATACTTTTAATTTCAATCACTATTTTCCCTTGCATTATGTTTCCACTACATCAAGCATCCTCATGTACTGTTACATTACACCATTCCAGTCATTCATTGTGATCTTTGTATATTTATCTTTCAGCTGTATTTCTTACCTGCTTCATCTGTCCCACATTGAAGTGTTTTTTGATTTATTTATTATAAAACTTATTTGTGTATTTTCCTCTGTGGGTGATATAGTCTCTAAATTCCTCCACAAGTAAATCTCTTTCTCCTTCATTCTGACTGGGAAATGATCTATTGGCCAGAAATGGGATTTTTGAGCAGCAGTAATACTCTCTCAGAGTATTCTTATTTCCAGTGTTGCTAACAAGAAGCCTGATGCCAAACTAACTTTGTTTTCCTTTTAAGAAGCTTTCTTTAATCTAGAAGTTTATGACATTATCATTATAACTACAGACTTCATGAAGTTCATCAAGATAAGCATCAATTCTGCTTAAGAGAAGCTATTGTCCTCTGCTTCAATTTTTAATTTTTCTTCTAAAGTTTTCCTATTATTTTCTTTTTCTTATGAATCCATTTTTATAAATCTTATATTTTTTCACTCATAAATTTCATTTCTGTTGTTTCTGAAATTTCAGTATTCAAAAATCATGGAATATTTTGTTCCCCAATAGTCTTGGTTGCTCCAATCAAATTTACTAAAATAGTTTTTTTCACTTATATAATATCAACGTACAGTGGCCTTCTCCAGCAAGTCTATTTCAGCACGAACTAGTGTTTTTCTTCTTGTTTCTTATTCTAGTTCCTGAGTACTCCTAGCTAAATTCTTATTTTTCTTTGCCTATTTATTATGTACATTCAGATTTATGTTTGGCTTCTCCTGAAATAACAGCAAGTCTGAGCTTACTTTGTAACCTGGCCATGAACCTTTTTGCTCTGTTAAATAAAATTTGTGGGAGGCCATTGTATTGGACTGAGTGAGCTCTTGCACTCAGCCTAACAGACCAGGCCAAACCAGGATGGAGTCACTCGTGCTAGGTGCCATGTAGGCAAACTGAACTTTGAAATAAGCCAGTTTTCAAAAAAACAGAAGATTTACAGCAACCAAACATGAGGGGCCCAAACTACTTGAGCCAGCCTGAGGAGGGCATGCCTCTGCTGTAATCCTGTAAGAAAAGTAACTTTAAAAGGACCAATCTGATATTTGTTCCTTGTTTCTACATCTTCAGCCTTTTACTGCCTATAAAGCCCACCTCCTCTGCTCATCTCATTGGAGAGCCATTCTGCTTTATATATACATGGGATACTGCCCAATTCATAAATTGCTAATAAAAGCCAATTATATCTTCAAACTCAATTTGTTGAAATTAACTTCTTTGACAGTCTACAATTATCCTCAGGGGCAGGTAAAAATTATCTACCAGCCTCAGGAATAGGAAAAACTCAGGTACAGGTAAAATTTTCATCAGCCACTCTAAGTCCAGGAGCCCACAGTGTCCTCCCGGAAGCATGGACACAGGCTGGGTGACTCTTTCCTCTCAGGAGTCCATGACAGTCAGAGCACCAAGCTCCCTGCAGATTTCGTGCAAATCTCATTGTTGCTGCTAAACTCGTCACTGTTGAACACCAAGCTTTCCTTAGGCCTCTATGGGAATAAATCCAGTGCCTTTTTTTCTGTCAGGACTCAGTAGCACCAGAAGCTTCTCTCACATCCCACAACCCTGATTGGCTGCCCCTGATGAGCTGTGTCACTAACTGGAGATGGGGGTTGTGGGGCTGGCATCAGGTCAGGGGAGCAGCAAGGTCACATTCAAGCAGATACCTTCCCAGACTCCTACAACAATGTCTCAAAATAATCACTTATACCTTTGTTATCAGAAAAAATACAGGGAAATTGTGTGACTGTTGTTGTCATTGTTGCAATAATGGTAATATTACAGGAAAATGTTACGCCACACCAGTGGAAATCTTCAGGATTTGACTTAATATGGTTAGCATTATTTCTTTAAATTATTCTAGTAAGTTCGCATGGAATTCTTTTGCTTCAGGTTAACATTATTACTATGCCTCATAAACAGAATATAATTAAAATATGTTAATTCTAGTATTTAAACTAGATTGGCATACTATGTGCTACGATGTCCTTACTAAAATAAAAATCATACATTTCACTATCAATAAAAAAATTAACAGTATCCTCTAATTCAGTTGGTACACATGCCACAGGGTAACAATTTTACAGACTTCTGCATACAAAGATATGGCTGCATTTGCTTCTCGTTATTAGTTTTATTATGTGTGGCTGACATAGTTTAAAAACAGAAATCATCTTCCAGTTGTCTAAAGTGCATAGCACAGTATGGTGATAACCTCATAAAAAGGAGGACCCAAAAATGAATCTAGGACAAAGCTCAAAATGCCTCCAATTTTCATTATTGAGATAGTAGATCATATAATATTAACACTTGCTAAAGAGCAACCACCAATGCAGAAAAATGGAAAAAAAAAAAAAAAAAAACACATTTAGGATACCACTATGTTTACGATTGAATAAACTAATCTTTGATTTCTAGATATAATATAGCTTGCATTTTTAGTAAGAATAGTTGCTTATGGTTTACTTAAAACAATAAGGATCCATTTTCAAAAATTTTCTTCTCAAAATCTAGAAATTACAAGTTATTTTATAACAATAGTTCTTGTATTCTGTTTGTAAGATCAAAGTATGGATACTCATTTAAACTTGACCTTTATCCCCATGCTACATTTTTTCCCTGGTTTGCATGTGTGAGTCAGTCATATACAGCAATGCTTCTCAAATTTTAATGTGAACATGATCACCTGGGAGCTTGTTAAAATACAGATTCTTTTAATAACGAGCTCCCCGGTGATACTGATGCTACGGTTCATGAGCCACTCTTTGTCGAAATTGAGGACCTTTTGATTCACCTACATATGTCTGAACTCAATGCCCATGAAAGTAAAACTGGTAGTTTAGGAATATGAAATTTGTAACTGATAGCTTTTACGTATAAACACTGTGTTTATTTGAGTTGGAGAGAAATATTCTGGAGCAAATAATAGTCAATCTAAGTCACTTTAACCTTCTCTTTTGTATTGCACTTTATGAACAGAATGTGAAGAACATTAATTTAGAAACCAAAGTAGAGAATGATTGAAGGAAATGTCAATTGTTGAGTTGATTATTTTCCTAAAATGTAAAACAGAGTCCTTTCTGCTAACAAGCACTCATAATAAAATGTGATGTCAACTGCAAATTTGGGGCAATTGTACTATGGAAAATGCCTAGATAATCCTTTGCCAAATCTCTGTTTTTTAAGATTAAGACTGATATATAAAAAGGTAGACATGGACGTTGCTTGATTTTTACTTTTCTTTATCCTTAATATTGTGTGCTTCCCTCAATGTGCTGTAGAATTGAAAGTCTGCAGAAAGCCTTGTTCTAATGGTTAGCTGAATGATAAACACTGGCTCCTTCATTTTCTTACCATGGTGATGTACTTAAGCTGCATGATTTTTGCTTCCTCTAAAAGCAATCATGCGGTTCAATCCCACATGATTCTTTAAAAATCGGGTAGAGAGAAAGCTGCACTTTCTTTTCCCTGCCAAGTTGTGTTAGGATATTCCATTATGCATTGGCATTTGAGTGGGAAAGCTAGATGATGAATACACTCTGTAGGTGTGGTATTTCAAATCTCACTTACTTAGAAGTGCTCTGGGGAGGTAGGAGTATTATTTACTGAACAGTTCCTAAATGGTTCCCAGCAATGCATTGTTGTTGTCGGCACTTTGTCTTTCCTAACCACCTGGTGAAATGTCTTTTGTTTTATAGTAAAGATATATTAAAATGACCTTTCAGTCCCTGTAGAAACAAAGAGAACCATTCTTGAGGCCAGGAACAAATATTTAACTGCCTACATTGTCTGTCACCTTCTGTTTATGTTTGCGTCTTCTCTGGGGTAAAGGTCTCCTATGTATTCTCTGCTTGCTTCTTTTGTTTCTTTTTAACTATTTTAGCTTTCCTTTGATTTGTATTTGATGTGATATATGTAAGTAAAACATTTCCAGTTTCTTTCGTCTTCTTCTTTCCCCACACCCCAGATGTTTATTTTGTTATTTGTAGCATGTTTCCAGTATTTATAAACATGCAAATAAATACACTAACTAAAATGAGAAAGAAAGGGAGAAAAGAAAACACATTTTTATGAAAATACTTTAAGTAATTTAAGAGTATTGGCAAGTTTATATCCTAATCTAAAACTATGTTGAAAGGTAGGTAGATGATAGATAGATAGATAGATAGGTGTTATTTGAGGGTGGGGAACAGAACCGACGTTTACTCTTCCAATATTAAAGTGATAAAAATACAATCCACCAAATATCTACAACTAATAAAGAAATACCAAATATATTTAATACCACAAAAACATATGGAGTCTCTACTAGGTGGTAACACTGTGGTAGCAATGTCAAAGAGAAACATATGTAAGTCAACTAAAACTCTGTTATTTGTTTAGGTACAGAGTTATCTAGTGCTGTGGTTTAAATGTGTCCTCTCCAAAATGCAGGTGCTGCCAAAGTGATAGTATTAGGAGGTGGGGCCTTTACGAGGTGATTAGGCCATGAGTGCTGCTCCCTCATAAACAGGATTAGATGTCTTTATCAAGGGGCTTGTTGGAAGGAGTTAGTCCTCACTTGCCCTCTACCTTGCTTCATGTGAGGACACAGCAAGAAGGTCCTCACAAGACACCAGCTACCAGTGTCTTGATCCTGGACTTTCCAACCTCAAGAACTATGTTAAAGAAATTTCTGTTCTTTATTAAATTCCCAGTGAGGAAAAAATACAAATTCCCCACCACTGGCTTTTAATGTTTAACAAAACTCATGCAGATTTCCTTCGAACTTTGAGATCAGAGCAAGGAAGCAGGAAAAAACACCAAGTACAAAGGGTATTCTGAAGTAACTCCTTTTGACTAGATGGTCATAAGTCTTAAGAATGATACAAACGGTTTTAAGCTGCCTTAGTTGTCTTACAGTGTACCCTTTAGTTAATTGTAATTCTAAAGTTCCCACCTAATGGGAAGTACTGCACATGCCTAACCTGTATCACATGTAGACATGCAATGACCCAGAGAAAGAGCTCTGTGTTACTTGCCAGAGAGGAATTTAGGCTCCAAAATGGGTAGGCAGTGCAGGTTTTAGTCCCCAGAGAAGTTCTGTGCCTCCCAGGAGTGAATACCCTGTGTAAGTAACCGCTAATAAACTCACTTAGCTTGCCAAGCTGGAATTGTCTGAGTCAATCTTTGGTCTCTCAACACCATCTCTGTTTGGAGGGCAATTTTTCTATACCATCCTGGGATTTTTCCCCAAACACCCAGTCTCAGGTATTTTGTTATAGCAGAACAAATAGACTAAGACAAAAATTGGTACCAGAAGCGGGGTATTACAATAACAAATTTCTAAAAATGTGGAAACAGTTTTGGAAATAGCTAATGGGTAGAGGCTAGAATAGTTTTGAAGTGAATTCGGGGAAAAAGGCTATATTGTCATTAATGGAACATTAAGGGCAATTCTGGTGAGAGCTCTGAAGAAGAGAAGAGCTATAGGGAAAGCCTTGTTCATAATAATCATAGGGATTATTTAAGTGGTCATGAACAGAATGTTGGTAGAAATATAGACATGGAAGGCCATTTTGATGATGTTCCAGATGGAAATGAGAAACAAGGTATGGAAACTGGAGGAAAAACTATTCTTTTTATAAAGTGGCAAAGAAATTTGCTGAATTATATCTGTGTTCTAGAACTTTGTGAAAGGAAGAACTTAACAGTGATGAACTAGGATATTTGGAGGAAGAAATCTCTAAGTTGCAAAGCATTAAGGGTATTGCATGTTTCATGGTTTATTTTAATTGCTTATAGTAAAATGAGAGAATAGAGAAATAATTTAAAGAGAAAATTTATCGTTTGAAGAGAAGCAGGATGTAAAAGATTTGGAAAATTCTTAGCCTAACCATGTAAAGACTACGAAACATGCAAAGTGCTTAGGAGAGAAAACCAAGGGTGTGACCAAGGGCAGGTGAGCATTTAATAAGGAGATTAGTATGGTTCCAAAGAAGCCAGGTGCTATTCATCAAGACAGTGAGAGAATTACCTAAAAGGTATTTTAAAGATCTTTGCATCTGCTATGTTTATCACAGGCCCAGAGTGCTAGGGCCTTGGGAGCAGAATAGTTTTAGAGGAGGGGCCCAGGGTGTACATGGGGCATCAAGACTCACTGCCCAGGGCCATCTCAGGTCTCTGCTTCTCATATTCTGGTGCAGTGCTCCTCAGCCACTCCAGCCATAGCTCAGGTGAGCCCAGATGTGGCTTGGGCCACCACTCTGGAGGGCATAAATGATAATCTTGGCAGCATCCACATGGTGTTAACTCCAGAATCGCAGAACATACAAACTGGAGGCATGGCTACCTTCACCTGTATTTCAAAGGATGTCTCATCCTCAAGGCCCAGGCAAGGAACTGCCACAGGGACAGGGGTGCCAAAGAGATCCCCTATTAGGGCAGGGAATTTGTGGATCTTGAGCCACTTTAGAGAGTCCCAACTAAGAAAATGCTTACTAGAGCTGGGGAGGCAGGGCTTTCCCCAAGACCTCAGACCTGTACAGCTACCAGTGTGCAGTGCTTGCCTGGGAAAGCCACAGACATGCAACTTTAACGCAGGAAAGCTGAAGCATGGGCTGTGTCCCCAAACCCATGGGGTGAAGCCTTGGGGGCCCAATTCACAGCCAGTGTGTACAGAAGGTGGGGCATAGAGTCAAAGTTAATTTTGTTTGCCCTGCTAAGGTTTAGACTTATTTGGGACCTGTTACTTTTTTCTTCCCTCTATTTCTCCCTTTTGGAATGGGAATATCTGTCCTATACCTGTCCCACCATTGTATTTTGAATGCACATAAGTTGTTTGATTTCACAGGCTCACAACGGGAGGGGAACTTACCTCAGGATGAATTGTACCTTGAGTCTTACCCATATAATGTTTAGATAAAAATTTGGACTTAGATTTCAATGTTGATAGTGGAATGTGTTAAGACTTTGGTGGGGGGCTATTAAAATAGGATGAATGTATTTTGCATGTAAGAAGAACATAAATTTTAGGAGGCTCGAGAAAAATTCTATGTTATGAATGCATCCCCTCCGAAATTCAGGTGTCACTAATGTGACAGTATTAAGAGATTGGGCCTTTGAGAGGGGATTAGGCCAGGACAGCTCCTCTTTCATGAATAGGATTAGTGCCTTTATAAAAGTGCTGGATGGAGAGAGTTTGTCCCCTTTTTGACATTTTTCCTTTGGCCTTGTGAGAATATAACATTTCTCTCCAGAAGTAGCATTCAGGGTACCACCTTGGAAGCAGAGACCACACCATAAAACTGCCAGCACCTGTACTTCACTCTTGGATTTTCAAGCCTCCAGAAATGGAAGAAATAAAATACTGTTCTTTATAAATTACTCAGTCTTGGGTATTTTGTTATTACAGAAAAAAAAAAAAAAAAGACTAAGACATTTAATAAATTGCCCAAGTTTTTATTAAAGTTATTTACTTCTCTTTTTGTGTGAAATAATTTCTTTATCCCACTGGAAGAAATGTTACAATAGTAATGCCACAAATCTGGTGTAAGGAGGATTAAGGAGTGCCATAGTTTGAGTGTGTCCCACCAAAATTTACGATAAAATTTGATCCCCAGTGTGGTGGTGTTGGGAGGTGGGGCCCAGTGGGAGGTATTTTGGTCACGGAGGTAGATCACTCATGAATGGCTTGGTGCGGTTTCCCCATAGTGAATGAGTTACACTCTTGTGAGACTGGATTAGTTCTTGCAAAATGTTGCCTCAGGAGTGGGTTGTTACAAAGCCAGGGTGCCCCACAGGTTTGCCTCTTTGCATGTATCTAGTGTCTGCTTCACCTTTGACCTCCTTCGCCATGTTATGGTCCAGCACGATAAACCTTCACCAGAAACTGAACAGATGCCAACTCTGTGCTTCCTGTGCTTCCCAGCCTGCAGAACCACGTGCTAAATAAACCTTTCTTTATAAATAACTCAACCTCAGGTATTCTCTTACAGCAACACTAAATGGACAGAGACCAATCTCCTCATTGGTCCAACTATGGAAATGAGGCTAACGCATTCCAACGTGCCCTTGCACTATATTGGTGTTCTGCCTTAAGCATCTGGATTTAGTGAATTTTTGAGCTAGAAAACATCTAAAACATCAATTAATTTAGTGATTTTCAAAGTGTGGTCCCCAGAACTGCAGCAATAGCATCACTTGGTGTTTCTGCTATGCATTAAAGTTTCTCAAGCCCAACTCCTTACCAAAGGAAACAGTACCTTAAAGTCAGGAGAAGTTAACAAAGTCACAGAGCCAGCTAAGAGTAGCAGAACATACAGTGCAGCATGTAGAAGGCACCCACTTATACAATTTGACTCATGGCATAACTGAAGCCATGAACTATTAATAATTGAATGTAAACAAATCATATTTTATATCTAAATGATTTCTGCATTTTTGGTTTTATGTCATTCTAGTAGCAATTGCAGATCAAAATTTGAAGCTAATCAGTAAGATTGCTTAGTATTATTAATAATCAACAGATGATGATTAGATGCATTAAGCATAAGATTAGGTTTTAGTCCTGAAAGAATCTTTCATAAGTATTAGAGAAATTGTTGTTTGTTTGTTTTGCCTTGGTCTGGCCCTAATTTAAACCTGAATTAAGAATGTTTCTGGTTTTAATGTTGGAAGGAATCGGAGAAGACACTGAGCTAAGAAACAGAAATGGCAACAAGATAATTCCTCAGAGAAGGAAAGAAATTAATGTATTTTTGGCATGTACAAAAGATCAGTGATCAATAAAGAATATAAAATTCTGGTTGCTTTTATGCATGTGAAATACAGACATTGCTGCCTCTTCAACTTTCATTCTCCATTGGTTACTTACCATCTGAAAACAAAAATACCCAGATGAACATACATTACAAAGACATTTAACTCAACTCTAAATCGTCACTTAATTTACCATGCTAACTTCATATTTTCCTTCACTGCAAAATTGTTTTGAATCAAGAATTTTTTTTTTTTTTTTTTTTTTTTTTTTTTTTTTTTTTTTTTTTTTTTTTTTGAGACAGAGTCTCACTTTTGTTGCCCGGGCTAGAGTGAGTGCCATGGCGTCAGTCTAGCTCACAGCAACCTCAAACTCCTGGGCTTAAGCGATCCTACTGCCTCAGCCTCCCGAGTAGCTGGGACTACAGGCATGCGCCACCATGCCCGGCTAATTTTTTGTATATATATATTTTAGTTGTCCATATAATTTCTTTCTATTTTTAGTAGAGACGGGGTCTCGCTCTTGCTCAGGCTGGTCTCGAACTCCTGACCTCGAGCGATCCACCCGCCTCGGCCTCCCAGAGTGCTAGGATTACAGGCGTGAGCCACCACGCCCGGCCAAGAATTTTGTTTTGTAACTACAAAAGTAATAGAGATCCAATTTGAAAACGTGGAAAGCAGTGAAGAAAGTAAAAGTAAAGCATAATTCTTTGTTTGGAATAACTCCAATTAATATTTGTTCTTACATAAGGTATATATGATAAATTTTACCAAAGTGACATGATGTGATATGTATTGTTTTGAGGCTTTTTTTCTCCTTACTATCAAAATACGATTTTTAAAATTTCAGGAAATGGCCTTTTGAAGGCATAATTGTAATGAATGTTTAATATTCATTATATAGACATTTGTCAGTCCTCTATTTTTACACATTTAGATAATTTCCAATAGGTTATGCTCAATCCAGTGATGACAAACATTCCTGCAGTGTATACATAAAATCTTTGAGTAGTTTATTTTGCTAATGCTCTTAATATGAAGTCTAAAATGTCAAATTAACCAACACCATTAGGAATTTTGCTATACATTGAAAATTGCCTTTTATACCTTCCTAGCAGTGTATACAATTTATATCCAAAGGGTAGTATATAAAACTGTTTATTCTTTTATGTCTTTAACAATTTTACAGAGGAAGCAATGGTATTGTTTTCATTTCATTAATTATATTGTTTCTGTTGTGGGTTAACATTTTATTATTTTTTTCATTTCTGATTCAACTTCTTTCACCATTTTTAATGATATATTCATATGATTCTTATTGATATACAAAAATCTCTTTAAATATTAAGGAATGAAACTTTCACTTTTCTATTACATGTTTTTGTCAATATTTTTTAAAGAATAGTTTAAAAACACTATTTATCCCGAAATTCATCAAGTTATGTTCCTTAAATATGTACAGTTTTGTATATCAATCATTGATCAACAGTTCAAAAAATGTACTCCAGAATTTTATTTGAATTCCTTCCTTCTCAAATTTTAAAAATTGTTTTCCTCTCCTCTTTCTACTGAAAACTGCTCTTGCTAAAAACATCCTCATTACCAAACAACATTTCTCTTCTCCTACAGTAATTCTCTGCATCGTATAGCCTTGTTGCTTTTGGCCGTATTATATCTTAAATCTCTACGCCTTCGATTTTCCTACTTCTATCTTTTGGACTAAGCCTTTCATTACCTCCTTGGATTCTCTTTCTTTGAACTCTTTTCAAAAGAAAGATTCCTCTGAATTCTTTCTTTGATTTTATGCTTTTGGTTCAATATACTCTCAAGAAAAGTGAGATCCTGAGAAGTGAGGAGATTATTTGATTCAGACTTGAAAGAATTTAACTTTCTCTTAAACTCCAGCTTTACTAGCTCCTCCTAACTTAGCAGATGATATCTTTTTCTTCTTCTTCTCCTTTTTTTTTTTTTTCATTTTTTAAATTTCAGAATATTATGGGAATACAAATGTTTTGGTTACATGGATTGGTTTTGTTCTTGAGACAAAGTTATAATTGTGCCCATCACCCAGATAGTGTACATTGTACCCGTTAGGCATGATTTCACCCATCCCCTCATCCCTCTTCCCATCTGCTTGATTTCCATTGAGTTTTATTTCCATTTGTGCACATGAGTGCTGATCAGTTGGTTCCAATTTAATAGTGAGTATATGTGGTGTTTGTTTTACCATTCTTGCAAGACTTCACTAAGGATAATGGTCTCCAGTTCCATCCAGATTGTTACAAAAGGAATTAGTTCATGTTTTTATGGCTAAGTGAAACTCTATGGTATATACATACTACATTTTATTAATCCAATCATGAATTTTTGGGTACTTGGGTTGATTTCACATCTTTGCAATTGTGAATTGTGCTGCAACAAACATTCAAGTGCATGTGTCTTTTAGATAAAATCACTTTTTTTCCTTTGGGTAAATACCAAGTAGTGGGAGGGCTAGGTCAAATGGTAAGTTTACTTTTATTTCTTTGAGGAATCTCCATATTATCTTCTATAGAGGCTGTACTAGTTTGCAGTCCTACCAACAGTGTATGAGTATTCCTTTCTCTCTGCATCCACACCAGTATTTATTGCTTTGGGATATTTTGATAAAAGACATTCTCACTGGAGTTAGGTGATATTAATATCTCAATGTGGCTTTGATTTGCATTTCCCTGATGATTAGTGACAGAGAGCATTTTTTCATATGTTTATTAGTCATTAGCTATCTTCTTTTAAAAACCTTCTGTCCATGTCTTTTGTCCACTTTTTAAAATGGTTGCTTGATGTTTTCTTGCTGAATTGCTTAAGTTCTTTGTAGATTCTGGTTATTAGCTCTTTATCACGTGTATAGCATGCAAATATTTTCTCCCATTCTACAGGCTGTCTATTTGCTCGGTTGATTGTCTCCTTGGCTGTGCAGAAGCTTTTAAATTTAATCAAGTACCATTTATTTATTTTTGTTGTTGCTGTGATTGCCATTGGGGTCTTCTTCATAAATTCTTTGTCTAGGCCAATATCTAGAAGAGTTTTTCCAACATTTTCTTCTAAGATTCTCATGGTTTCATGTCGTAGGTTTAAGTCTGATATCCATTTTGGATTAGTTTTAGTGAGGAGTGAGAGATATGGATCCTGTTTCAGTTCTCTACATGTGGCTATCCAAATTTCACAGCACCATTCATTGAATAGGGATTCTTTTCCCCAGTATATATTGCTGTCTGCTTTGTAGAATATCAGATGGCAATATGTGGCTGGTTTTATATCTGGGTTCTCTGTTCTGTTCCACAGGTCTATGTCTCTATTTTTGTGACAGTACCATGCTGTTTTGGTTACTACAGCCTTTTAGTACAGGTTAAAGTCTGGTAAACTGATGCCTCCAGATTTGTTCCTTTTGCTTAAGGTTACTTTGGCTATTTGAGCTCTTTTCAGGTTCCAAATGAAGCATAGAATTATTTCTTCTAGATCTGCATAAAATAATGTTGGTATTTTGATAGGGATTGCATTGAATCTGTAAATCACTTTGGCTAGTATGAACATTTTAACAATGTTGATTCTGCCAATCCATAAGCATGATATGTTTTTCTATTTATATTATCTGTAATTTCCTTCCTCCTTCCTTTTATAGAGATTTTTCACCTCCTTGTTTAAATATATTTCTAGGTATTTTATTTTCTTTGTAGCTTTTGTGAAAGATATTGAGTCTTTGATTTGATTCTCAGTTTGACTGTTGTTGGTGTATAGGAACACTACTGATTTATATACATTGATTTTATAACCTGAGAACTTGCTGAATTTATTTATCAATTCCAGGAGTCTCTTGGCAGAATCTTTGGGGTGTTCTAGATATAAGATCATATCATCAGCAAAGAGTGATAGTTTGACCTCTTCTACCCCCATTTGGATACTTCAGATTTCCTTCTCTTGTCTGATTGCTCTGGCTGGGACTTCCAGCACTCTTTTGAATGGGATTGGTGACACTGGACACTTTATCTTGTTTCAGTTCTAAGTGGATATGCTTTCAACTTTTATGCATTCAGTATGGTGTTGGCTATGGGTTTGTCATATATGGTTTTATAATTTTATCATAAGTTCTATCTATGCCTATTTTGTTAAGAGCTTTTTTCATAAAAGGGTTTTAAATTTTCCAAATGCTTTTTCTGCATCTATTGAGATGATCATATTGTGTTTGTTTTTGCTTCTGCTTATGTGATGAATCACATTTATGTCTCCAGGAAACACATCTAACCCAAAAGGACTCATTCAGACTCAAGGTGAAGGGATGGAAAAAAATATTCCATGCAAATGGAAATCAGAAGAAACCAGGTGTAGCCATTCTCATATCAGATAACATGGACTTCAAATCAACAATAGCAAAGAAAGAAAAAGATAGTCATTATATCATGGTAAAGGGAGCAATTCGACAAGAAGACATAACAGGCCGGGCGCAGTGGCTCACGCCTGTAATCCTAGCACTCTGGGAGGCAGAGGTGGGTGGATTGTTTGAGCTCAGGAGTTCGAGACCAGCATGAGCAAGAGCGAGACCCTGTCTCTACTAAAAAATAGAAAGAAATTATATGGACAGCTAAAAATAATATATATAGAAAGAATAGCTGGGCATGGTGGCGCATGCCTGTAGTCCCAGCTACCCGGGAGGCTGAGGCAGTTGGATTGCTTGAGCCCAGGAGTTTGAGGTTGCTGTGAGCTAGGCTGATGCCATGGCACTCTAGCCTGGGTAACAGAGTGAGACTCTGTCTCAAAAAAAAAAAAGAAGACATAACAATCCTAAATATTTATGCACCTAACATAGGTGTGCCCAGATTCATAAAGCAAACTCTACTAGCTCTAAACAAAGTGATAAATAACAGCATTGTAATAGGCAGGACTTCAACACTTTGCTGAAAGAATTGAACATATCCTCCAAGCAGAAAATAAACAAAGAAATATGGGACTTAAATGGGACTCTAGAGCAGCTGGGCCTAACAGACATTTACAGAACATTCTACCTAAAAACCACTAAATATACATTCTTCTCATTAGCACATGGAACGTTCTCTAAGATTGACTACATCTTAGGCTATAAAACATGTCTCAACAAATTCAAAGAAATAGAAATTGTACTTTGTATCTTCTCTGATCACAGTGGAATAAAATTAGAAAATAACTGTAATAGAAACACTCAATTTTTCACAAAGTTATGGAAATTAAACAACCTACTGCTCAACAATTATTGGGTCAAGGAGGAAATTAAGATGGAAATCAAAAGATTCCTCAAACTAAATGATAAAGCGTACATAAGCTATCAAAATGTATGGAATTCAGAAAAAGCAGTCCTAAGGGGAAATTCACAGCCCTAAATGCCTACATCCAAAAAGACAGAAAGATCATGAATCATCCCAAGGAGCTAGAAAAGAAAGAGCAAACCAATCCCAAACCCAGCAGAAGAAAAGAAATAACTAAGGTCAGAGCAGAACTAAATGAAATGAAATCAAAAACAAAAAAGCAGATGATCTATTATCTATTTCACACACACACACACACACACACACACATACACAAACACACACACAATAGAAGCCATCAGACTCAGCATTTATGCATACAAATTTACCTGAATCCTTATAAATTTTCTTCTCCTCTCCTGTTACAAAAGAAAAACCCAACTGCTTACCTTGGTCAAGATATCTCCTAAGCTGCTGAGAGTTGCTTAGAACCAAAACCAAAAACAACACAAAACACCAACAGCAAAACTCCACCAAAAAGCAGATGGTTACAAGTATGAAGCACCATTTAGCAGCTTAAACTGGGCCCTAAAAACATAGCAATTCTGAATTTTTCCATAAGTGAGTTCTCTCTCTCTCTCATCTTCTCTGTGTCTTTCTCTTTCTCTCTCACCACCTCTCCACAATGAGTCTTTCATAACTTATACACTCAGGAGCCAGATTGTTTGAATTCATATCTTCATGGACTCTGGCTACAAAGCCAAAATTATGGTACATGATACTAGGGCACAAGTCAGAGCAGTAGCTGGAAGTAGAGCCACAAGATAATTATTATTATACTTTTATGATGGATTATATTTAAATACATTTCAAAGCTGATGGGAAGGGGAAGAATATTTTTGGTAGGGAAATATGTAAGTAATAATCTAGGCCTCAGTTTCACTATCTGAACAATGGTGAAAATTTTTAAAATACCTCTCAGAGTTGTGAAATTAAATTTCAAATTTACATGAATTAATGGAAAAATAATAAAAATTTGATTTTTAAAATGCATCCTTTTAAATGTTTCCCTTGTCATTTAAAAATAACTTCTACATTAGCTTTATAAATATAATTTTTTTCTTCAATTCTCATTCACATTTCAACCTGAAAACTTGAAATGGACAGATGAGATAACTAGGTGTTTTTCAGTACATTGCTGAACTTGACTTTCTACTGATGAGACAATTAAATATGTCAGGGCATAAATTAACTTTTATATTTTCGCCTGTTCAAATTGCAAATTATTCCTTGTCTGGTGAAACTAATAATCCCAGAACTTAGAATTTAAGATTCTATTGGACATTAACTGGTTTGTATCCAACCCAGGATGCCTCATATTTCCTTGTTAACTTGTCTGCATATACCTACTTCTCAAAAGCTCTTGGGACCATTTATAACATCTTTCTTGTAATTAATGAGTTGATACAGTTTTTGACAGAGGTTCACTTTATTTTTATATAAGAGTCATGAATTTACCTGTTTATTTATTTATTTTGGCTTAAACGGCAGAAATTTATTAATATTTTCTTATAGTTCTGGAAGTTTTTACAGGCTGGAAGTTCAAGATCAAGGTGTTGGCAGGGCTGGTGTTCTCTGAAACCTCTCTCCTTGCTTTGTAGTTGGCTGTCTTCTCTCTGTCTCTTCATGTGGTCTCCCTACTGTATCTGTGTGTATTCTAATCTTCCATTCTTTTTTTCTTTCAACTATACTTGAACACACTGTAACCTAGCATTTAACTCCAACAGTCACAATTATATTGCAAAGTAAGGATATGTATTGCTGTCGATTGAGACATTTAAGGCTCATATTAATACATGTTGAATGTCACACAGTTACTGAGAGCTGGACCTCTCGGTAAAGTTCAAAAAATTGAACTTTTTCTCTATGTTCATGCTTCTCATATTAGGCCAAATGGCTGTGAGCTGGAGTTCTACAAAACTACAAAATAAACTAAAATGTCAAGGCCTCTCAGTATTATTGATTTTATTGAAACATTTTGGGAAAAATAAATAATTGAAAATACTAATTTTATGCTACAAAGTATTTGTATAGAGAATTCAAAATTATATGAAATTTTATCATTACTCATGAAATAAATTTGTTTTGAGTTGTACTCCCAAACTTCAGGGTATTCTTTGCTACTGGGATATGTTAGTGGGAAGATAATAAAAGGCACTATTGAGCTGAGGGCTTCTCACAATACATAGGACAAACAACATTATTCCTATACATGATCAAATATAATTGTAAATTGTAGAATTTGATGGCCTAGATTATTTTAAGATACAGTTATAATTCATATAAGAATTGCAATATGCAGGCTTGGCAGACTGGACTATTGTAAATTTTATAATTTAATTGAGCCATATCATGTAGTTCCCAATTAAGTAGCCTTTGCAAAGTGAATAAAACAGATATGTGAATATAGAGAATCATGACATAAGGGTGAGCAACATCTACTCCAATGAACAAAATATTGCCATAGGCAATACAGTTTTTCAATAAATAATATTTCATATATTTTTCTATTTTCCTAAGAAAACAGAAATCACAACCTATTCCTACCTATAAATTTGGTCATGTAATATTAACCCTAGTAGATATGTCTGTGTATTATATTTAAACACTAGACTCTCTTTCCTGGTAGGAATTTAATTAAATATTTGCTTTACCAAGGCCATTTATTAAAATAACTTTAATTGAATGCCTATAATATGCCAAAGAAAATTTAATGATTAATTTGTATGGGAGTCACATGTTCAGAAAAGTATGCAGATAAAAAGGAAACATGAGCTTGATATTTTAAATAGATGCCTATTGTCCAATATCTGATATATCAGTATTGATTTTTCTATAAAATTCATTCAAAGAGACTTTGTTCTTTCATTAAGAATAATTAATTATACTAAATTTTTTATATGTCTAGCAAGACTCTTCTTTCCATGAAAGATGAATCAAGGGGGACCAAATTTACCTTTTCCTGTTAAAGAACTGGAGAACCTGACATGAAACAAATTAAACAAGAGTTTTCAGACATTGGACAATAGGTGGGAATGGTGCTAAGTGAGAAAAGAACCTATGAAGTGAGTCCTAAAATTCTATCAGTTTAATACATGCAGAAATTTTCCAAGATGCAGTGCAATAATGACAAGGTCAAAGAGAGCCCAGTGGAAGAGACAGAGATGGAGTTTGGGGTGGTTAAGGCAACTAGTGTCTGTAGCACTGAGTTAGAGAGAGAGAGGATCTATTGATACTCTGGAGAGATCTGGAGATTTGCATAGCAAATAGAGAAATGGTAGTTTTAAACTTAACCATATCAATAATTATAATAAATATAACTGGTTTAATCATTTCAAGTAAAAATCAAAGATTGTCATAGGTAACTTTTTCAAAGACCCAGCTATACACTATCTACAAGAAAATCCACCCTAATTTTACATACACAGATAGGCTAAAAGTAAATGAATAGAAAAAAAAAAAAAAAAAGCATTGTAAACATTTGAGTTTCCTAACTTGATGTTCCTTGCCTGTAACAAAAACTACTACATGTTCAGGCAAGATATGTCCCTATGGAAATTGAGGTTCAGGGAACTAGAGCAAGTGCTGATACTCCAATGCTGTAATAAATTATTCTTTGCTATCTGACCCAGGAGTCTCATGTATTTTGCTTGCTACCGTGAGCCTGTGCAGGCTAACTTGTCAGGCTGCAAGAAGCATAAATGTGGATTAAAATATAGAAAAAAGAAATCCAACTTTTCACAGTCCTTGGTAAGATCCACTTCCAATTGTCATATGGCTGACAGTTTGGTACTGCTTTTTGTGTAAGGCCTGTTTCTTTCCGCTATGGTTTGAATGCATTGCTTCCAAAATCCAGGTGTTGCCAATGGGATGATATTAAGAGGTAGGGTCTTTAAGAGGTGAGTAGGCCAGGAGGCCTCCTTCCTTGTGCATGACTTTAAGACCCATATAAAAGAGGCTTCAGCTCTCTTGTCCTTCTGCCTGCTACCATTTGAGGACACAACCTTCATCCCCTGTGGAAGATGTAGCCCTCACCAGACAACTGAACCTGCCGGTGCCTTGATCCTGGACTCCCCAGCCTGATAAACTGTGAGAAGATAAATTTTTATTCTTTATAAATTACCCAGTCTGTAGTGTTCTGCTCTAACAGCACAAATAGATTAAGGCACCTCTTATGTGGGCTTCCTCACAGGGTATTTGAATGTCCTCACAACATGATGGCTGGTTTCGTTCAGAGAGAATGATCTCAGAGAGAATGGGAGGAGAGAGGGAGACAATGGGAGAGGGAGTGAGAAAGTGTGTGAGTGAAGGTATGAGTGAGAGGATGTGTGTGAGAGAGTTTGAGAGATGGAGAGAGTGCGTGTGTGTGTGAGAGAGTGTGTGAGTTAGAGACAGAGTGAGAGTGTGCTGAGACAGTGGAGACAGGGAGAGAGAGAGAGAAAGAGAGAGAGAGAGAGGGAGAGGAACGCCAGATAGAAACTAACTCTTTTATTACCTAGCCTCAGAAGTCAAATAGCATCAATTTCCTCACATTTTTATTTACTATAAGCACTTAGTAAACCCAGCTCTCAGTGAAGTAGAGAGGTACTAAGTTTTCTCTTTCTAAGGGAGGCGTGTCAAAGAAATTCTGGACATATCTCAAAACTACCATGCAGTATGATTCCATTTATGTGAAACTCTTGAAAAGGCAAAGCTTTAATGATAAAATAACTGATCAGTGGTTGTCAGGGACTAGGAGTAGGTGCTGAGGGTTGGCTGATAAGATGTATAGGGGAACTTTTTGAGGGAATGGAAATGTTCTATACCATGATTCTCACATTGGTTATACAACTTATTAAACTGTACACTTAAAGTGAATTTTACTGTATAAATCATATCATATTCTGAAAAAATGTATGAAATTCATGAAATCTTGCTTATTATAAATGTAGAGGTCTAACATTTTGACAGGGGAGGTAGCGACTTCTGAGAAAGAATGTATCAGGGAGAATGACAGGCAGTACAGGTGATTGCTTCAGTGACATCAGAGAGGACTAGTAATTTCTAATACAAAGCTGTGTCTATTACAGTTTTCTAGCCTAACTTTACAAAATTATAGAATTAGAATAAAAGTGTCAGTAGTAATTATGTGTGTTTTTCTTTACCATCTCTTCTGTAGGATGACGAGAGTACAATGAGCACAATATTGATCTTTGACAATAATAAAAAAACTTCTTTTGAAAAAATAAGGCAGTGCTCTCAAAATTAGACAATGGGAGTTATCAACAGGCGGTACCTTCAGCTGGCTCGCACCAGTTAAAAAGTTGTTACCAACAATGGCAACCTAGGAAATATCATGGTATGTCAGAACAAAACATGAAGAATGTCACGAAGCAGCCTGGAGAACTGGTCCTCGGAGCACAAAAGAGACTTCCCTGCCATCCCAGAACTATTATATTTGAAAAAGATTTTAGAAAGTCTGAATTTGCCAGAAAATTGTACAGTGTAAATCCAGAGAAATAGAAAACCCTTTTAATCTGTTATGAATTTGGAAATAATGAATTGTCTGTAGACTAAAGCTGAGGTGAGCACGGACATTCTTTGGAAGAAACACTTTGTACTTGTTACAGTTATGGGCACCTGACTTGACAAAATGATCTCTTTTCACCATCAACTGGCCTGAGTTTCCACTTCTATAATAGAAATAATATACTGTGTCAAAGTTCATGCCGAGCAGTAAATTATCTAGCACTGACAAGGAATTAGAATATATTTTAAAATAAACATTGATAAGAGCTATCACAAATTAAATAAAGTTACCTACTTGAAAGAAATTTGATTAATATAACCAAAGAGGTTTCAAACTATTAGCTATATAACAGTCATCTAAAGCCCTTGTTAAAATGAAATTTACTGGGCCTGAGAACAGATATTCCTATTCCGTAAGTCTTGGGTGGGACCTGGGAACCGCAATGTTAAAGAAATACCTAGAGGATTCCAGGCAAGGGGCTCTCAAACCACTGACATTGTGGAAAACACTCAATGGAATAACATTAATATTTAGTATTAATAGAACATAATCTTCGAACATTCTCAGCAGCATATGCTTCACATTACATTATACAATAAAAAGACTATGGCTTCAAAAGCTTAATGCTAGAGCTGCTTTGAGTTAATCTTTTAAAGTACATTTGAAAAAGCATCTAATAGTATTAAGGGCATTTATATTAATAGTTGTCAACCCCATGAATTTACTTTTTATGAAAATACCTTTAGATTACTATCATATGATTATTTTTCTTTTTTGTTGTAAACACTTTAACCACACAACATGGTGTTTTTTTTTTATCTACATATGTACAGTGAAATGATTACCACAATCAAGAAAATTAACATATCACTGCACATAGTTACCTTTTGTGTGTGTGTGTGCGCACGCGTGTGATAAGAGGACCTAAACTCTACTCTCTTAGTAAGTATCCAGTATAAAATTTTATTAACTACACTCCTCATGCTGTACATTAGCTACATTAGATATTTACACTTATTCATCCTACAAAACTGCAACTTTGTACCCCTTAACTCACATACCCCCATTTCCTTTCATTCCCCACCCCTGTTCACCACCAGCCAACAGACATATGAAAAGGTGCTTAGCATCACTAATCATCAGGGAAATGCAAATCCAACCACAGTGAGTTATCATCTCATACCTTTAGCATGGCTATTATCAAAGTCAAGAGATAAGGGTTGGAGAGGATGTGGATAAAAGGGAACCCTTGGACACTGTAAATTGCTAATTGTCATGTGGAAAACAGGATGAGGATTCCTCAGACAATTAAAAATAAAACTACCATACGACCCAGCAATACCTCTTCTGGGCATATACAAAAGGAAATGAAATCAGCACTACATAGAAATATCTGCACTTCCATATTCTTTGCTGCATTATTCACAGTAGCCAAGATATAAAACTATAAAATAACCAAAATGTCCATCTGTGAATAACTGGATAAAGAAAGTCTGGTATGTATATATATGTATATAATGGAATATTATTCAGCCTTTAAAGAGGTGATTCTGCCTTTGCAATAGCATAGATAAACCTAGCAGACATTATCTAAGTGAAATAAGCCAGAGACTGAAAAGAAAAAAATATTCCATAATCTCACTTATATATGGAAATTTTTAAGTCAAATACCTAGAAACATAGGATTTTTTGTCTTCTCATATTTCGATATTTTTCTTATCTAAAAATTTACAAAGTTTTTTCCTCTACTCTTGTTTTATACCATAATCTAGGGCATCTTAATTTATTTATAATCCTTTTGAGAAAGCAATTAACTTTCAACTCTTTTGTCTGAATCTGACACCAAATATAAGCAGTCTAACATTCACACAGATTTAATTACTAAAAAATCAATATTATGCATTTAAATCTAATTATAGCACAAGAATTAGGGCTCTGATGAAGAAAAAATCTGGCTAATTAGGAATTTAGTCGGCGCGCATTAAAACTGGCAGATTCTTAGTCTTGACTACTTTGATAAAGCGTAAGATATTAAAAACTGACTTAAAGACAATTATAGTCCCAATAGTCATTATAATTGTATTTTAGGTGTTTATAACACCATAGTTTTTTCTAATAGGTTCTCAATTTACAGTCAGATTTTGTTTCATCTTCCCTCTAGCTAGGACTTTGGCCCAGAAAGAAAATTTCTCTTCTTCCCTTAAGTTATCCTCAGAAGATAAAATCTTACTACTGTCACTGTAGTACAGCATCAATGGTATATTATAAACTTAAACATTTCCTGTTGCTTTTCAGTTCCTTATTTGTGATCTTCTGGAGAAACAGAGCAGCTGTTCAACTTCATCCACATAATGAGTCTTCGTATATTTGAAACAGACTGTTATTACCATATAACTGTGTAATGTTAACAATTGAACACATAACGCACAGAAAAACACAATTTTACACTGCTGAAATTTCACAACAAATAAGAATCAGTGGTGTTTTTTGAATGCAAATAAGGTTTTCGGGTATCTAGTTGAAGCAGTAGATTATTGGTAGTTGTGTGAGATTTGAATCTAAGAAACACAAATTCTCTTGTTTTCCTTCTCATATTAAGTCATTTCTTACATGATTGCCTATTGCTCAGTGCACCATTAGTTTCTTAAAAAATTCTTGTCCATTGTCAAGGCAAAATCAAGATGATCCTTTTTCCTCAAACCCTCTCTAATGCATTTGTGGAGATATAATCTCACTGTTATACATCTATATGTTATACACACATTTTACACTGTACAGGTATCAAATTTTAATTTAATTTTTTCCTTCTATCTCCATAGAGATATATAAGCCCCTCAAAAGCAAGGGTGCTTGTCCTACCCAGCAAGACACTGCCTAGGACATAGTAAGTTTTCAATAATCTTGTGAATATAATCTTTAAGTCACTTTATCATTTGCCATCAATTCATATTATTCTTCCTTTATCCACTCTCATTATTTATTTTTTTCTGTGAGAACTGGTTTTTGAATTCTTCAAGAGTTCTAGTTCTCAATTTGTTTTTGATCTCTCACCATTCCTCCTTAGCAGTTTTTAAAACCCTGTTCTGCACTGTTTCAATTATTATATCACCTTCATAAGGAAGGCTATAAATACAAACAAATTAATACCTCACCATTCCTGCTGAATGTTAAAGGTACAATTATTATGTTTAAATTATTATCATTATTTTACTTTTGGCAGATAAAAAAGACTAAGGTATGAAGTAGTTGAAACTAGCCACATATAACTAAGGTAGGTCTAAAACTAGACATTTCTTTCTTGTTTGAGTTTTAGTTCAGGTCAGTTTGGAATATCCATTTGCATTTGTATTAGTATTCTGTATTTCTTTTTTAAGAACTTAAAATGACACTTTGATTATTCAGTGAAGTATTTCCAAACCGTGTGATATACTATTATTCGTTTGTTTGTTTGGTTTGAGACAGAGTCTTGCTCTGTTCCTTGGATAGAGTGCAGTGTCATCATCATAGCTCTCTGCAACCTCAAACTCCTAGACTAAAGCGATCCTCCTGCCTCAGCCTCCCGAGTAGCTGGGACTACAGGTGCACACCAGGATGCCCAGCATTTTTTTTTTTTTTCTTTTTCTTTTTCTTTCTTTTTTTTTTTTTTTACCTGGGAAATATTTTGTTTGTTTGTTTTATTATTATTTTAGCATATTGTGGGGGTACAAAAGTTTAGATTACGTATATTGCCCTTGCCCCCCCCCCCAGTCAGAGCTTCAAACGTGTCCATCCCCTAGACAGTGAGCATCACACTCATTATGTATGTATACACCCACATTGTTTTGACATGTGTGTTTTGTCAGACTTCATAATTCTTTGATGGACCATTGTTTCCAAGGAAAGGTTAAGTGCCCTATACTTCCACAACAGTATTCCACAGAATAATACAAGCATGTGTTTAGCCCCAATCAGGAAACAATTCTCATCCTTATCCACTGCTTCTTTATCTGCTACTCTCTTCCTGATTTCCTTAGTGACTTCCTTCTGAAAAATATTTTCCTCTCCTGTAGGATGGGAACGTTGTAATAACACCAGACACCCACTAATTTTCCAACTCACACCGCTTTTGGAATAGCACTCTAATAGTCACCGTAAGCCACCGCCGCTTGTGGAGAAGTCAAGAGTTACAGCTTTAACCAAGGTCTCACGGTTTCCTTTGAATATAGTTCTTGTCATAGATGAAATAGATATAGATGATACAGGTATAGATAAATAAAGATATGAATTGAGACATATGTACATGTGTGTGGACATGGATAAAGATACATATATAATGCTACATTTGATATTTTAGGAAAATATTGATCCCACTTAAGACCCTTACTCTAAGGATCCACTTATTTTGCAAAAGTTTTTTTAATGTCTTCTTTGTATCAAGCCCTGTGATATGGACTGAAGATATAACAAAGCCATTGCTTAATTCTCTCTTTTACAAAGGTGGGGGAACTATACATCAAATAACCAAGAAATAAATATGTATTTGAACATCATTAAAATACACTAAGAAAATTAGAGTTGTAGGAGAGAGAATTAGAGGGGAACTTTGTTAGATGGAGAGGTTTCTTTGAAGAATTAGTATTTAAGCTGACACCTGAGAGCTATAACTCAGTCGAAGGCAAAGTAGATAAAAGAATGTTTCAATAGTGGATACAGCCTGCTTGAAGTCTCTAAAATAAGGAATAACTTGCCATATGTTAGGAGCAGAAAGAAGGACTCTGCCTGGACTGTAGTGTTGGAGGGGTAGGGGGTGGTGTTTGTTGGATTGGCAGGAGATGACACTTAACAGAAGGCAGAGAGGCCCTACAGGACTTTGTAGGCTACAATTAAGATTTGGGATTTTTATCTAAAATGTAATAGAAAGTCATTGAAGAGTTTAGAATAGGAGAGCAGCATGATGCATATTTTGAGAAGATATCCAAAAAATGCAGTGATGAATTAAATAAAGTGAATGAGGGAAATAAAAGAAAATACCTGTTTTTATAACATTATGAAATAGGAAACACATGGACTTAAATTGAAATTTACTTGTCAGGAGGAAAAAAACTTTGATTTTTATTTTGCAATATGTAGTGTTTTATTTGCATTACTTATTAAAATTGACTTTCATAAAAACTGTGAAATTTGACAACTATTTCTATCTTCTGCTTCTCATCAGTTTGGGAGGGAGATCTAATTAGCTAACGTCAAAAGAAACCAATACAAATCATACCTACAGGGGGAACAAAAGGAAAACGATTTACGTGTGTATACACCATCCCAATCTGGGAAGAAATTGCATAGTGATCATTTGTAGAAAGAAATTTGGTTAAATATTTTTGCTGTCTAACATTCATTTCTCTAGATTCTTTTGGAAATAAAAATTTCCAGATATTGGAATACTCTCTGATAAGACACACATTTGAAATTAAAATTGTTCCTCTGCTATAAATGCAAATATCCTTAGACATTTGGCATTTAAATAAATACAGCCTCATCATTTTATTAATAGTGTATTTAAAAACACTACTAATGTTTTTAAATCCTTTTTAGTGATACAAATTATCTTCACTGGTTATTTCCAAAAAAATGTTTGTCAAAACTAGTTTAAAAATTTCTATTCTTTTTCATTCCAATTGATTTATTATCTCTCCTTTCATTTCGTTGCCAATTCTATTGAAAAAATAGCCTAAATTTGCTATTTAGCATCATGGAAACAAATTTTTCCCTATTATTAAATGTAAAACTATAATCAAAGATCACTAAATACCTCCTAACTGCTAATACAACAGCTTTTTCTATGTTCATAAACCATTTCATCTCCATACAACTGATAGCACCTTTATTCTTTAAACTTTATTTTTTTTAATAGATCATCTATTTTTTTAATCATTTTTTCCCCACAAATTCATTCAATATTACCATTAGCCAAAGTAGCTTTTGCACTGAGCACTTCATGTTGGCAGTCCCATCCATTCTATATAGTTTTAAATTACCTCTTAGTTTGATGGTTCCTATATTTATATCTACAAATAGATTTGCCAGCCTGCTTCCCACTCACCAAAATGTGTCCAAATCAGGGTTTACCATTTTCCCCCATGCCTTATCTCAGCTAAAGTCCACATCTTCCTCCCAGTATCATGGGCTCCTTCATCTTCAGGCCTACTTTTTGAACCAACTACCATAACCCAGTAAATTCTTTATGAACTATATCAGTTTTCTCTTCTCCACTGCCACTGATAACACCTAAATGAATTCCCAATTAATCAACTTGCCCATAATCTCTCTCCTTTGGATTCCATCATTTACATACCATTTTCAGTTTTCTCAATTATTAGTGACTTGATAGCACTCTCCTTCATCAAAAACCTGTTTAGAAAAATATATCTCAAATTCTTCCTATTAACCTCAAAGAAGTTGTCATTCAACTATAACACTACCTTCCCAATTTCATCTACCAGTACACTTTCCACACATTGGAAAGTGTACTTCATCCCCAAGTGTACTTGACATTTTTAGAATACACTCACTATATATGTCTCTCTGGTTACTTAGGCTGAATGACTTAAAAGCACAGACCAAAATTCTTGTGAAAGTGATTTATTGAAGGAGTCCTCCCAGAAGTAGGAAAGTAAGGAAAAAAACAAAAATTCATTGCTCATTATTTGTCTTTAGAGAGTATATTGGTTTTTTATTAGCATTATATATTTTCTTCTATCATCTTTTATAACATTATTTATATGTGGTAACATCTTTGGGTACAAAGGCAGTTATTGATTCGTTATTTTTGTACTCACTCCACCACAGCTCCTAGCAAAAAGCTCTATAACATAGTCAGAATTTTTAAAGTATTTCCTGAATTGGATTGTCAGTAAAAGTGAGTATTTTACAGGAAATCTTAAGAGTAGTGATCTTTTTCTGGAAAATAAAAAGCCATTATATATTTTATATTTCAATGTCCTATTTATGGTTATGGATTTAAACCCTTTTTGGTGTTTTATGTCAGACCTTTCAAAAATCATCATTAGTTTTTGTCACTGGAATACTATTTGGTATTGTTCCAAGATTAATTATATTAGCCATTCTTTTTTTTCTATAGCAAAATAGAAAGCTATTAGACATAAAACTCACAGAACTAGAATGAGCCTCAGGAGGTCACCTTAGTCCTAAATGAAACTGAAGATGTTCTCAAATTATTCACAGAGGGAGCTGTCCATTTGTTCCATTTATTTTTTTTAAAGAACAATCCAGGCTTCTCCTACCATTTATAGGCTTTCTTTCTACACATACAAAAAGATAGTGGAGCTGGTTTTATCTGCTTTCTGGCCCTCTTTTATACAGCTTAGGTTCCCTTTGGCTTTATGATTATGTCTTTCTCAACTATCAATTTTTAAAAATCATATATTAAATTTCATATATTAAATGTATGATTTTAATAAAATCATATATTAAATTAAGGTGAATTATTTAACCTGTTTTATTAAAATTTTATTATAATATCCTTGTAGATTTCCATGTAGTTGTAAGAAATAATACACTTTACCAAGTTTTCTGCAATGCTAGCCTGAAAACTAGAGTACAATATCACACCCAGAATATTGACATTGATGCAATCAAGATACAGAAAGTTTTTATTATCATAAGGATCCCTTGTGTTATCCTTTTATAATCACACCCATTATGTTCCTGCCTCACCCCTTCCTTAACTCTGTACAATCACTAACAAGAATACTGTATACATGGAATCATACAATGTCAAACCCTTAGATTAGCTTTTTAAAAATTTAAACATTTTTTAATTTCAGTATTTTTATGAGCTATAAGTTTAGTTTTGTTACATGGATAAATTGTGTAGCAATGAGGTCTGGGCTTTTAGTACACTCATCACCTGAAAGGGTACATTGTATTCAATAGGTAATTTTTCATTCCTCACCTTCCTCCCACTCTTCCACCTTTGGTGTTTCCAATATTTTTTATTCCATTTGTATGACTGTGGGTACCTATAGCTTAGCTCCCATTTACAAGTGAGAATAGATAATATTTGATTTATCATTCCTGAGTTACTTCACCTACAATAATAGCCTCCGGTCCCATCCAAGTTGCTGAAAAAGGCATTTTTTCATTCTTATTATGACTGAACAGTATTCCATGGAATCCATGCACATATGTTGCATTTTCTCTATCTACTTATTGGTTGATGGACACAAAGGTTGATTCCATATCTTTAGTATTGTGAATTGTGCTGCAATAAGCATACAAGTGCAGGTGTCTTTTTGATGTAATGACTTCTTTTCCTTTGGGTATATAGCCAGTAGTGGGATTGCTGGATCAAATGGTAGACTGACTTTAATTCTCTGTGAAATCTCCATACTACTTTCCATAGAGGTTGTACTAATTTACATTCTCACCAATAGTGTATAAGAAGTCCCTTTTCAATACCATTCATGCTGTCATCTATTGTTTTTTGACTTTTTAATAATGTCTATTTTGACTGGAATAAGATGGTTTTAATTTGTGGTTTTAATTTTCACATCTCTGATGATTAGTGATGTTTAGCACTTTTTTCATATATTTGTTGGCCATTTGTATATCTTCCTTTATTTCTTTTGCTGTGTAGAAGCTTTTTGGTTTAATTAAGTCCTATTTGTCTCTTTTTGTTTTTGTTGCATTTGCTTCTGGTGTCTTAGTCATAAATTCTTTGTTAATGTTCAAAGGAGATTTTTGTAGGTTTTCTTCTAGAATTTTTATGCTTTCAGGTCTTACATTTGAGTCTTTAATCTATCTTGAGTTAATTTTTGTATAAGTGAGAGATAGGGATCATATTTTCCCGGCACCATTTATTGAGTAGTGTATCCATTTCCCAGTATATGTTTTTTTCTGCTTTGTCAAAGATCAGTTGGTATATGGCTTTATTTCTGGGGTACCTATTGTGTTCCATTGATCTATGTGTCTGTTTTAAACCAGTATCATGCTGTTTTGGTTACCATAGCCTTGTAACATAATTTGAAGTCAAGTAATGTGAACCTCCAGTTTTGTTCTTTTTGCTTAGGATTTCTTTGACTATTTGAGCTCTTTTTTAGTTTCATATAAATTTTTGGATTTTTTTTCTAATTCTTGAAAAATGCAGTTGTTATTTTAATAAGAATTGTATTGAATCTGTAGATTGCTTTGGGCAGTATGGTTATTTTAACAATATTGATTCTTCCAATCTATGAGCATGGAATGCTTTTCCATTTGTTTGTATCATTTACAATTTCTTTCATCAGTGTTTTCTAGTTTTCCTTGTAGAGATCTTTCACCTTCTTGGTTAAGTATATTCCTAGGTATTTTATTATTTTTTTTGCAGCTATTGTAAATAGGATTGAGTTCTTGATTTGGATCTCAACTTGATTGTTATTGGTGCACAGAAATGCCACTGATTTTATAACCTGAGACTTAACTGAATTAGTTTGCCAAATCTAGCAGTCTTTTGTAGATGTCTTCAGGATTTTCTAGATATAAGATCATATCATCGACAAAAATAATTTGACTTCATTTTGTATAATTTAGATGCCTTTAATTTCTTTCTCTTGCCTGATTGCTTTGGTTAGGACTTCTAGTACTATGGTAAATAGAAATAGTGAAAGTCGTCTTCCTTGTCTTGTTCCAGTTCTTAGGGGACATGCTTTCAATTTTTCCCCGTGCAGTATAATATTGGATATGGGTTTGTAATATATGACATTCATTATTTTGAGGTATGTTTCTTCTATGCCTAGATTGTTGACAGTTTTTATCATAAAGGATGCTGCATCTTACTGAATGTTTTTTCTGCATTCATTGAGATGACCATATGTTTTCTTTTTAATTGTGTTCATTTGGCGAATCACATTTATTGACTTGTGTATGTTGAACTATCCTTACAACCCTGGGATAAACCCACTTGATTGTGGTGTATTATCTTTTTGATTTGCTGTTGGATTTTGTTTGCTAATATTTTGTTGAGCATCTTTGCATCTATGTTCATCAAGTATATTGGTCTGTAGTTTTCTTTTTATTGTTATTGTAGTTGTGTCCTTTCCTGGCTTTGGCATCAGAGTGATAGTGGTTTTGTAGAATGAGATAGAGGAGATTGGCTTTTTTTTTTTTTTCACTCAGTGTAATTTCCTCAAGATTTATCCTGATTTTTGAAGCTGTCAATAATGTGTACCTTTTTATTGCTGAATAACATTCCATGGTATGGATGCATCACATTTTAACCATTTCCCCAGCGAAGGACATCTAGGTTGTTTCCAGCTTCAGGTTATTACAAATAGTGCTGCTATAAATATTAGAGCTTCTAGGTTTTCACATGAAGAGGAGTCTTTATTCTGGGGGATACGAGCCTAGGAATACAACTGCTGGGTCCCCTGGTAGTTGCATTTTTTCTTTTTTTAAGAAATGGACAAACTATTTTCTAGAATGGCTGTATTATATTACATAGCCACCAGCAATGTATAAGTAAATAATCAATGTTTACATCCTTGACAGTATTTAATGTAGTCACTATTTTTTATTTTAGCCATTCTAATAGATGTGTAATGGTATTTCATTATTGCTTTAATTTGCATTTCCCTAATGGCCATTATGTTGAACATCTTTTCATACCTTTTTTTGCATCTGTATGTTCTTTTCATTGAAATGTCTCTTTATATATTTTACCCATTTTCTACTTGTATTTTTTGTCTTCATACTGTTGAGTTTTGAGAGCTTTTCATACATTCTACATACTAGTCCTTTGCTAAATATGTGATTTGCAAATATTTTCTCTCACTTTGTAGCTTGCCTTTTCATTTTCTTAATACAATTTTTTGCATAGAAATGTTTTAAATTTTGATAAAGTCCAATTTCCAATTTATCTATTTTATGGACCCATGTTTTTCTGTGAAGTCTAAAAACTTATGTCTTGCCCTAAATCTTGAAGATTTTCTTCTATTTTTTAAAAAAATTTACAGTTTTATACTTTACAGTTAACTCCAAAATTTATCTTGAGTTAATTTGGTATAAGATGAGAGACTTAGGCCAGGTTCTTTTATCTTTTCTTCTATTTTATTTTTTCTTTTTTTCTTTTTCCTTTCTCTTTTTTTCTGTATTTCTTCTTTTTTCTTTTGCCTATAGATGTCCAATTATTCTAGCACCGTTTTTTGAAAAGGCTACCCTTCCTCTATTGAATTGTTTTTTCACCTTTGTTAAAATTGGTTGAGCAGATGTGTGTGGATCTGTTTCTGGATTATCTGTTCCATTTTACTGATCTATGTGCTTATCCCTCCAACAATACCACAGAGTCATGATAACTGATACTATGTAATACGTCTTGAAATCAAGTAACTGATTCTTCCAACTTTACTCTTCTTTTTCAAAATTTATTGTTGTAATCTAGATCCTTTGAATTTTTATATTAATTTTAAAATAAACTTGTTCATTTCAGAAAAAATCATGCTGAGAAGTTTATAGGAATTAAACCAACTCTATATATATCAATTTGTGGAGAATTAGTATCTTTATTATATTGACTCTTCCAATCCATGGACATAATATGTATCCCCATTTGTCTGGATCTTTTAAATTTTTTCTTCAGTATTGTGTGATTTTTCACCACACAAATTCTGTATATATTTTGTAAGATTTACACCTAAGTATTTCATATTTTGAGCAATTATAAATGACATTATACTTTTAATTTTGGTTCCCATATGTTCATTGTTAGTATATCAAAATGCAATTGATTTTTGCACGTTATTCTTCTATCTTGAATCCTTGCTAAACTCATTTATAAGTTATGACAGTTTGGGGGATTTTTTTATACATTCCTTAGGATTTTTTACATTGTCAATCATGTCATCTTCAAATAAGTACAGTTTTATTTCTTCCTTTTCACTCAGAATACATAATGTTTCTTTTCCTTGATTTATTGGTTACAACCCCAAGAATTATGTTGAGAGATTTGAGCATGGTCATCATTGTCTTATTCACATTCTTAGAGAGAAGGCATCGAGTCTTTTGTCATTAGGTATAATGTTAGCTGTAGGATTTTTGCAGATGTTCTTTATCAAGTGTCAAGTTGAGGAAGTTCCTCTGTATTCCTATTTTCTTAGCATTCTTGTAATAAATAGGTGTTGTATTTTGTAAATTGTTTTTTCTGCATCAGTGAAGAAGACCCAGAGGTAACGGAAAATTCTGGGACTGTCAAATACATATATTTTAAATTGGAGCCAGTAATTTCTTCTTCTGGAAAGAGCCAGAGAGTAAATATATTAGGTGTTGTGTGTCACATATTCTCTCTGTTTTATATATTTTGTGTATTTTTTTCAACTTTTTAAAAGTTTAAAGACTACTCCTAATTAATGGCTGTATCAAAACAATCCTCTGATCACATTTGAGACATGGACTTTAGCTGTCTGACACCTGTTTTGGGTTAATTCTTCATGTTGGTACATTTTCCTCATATGAAATATAATTTTTTTTTTAATGTTAGCTTTTCCTTAGGACAGACTGATTTTTGCATGGGTTCCTCTTTGGCCTGGATTACAAGAAACACTTGAATTAGTTTGGAACCTAATTATGTTAATTTATTTGTTTTAGAAACATATATCAATAAGAAATCTAAATATTAATGTCACAATATGATGTGATGGTGGCCAGTATTTTTCTTTTACTTTTTCTTTTTACTGTCTAAATTATACACTGCAGAGGAATTTTCTTTGAGGCTTTTCCTATTTTTCTTAAATGTACATTATGCATGAATTAGACTTCAAAGAATCCAGGTTTTATTCAGAGGCTCAGGTTCAATTTCCTATTTGTGCAAACACTGAGCGCAAACCTTTTATCTTTGAGTGGATGTTAAACTTTCATCACTAGTCTCTAAGCCCTGTGCCTTTTCCAAAACTACAGGGTACCAAAGCAGCCTGGGCTTTTCATATTACTTATTACCTTTCTTTATTTTTTGGATTTGATTTCTCTACTTATTCCTGACACCTGGGTATTTTTTGCTTTTTTCCTTCTTTTTTTTTTTTTTCTTTCCTTTTTCCTCATGGAAAAAATTAGCATCTATATTTATTTAGTCTGTTATATTGTTTAATATCCTGTGGTTTTGCAATGCATTTTCTTAGGTAATTCTGACAGCAACCCAAGTCTCAGAGTGGAGATATTGAACAGAAATGCTTAACGTGGAGGATGAATTAATGTACTTTTGTGGTTCTCTGCTCCTTCCCTCCATTCTCTAGACTTGTGTCAGGGCTTCATAGGAGTCAACACTGTATACAGGCAAAGAAAGAAAAGTGCTGCTCCAGACAGTACTGGGACAATCATGGGGAAAGCACGAGTTATGCTGTGGTACTCGGGTAACTGAGTTTAATACAGTGGAAGATGAGAAAGACTCTCAGGACGTTGGTGTACAGCATGGTTCGATGGATGTGTTGAGGGAGCCAGAAAACACAACATTGCCCTCCCACATTAATCTTCTACTGAGATTTGGTGGAGACACATGCATTTAAAAATATTATGCATTTTAATAATTTTCTCTTCATTAATCATGGTAGCAGCCAAAGTTCTTACTTATTGTTTTGTTTTGGTTTTGGTGGTGTTTTTGCTTTGGGAGTGGGCATATTGGGACCCCTTTCTCTTTAATATAATTAGGTTAAAAGAATTTTTACCATATATTTAAGAGATATGGAAAAGCAAAAACATAAAATATTTGTATATGCTATTTTCTTTAAAAACATTATATTCATTCACTTTTCCTGATACATCGAGGAAACTGATTTTCAGTGACTTTATGAAAAAGTCAGAAAATTGCAAAGGCAGAATTTAAACCCATGTTTTTCTGCCTGTAAATTCTGGCTTCTTCCCTCTATGCTCTGCTGCTTCCTTAAAAGATTGAAAGATTCCCATAGACACCAGATGAATGACTGAGCTTTGTATTCAGATCACTTACCTAAGTAGGGCTTGCTGTCATCTCCCACAAAGGGCCTAAATCACTAATGTAGCCTTAGTTTATTGCATATATGTCAAGTTAGAATATAAACCAAAAAAAAAATAAAAATCCTAAGTCATTGAAGACATTATCAAACTATTGTTACACTTAAATTTATTAAACTTATGGTTTTGTGCCCTATCTGAATAACTTTAAAAGATAACTTTATTTGAAAAATGAATAAACTCTATTATTAAATGTATTTCAAGGTTTAGCTGGGGTCATCACTTTTCCTGATCAAATTAGAATTTTTTAATTTTTTCTATTTCACTAGATTTAGGGAGTACAGTTGGTTTTCTGTTACATAGATGAATTGCATCATGGTAGAGACAGGGCTTTTAGTGTATCCATCATCTGAATAGTGTACATTGTACCTGATGAAAAATTAGACAAAATTTTTTTTTTTTTTTTTTTTTTTTGAGACAGAGTCTGGCTCTGTTGCCCGGGCTAGAGTGCCGTGGTGTCAGCCTAGCTCACAGCAACCTCAAACTCCTGGGCTCAAGCAATCCTCCTGCCTCAGCCTCTCTAGTAGCTGGGACTACAGGCATGTGCCACCATGCCCAGCTAATTTTTTTCCTATATGTATATTTTTAGTTGTCCAGATAATTTCTTTCTATTTTTAGTAGAGACAGGGTCTCGCTCTTGCTCAGGCTGGTCTCGAACCCCTGACCTTGAGTGATCCTCCTGCCTCAGCCTCCCAGAGTGCTAGGATTACAGGCATGAGCCACCGTGCCCGGCCTAAAATTTAATGTTTAATTACGAACACATTTCCACATCCTGGGTTTATTCTTAAATAAGAAAATTGTGATTTAATGCCTCAATTTAGACTCTTTTTAATCTTAAGTCTAATATCACTCAAAAGTCTGACTCTTTAAAAATAAAATTTAATTATCAAGAAAATCCAGAATAGATCATCCTAAATCTAGAAGACTATAGGTGAAACTTTGGAAAACATAAATGATCTCCTGGAAAAAAAAAAAAAAATGGGAGACAGAGAGAACAAAGAAACTTAAAGTACATGTAAAAAGCAGATTTCTCAGGGAGAAGATGTATGTGATAGAAGATGATTATACTTATCTTGAGGGAAGCTAGTGGCTTATTGTATATCTGAGGTTTCCAATAGGTACTTAATAAGATTTTACAAGAAGATCTGATGGTTTCTTGTCTAAATTCTACTAACATCTAGTAGGTGGTATGCTGGAGCCAGCTTGTAATGACTAATGAGAGCAAGTAAATAAATATTCAGGAACTTTGCCATATGGTATAACAGTAGGTAGCTTGAAATCACCTTCAGTAGCAGTATTTACACCGTGGAAATCAGCAAATGAGACCAATCAGTCTTTTTTTTCGCCTTGAAGAAAGCCAGTTTACCAGCATAATAATGACTCTTTTCCAGAAATTGGACAAATCACTGAATTCTCTAGGCATAAGTCTGAGAAGAAAGGTTGTATAATTTTTATATATCTATATGAACCTAAAATTAGAAATGTTAGTTGACAATGGAAATAAAAGAAAGAAACTAGGAAATGGACGCAGCTCAAATATGAGATTTAGTCGTCATCCTAGTGTTGATTCCAACACAACATTTATATCATGCTATACCTGTTATATCTATAGTAAACCTGTGTTATCAAATGTGTGTATCAAGGGAAGTCTGAATTGACAAATAAAATGCTGAGTAGGGGAAATAGGATTTTAAACTTAAAAGAATCTTCCCTACAAAAGAAAATACATTTATGACACAATGATTATTGTAACTATATATGGATTTAATACATTTCTAGGTAAGCACTACCTTCATCTTATTTTAGCGGTGATGAAAACTCCCCCTTGTTGCCTGATCATTCAGGCAAAAATATCTTTCCTGTCTCTTTAACATGAAGCAAAATATAATCGACCATGTTATTCTCATTAGAACTGACTGACTTCTGCAAATACAGAAAAGAGCACTGATTATGCTTCAAATTATCAAAGTCTGGAATTCTGAAAACTTGGTAACAATTAAGATGTCAGGAAATTAGATCCCTAATGAATATTTGTGAAATAAACACATGAATGATTATAACATTAACTATTAAATTATGAGAGAGAACTGAACTGATTTACACAGGAATTAAGATGTTTTTCACAAGATGGTAGATTGGTAAAAGTAGGACAAAATTGTTAATAGAAGGACAAATAATTATTTTGATCTAAATATATGTATAAATGATTTTGTTTTTTATATATACAACAAAAGAAAAAATATATATGTTCTTTTTCTAAACATATTTACAGTTATCAGTGTACCCAATGCGGTGAATGTGCCCAATAACATTTAACAGTCAAGTTGGCAGGAAGGGAAAGTGACTGGGACCATGTGAACAGTTCCTTGCTTCAGTTACTTGTTAACTGTGGCTGCAGCTGTCTGAGCAGCTGTCCAGGGGCAGCCTGTCTCCCAGCGTGCTTCTGTAGGCGGTGGAAGAATGCCAACAAAGAACAGGAAAGGACCAGATACACTAGTGGAAACCAACTACCATGGTGAGGATTCCACCTCCATGTACACTAAGGGAAAAGACTAATGGTGCTTCCTTAGAATGCTGGTGTCTCCTTTTCACTCAGTTGATTTCACAACCCTTCCCTTGTTGCTTCTAGTCATCTTGTCTTCCTAAGCCTAGATATATTTCCAAAACTTATTTTCTTTCTCATAATTTGTTATTTTGCTTTCCAACTCTATTGGAAACCTTCAAAGTTTCTTGTTTATTTGTTTGTTTCTAGCCCTGTTACTTAGTTGCTAATATCTGGGAATATCATGAGTGGGTATGTAGTATGTTATGCGGCATTCTTGAATCTCCAGAGTGTTTGTGGCCAAAACTTTTATTCATTGTTCTCAATAACCTACTAAAAATGAGCTTTACAGTTGATATTTAAATCTGGATAAGATGGAGAAACAGGGATTAGATATACCTTCTGCTTTAAAAGATTAAAAACACTGGATGAAATATAAGAAATCAGCTCATAAGTTACTTGACATGAGGGAACAAGGGACCGTTATTCCTGAAGGATGGGAAACAAATGAGGTAAATCCCAGCTTACTGACTGGAGAAGGTTTTCAAGGTACAGTGCAGACGGTGGGAACCACTCAGGAGATGGAACTGGAAGCTGAGGGGAGCCAGCGTGGCGAGCATTCACAGAAGAGTGCTGGAGGGAAAAGAGCCGCCCAGAGAGAGAATTCCAAGGATTTGCAGAGAAACTCGACAGCTGTCTGAAACAGCTGTCCAGTGATAACCTGATTCCCAACGTGCATCTACAGGTGGTGTTCATGTGAGTACTGATAAGCACACATGTGAAGAAACTACTCAAGTCCCGAAAGAACCACCCAGAAGTATTAGAGAAAATAGTGCCTGGAGACTACAGAGGGCCTAGAATAGTGGCTGTTCCCAGCAGCCAGAGCAGAATTGCTCACAATTCACAAGGCATCAGTAAGAGTACTAAGAAGAAGGTTCTTGCTTCAGTAATGTGGAAAACATTGCAATAACTGTAGACTAAATGGTGCTCTGATGTTAGCTAAGGAAGTCTCAAACCATAGCTCAAAAGAATCAAATTGATTTAAACTCACTTAACTGTGTCACAGAACAAAGCTTAAGAATATGATACAAAACATGTAAATAAATAGTCCTCATCCACTAAGGTAAAATTCATAATGCCTTATATTTAACAAAAAATTTCCAGGCAAGCCTGCAGAGAGTGCAAAGAAGGAAAAAAAAAATACCCATAATGAGGGAAAAGATTGACCAATTAAAACTGAATCAGAAATGACACAAAGCATTGCATTAATAAGCAAAAACATTTAAAAAGTATTATTATAACTCTATTCCATGTGCTTACAAAGCTAGAGGGAAGAGTAAACTTGTTAAGGAGAGATGTGGAAGAAATTTTTTTGAAAGAACCCAAATTGAACTTCTGTAGATGAAATCTACAAGGTCTAAAATGAAAAATTCACTGATGGGATTAACCCCAGGTTGGATGTTGCAGAAGAAAATATTAATGCATTGAAGAAACATCAAAAGACATTATCCAAATGAAACACAGGGAGAAAAAATGTAAAAAAAGAATCGGAAAACTTTACATGGCCAAATTATGTGTAGGTGGGGTGTTCAAAATAAGGAAAGGGGAATATAAAAATATGTTTTACAATTAGTGGCCCAAAATTTTCCAAATTTGATGAAAACTATAAATTCACAAATCCCAGAAACTCGGTGAACCCAACCTCAAAAATAATGAAGTACACTATACTAAGGAATCACACAATAAATTGCTTAAAAACAATGATAAAGGGAAAAAAATAAAGCAGTTAGTGAAAGACACATTGCATATAGAGGAACAAAGATAAAGATGGCAGATTGCTCATTAGAAATAATTCAAGTTTCAAGACAGGTTGGAATGTTATATTTAGTGCACTGAAATTTTACATATATATGTATGTGTGTGTATATATCTACATGTGTTCATATACATATACATGTGTGTGTATTTTTATCTGGAATTTTAAATGAAGAAAAAATATCTTTATAAAAGGAAAGTGAAATAAAGATGTTTCAGGAATAAAAAGAAGCTGAAATAATTCATTACCAGCAGACCATCACTATAATAAATATTAAAAGAAGTACTTAAAAAAAAAGGAAAATGATACCAGATGGAAATCTGGATCTACTCAAAAGAGCAAAGAGCACAGAAAATGGTAACTACATGGAGAAATAGGAGGCATTTTCTTATTATTTAAATATCTTTAAAACATAATTAACTGTGTAAAGCAAACATAAGAACAGTGTAATGTAGCACTTATATGCAGTACTAAAATGCCTAACAATAATAGCACAAAAACAGAAGAGAAAAAAAATAGATATACTGTTATAAGGTTCTAATTCTATATTTGAAGAGTCTGTAATTATTTGAAGGTAGACTATGATAAACTAAAAATATGTACTATAAACCCTAAAGCAACCTGTATAATAACACAACAAAGAGTTATAGCTCCAGAAGTCAAAAATAAAATAAAATGGAATCTTAAAATTCTATTTTATGACTTATATATCCTACATTCTAAAGAAAAAAATCTATAATCTAAAGAACATAAACAATGGAAAAAAGGAAATAAAGGACAGATACAACAGATGTAACATATATTTCAAGATGGTATACTTAAACCCGACCATGTCAATAATCATATTAAATGTCTATTTGTTACCCCAATTAAAAGGTAGAGATTATCAAATTGAATAAAAAATAAAGACTGAACTAGATACTGTCTATAGTGAATCCACCCTAAATACAATGATCCAAATAAATTAAAAAGAGACTACAAGCTAACAGCAATGATAGAAAATTAGAGAGGCTATATTAATATGAGGCACAATAGATTAAGAGAAAATTGCATAATAGTTATTATGATGATCAATTTATCAAGAGATATAGCGATCATAAATATTTATGAACCCAATAACAGAAACTCAAAAGACATGAGGTGAAAACTTAGAGATCTCTGAGAGGAAATAGAAAGTTGACAGTGATAGAGACTTCGACACCATCATCTTGATAATGGATAGCACAACTTACAGTCAGTAAAATTATAGACTTGCATGACACCGTCAACCACCTTGGCCTATTTGGCATTTATAGATCACTCTACTCATTAACTGCAGAATGAACTTTCTTTTCAATTGCACCCAGAACATTAAGCACGATGGACAAAATTCTGACCCACAAAACAAATCTCTATACATTTAAGAGTATGTGAGTCATGCCAAATGTGTACTCAGTTCACAAATTCAATTTGAATCAGTAACAAAAAGATATCTAAACAGCTCCCAAATATTCAAAAACCAAATAATTCACTTCTAAGTAATCAGTGGGTCACAAAAGGAATCAAAAGAGAAATTAGAAAGCATCTTGAATTGAATAAAAATAAGAACACAAGTCAAAATTTGTGTGATCAAGTTAAAATGTTACTTGGAATTTTTTAGCATAAATAATTCTATTACAACAGAGGAAAGATATAAAATTATTTATTATTTGAGATTCTAGGTAAAGAAAACATTAAAAGAAGTGCAAATGAAGCTAAAAGTCAAAGAAAAGAAATAATAAAAGCCAGAACCATTACCAATTAAATAAAAAACATAAAAATAATAATGAACATTAATGAAACGAAAAGGTAGTTTTGGAGAAAATCAATAAAATTGACAAAACTCCAGACCTATAGATGAGGAATAATAGAGAGGAGACTAAGTACCAACCTACCAACATCAGGAATGAGAAATGTATTATCACTACAGTTTTTATAGGTTTTAAAAGTATAATAAGGAATTATGAGGAACACTTTCATGCCAATAAACTCAACGCCTTCCACAAAATGGACACACTTCTTGAAAGACACAAACCACCAAAATGTACTTAAGAAGTAATAGATCATATAAATAGCCCTATATGTAATAAATAAATTGAATCTGAAGGAAAAATTAATATAAATCATGTAATAGTTTCTCCAAAAAAATTGAAGAGGTTATAATGTTACCTAACTCATTCTTTGAGGTTGACATTATTCTGAATAAAAATGAGAAAGAAACATTTCAAAAAATAAAAGTTATTAGACTAATATTCACTATAAACACAGATACAAAAATTTTAACAAAATTTTGACAAAACTAACCCAACAATATTTAGAAAACATAATACACCATAACCAAGCAGGATTTATTTAAGTAGTGTAAGGACAGTTTAACATCAAAACAAATCATGTAAACAGACGTACATATATTGACACAATCATATTGCCACACACACATTTTTGTCTGTTAATATTAATTCAGTATATATAATCACACACACGCACATACTTAACTGTGCTAGGTGGCATATTTCAGTTACAGCTTTCCAGTTGTTTTTCTCTTTTCTCTATGAAGTAAATATTTACTGAGGTTCCCTTATGTGTCAACCTTAGCTGACTTGGAGAAACACCAGACTATTTATTATGCTGGCGTACACTGTCCTCAGCTATGCCTAGAGCCAGGACAGGGCTGTCTCATGTAGGTATGCCATCAGAGAGACTTCGGAGCCAGCTTGTTCACCTTGGCATTCCATAAACTTACTGTTTCACAGAATCTCAGCAGCTGTGATGTCAGCAGCTATATCCTCTACATGACAGAATTCAAAAAAAGGCTGAGGAAATTTAAGAAACACCAGAAGATACTGTTGTTTTCTATTTTAAGGGGAATGGAAACACACACTTGGAAAAAGCCAGGGAATAGCAGAGAACATTGGATTAGAGGGTATTTTTTCCCAAAATCAATAGCTCAACTTTTTAATAAACAGGGTCATATTATATTTAGTAACAGAATGAAAGTAAAAGCTGCTTGGAGAGCAAGGACCACATTTTATACCACTTTTTATACCTAACAGCAATTATAAAATAAGTGTTTAATAAATGTTTTTCTCCTAACTCTAAGCCAGTCTTTTCCCATAGCAGCATGCTGTGTTCATTTTTGGTCAAATAAATATATAATTCACATTAATAAGATACCACTCAAATATTTTACTGAGTGAAGATAAACATTATTATGCTTTCTCATTCTTGATAACCATTTAGTTAATGTTATGAAGCAGTAACGATATAGATCTATGAACACCATAGATCACATCTATCCAACAAGCACTAAGTAAAAATATCAATGATGAAAGCTGTTTATTTTTCAATTTCTCTGAAGAGATATTAGATATGACCGAGACACACACATTTGTTCTACCTAAAGTAGAATTACCTGGTAGAAGTTGAACAGATGGATGTATGACAATGATTTTCACTGAACATTTACTAAGTGTTAAACACAGTAGGAGATTTATGTCTTTATTATTCCTACAACTTTTGAGTAGTTACTTTCTTTAAAGATGCTGTCTTCTGTGCTGGCAAAACAATGGTGAATGAAACAAACTAGGCCCATTGTTGATCCTGTGTTCCAATGGGACAGAGACAGACAGTAAACAAATAAGTAAGGAAATAAGGTTTTTGCGGTTAGCGGTTAGCGGTAACTGTTAGGAAGAAAGTAAAATAGAGTAATTTAATAGACAGCAACTGGAGGAGCAGCTCTTCTAAATTAGAAGCTGGGGAAGAGTAAAATACTAAATGACAAGAAAAGCCTAGAAGGGACAGTTTATGGGAAGATGTTTTCAAGCTAGGGGAACAGCGTGGGCAGAGGCCCTAAGGCCATCAGAGCTTGGCCCCCTCAAGGAGAGGCAGGGCGGATCGGTAGGACGGGATCAGAGGGAGGGAGGGGAAGAGTCATGCAGATGGGAGCCAACCGGAGGACGGGTGAGGAGGTGCAGGACTTTGCTAGCCACGAGAGGAAGTCTGGCTTTATTCTGAATAAGATGGAAATTCACTGGAGGGCTTGAAACAGAGGATAAATACAATATTTTATCTGTGTTTTTAAGAAATCCCTGTGGCCACTCTAGAGATTGTATGTAAAATGCCAGGACTGAGGAAGCAAGAGTGGAAAGAGAGCAACCACTTAGGAGGTTAATTTGTGTTTTGGGGAGAGAAGTGATGGTTGTTGGACTAACATGATAACATAGAGGAGGCAGAGTGAGGTGGGTGGGTTTGGAAATATTTTGAAGGTAGAGCCAATGGTACTTACTAATTTGTTAGACTTCGGAATTGAAAGATTAGGGGAGAAAGGGAGTCAATTTATAGCTTAGTTGGTGTTGGTGCCACACAATGTATTATTTATATCTCACTATAAGCTTGCCAGATAAATATGAAAATTATGATGTCACAAATGATGCAAGTGATGTTTAGATAGAGATGGAACCTGCCCAAGAGCACACTGCTAGGAAGTGGCAGAATCAAGATTCAAATCCAAAGAACAGTATATTTATTTATACAATACCCTCACACTTAGAAGCAGGCAGCTTGACAAGATTAGAAAGCACACACTCAAAAGGACAAGCTGAGCTTCAGAGCATCTGGTCGGCAAAATTAGAACTAGCAGGAATATCTAACATCAGTTTACTAACAACCCACCCAAAGCACTGATTCATTCTGCAAACCCAGATTCCATTGGTAATTTCAACTCAGGGCAGCGGAGTGAGACTCACAGCATTCCCTCAGCCTTATTAAAATCATTAAAGTATTTCAAGGTAGAATTGTTTCTTCACAGGAAAAGATCTCATATCACTGCACAGTGTTTTGGAATAAAAAACTTTTTATTTTGAGTTGGATGATTTTTTTTAACAACAAATATGCTTTTGAGAAAATTTCTTTCTTTTTCTACAAGTAGTATGGGTTTTTAAAAAATTACATGTATGCTCGACCAAAAAGTCAATAATTCTTTGCATTGGTTAGGCTTTTAAGGTTACAAGAGTTATATCTGATACCTGCCATTAGATGAATTCTAAAACTATTAATGGTAATTATTGCCTTTCTATGAGATTTAATAGGGTCCAGTCCTTCTGGTGACTAAAATAAAACAGGAAGAGTTGTAAACAGATGCCATCACTGGTATGTCATCTTGCTCTGTGGAATCAGTGATCAGGTCCACAGAGCCTGTCCTCTACCGGACCTTTCTGTCTTCCCATCTAAGGCATCAGCAGGGGGAAGGTCAACAGTGATGTGACTTCTAAAGCACTACGGAGAAAGAACCTCATCCGCAGAAGGGCTAAAAACCTGTGCCAGTAATACCAGATTAAATTATCCTTGATAAAAATAAAGAACAATAAAGAGCTCTGTTTAAAAATTAAACAATGATTTTTTTTTTTTAAAAACACCTTTCCTGACTGATGCCTTCCGGCCTATTGAATTTTCAAGTTTTTCAACAGACACCTTATAAAGAGATTCAATTAATTTATTTTTAGCTTGGCAAGAAAAAGGGAGCCTCTGTTCTTTGGACAATAATTCCCCTAAAACACTGACAATCATTTAGCAAGAAAAACCATTCTTTTTATCACTTATGTCCTGAATAATACAATGTTAACCCAAAGAAAAGAGATTCAGAATATACGATACTCTCTAAATTGTGTATTGGGGGAGATTTCCTTTGGCATAGGTAAAGCACTACTTGGAATAAAATAACTTTGTAAAGCTATCCCCAGACACATATTTTAAAAAGAGTTTTAGGGCTGTAGCTGATTTTCCCTTTAATTATCTCTATAAATTTCAGGAAAATCTAACACAAAGGAACATTATAATGGCTTATTACTATTTGAGATAAATGTTGGGTAGAAAAAAATCGGTAAATGAATGAAACAAGCCCACAGCTATTATTGTGCAATTGTAAGTTTCATGAAACATAAATAATAGTCTAAAATAGAAGCAAGGAAATTAAACATATAAAGAAATGCCAGTCAAATGTGTAGATAATGATTTATGTAAAGTTATATTCAGGGAAATATTATTAATACTAACATAAGTTTAGAAATAGCCTTCATGCTTAGTGATAAGAAAGTAGTTATGTAAATGTATTCATTTGCAAGCCCTTAAAGTAAATCTTTGCAGACAATGATACAGTGTAAGGAATCGTACAATAAAAGGCAACATAGGTTGAGCTTTTGCCTTAGGCTGAGCACTGTGTTACGCACCTTAATGTATTATACATGTAATCTTTACCATTCTAAGGAATAGGTAATGTTGTTATCTCCATTTTCCTGATGTGGAAAGAGGGGAGAGAGTAAATAAATTCACAACTAACACATGGTATGTGGTGGAGCTCCTACTTGATTTGAACGTGATGTGTCTGCTTCCAAACCTCATGCTCTTAACACTCCGTTCTGTCAAATTATTGAAAATACTCAGCTTAACTACCTTTAAGGTAATTGAATTTCATTTTTAATGTTTATTGCTCGTATGCTTTTATGAAGTGAACAAAACATCCAGAACCACTGTTATTCCACCCAGAAACTTAGATAACAGGGCACCCAGTATAATTCCGATGGGCTCAGAAATGTGCTGTCCTAGTATCTAAGGGACATAAGATATTAGGAATGTGCACAGCTCTTCTATTTCAGTGACCATGACAGTAGGTAAGCAGTGGTCTTTCGAGCCTTTTCATTATGAGTTCCTACCGGTTTCCATACGAATTTGATCCTTGTTTTGGGAACTCACTAAACGATGAACATATGATATTCAATATGCTTTGTTTTTACATGTGGTTTAGATAGGCATCTAAGGGGATATTAACATTGCCTCTTTCTCTGTGGAACCAGCTTCAGCTTATGTGGTTCATCCTAGGAGTTGCCTGCTATAGAAATTCTGTAAGTTCCATTCTCTCTAATATTCTATTAAACTGTCTACTTACAGGACGTCAGACTCTCTGGATTTTCTCTCAAGCTCACTGGCTGCTCCTTCTCTGTCTTTTTCACTGATTCTTCCTCATGCTCTCACTTCTACACATTAGAGTGTTCAGGAAACAACACTCAGGCCTCTTGAGTTATATTTTATCCAGTCCCGTGGCTTTAAATGCAATCTCTTTGTTGATGACTCAAATTTCATGTCTCAAAATGAGTATATCCAAATGCTCACTTTACCGTCTCATTCACTGGCCTACCTAAATATTTCAAACTTATTTCGAACCAGAGTAAACCTCTTGATTGTCTACCCCTATCCAATAAACAAAATCAAAAGTCAAACAATGAAACAAACAACAAAGCCCTGCTCCTGACCCCTCTCATTTGGAGTCTCAGTAAAGAACACCACCATTCGCCTGTCAGTCTACACCCTCACGTGCAATCGATCCTCACGTCCTTCAGGATTCCTCTTCAAAATTTATCCCTAATTCACCTATGTCTCACACCACTCCAGCTGTCATCTCTCACCTGGCTTCTAACTGGACTGACTTTTGCTCATACTCCCCTGAGGTCCTTTTCCTTGGGGAACCACAGACAGCGGGTGAGCACCCAGCCTCTGCTCTCACACTTGTGGACTTCAGTGACTGGCTCAAATATAACCAGTTCTGTGGCCACGTGAGAGTCACTTAATTTCTGGATCTAAGTTTCCTCATTTGCAAAATAAGGAGAATAATGAAATATGTCTCTTAGAGTTGATCTGAGGATGAAAGAAATTATTCAAAGTAAGATGCTTTGCAAAGTGTTGGCACATTGAAAGCCCTCTGTAAATGCTAATTATTTTTTTTGAACGATAGCCAATTTTAATGTAGGCTTTTAAGTATGAAATGTCCGATTTCCTTAAGTACTAAGTTTGATTGCTGACATCTGTGGCATTTCACTTTGACACTTCTTGTTTTATTTTTATTGAGAAGGTACATCCTCAGTCTTTTCAAGCACACATTTTGGCTTGTGATTATCTTTCACATATTTTTAGAACAATTTTTGTGAAACCATAGATAAGTCAAAAATTCATATTATTTTTTAATATGAGTTCTGTCATGGAGCCAATACAGTACAGACAGCTTGAAATATCACTGAAGTGTTTGGGAAGGATATGGCTAATGAACACGATGGTTTGAGAAGTTCTGTTCTGGTGATTTTAATCTTAAAAATGAGCCATGTGGGTGACCTGAGGCAAAGGTGGATAATGATGAACTAAAAGCTGTAGTGGAAGCGAATCCATCTCAACCTACATGAGAATCAGCAGCAATTTTGACGTTACTATTCCAACAGTATTGGACCATTTGAAACAAATGAGCAAGGTAAAGAAACTGAATGGATGGGTTCCACATGAATTAAATGTCCATCAGCAGAGAAATTGTCTCGAAGCTTGACTTTTTTTGCTTTCACGACATAAAGGTGAACCATTTCTACACCATATTGTTAGGTGTGATGGAAATGGATTCTTTTTAACAATCACAAGTGTTCAGGACAATGGTTGGATAAAGATGAAGTGCCAAAATAGAGTCCAAAACTGAATATTCAACAACAAAAAAAGCTAATGGTGTCTGTTTGGTGGTCCAGTGCTGGTATTATCCACTACAACTTCATGAAACCTGGTCAATTGATTATAGCAGATGTCTACTACAACCAGTTAGATGAAATGATGAGGACGCCTGCGATTAAGCAGGTGAGGTTGGTCAACAAAAACAGGCGTTTTTCCAGAAAACGCTTGACCACGTATGACACAAACACCACTGTTCACACTACTGAAGCCAGACTTGGAAACTCTCTGTCATCCATGGTATACATCAGCTGACTACCACTTCTTCCAGGCTTTGGACCACTTATTGCAAGGAAAAATATTCAATCCTTAACAAGCTGTGGAAAAGGCCTTTTGTGATTTCATTGCCACTCGTTCTCCAGGCTTCTTCTCTGCCTGCAGAAACAAGCTACCGTTAAGATGGCAAAAGTGTGTTGATAGTTTAGCCGCATACTTTGATTAATTGTACTGATTCTTGTCTGAGATGTAATAAACTATACTTTTGATGAGAAATTGGACATTTCATATTTAATGACATAATACATAAATGCAATCATGTTATTAACATTTCCTTGTTCTAAATTCTTCCTTGGCATCTATCACACTTGAATAAATCCTTAACATGATCCACAACTCTAAATATCTAGACCACCAGTTCTCCTGATCCCAGTTTTTAATTATTTTAGGGATGAGTCTTGATCTGTTGCCCAGAGCAGATTCCAGTGGTCCACATAGTTCATGTCTAACCACTGTCTTCCAGCTTCCAGTGTGCAAGCCACTTGCTCTTGTGAACTGACTCAGCTATTTCAGCCTCACCTTATAATTCTAGGTGCCTCTGCTTCCTACTCTCTTTACTCAGATCTTCAAAAAACTTTCTCACTTCATTTATGTCTCTCCTCAAATTTTACTCACATTTCAGTGTGACATGTTTTTCCTGGCCATCCTATAAAAAATGATACCCCCATCCATCTCTACTTCTGTACCTTGCTTTATTTTGTTTCATAGTGCTTATTTTATCCTGATACATATTTGTTTGTCCATTTGTTTGTTGCCAGCTCCCCTTAAAAGAGAGTAATCTGCATAAGAGTAAAAACTTATTCCATTAAAATTTTTGTTCGCTTCTGTATCTCCATCTCTTGGCACAATGCCTGCTACTAATAGGTGCTCAGTAAATGTTTGGTGAGTGAAGTAGTACATACAATATACTATAACGAGCTTTTCAGAATCTGTTTTACCAATGAACATCCATCTCTCTAGTTCCATTGTTTGATTCATATTGGACACTTAATAAACATTTATAAGTGAGAATTTATTAGTGAATGAATGAACATAACATAATCAGAAGAGCATCCCATGTGGGATGCAGTTAGGGAAGGTGGGATGCAGTGGCAACTCTTTTCACCTGGAGAACCAAATATTGAATTTACAGAGAATCTAAACTACTTCTTTTCTTGCCTGGTTATCATTTCTGATAAATGCTTTGTTCCTTGTGATTGATTAAGTACAAGTTAGACACTACAAATATGGAAAATTGCATGGTAGTAGCTGCTAATATCTTTGACACTTAAAAATTGATCCAATTATTAAAATCCAATTTATTTATAGTTTGAGCAATTATAAAAACTCAGTATCTTAGTTTAACATATGAGATTCTCCTTGACTTTGGACACAGGTATGTCTTTTTCATGGGTTATGATAGCCTGAATCCTACCTTTCAATGACAAAGATAATTCACATTTGAGAGAACAGGCAGAGGTTATCCCATTGAAGGTGAAAACAGCATAGCAGTACCTAGTAGAAAGCTTGGGAAACACAGGCTAGAAGATCAGAAAAATACTCTAAATGGACAATCAAATACTTTTAATATGCTTATGCTTTTAAATATTTCTTATCACAGGATTTTTCTAGAAGCTACTATAGTTTGCATTGTCAGAATATATTTCATTTAAAATTCTTTTTTTATAAAACCAGCTTAAGAGAAATAGCAGAAATTATTTTTACTCAAAAACTTGAGATATTTTTAGTGCCAAAGGGAAGACATAAAGATTCATTTGATCTTTTTAAGGGCAAAGAGGAAAAATTCGTTGAGGAGAAGTATTTGGATCTGTTCCAGGATATAAAAATTCATTCCAGGGTAAACAAAACATTATATTTGAAAAGCACATGCACAGGTCATTTTCTGACCTGAATAGGAAAGTGAGGCAATGGTTCTAACCACACTAATATTTTCTCACTAGACAGAAGAGCAGCATGATACAAAAGAAAGATCAGGGTTTGGAGCCCGAAGAACTGGTTCTAAATTCTGGTTCTGACACTTCGTAGCCTCCTGAACAGGGGCATATTCCTTATCTGCTCTTCATAAGTCACATTCGTAGTCATGACTCCTATCTAATACAATTGCTGTAAGAACCAAATGAATGTCACATTTGTTCAAGCAAACATCATGCTCTGGAAAGGAGGCAACATGCCCATGCTGATGGGTGGTTTCTGAATGAAATATTTCAGAAGCTACAAAGAGGTGCAGGGTAGAGACAGTGTACCAAAACCAGTGGAGCAAAGGAGACATCACTCCTGCATATCCCCCTGGTGGTCTATATTCTAGATTTATCTAGTATTCTCTAATTCCTTGAATTTGCCAAGCTCTGTCTTCTCTACCTGAAATGTTTTTCCTCCAGCACATCCTCTCCTTTTCCATAACTCCACCTTGTCCTTTAAGTTTCAGCTTAAATGTCACTTGCCCCCAAGAGGCCTCCCAGAGACCACTCAGAGTAGATTAGGCCTGCCTTGTTCCCATGGCACATCCTTCTTCTTCATAACTCTCAGTTTTTTTGTGTGATTACTTGTGCCAAATCTCGTACCAGTTACACCAGAAGTTCTAAGAGGGCAAGGACTCTGTGTGTTTTATTCAACCCTGTATTATTATAGTGCAATACAATGGGTGAGTGCTCAATAAATATTTGTTGGATGAATTTAAAAATAATTTAAATCCATATTGCATAAGAATTAGTAATACAAAAAGGAGATAGCAAGAGGGATGGAGACATATGTAAAGAACAAACGAAAGTAAAGGAATTTAAAGAAAATTTTGAATAATTTGCTTTTTCATTCAAAATAGATGAAACTTAACTGACAGTGGATCTATGGATTATGGTATAGAGCCTGACATGTAATAAATGTTGAATAAATATTCATTGAGTAAATAAATATATTATTAAATAAGTGCACCAAAAGTCAACATGAGCCTTCTGGGACTCTGACATAAAACAATCTAGATGTGATTTTTAACACAAGGAAAAATCATGAATTGCTAAAATGAAATGAATTACAATTTAAGGAACAAAACCAATAAGGATTGTTAAGGGATTTTTTTTCTATTGGATTCATAAATGTTCAAAACACCTTGGTTAGTATTTTTATATGTTCTTAAATATGAGTTACGAAGGAGGAAAGATTAGCTACAAAATGTTTTTTCTTACATTTACACAAATGATGAAAATGTAATTTATGTTTTTTCTACATGTAAGAAGGTTCACATTTACAATGGTAGTCTAAGGGCCAAATGGAACCACAGGGGACTCATCAGAAGGAGGAAAAATTTTACTGGTAAGATAATGAATTCTGTTTGAAGTCTGTTCAGGTTAAAGAGCCAATGGAGATCTCTAACTGCAGTTGAGACTTAGGACAAGTTATTTAATCTCTTTGTACCTCTATTGCATACGATGGAAATAATAATATCAATTGAATTTTATTTCTGTGTTAAAAGTGTTGATATATGTAAAATGTTCAAAACAGAGACTGGCGTCTGACAGATTTTTTCAATTAACATCAGCCATTATTATTAATAATATTAATATTAGTAACAATAAGTCCACTGGACAATTGAATATACAGGTCTGAAACTGAGGAAAGTGAACGGGGCTATCCACACACATTTGGGAAACCTCAGCACAGAGAGGACAATTAAATCCATAGCAAAAATAATGGTTTTCTCCAGAGAGATAGAGATAGAAATATATAGAGATACAGGGAGAGAGAGAAAGAGTGTGTGTTTTTGTGTGCATGTGTGTGTGTGTGTGTGTGTATAATTTGAAAAGAGTTGAGATAGAAGGAAAAATATCTCCTGGGAAAATCTATATTCATATTATAGATAGCGAAGGTCTAGTCAGTGAAGATGGCTAAGAAGAAATTGAAACGATACATTCCATTTAGTTAGAAGATTTTTCTTTTTTAGGAATCTGATCATAAAATATAACTTTTTTAAAAGAAGGACTATGTAAAGATAATGCACTACAAAAAAGTTTCTGAGGAGAAGGGAATGATTTATGTTAAATTTTGCCTCTATTTTCTTAACAATTCTACTCTGGCCCTAAACAGCAAAACAAAAGCTACACAGTTAATGCGAGACATTCTTCAGATGGCAGGTCAGCAGTTCTCTGTGATTACCAGACCACATCTGTCAGAGACCTCACTCTAGCCTAAGTGACTTATTAATCTTCCCAACTGTACCTACTACTATCTCATGGGGACTTCACTAAACACCCTTTTCTCCACTTCATTATATATTCAGTGATGTTTTCCAGTGATGTATGAGTGCTTGTTATAAATCTATGCCCTGGGCACCTGTCTGGCTGTTTGGTAGGTCCAACCCTTAACTTACTTTTTTATTTTTATTATAAAACACATTTTTACCACATGACATTGTATTGTGACCCATCTCTTCTCATGTGAAGGTACTAAGGTACGAGTACTAACTCTGCAATCATCATGCCTAGGTAAAAAATCTTGTCCTACATCCTACTACGTGACTTTGAGCAAGTTATTTAATCTCTCTGTGCCTTTTTACCTGAAATTCCTTGTTTGTAAAATGAAGACCATAACAATAGTGTATACTTTATAATGCAACGCCTGGCACATGATGTGTGTTTTGTAGCTGTAAGTTACCATCATTTTCAAAAACGATGAAGTACTTAAAGGTGAATAAGACATATTTATTCCCTGATTCATGAAGCTTGCAGTTTAATAAAGGAAACATATGTTTAAGCAAACCACTAGAGTATGGTCCCATTGCTATATTAGAGAGATTTCCACTACATACAGCATTTGAACAACACAAAGTATTTAATCAGCTTTGCTTGGGGCAGGTGGGTGTGGGATATATAGGTGAAGTGTTACAAGAAAGGAAAACTTTTACATGCCACCTGCTTTTAAGAGGCTTTTACTAAACTCTGTATGGGAAAAAATTTTGTGGGATCTAATAATAAGGAAAGGGAAATTAAAACACCAAACAATCATTGTCATGTCGATGTCTATAAATGAGAGCTGGCCAGATGGATAAGGCACATTATAGGAAAAATAAGAGTGAGGCAGAGAAAGTAAAAATAGTAAAAGCATGCAAGTTTTTCCAAGATAATATAAATCTTATGCTTATGAGATGTTTTCTTGTAATTCCATTGTATTAGGAAAGACAGTATGACAATAGGAATAATATAATGTGTGAATAATGACTATAAACCTACAAATCAAACATGAAAGTGCTTTGAAATTTACACATTGCTGTAGAATAATATTAAATTTTTATATGAAGAAGTTTTATATAAACTACAAACCAAGGTATTATCATTTTAAAACCAAATAGAACTAAAATCACTATCTTTATAAACATCTGAAAAAATAAAGCAGTAAAATACATATTTGACTTTACATAATCAATCTATGACTTTAGGTCTTCATATTTTTATTTGCAAAATATTTTCACATTTTTAGAAGCAAATTAATAAGTAATAATGACAACTTGTGTTTGTATTTATAATCCCACCTTTTCCAAAAGGTTTTAGTACAACCATTAAGTAAAGATGGACATGTATCTTTCTTTACTAATTATTAGACTGAATGAGTAATTATGTTTTCATCCCAAGTATTTAAGACATAAAATAAATGGCATTACTTACTTTTAAAACTATATATTGCAGTAACATTTAAAATTATATTTCTATTAATTGTCATGATGTTTCTACAGCCATTTCTATGATATTATATCCCACTCAGAGTAAGAAAAGTTTCTAAATACAAATTCAATTGCAAGGGGGCACACTAATTCAAAAGATAAGGCATTAATTATGGGGGGAAGTATTCCTCTAAATAGAACATTCTTAATGTCTTAATATATAGCTGTTCATATGAGAACAAAGAGATCTTCTCTGGTGAAGGGAAAAAAAGGAAAGCATTGAAATAAGAAATCAAATCTTGGTTATAATTCCGACTGTCATTTACTAGCTATTTATTGTTGGCCAATGAGTTAGGCTTTCCAAGCCTCAGGAGGTAAATCATCAGGAAAATTGGTGTCTGGGAGATGATCATAACACTTTGAAACTTAATATAGATAACTTATTATCCTTTGATGTTAGAAAATGTTACTTAGACATTTGGGGTATATCCTTTTTCTGATCTCCAGAAAATTATTTCTGAAACTGAAGTGTGATTTTATTTCCCATAAGTTGTTTTTCTGATGAAGAAAATGCAAAAGATGAGACAGTATAAACATGACTCCTAAAATATTTCCCACGTGGAGATTCTTTGATAGCTAATTATGAACTACAAATCTTGGAAATTTAATTTTGAAAAATCAAATGCTTTAAAATAAATTTCACATAAAAATAGCACGGTATAATTTTGAGTTTGAGTTTAGTTACTTTGACTAAACTCAACCAACCTAAATGATTGCTTAATGTCTTTTGAAAACTTTTAAAATATCCATAATAATTTGTTCCAATTTATCTAATTTTTTGAGTTAAAAACTCAGAATCTATGTTAACAATGTTGTAAAAATGTCAGAATAAATGCTACAAAGAATGTGGAATTTTTTTAATATGCACATGAACATACACACACACAGAAACACAAACATTAAATAAAAGTGAACAAAGACAAGTTTATCTTTTTAACACAAATAGCTGACAAGATTATGCACATAAAACAGACTAGGAAGCCTTTTAAGGTACAGACTAAATATAGTTATAAATCGGAGAATGCATTTTAATTTAAAAAGAACCTCAAATAAAGATGACATCTACATGCTGATCATCCACATTAACCCTCACTGTGAAATAAGGCACATATTTGCAAGAAGAATGTGCAAAGATCCACATGTCTATGATCTAGAAATCATGTAAAATTAACTATAACATGTGATTGCAACACATGACTTAGATTTCAATAAAACTATTGTCTCAGTTGAGAAAACCAACCAAACGGTGTAATTTGGAAGGGTGAAGAGGTAGAAGGAATAGGCAAAACAAGAATATATAATTCATAATACTACAGATTTCCATTTTCTACATAATTGCTTCAAGAAACTTGCAAATTCATTTCCATGAGGTGATTTCCTTTGAAATCTGTAAATATTTACACAAAAATGATTTTAGAAATGAGCCAAATGCACCCAACAGCCTAAATCATAAAATTCCAATAAGCACAAGATTTTTTATACCACAAAATTCTTGACCATAAGAAGCTGGAAAAAATGTAATTTATACATTTAAAAATCTCTAAATTGCTTTATAAAAGTGTAAATAAAAAATAAATGGAAAATATGCATCAATTAATTTATAATTGATTTCAATTCTGATGCTTACCAGATGGATTTCCTTACCTATATAATGAGTGATAATTATTGAAATATCATAGCTATATTTGTTCCTAAATCCAAAATACATTTTTATTTTTCCAGGAAATTCAGTAGAAGTTCAAATTCCCCTAAAACCTTTTCCATCTGAAATAAACTACCTTCATTAAATTTAAATATGATATAATGTAAATATTTAAATAAAATCAAGTAAACAATGATACGTAGTGATATTCATTTTAAGCATCTTTAATAATAAATTCTGATTTACTGGTCCTTGGTTGAGAAATTACCAGCTTGTTTTGAATATATGTGTATATGTATTCTCTAATTTTTGTTGCAGTTTGAATATAAGATGCTGTTTAGCTGCTATCCAAAAATACTTTGAATGATATTTCAATTAACCTTATCCAAAGACATAGATTCTAGACACATGTGAGCTATACAGGTGGCAGAGATTTAGAACTACCAAACTCTGGTATTTGTGAAGGGATTTGTGAATAGAGATGGAAATATTCATTGGATAACAAATTTATAGACAAGCATAATTTACATAACCTAAGACTTTTTTGAGGGAGGAAAATACTAATATGAGTTGATATTTAAGAAGACTGCTGATTAATGTTATGAGACATATATTCTAAATTAAAGTTTGAATGGCTTCAGTTAAAAATTGTTGGACAGAAATATATAACTCTTAATAGTCACAGAGTAATCCAATTAATCATAATATTATTTTGATGTGAATGAGATCAAAGATCTACATCTTTTACAGAAAATGTAATACTTAATCCTCAGAATAGAGACTTTAAATTTAGCCCTTACTTGAGTAGATATTTATACCTAAACACATTCAATAAATATTTTTAGATGGAATAAATGGATTAATGAATGAAAGTTACAGGATATAACTGTTTTACTAATGTTTTAATATGATGAAACCAATTTCGAACTAAATACCAAAACTTGTTCTGCACCAAGTGGCACTCCAATGCATGAACCCATTTCTTCAAACAATATTTTAAAAAAGAGATAATGTTGCATTCTGTCGTTAATAGTCATATCAAATTTCCTTTCATAATTCCAGTGAGACAGTCCTAGTATCCAAATATTCCAGTTGAGGAGACAGAGACAAAGAGAGGCGTGAGACAAAGGGAAGATAAAGCTAGAATCTTGGGTTTGACTCCCTCCCAAGAGTTTAATCCACTCCCCCACATTCCAATTTACAGTAAAATGAAATTGGCACATTAACCTGAAAGGAAAAAAAAGAAAGAAAAATGACCAAATTCATTCAGTGAATTCAGGCATATCCAATGAAGTAATAGCGAGTTCATGCAAAAAGGAATTTGGCTCTGAAATAGCAAAATTTATTTATATCTAGTGGGAAAAAAAGGCAATTAAAAAAATAATCTGTAAGTGCTTGAGAGTGGAACTAAAATAGAGAATTGACTTGTGCTCATTGTAAAGTGGCTTTAGAAAGGAATTCTGATGAACAAACATTAAAAATTGAGTTCTCAGTCATCCTGCTTCATCAGAGCCTCTCAGTTCCTACAGAAACTCTATAAATTGTGAGACATAGAGGAATACAATAAATTTGCAATTATCACGTCAGAATATGTGAGTGATACAGAAATTTAACAAGAAATTTTTATTTCACTCCAGAAATTCTCAGTTATTTATTATAGCTATTAGGAAGACTCCGAAACTGTCAGTCCTGTCTTTGACAAAATGAACTGCATTCCAAGTGCCCTCAAAGCAAAATCTCTTATGAAAGACAAGCCAGAAATAGATGGAATAGCATGAAAAAAAGCAAGGCAAATGAAACTATAAATGAGATACCATTTAAAGTATAATATATGAAAAATGGCAGTTGTACTTAAGGGCAAGAAGAGAATACAAAATGGTAAAGCAAGAAGGAAATGAATAGAGACAGGATATAAGACACATAAACAAATTCTTACAACCCAGATTTGCTCTAGGTACTTTCCTATATTCATTGGATCTTAGGGCATTTGTGTTAGTCTCTGTGTTTGTCTATCATCAAGTTTATATAAACATGTTTGAACATGCATGTACTTAGAGTGCCATTGCTGTCTATGACTTGTTCTTTCAAAACACAGAAATAAAGAAAATATAAGTTACTGATTAGTACCTAATTGAATTTCCAGTGTTGTGGTCTATCTAGGCAAAACAACACATTAGGAGAATGAATCTCCCTCCCCCACTGTCCCTTTTTAAATATGATGTAACTTTTACAAACCATTTAATGCATCTCCAATGTCCCATTCAGAATATCATGATGATTCATTTATACTTACCTTTCTTTTGTGTTGGTGATTAAAATTCAACCAATTTTAAGTATTAGAACTCCTTGCATAAAATGTACTCTATTTTTAAATGGGAATTTATATCATTCTGATATTTCCTCTAATAAGCTTATTGAGAGTTCATATAAAATTTGTGAAACATAACCAATAAACTCTCCAAAGCTCACAGAACATTATTAATAATCATATGCTATCAATTAAAATTTATAATATAGACAATTTATGTAACTAATTTACTCAGAATAACTACTTATATCATTTGAATTAAAGGAAAAAGAAATATCTGCCTGAATTACTTTTCATTTACATGCCAGACTAGTGAGCTTTTAAGAAACAATATATAATCAACTCTATCCAGCAGAAAACAAGTTTAAATACCCACAAGTACATTATAAGGTAAAAGTGAAACTTGACTTATTTGTTTAAATTTGCTAGACCAGTACGTCTGGAATATGTTGACATAGGGGATGGAAGAAAGAGAAGAAATCACTAGTGTTGTATCCTAATTAATTTCAACAAGTGTTTCTTTAATGGTATTGTCATGGTGTTGTATCGGAAATCATCCTGTAGGGTTATTAGATTGTTAATGCTTTTCTTCATTTGCTCTATTTACTACCAGGACCACCAAAATATTTAGAGTACTTGCAGATTTGAAAGTTAAGATTACTGTGTTTTTAAGCGGATACATTAATATACTCATAATAAACATTAAATATATTAAAATCTGCAAAATTAAAAGAAATTAACTTGCAAATTTGAAAAACTAAAATGTCTCAATAATTTTAAAATGTACATAAATAGGATTGCCTATATATGAAAATGATCACCTTTGTAAAAATACTTAATCAAAATAGCAAGAGTTTTAGTTTATCATTAATATTTTCAGTAAAACAATAAATGAACACATTTTTTGAAACAAATCATGGAATTTTTAAAGGATAACTTTCTGCTCTTAAATATGACTATCACAGCAGCTGAACTGACAACATACTGTGGGATGGCTGATGATAGTAATGCATAATATTTTAGCAGCAGAGTATTATCAGTCAAAAAACGAGTCATGTAATTAATACCTATGTTTCTACATATGCCCCAAACACTTAATGATGTAGGTATGGAATACCAGAATTGTTAATCATTTTAGCTTACAAAAAGTTATTTCTATGCTATTAATTTGTACCTAGCTGACATATAAACTGAGCAAAGATCTCCTTTGGTAGAAACAGTTGGGTTTGTTTGGGAATAAAGTTAAATACACTTTTGGTTTCTCATTATTACTGGTTTGAAGTACTATCAAGTCAAAAAAAAATAAAGATCTTTGCCTTTTGTAAGAACATGTTTTATGTATGATTGAAGTTTTTACAACACTCAGAAAAAGCCATCCGATGTTAGATTTAAAAATAAAATCAAAAGCATTTTCTGACATAGTACACATGAAAAATTGGAAATTCCAATATCTTCAATAGAAGTTGTAGAAAGTGTATGTCTCCTTGGAGTTTGACACCCACTTAACACAGCAGAAAATAAGGTACTATACTGTAAACAAAAAAGTACAGTAAAGGACAGTTGTAAATTTACATAAGAATAGTTCATAAACATTTTGGTCTTTCCATAACAGTTTTTATATAAAATGAATAAAAAAACCTTTAGACAGCTGTCATCACTCTTGTTTGACCACTTTTCACTTATATGCACACAGACATATTTATATAGCAATATATTGATGCACCGTTACATGGATATTAAACTATGATTACTGATTGTAACTGAAATGTGCATTATCCAATCAACATTATCCATAGTTGAAATACTCTTACATTATGTATTCTTGTTATGTCGTATCTATAAAAACATGAAAATATAACTTTACATTATTTCAATTATTTACATAAGTTCAAGCTTGACAGAGAAAAATTGATAAGCTACAATTTTTAGAAGAGTAGGCCCAGAGGTACAATAAATAGCATTAATTATATATAGTCATTTCTTGTTCATTTTTAAAAACTCATTTTAAGTACACTATGGAAACAATTAGTCTGCAATTTGGTCATTCTAGCATTTATTATTAAAACTTAAAATGCACCTCCAACATTCCTGATGAGGAGATATGCACTAAAATTATATTTTATTATCTTGGAATTTGTGATTAGGGACAGCTAAATTTAGTGAAGAATATCATGGTACCACATGCCACCAGGTTCAATACAAGTGGTTACTGTTGAACCCTATAGTTTTCCCTCTCTTCTGTAAAATACAATAAATAAGAATGTTTTACCTTTGTAAAATACCAAGTGCTACACAAAGGCTTACTTGCAGAAATAACAAGAATACAAATATTAAAAATAACTATTGGATACTTTTAATTGATTAAAACCTTAAATCAATTTAATGGGGGGCTTTAATGTAAATAAAAAGTATTTTAGGAAGGGAAATATAGATCCTTTAAATTTATTAACTAGAGAAATACATCCTCTTTAGTCAAAGTTACAGAAATATGACATTTTAACCACACTGGGCATTTTAAAATAGCCATTCCACTGGAGGAATGAATATAAAAATAATGTATTAGAGTTGTTTTTATTGATGGCTGTGGGATGAAACTACATTGCATGTGACTCAAACATGTTTAACATATTCATAATATATAAGGTTATGATAGCATTTATAATTTTAAAACTAAAAACTTATATTAAGTTTATAGAATTTGATCAGTGGGCAACTATCTAAAAAGGTACTTTCAAGGCATTCTGACTTCATTTACGACTAATACTTCTGTAAGCTCAAACACCTTAATAATGAAATCTCACGTATTCTGATATTTGTTTTTAATATAAGCTTTTAAAAATCTATTAGCATTTATCTATATAGATTAAATGCTTTGTGTTAACAAATATGTCTTTATTTATAGTGAGACATATCAAAAACAGACTCAGACATTATGCTGGGGCATACTTGTAAAATCTCTTGGCCTTTTTAAAAGGGGGAAATTTTCTCTGGGAACCTAACAACTTGATAGTGTCTTTAAACTCACTTGATTTATGACCAAACTGTAGCTAAGCAAAATTAATTGGACCACTTGCAAATAAAACAATAGAAAAATGTTTATTTCAAATGTCAAGCATTGCCAAGTAATTTTATATTAACACCAAAATGTTAAAGAATAGGATACATTAAAGTTTTAATAACAATATTAAATTACAAGATTGGAATCTTCTCTTTGTTTTCTTTCCTTAGCATTTACATATTTGGCTTTGAAAAATATGGAACTGATACCTAAAGCCTTTTTCAATCACTTCCCATTTAATTACTTTTTGTCTTATCCAACCAATATGGAAGCAAATTTATTTAAAAGCCAGTTTGTTTGTGAAAATACCTAAAAATATTTTTTTTTACTTTAAATGTTTTTTTCTTTTTTTTTTTATAAAACATGTCACATCTTGATGCAGTTGATGTCAAGTGTGCTTAAGTCATTATGAATCAAGAGACTAACAATAGTGGCTGCAGAAACAGGTTTGTTGTCTGTACAAAGACTTCAGTTAAATTATAGTACTTCCATGTTAGCTGTGCATGTCCACCAAGCTTCGTCTGTAACTCGAGTAGAAAAGGATGTTGTGTTTTTAATTAATCATTCCTTACAATTCAAGATGAACTCCACATACTTAAGAATTCTTGGCTGAAAGAAAAGTCTTCAAGATACTGGATGCCTCTCACCATTTTGACAATAAACACACAAGAAAACCATCGTGTAAGGCACTCAAAAGGTTCTTATCAATCACGAGAGATCAGTCACACTGACATTCATTCCCATGCCAGGACTCACGTAAGGGACAGCATGCACTGCTTTTGGAAATTCTGGAGTCATAACACGTCCATTTTCTCCAGTACTTCCTGTAATTGACAGCCTTGCCTTGTTCCTCATGGCATCGTTCAAGGTCATCTTAAATGAGAGAGGAGGAAAAAAAAGAAAAAAAAATCATATGTTAAGGTTTTCAAATGCATCCAGGGTAAAGGCCATGTTGTTTTTGAAAAGTTTACTTCTATCTGAAAGCTTCTAGCAAATGAAAGCAAACAGTGCAAAGCTGAACTACAAATAATAAAGCACAATTATGGCAGGAATCTGTCCACATTCACCCACGCTACTGTGCCATTAAAGAAGAAAATATAGACAGTTGAGCTGCAGGTTAGTCACCGGTCAGGAACATGGAGGAACATCAACAATACATACAGGATGATCCATCGGCCACCTTCCTCATTTAAAAGAGCTTAAGGACGCAACAAGAAAGCTATAACGTGCACTTAAAAGTTTGTATTAGAGCCTTGTTCCTACCCCCTAAATTTTAACACTTTCGATGCCATATACGTTGTAACCTTCCTTATAAGTTGCAAAATTCTGTGAATTCTGCGAGGAAGA